>NC_089647.1:13371785-14012857 GCF_037042795.1 Molothrus aeneus | reverse complement strand
TGCAGAAGGGGCTTCTCTTTCCCCAGGGTCTTCTTCAGCTCTTCCAAGTCTTATTCTTCAGTCCCCAGAAGTTGAAATAAGATGTTCATTTACCTTCACTGCAACTCCTGGTTTTTTGTGATGCTGATAGTTTCAGATCTCACAGAGCTGGTACAGTTCAGCCTTGAGAAGAGAAGGCTCAGAAGGGATCTTATCAATGTGTGTAAACATCTAAAGATAGGGTGCAAAGAAGGAGCAGCCTGGCTCAGTGGTGCTCAGCAACAATGGGCACAAGGTGAAGTGTGAGAACTTCAGTCTGAGAATGACAGAACACTGGCACAGATTGCCCAGGGAGGTTGCAAAGCCTCCCTTCTTGGAGGGACTTTTTCCTTCAAAATCCTTCTGGGCATGGTCCTGGGCAAGTGGCTGTAGCTGGTCCTGTTTCAGAAGGGAGCTTTTACCTCCAGGAGTCCCTCCCAACCTCAACTGTTCTGTGATTCAGAGAAAACCCTACAGCTACAGGTGATGAAGGAGTAACTAGGTAAGCCAGGTTTCCTCTTCAGGAATAGTTTATATAACTGTGTTCAGATAGAATAAATTTTCACTTGTGAAATCTTACTTCAAAGAAAATCAATGGAAAGGTGATTTATATTTTATTGATGCTAGGACTTGGATGATTGCACTAATATACAAATAGATTATGGTGACAATTTTGACATATAAATTGGTTATGCCTGCTTTGTATGTCTCTTAACTTTCTTCAACTTTTTTAATTTGAAGTTTGTAATCTGTAAATGGCATATTTCCATGTAATTACATCATCTTTTATTTGGTTAACAGAATTGTGATAGTAATGCAAGTTCATACATGTTCAATACATAATTGATTTTACTATGTTCACTTTTTTAAAAGCTATTTATAGCATGATTTAAATTTTCCACATTAATCACTAACTTTGTATTCCATGCTGTGTTAGATGACAGAGCAAAAATATTATATGTATTTGACTTCTGCTTTCCTTGACAGTAATAAGCAGTGTTCAGTTAGATGCAGCTTTGACATCAGGGGCATATTATTCTAATTGTATTACTCTGTCAGAAACCAAGAATTATTTGGTCAAAACTAAAAACATATTTAACATTAGTGCATGGACTTAAAATAGTGCATGGACTTAAAATAAGAACTAGGGTCATTTGACAGTTATTATAGAGTGTATAATTTACTAGGCACTCTTATTTTGCAAAGCTTATATGTTGTGAAATATATGTATGATCAAAACTGTATATTCCTTCAAGAATTTATTAAACTCTTGCTCTTTAAAAAAAAAAAAATATACTTTTTCTGATAAGGTTTTCTGAATTAATGATGATTTGGAGAAAGAATGACATTGCACTAAATTGCTCTTTGTGGCTGAATATCATTCCATGTAGTAATCAAGTTCTCTCCACCACCAGTAAAATACATTTGAATATAAACACAGCAAAGGAGGAAAATTTTAATACAGAAGTTATTAACTGATTTTCCTTTTACCATGATACATTTGTCTGTGTTCCTAAAGTGAAAGAAAAAATTTTTCTCCCTGTTTTCTCACCAGGCTTGTTTTCATCATTACAGGCTTCAGGAAATTTTTTTCTTCCTCCTTGATAATATAACTTCTAGAAGAAGGAAGGTGGAGAGAACTCATTATCCTCTGAGGGAGTGAGAATTGAGATATAGGATGCAAGTCTCAGGTGCTCAGCTGGTGAGAATCTGGGAATTGTCATGGGACATATGAGAAAGGCCTGTGCAGAAGGAATGCTCCCTCAATTCAAGCTGTTAGCTGCACTGTCTCACTTTTTGGCTTACCTCCACCACTCCACCACTCCCACCACCCCCCTGCAGCATCTTAGTCTTTTCTGTTAATTTCATTGAATAATTCAGGTCTCTTTCAGGTGCATTCAGAATTTTTGCACCATGACCCTTGCACTAGGTCTGCAGGATACTCATACTCAAAGGGAAGTTCTACAATGTGTACTGAACAGGGTTCTTTAGTTGTTTCAGCTGTAATTCAGACAAAGAATAGAGGGGAAATAATTGACTTAATAACTAATGACAATTTTTATGTCTGTACCACTCTGTTATCAAAGTATACTGATTCAGTAAAAATATTTAGGGGGTAAAAAATATATATATCTTGGGACCTTGATTGAAAAAATCTGTTTTTTTCTAGCTGAAAATATAACTTTTAAAAAACATATGTCTTTTTGTTGTAAGGCTGAAATAATCCCATATAATAAAAGACCACACATTAAACTCCAATTGCACAAATAGGTTCTGGCCAGATGTCCCAGGTGTTATTCATCCCAATTCTACCTCTGCCAACAATGTATGTCTAGACATATTTCCAAGAGCAAATGTGAATCTCATCTATGATATATTTGTAGGTGTTTGTGCTTGTATGTGTATTGCTACTACTCAGATAAGATAAGCTTTCTAAATAAGAAAATACCATTGATTCTAGGGACACAGGAGAGTTATGGTTTTAGTCAGACAGTTCCTTCTCAGAAACAATTGTTTACTTTCCTTGTTTTTCAGTGCCAATGGATTTCCATTCATTGTTCCAATGCGTTTATAGGTCAGTAGATGCAAATGCTTGTAAAGCAATCATTAGACTATGGTTAATACCAGGAAAGTAGCTGTACTCATATTATACAGCATATTCTTACACTGTGAAACTTTTCACTGTGTTTTCTGAGACATCTTGACTTGCTTTACTTATTATTTGTCAAGGTGAAGGGCTAATGAAATTCAGGACTAATCAAGTAGCAGGTAACCTCACAGTGCAAGACAATTTCAACAACCCATGCAATATATTAAATTGTAAATTAACAGTAATGGTTCGAGAAAACCACTCAGTGACACAATAGGCTATTCCATGAAAACAGGATCATTCTTAATGCAGTAGGCTGCTCACCAGAGTGAAGTTGCTAGTTTGTCTTCAAAGAAGGAGGAAATGCTGTTAGATAAAATACAACAAACCCAGAAATTATATATGTAATTTTCTCTGAATTGTCAATGGCAATTAACAGTGGCAGTGTGTGGTTGAAGCATGAAAACACACTGATGAAGCTATTCAGTTTTTTTAAAAAATCACTACCATGAAAGAATGAGATGGCAAATGGCTGGTGCTCAGTGGAGTAATTTTTTTTTTGCTTACTCTTGATAGTTCTTTCTCACCTGTAGAATAAGATCCAAGAACATACTTAGTAAAACTAAAATACAAGACATTAAAAAGTTATAATTTGGTAATTTCTTAAACACAAATTATTGTTAAAATTAGAATTAAAAATTGTATAGTAATACTGAAAAAGTGATGTATTATTCTTATAGGTAAGAGAAATGGATTTAGCTTCCGTGCCAAACCTAGGTCAAGTGAAAATGTGGAAGTAGATGAAACAAATTCATACTGTAACTGTCTGCTATACAGTTATCTATCATTACATCAGATCTTGTTATTTCTTCATACATAATAAAGCACATTAGAAATCTATTTCATTGGCTTCAGTTCTTGCATCTTCACACCTCCTTGTTTTATATACTTTTCTGAAAAATCTGTGAAGTTAAACCACTCATATAGGTTTATTTTTCATTTGTCTTCTTTCTTTTTTGAGCATAATTATATTAATATTACATTCCTTGCTTTGAAAAAATAGCGCATTTCTATTAGATCTACATTTCCTTCCTTTCTTCCTTCTCCTTTTCCTCTCATCCATGCTTATGCTTTTAGAGCTATTCTACTTTTCTTTCCCATTTTCCATTAATTGAAAGACTACATGTTGCAGGGTTCTATCATTTATTGCTGCAAAATGTGTGGTCAGATTTTATTGTGATATGAGGCACTGGTAAGAGAATAGAAGATGATTGAGTGTAATCTAATTTATCCATGTGGAAGCTTGATTTAGAAGTGATTGGCAAACTGAGGAAATAGAGGAAAATAAAGTGATTCTTTATATGAATCACAGCCCTAAATATACAAATAATGGACTTTGACATTGACTCATATAATTTCTTGGATGAATGGACTAATGTTTGCAGCAGAATGTGTGTCACTGCTATTGCTATGTGTCTGGAATAGAATCAGCATAAGCACGGCAGTAGACTCAAAAGTGGTCACTTTTCAGGCATTAATTCAGGCATTAATGGTTCAATTACAATACTTCTGCTTTGTTGTTGTTTTTAGCCTTTTTAAAAATCTTTTTTCTGTCACAGTCATTCTCTTTGGTATCCTATTTTGACAGAAAAAGTTGAATTTTATAGAGGGATAACTAAATGGATTGTACTTTTCCGATTCTGCTTTCTTTAACTACTGTCTCATGTTCAGAATAGATCCAGAAGTCTCCTGAAAGCCCTCTCTTTTTGTCTTAAATGAAGCTGATGTCAGTTTTACTAGAAACACTACAGACAGGTGAAAGAGCAAGATCCTGAGGAAAAACTAATAATTCAGAAAAATAGAATTTCAGAGATATATGAATACAACATAAACTTTTAATATAACAAATTAATAACTATAAGGGACATATTTATACACATGAATTGAGCACTGTTTTTTGTAGAATTCAAGGTAAATGCATTTTTTTTTCATCAAAAAGGATTCAGTGAGTAAACCAAAATAGGAAATCTGCTGCAAATGTAGCTCCACATCATGAACAGACCACAGGCTTTGATCCTATTGGGACTTGCATGCCTGTAATTGTACATATGAGAAATTTAATGTTTCTATTGTTAAAATAGCTCAGAGACATAGTTAGCAGACTACACAGATCAAACAGGATTAGAACTGTGTCTGTGAGGCAATGGTGAGTAGCTGAATTTATTTTTTTAAATTTATTTTTTAAATTTATTTCTTTAAGAGCAAAACTGGCATAGCAAAGTAAGCACATGGGAAAATCTTTGGTACATCACACAGTCACACCCTGAGGGCACTAGCAGGCTTTAAAGCCCCAGATCACACATCATACCATTTATCATATATTGCTGTATTACTTACTGACTCTATTTTCCAAAGGTCATCTTTTCTGGTTCAGGGCATGGAGGAAGGACCTTTTCTTCAAAACTCAGTTCAGAAATTAATGTAGAGAATGAAAGGGAAAATCCATTGATCTTGACTCAAATGAATTATTTCTTTAATTATTTGAATGCATTTACTCTGGTATTCATGCCTTTCTAAATAAAACATTATTGAAGACTAATCTATGTGAATAGATGTGTGTGTGATTTCAATCTCCAGGATATGGAGCAGCATATGCTGACTAAGAGACTCCAGCAAACTGATCTTTCTCGGTTATTATCTCATTTAAGTGTGAATAGGCTTTCCATGCACTATGGCTGTATTACATACTGGTGTATGAGCTTTAAACCAGCTTGTTCAGAGATAACTGTGTAGTCATGTAATGCAAGTTTGCATTATTTGGGAAATAGCAACAGGGCAAACTGACTATTGCCTACTAGCAATAGGCAACAGTAATCAGGGCAAACTGACTTTCTGGAGTGAGCCCTGTGCTTGGTCCTCATCAGCCTTTTCTTTACATCCTGCTGCACCTGAAGCTCCATTGTGCACCCTGCGTTCATCTGGACCGCAGTATCCCCCTGCCAGAGAACAGTGTTTTAGTGAAATGTCCCTTGCCTCAGTACAGCTGTGATGCAGAAAAACTGAAAGCAACTGCTTTCCTCTGGTCACACAATTATTTTGATGAGGTTATCACTTGTGAAAGATCAGCACCTTTCAGCTACTCTTCTCACTGTGCTTTGGTTCCCTTTTTTCACATATACTACCAATAAAAGAAAAAAAAGTCTTCCCTTTTTTTATTCTTTACAGCAAGAAATTCCAGTCCTGAAGATACGCATAGTGTATAAATACATCCTTAGTGGTCCTACTTATGCTTTTTGAGAAATATTTTAGGGTTTGGGCCAAAATGTCCCCTTGCTTATGAATTTTTCAGCTGTGTAGCATTTCAATACTACACACTGAAATTGGCCTGTCTCATCAACCTGCTGTTCATATCAAGTGAATAAAGCTATAGATAGCATTTGTGTGAATATGAATATTAGATTTCAGTACCTTACTACTGCTTTGTGTTTTTTTATCTACTTTATAACTGTCTTTCCTTTTTGGCATTGTGAATATATATTACTCCACTGAACAACTTTCACCACTTTTACGTTTTTAGAATGTTTTTAAATCTTTATATGTAGAATTGTTCAGAGATGGGACAGATACAAAAGACTCTGACAAGATATCACACTGCTATGACTGTGCAGTTTAGAATAGACTGTTCAGTTGGAAGGGATCTACAACAACAATTTAATTCTAAGTTTCTAACAGCAGGGTCTAATGTGAATTTGGAATAGGGTAAGAATAACTTAAGCTTCTCTCTACCTCTTCAGGAAGACAGTCTTTATTACTAGTATTATTATTCATTCCTAAATTATCTAACCAAAACTAGGTGAAGAACATTTTCATTCTGCATTCATGTCATGCACATGTGAATTTATGTAGTATAAATTATTCTCTTTGTATGTTCTGCATTATTTTCTCCTGAGGTACTTGTTAGAATAAATCTTTACAAAAACAATTCCTTACTGGGACAAAAATATTCCTGATTTTAGATTGACATGCATGATAGACCCCTTCCTGAAGGTACAGGTTCAGGCTGAACAGATATTAATTTCCTGCCAAGTACAGACTAGGTCTTCTGTAATATTATGTATATAATACAAGCCACAAGGCTTGCAGAAATCTAAACTCATGTTGCAAGCATTTTGTTCAAAAGCGTTGCTCACTATGGATAAAATGAAACATATATCTCACCTATACAAAAGCAGAATAGTGAAATGTTGAGTGCTGGTTACAGGTGGAAGCAGGAAGAAAATAATAAAAACCTTGGGGAAAAATAGGAGGTGAAAGCACATAATGTAAATGGGGAAAGCAGAAAAAAGCAGAGGTGAGAAGAATGTGACCAGCTTTCAAGGACTTGATCCCCAGTGATTCCAGTCTTTTGAGGAAAGATTTTTGAAGTACAGTTTTCTAAAGCTGATACAGAATAAGTTCAAATGCCTAATTTCTTTCTTTTTCATCAAATGCTCCAGTATTATCAAACACAAAAAAATACTGAAAAAAGTCTTAAAATTCCAGGTAAAAATTTCTTGTTTTGATAAGTAAATAATGAATTCCCCCAAAAGATGAACTCTGGGCACTCCATCTGTGACCTGTTCCCAAACATAAAGATAATTCAGACTATCACTTTTTTTATTTCTGGAGAGTTACCTGACTATTTTCACAAATGCAACCATGTTGCTCAGTGCTTTCTGTCATCCAAATCCTATTTTAAATGATGAAATAAATATAAAATAAGCAATCCAAAATAGCAACTTCATAAAAAAATGTGAAGTGTTTATAAGTATGTATTTGGGTTTCGAATTGATTCTGAAATCTGACCCGAATTTATCTGTGAAATTTAAATTTCAGTGCCAACTGAAACAAGCTTATCTCAGGACATCCTTCAAAATGAAAAACCATATGGAATTTAGAGGTACTAAGTGGAAGTATGATACATGTTCAGTCTCATCTTTGTCTTCTTTTTGTGCCTTTTTATGGCTACTTTTCAAGAATGGATATATAGGTATATTCTCATATTTACCTCTTCAGTTGCCTTTGATCTAACTTAATATATGTACAAGAGTAGATATATAAGAAAAAAAACCCTAAAAATGGAAAAGTGGTCTGCTTTAATAGATGGACTGTTCTTACACCATCCCAACTGCAACAACGAAACCATAAATATTACATAGCCATCTCTCTCTATTTCCATGTATTAAAATGCACCTTTACATTGCATAAAGTCTTGTTTACTGGCTAGGAATTACTGATTTGAGGAAAATGAGGAAAAGTATGAATTAAAAGGTATTAATTAAAAGGTATGAATTAAAGGAATGAATTAAAAGTTATGAATACTTTAAAGCATGAGGGTTTTTTACTTCTAAGGTTTAGAGTAAAAATCTTAATACTTCATGTGAAACATTTCCTCCCCTCAGACCTCAAAACACAAATTACCCAGCCAAGCAAGCACAGCAGAACCTGTGGAAGATGCAAGCACTGACACAGAGCTAATTAACGTACATCTGTACAATTACCCAGCTAGGCAGGAGGGAAGGGTGGATCCTTTAATCCTATTAAGAGTACATGAGATAATGCTTTTCATTTCAATTAAAAAGGAAAGGAAAAGATTTCTAAATGCCCCACTCATGAAGCATCAAATTAATGGAGTGAAAACCTGAAAGCACAGTAGAGATCAGCTTCTTTAGTTATCCCATGCAGCAAAGTCTAAGTATTTTCTCTTAGATTTGTGAAAAGCAAATAAAGAGTTTTTTTTTTTGTAGGATTTTTTTTTCCCTTAAAAAGGGTTTAGAAAAATATTTTCATGTCATCCGCTTACTAAATAGTAGTTTTGCACTTATTTGATAAATAAAATCTTTATAACAATTAAGAATTTTCTGTTTATTTTGTCTTCATAGAATGTCACTGTGACTCAGTGCATTAGGAATTCTTAAATTATTTACTTGTATTGTGTCAGTTGTCACTGACTGCTCCTAACATAACTAAATCAGAGTCAATTACTGTGCTAAAAATCAAAAAAAACCCCTTCATATAGTTTGATATCACAGATCACAGAATCACAGAATAAGCTGAGTTGGACGGGACCCACAGGGATCATTGAGTCCAACTTCTGGCCCTGCACAGGACAGCCCAACAATCCAAATGCTTCTTGAACTCTGTGAGGTTTGGTGCTGGGACTACAGTCCTGGGGAATCTATTCCAGTGCCCAACCACCCTCTGGGTGAGGAACCTTTCACAATATCCAGCCCAAACTTCCCCTGACTCAGCTTCATGCAATTCCCTTGAATCCAGTTACAGGTCACAAGAGTGAAGTCAAGAAGTTTCAAAATCTAATTAAAATAAAATTTCTTACAGAAATCCACAGCATTTTTTCAGACACAACCAGAAACTGTCTATTCATACCCTAAGAAAAGTAAGTGTTAAGTCCACTTCTGTGTCTGATCATCTGTCATCTTTCTATGAGGAACAATACTTAGTCCAGTTTGTAAGAGAAGCAAGACCTACATTCCTTAAGTAAACGAGAATTTTTAAACAATTGTTCTGAAGGACAATGTTGTATCTGTACATATTCAAAATTTTCAAAGAAGGATTTGATTTTAATATGGTCCAAACCAGTCTATTTTCTGTTTGGCAGCTATTAATCACAGAGAGAAGGAGATTCTTCCTTCTCAGAATTGCTGTTGAGACTACTGATGTGTGGCTGGGTCTGATTTCCCAGGTGACTAGGATAAAAAGTATTTATTGTAAACAGAATAAATAATTTGTGCTGACACACAAGCAAACCTAGTAGCTTTCATTCCTGTTTTGATAAATATTCTTTTACTATTTATCAACCCACATCACATAATTGCTTCAGTGCTAAATAAATATAAATACTATTCACTTCTCATAAAAAAACCCCATAAATATGTCAGAAGAAAAAATGGTCCATATTGCAAGCAGATAAATGCAAGTTTAAAACCTAAGCAGCTTCAGAAGCAAGAATTCTTCTGAATTTTAATAACCAATTCATGAAATGAGGTAAATCTCAGCCATTCTTGTCTCCTCTGAGGAATGACTTTTTTTTTTTAAAGAATTATGGGTTCTAGTATTGCCTTGTCTTTTTCCACTCCTTGTTGTTTCTCATCCTGTCTCTCTCCTCTTGCCTTTTAGATGTTCCTGGCTTCAACTTAGTCTTAATGAAGATAATATTCTAATGTTTCCTCAAAGCAAAGAAGCGAACAAAAAAAGCCCAACCTATATAGCGAATTCTCATCCTCTCTCTGTTTATTAGTTTGAGGAAGAGGGAATGCTGTCAGGAATTATATTCTGCAATTTCAAATCTTGCAGACCAGCTGAATTTGCCAAAATGTTGGTATAAATTTCATGTGCAAATGAGACTTTTCTATGTTTCCCTTAATATTTCTCTATAAATCTCCTCACATGACTTCCATTTTCCATGTTTTTCTGTGATGTCCTGTGATCATCAAATCAAAACTATCCTGAATAAAAGTACATTAGTACTAATAAGAATTTTTAAAAAAGGTCATCTGTGGGGATACTCAGTGCCAGTTTCATGATGGGAAATTTTCTAGAAAGTTGAATACAAACAATAAATAATCTCTTCTTACACTTTCTCTCTTTATTGAAACAATACTGAAAACCCCCAAAGCACCACCCCACAACTCCTCCCTCATCTATATATTTGTTATTCAGTTATTGTCTTTATTGCTCTGTATCTTTTCAGCCCTGTTTGATCAACTCAGTATGTGCTGTAAATTCTTTATACCTATTTCCTCATATTTCTATATTATATATATTATTCTTAGTTAAATAATACAGCACTGTTTTTTATATATTATATTATATATATTATATATATTATATATATTATATATATATTATAATATATATTATATTCTGTATCTTCAGAACTGCTTACTTCCATTGTTTAACCAGTTGATCCAATATACTGAAACTGAAAACAAATATTGTCCAGTTCCAGAGACAGTATCAAGTGAGTTTTTAAAAACAGAAATCAAGAGGGATGTAAGGAAAAGTGACACATTTACCTTTCAAGGCTGAGCATTCTAACTTCTTGCTAAAAAGTGAGAACAAAACTTGTTCTTTTCAGTGTGACTAACTCTACAAGTCATCTTTTTATCACTGTATGTAACTGGTGCTGAGCATTATGACTACATTGCAATAGTATTTTACACTTCAAGTTTTTAATTGAAAGTTCTTATTTAAGTTCTTCACCGCAAATGTAAGCAAAATTCTTAATCCTTAAATGCTTAAATATGGATATATTTACAAATTAAGAAAATTGAAGGGATTTTTCCAAGTGACTTGCATAAAATGGGTTACTCAAATTTTTAATAGAGGGAAAAAAAGGAAAGTAAAAGCTGTTTTGATCTTGTGTCCTCGTGGCAGAATCTAGACTAACAGTAGGAAAGAGATTATGTGTATGGCAGATTAATTTGAAGCTTTAATTCCTTAAGTTTTCAAACACCTTTTTTGGTGGGGTGGGAGAGGGGAGGGATGAGGAAAAAAAATCTGTAAATATTTATCGGGCAATCCTGCAAACTTAATTTTGCAAGTCTTCCTTGAACACTTCTAGACCTAAGAGAGATTTTGGCCATCTCATCCATTTGAGACATTGGTACTTCTTGCTTTATCCTGAAACATGCATTTTAGACCTCTCCCTTAGTACAAGTTTAACTGCACCCCAGACAGGGAATTGAGGGGAGTTTGCTCATCCCTTACTCACTAAAAGCATTTCACTTATTTCAATTGCTTACATTTTTCCTTTAATTTACTGATGTGTTATCAATTACTTCTGGGTAATTGAAACATTGTTTTCTGTTTTTTAGGACAATTAAAACATCACTTAACAACATACCCTATAGTTTCAAAATATGTTGTTACATTTTTACAGCTAATATTAATCCAAACAAAAAAGTCAAGGAAAAGTGTGTTCTGAGATTACTGATATTTCTGGCTAATTATAAAGTAGACACTGCTTAATGATAAACTTATCTCCTTGTTTAAGTTACCAAGATTTATCTTGTCAGTGTCTCAACTGGCTTATTTCCACTCAGGCTTCTAAGAATATGATCAATTCTAATTTTCTTTATTTTTGATAAAATTACAGGTTTTCCATAATCATATCCCGTGTTCTCTGGAGTTTTATCAGTAAGTCTTTTTTTAGTTCTTTTTTGTCTTCATATCAATTCCTTACTGTCCCATTTAATTCTGCAAGTCCTTCCTGAATAAGACTTACTGATTATGTGAATTTCAACTCCACTTCTAAATATACTAGTATTAAATTTATCAATCTTTCATATTCCTCATGTCCAATCTCATAGTTTATTGGTTTTCGGTATCTTTCTCTAAGTCCCAGAAAGCCAACATAAGGAAAACATATCTAATTTTCTTCTGAAATCTTATTGAATTCCTTTGTTTTTTGCTGTGATGTTTAATTGTTCTTGTCTTGGAAACACAAAACATCAAGATATTGTCATTTTTTCCTTTCCTCACTGAAGTAAGGAAAGCCTACAGAGTCCTAAAATTTCCTTCCTTTTTCCCCCCACTAACAAATTGTAGATCTATGTTTTTTAGTTTTGATCCTTTGGATGCTTATCCCAGTAATATTAATGGACTTATTGAATCCAATGTCAATGATGCTAATGGCACTCTTGTCCACAATTTTAAATTTAGGGGTTTGGTTTTGGTTTTTTTTAAGTTATACAACTGTTTTTCCTGGGTTTTTAATATTTTTTTCCTTTTAATATTCTTGCATGCTCTTGAATGCAAACACAGAGTATGATGACTTTCTAGACCACATTTTATTTTCCTCTTATATTTCTTCCCTTTGCTTCAAATATCACGGGCATTAGTCATATTTGCTTCTGTATGCTGCCAAAGAAAGTAACTTCTCATGTATTACAAAATATTTATATTGGTCTGTGAAGTTCAAAAGCCATTCCATGTGCTCCTGGACCTGCCTTTCAGATGTCCATGTCTTCAGCAGCTTTCCTTTAATATTTAAATTTTTCTGAATAACATGGACTCGTTTATGACTCAAGTCATAAGATAAAAATGAATATTAGTACAAGCAGACATGCATCACCAAGACTTGTCAGAAAAATTAGATGAGCTCATCTTTAAAACATGGTCTTTTTTAATGCATGACTGATTATATTGTAGCTACTTTCTGCTGCAGTTCTTGTGACATTCCAGTATATTCAGATTACATTACATTAGAATGTTCTCTGTGAATAGGCTGTGTTTTTGCTTAATTTATGAGAATCCTGCAGAAATCTAAGATGAAGCACTGTAATGGTTTAACACCACCTGGAAATTAAACTGCAAAGAAGCCCCTTCCATTCCTCCCACTCTCTCCAGTCAGAGGGGGCTAAAAGCAAAATCTATGGTTTGAGATAACAATTGACTGAAAACAAACAGCAATGGAATAAGAAATGTGTAGTAATAACAGCAATATTAACAACAAAAGTATACAAAAAGAAAAGGTACTTTACACATGAAAAGTGTTCACCACCTTGACTTAATTCTGCTTGGCTTCCAAGGCTGGTTCAATTCTGTCCTATGGCACTGCATTGGACTTCTCTACTCCACTGGGTCAAATTCCATGTGGCACCACTGTATGTACTGCTCCACTCACTCTTCTTTTTAGAAATGAACAAACTTTTAGATACAATTAAATGGGGACAAAGTCTTCAGAGCAAAAGAAAACTGTTTATTTGTAAGGATTCAGCTGAGCTGGGTGTGTCCAACTCCCCCCAGAGTTGAACACACACACACCCTCCAACAAAATGGCTGCATTTTATACCCTTTCCTGGCCAGGGCTGGTCCCTGTCCCCTTTCCCATTGGATGGGTACTCAAGAACCTACATTCTCTTCCCACTGCCTACTTTTCTGTCACGTCCCCTCTCATCTTATTTCCTTTTTTGGTCACCACAGTCCTTTCCCAGTTCACAACAACACTCAACAGATGAACTAAAACAAATCCAGACCATTGACAACAACACATAGAGACCAAAACCAACAACTTTCATTCTTTGCTTAATAACCTTTGGCTCCAGCAAAATATTACATCATCTCTCGCATGCTGGACTAGATTCCATGTGGCTGCTTCCAGCACCGGCACTGCTCTCCTCCACTCAGCATGGGCTCGGCTTCCTCACTGCTGCTTCATTCCCAGCAGCTGCTCAGCTGTGTTTACCATTTGCAATTATTTTCTTCCTGAGGGGACAGGAAGGGATAGGAGGCAGTGGGGGAAGGACAGAGCCGGCACTGTTCCCCACAGTGATCAAAAAGATGACTTGCTGGTAGTGGCAACTTCCCCTAAAAAAGACACAGAACAAAATTAAGGACTTCCAGGGGTATATTCCTTGTTTCTTTCTCCAAAACCATGACCCACAGAGATGACTTGAGTCATACAGAATGGCAATTTAGCCTTGCTCCCATGGCTCTAAGGTCCTTGTGAGCAAACTCTGGACAGCAATTATTTTATTTGACTTTCATAACCTCTCTCACATCCATCACTCAAATAATTACTCCAGGGAAGGCCAGTTTTTTTTTTTTTTTCTGAATATAGTAGACACATTTTATTGATATGTGGTGTGTTTAACAGGAATGCACTGAGAAACATTGGCTGTGAAGAAGGACATGGTGGAAAAGAGATTAATTCAGAGTAGTTCAGAATAGCTGTGAGATGAAGCATAGGGGAAACCTCATCCTCCTAATCCTTATGCATCAAAGCATTGGATGGATGGATCCTCCTGGTTAAAATATGAAATCTTCAACTTCTTCAAGCAGTAGTTGTAAATACACAAACATTGGCTATCAATTTGCATTACAAGCATCTGCTTAGATGGCATTATTCCTAGTCACAAGGTGATATGACAGCTAACTAGGCAACAAATGCCACTTCAGTTACTTGGCAGCCTTCAACTCCACAGGAGGTTTTTTCCTGTTGGAAAGAATATCCTTTTAACCTCCAAACTTCTTCACATCAGTCCCACCTGTTCATATCAGCATGCCAAAAATTCAGCATGAAAGAATTGCTAGTTAACACTTTTGCAACCAAAAGGGGGTGCATGCAGGATGTCAAAATGTGTAATAGATCACATTAAGTAAATACTTACACAAACAGAAACCTAGTCAAAAAGGGATGCCAGAAGGGTATGTTAAACAAAATGGAGATAGATTCATAAACTATAAAATGGGGTTTGATTTATGCTTACCTTCTCACAGAAGGGCAAGAGTGGAAAATTAAGAGTACTGACTGTTTACACTTGTCTTTGTGGAAAAAAAACCAAACACAGTCATAAAATCACATTTGACCTGAATAGACTTTGTTCTGAAGTATTCTTATTTTCTGATATTATTGTAACATTGTATTCAAAATATTTTAGATTTTTTTTCTTAAGTAAAATATGGAAAACCATTTTAAGTTTTAACACTCTCTGCAGAGTAGAAAGAACTACCTAGATCAACATTTTATTGCAGTAGTTAAGCATCCCAAATTTTAGAAAGAATTTATGTTCTGATTTAGAGGAGCCAGATCATCTGAAGAAACAAACCCTCAACTGAATACTGAAGCAAGTAGATATGATGTTAGGTTGGAAAACTGAGTATTTTTAACATGAATTCTATGCAAAGCAAAGCGTTGTATTTGGAAACAGATATCATTCATCACGATCGAAAGTGTTGTCAAAAATTAAATAGGGGTGAACTAATTTAAGAAGTGTTGGAGAATTTTTTAAAAGAAGAGGAAGACTATACAGGAGAGAAAGTAATTTAAAATTACTTAAAACAACTGATTATTTAGTAAATGAGAATTAACACTCATGTAAAACATATTTTTTTTTTTCATTCTTGTCATTTGCCAGAAGGGTCAGGCTACAAATTCGATCAAAATGATTTTCCTGTAGAAAATTTTTTGTCATTTTTATATATTGCTGGAACTTGGGTACTGCAGATGATATAAAATGGTCACCTAACTTGAAAGAGATTTTTCAGTACAATAATTTGATGTTGTGGAAAAACCTACTAGTATAAGTTCCTTCAGAAGCTGCTTAGTATTTCTTCACCTGCTAGCTTTATTCTTTGCTATATATCTCTAAATTAATAGAGTGGCATACTGGAAATTTTAAAAATGTGTATTAATAAAAAACATATATTATTTTAAAGTACATGTTTATTACCATTTTAGGAAGACTCAGATACCCAGCATCTGCTGAGCTCCTCTCTTTAGATTTCAGCATTAATATTTTTAATTTAAAGATTTTGTTCATAGTAGATGATTGTCTGTGCTTTGAAACATATTGCACTGCTTGCACAAGTTAATCTCTTTATTTTTTCTCCTCACACGTGCTTTTGCACATTTGACATGAAAGTGGTTCTGTCCATGCTAGAGCAAGATCCTGCACTGTTGGGATATGAGCTCTGAAAGTCTGGAAGCAGTCAGAATTTGATTGCAGCCTTGTAGCTTGTTAAAACCTATGGGTGACCACCTGTGTTGAAGCAAGCACAGTGACCTCCTCTCTTGGGTTTGTCGCTGCTGAAACAGCTCCCGAGGTATTAAAAAGTCTTTTTTCCCAGCCCTGTGCTTGAGGAAGAAGACGAGATTCCTCAGCTCTGGTTTTCAAGGTTGTCTATTTTCTCTTATCTAATACATTCTTTCTCTGACCTGCTGAGATCCGTCCAGCAGGTTGGTTTGTGGCACACTGACCACTCTTGGGGTGGTGTTAGTTTTTTATACTAAGAACTACGTGTACTTTATTTACAATAATTTTCCAATACCTATCACCTATGTTACACAGTCTGTCTCTATCCTAAACCAATCCAAAAGTGCCACCACCACAGCAGAAGATGGACGACAAGAAGAAGAAGAAAAAAGGACAGGACACATCCTGATTCCTCCATCTTGCCTCTTGAACCCCCATTCTAAAAACTCCAAAATTCTACATTTTCACCTGGTGATAAATTCACTGCCATTCTACTCAAACTCTTGTGGCTTGTAACCCTTGCACAAAGTTAGTGACTGTTTCCATGGGTTAAAATCGAAGGCACAGGTCTTTTTGACTCTGTGCCAAGGTCTCTGAGCCCCCTGCCAGTGTCTCGAGTCCTTCAGGGCACCCAGAGAAATATCCTGGGTTCCAACACTCCTCCTACAAGGTATTGGCACTCACTTTTGTTCTGAACTCCAATGACAATCGATTTCTCTGGCACAGAACACTGTGACTTTGCCTTCACTGGTCCCACATTGGTGCTTGGCCTTGGTCATTCTTGTCTTAGTGGGATGAGAGTGGTGCTCAGGGAGCACTTATCCATATTTTTCCTTTAAAAGGATGTATGGAGGAAAAATTAATCTCAGGACAGGTCAGAAATTACCAATGAAAATTTGCAAATAAAAAAGACTTAATTTTTAGGCTGTTATTCCAATGTCACATGTAGTTGTTTTTAGCAAGTAGTCTCACCAATCTTTCTTATTCATTATACACAATAAATTAAATGTTCAATTTCTCACCCTCTTTGAACTTGGTCTCCAGTTTATTGAGTTAGAAGTAAAATGGTGATGCTTTCCTGCCTATGAAAGCTCTCTGTCCCTTGCTTAGAAAATCAATACTAATTTAACCTAGACCTTCAGATTTTACCAAGCTCCACCTAGCAAATATAAGGCAATACAGGTAACAGGGAAAATCAGTACACATTTTCCTTTTTCCTGCTTTTTGCCAGTTACCTAAAACAGCAGAAAGTTTGGAGTTAGACCAATCTAACACTCTCATTTTCTTTAATTTTTTGCAATTGAACTCAACGAAGATGAAGGTAATGATTTTGCTTTGGTGAATATGGGAATGTGAAAATATTTACTCACGTTGTTTCTTGTCAGAATGTGCTATGCGTGTTACAGACCAACAGTTCACTTTCTAATGTTTAGTAGTTATTATATAGCTTCTTCTTCCTGATTTGTTTTTAGGGGTTGTTTTTTTTAAAAATATATTTTTAATAAAATAAGTGTAGTTATCTAAGTATCTTGGAAATAAAAGAGCTACCAAGCACCACTGATATACTTTTCACAGGGTTTATAATAAGAAAAAGAAATGCACAAAACTGTAAATGCAGCAACCCTGCATCAAGCTTATTGGATCTCAATGTAAAACATCCATTTGAGCCAGAACTGTGTCTTTTTGTTATAATTTTTAATCCCTTTTACAATATTGGAGTTTCCAATATTATGAGCCTTATGAACCTTACTAGAAATCTATGTCAGAAGTAAAACCCTCTCACTCTTGTAAAAAATTTGAGGGTGTTACAAAACAAAGCAGAAATATGTTGAAGGTGATGGTGATGTTCATTAAGTTTTAATAACACTTCAATAGGCTCAACAACTCTCAGAAATCTATGAATGTGTTTTCTTGCTCTTACTTCCTTTATACCTCCCTTCTCCACATCTCTGAGGATTCTGAAGTAGGAATTACAACCATTCGTGTCACAGGTGAGCACAAGCAAACAAACTGTGCTGCTGATTCTGGTAGCTGCCCATAAATTACCTACAGATGTTTTAAAATTAAGGCGTAAAATTGGGTTCACCAGGACCTGAATATGGGAATGTCTCAATTACACTCAGAAGCTATGAGAACAACTCAGTGTCCTTTGAAAAGAAAGCCAAAGATTTTCTCTGGAGTTTATGAAAATAATACTTCTTTTTAATTTAAAATGTTTAAGGCTGCAAACTGAAACACACACCACAGAGGGTTTTTTTTTTTAACTTCTAAAATCAAATAGAATTCTAGAAATCATACTCTTTCATGAGAAACAATGATCTACATCTGTTGAAGAGACCTGACCTTAGGGACCTATCTTTGCCATAGGGTGATTTTTCAGTGTTGAATGGAACCTTAATTATGGAACATATTGGGTTTTAAATAAGGAAATCCTCTGTCATAAGAAGAAAAATGAATTATAAAACATCTATAAAGGGAGAAGCTTTTCTTTAATAAATGTCTCAAATTATCCTAGGTAGCTCAGTGTCTCAGAAATTATGCAGATCTATTTTGTTATAGAGTGCCATGGAATATTTATAAACTGCCCCTTGTGGCAAGACAGTTGAGGTCAAAGCAAAATGAAGCATTAGATATGACACAATGTATTAAATCAGAATCATTAGTCAGTGTCCAAAAATAAAACTCAGTAATGCACTGTTAAAATCCTAAATAAAATATTTATTGCTGAATTCAATAAATATGTGCCAAAATATTCTTGGTGAGGGTGCTGCAGAAAATCCTTAGTGGATTTTTCCTTGACTCAAGCTGCAATAACAAGATTTATGTAATAGAGGCTTCCTGCTCATACACTGTCTTTAAAATTCATTCAGGAGTCTATGCATATATTCTCTGCTGACCTCTCTGTGATGCTGGGAGAAATCTGTTTTGCAGAAATTAGGCTGAGACCCCTCATGAGCCCAAGCTCCCAGATACATGCTGCTCACAAAGGCAACTGAAGCAAATTGACAACAGAATACCAAGCTGTACAGGGAATCACTCATCAGCCTGTGGTTGCCACAAAATGATCCCTGGAAATTGCCTAGGAAGCACCTTTTGTAAGGTACCATAATAACATTCAGTAGGTCTAAATATCCAGACCTATTAATCTAATCTCTTGTACAAATTTGGCCACCATACAGTGAACAAGTCTACATTCATGCTCTTTTTTCAAGTACAAATGAAACAAAAAATTGCTGTGTGTATGAAAGTAATAATTTTAAACCGTAATCAATCAGCAGAGTTACTTATTTCCCAAAATTTTGTATTCCTATTTATAACTTGCAAAGAATATAAGTTGATAACTAATTACTATTGCACACATGTATTTAAGTAATGAAATTCTTTTTTGTTTAATTTTTTTTAAATAGGCCAACTCTTATACACTTAGTTATTTTCCCCTAATTGAATTAATTGAAATTAGGGGAAAATTTAAAAGATTGAAATGTATCTTTTTATTGTTCTTGTTGACAAGTGAAAAAAATCTCAGTGAAAGAAAGTCATAGAGAAGGAAAGAACTTTACAACCCGTGATAATTTCTAGAAATAGTGTGATAATATCTGATATTATACTGGAGTGATGAAAGGAATCAAAGAAGCTGAGAATAGAAAATTCCAGTCCTCTGCTAAGGTGAAAATAATCATATAATGGATGACTGGATAAAACCCCTTGACTCAGGGTAAAGCTGGCAGCTGACTGGGAGAGTTGTTAGAATAGTGATGGCAATTCATGCAGTATATTCTTGGGTTGATCTGCCCTTGCACAGCCCTTTTGTGATCCATTCAACCTCTCTTGTAGCCAGCCATTCCTGATAATTCTTACATATCCTTCACAAATACCCAGAACATTAAATACAAATACATTAAGTACTTGCCTAGGAACTGTTTCAATATAGAAATATCCTTGAGTTTGGGTAACTTAAAATTAATCTCTGCACAAAGATATTTCCATATACTTTTTGCTTATTCTGCCAAGAACATCTCCATGAAAATGTATTTAAAAACACCACTATTTTAGAAGGGTTTATTAAACAGGAACCATAGAAAAAAATACAAGCAGTAATACTTAAGTATTATTTAAGCTTATACAATTGCTGTAACTCAGTGCTAGAATTACTTATAGATACCCTCAGAAAAAGAATTAAGTAGAAATTATACATTTCAGGTGGAATTTCAATCAGGAAACTTAGAAAGAAGGTTAGAAGTAAATTACTATTATTTGAATTCTCAAATAGACACACTTTTATCGCCAAGCATTCTCATAGTTCCCTATGAGACCCAAATAAAATTTTCCATTTATATTAATTTTTTACTTTTCTTCTCTGATTTTTATTATTCACCAGACTTTTTAAAACCTGTCCTGGTTCAGGGCAAATTTGGCAGAAAACCTCTAGAAAGCGAATTCAAGCAGCCCCTCTCTCAACTGGTTCAGAAAAAAGATTCCCTTAGAGAAAAGTGGAAAAAACTGTTTATTTAACAGGCAAAGCATTCGCCAGCACAAAAAATGAACAATATTAAACATAAAACCTCTTGCCACTCCAAAAGAGATGACAGACTCAGAAAGTCCTCTTTGTGGGCTGTAGCTCAGCTCAGAGTCTCTTATCAATCCCTCTGGTGCTGGAAATGCCATGGCTCAGACCCAACCCAGTGGGCCACAGGTGGGAGCTGCTGGTGCTCTGCTGGGTGTTCAGTCCAGAGCAGGTTTGAACAGGTCCAAGAAAAGGAAAAATCACAGTCCAGTGAACTTCTCTGCCTTAGCTAACAATAACTAACTAAAAGCAAACGAGAGCTCTGTCCTGCCGTCTGTCTGTCCACAGACAACACAGTCCAGGAGCAGGAATGTGGAGGAGTGAGTGCAGTTACTGAAAACAAACTCTGTGCTTCTTTTTCCCCCTCCCGCCCTTGCTCTCAGAACCAATCTGTAGGTGCAAAACTTATTTCTGGGCTAAACAGGCAAATGGGGATACGAGCATCATAAGGTTCCCCTCAAAACCCCAGGTCAAAAGCTGACAATAGGCTTTCACTCAAAGTCCAGTGGTAATGGCATGAGAAATAACATAAATTAAATAGCTACAGTTTTGAGACAGCTTGGAGCCACCTCCAATTTTTGTCTGAAATTATAAACAAGCACAAATAAACACAAGAAACAAAAATATTGTCTGGTTGATTTATAAGTAATTTACTTATTTTATTACCTTAAAATAAAGCAATCTGATTACTTTCATTTTTTCCTTAAAAAATGAAGAAATTCCTTTTTATTTTTTAAAATTGCAATGCCTACTCAAATAAATTGTTCAGACTTAAGTTCGTTGTATTTTGACCCCACAGAATGAACTCCTATATTCAGTAACTCCCTGATGGAGCTCCTCTAATAGGACTGAGAGTGGTACAGATGAGAAAGATACTGCCATGGAGAAAGTTGAAACATGCATTTCATGTCTCCGGTGCTGGATCAATCCTTTGGATTGTCATCAGGTTTATTCATGTGATTTATGAATATGTGTAAAATATATTATTTGTGAAATTATTCTGTGTTACCTATGTTATCCTAGGTATGTTGGTTGTTCCCAGAGAAAACAACTAATGGAATGAACAGAAACACTCACCCAAGTGATTCAATTTTCCTGATTTTTACAGTCTCTTTTCACAGGCTGAGGAGCTCAGGAAGGCTGCAGCAAATGTAACAATTGAGCCAAAAATTCAATTAGAAAATGTGTTGACTGAAGCTGCCTGAGGTTTACTTTTTAGGTCTTTATTTATTTACTAGAGCTACAGTGGAGAGGACAAGCTGTTTTTGTTAGAAGAATAAACAAAACCTTTTCTTTTTTCTATGTTATTATTTTCCATATATGAGGAAACTGAAAAGGAAAAAACAACCCAAAAAAACCAATACATCACCACAGCCAAAACCCAAGTTCCCCTTACCTCTCTTTCTTTCCCAGAAGAAAGATACTTCTATGGAAATATGTTCAGCTGGAACAAAAAACCCTTTGAGCAAAATGAAAGCAAAGAGGCAAAGAAAACGTTCCAGAATAATTTGGGAAAAAAATCCCAAGAGAAAATACTCCTTGTGGCAAGGTTAGCTGGTCTTTGGAGCTACCTCTAATATGAAACATTATTCAAGTTTTATGTGTCAAGACTGATCTGGTAGAAATGAATGGGCTGGAAGAACTCATGCATAATTTCAACTTTACATAGAAAAATATTGATACTGCAATTGTAAGTACATATACCAATAATACTTAAAAATTTTAAAATAAGAAATACACTCTAAAATTTATTAGAAAATTATATCAGAGTGAGGGAAATACAGAAAATCATAGAGATTTTTACATATTTGCTATATTTTTAAACAAAAGTTCCTGGTTTAACAATTGTGTTATAACAAGTTTTCCAAACATTCTTCTTTGCAATAGTTGTATGAAAAGTTAAAGTTAAATGGAAAGTCATAGGTAGGCTTAATAAGCAGAATTTATTTTTTTATAATTGTATTTAGGCATTTTCCGTTTCCCAGCAGTGCCACATCCAGCCCCGAGGTCCTGAACACAGGAAGGACATCAACCTGATATAGTCCAGAATTGGGTCAGACAGATGATGGAGCACCTCTCCTATAAGGAGAGGCTGAGAGTGTTGGGGTTGTTCAGCCTGGAGAACAGAAGGCTTCAGGGACATCTTTTTGTTGCCTTCTAGTGCCTTAAGTGAGCCTATAAGAAAGATAGGGACAAACTTTTTAGCAGGGCCTGTTCTTGATAGCACAAGAAGTGGTGGCTTTAAACTGAACGATGACTAATGTGGATTGGCTGTAAGGAAAACATTTTCTACAATGAGGGTGGTGAAACACTTGGAACCAGTTGCCCAGAGAGGTGGTAGTTGGCCCATTCCCGGGAACACTGAAGGTCAGGATGGAGAGGGACCCTGAGGAACCTGATTGAGTTGAAGGTGTTCCTGGCCATTGCAGAGGAGTTGGCTTACGTGACCTTTGAAAGCTCGGTTTCAATTCAAACTATGCTGTGTCTGTGTGACATGTGCTTAAAACCAATATGCAAGTAAATTGATAAGAGATGACTAAATTGTATTTATTTGTTGGCTTGTTTGTTTTCATTTCCAGCCCTTCAATACTGAATGGAAATGAGTCAAAAACTTTCAGCAGTGTTTTGTTTGTAGTAAATGCATTTTAGAGTGTTCTACAGGCATACAGGCCATGTCTAATTCTAAAGGGAACCAATCCAAGAGCAGTGTACAAAATTGACTTTCAACAGCGCTATAAACCTGCTTTCAACCAAGCAGGTTGTGGGGACCCTGAGGGGCATTCCCTGAGTTTGGGAGACACAAGAAGCTTCCCTCAGGGGCTGTTGGGACCCCATTGGCTCCTCCCCTTGTTCCTGTGTCCCTGAGCCACTCCCTCCCTAGCCCCCCATTGGCCATGATCATTGTATCACCTGTCTCAGCCTGACCTAGGGGGCAGGAGAAACCTGGTATCTCCCCATGAGTGTGCCTGGGACCCTGAATATCTCACTGCATGGCTGAATTAAACATCTGTGGATACTATGCAAAGGCCCTTTTTTCTTCCTTACCCTGGGCTTTATTAGCATCTATTCCAGCTGCAAGAACCGGTGTCTCTGTGACTTTTTTAAAATATGCACAGAACGAGTCATAATGTATAGATCTTTCCAAGTGGTATCCCTCACCTTCCAGAACCTCATGCCAAGATTGTATATAGTATTGAGATCTCCAAGGTCATGATGGTGAGAAGCAACTGCTCACTTTGAAAATTTAAACAGGTTTATTAAACCTTAACAAAAGTACACCAAAGGAGTACATAAGGAAAAAGCTGCAGCGCTGGGAACTGCCCCTTGTGGATACCACATGGCCAGTTCATCTTCAGGATGGATGCTCAGTCTTTTATAGCCCTGGGGGTTGCATCAGCCAGCCCAGCTCTCCCAGAGTCTGTCACTCAGCTCTTCTTTGCCATTTATAAGTGGAGATTGCTTTCTTGTGACTTGATTGGGGGTCAGGTGTTGCCGCGCTGCACCCCCTGAGCAACCCCCTGAGCTTTTCCATTCCCCACTGCCCCATGCCAGGGACACATGTGCAGCCTTCTTTGTACCTGTCCTAGACAGCCCAGGCTGTCTGATGGCAGCAACACAGGGGGGAAAGGGAACTGTGGGGAGAACAGAGGACATCTAAACTACAATAACATAACTACACATCACTAAAGCTTCTCTTAACATTCACACAATAGTTATCTTTTAATTGCAAGAGTCAATCATCTCATTATCCATCTATAACAATGATTACAGTTCTTATGTCCAAAACAATTAAAATCCTCTCTCCCATCTCACATCACACCCCACATGCACGTCTAGCAATCACCAGATGCACTGCCTAAAATTAAAAAAATCTACTTTATTTCACCTCTGGAGTACGATGCAATTATGAACTTCCAATAAAAAAGGTTAATGCATGCCCAGTAAGAAATGTTTTGTGTGAAGATTGATGAATGTGTGAGCACTGAAGATGCCATACCTCTAGAAATCTTTTTTAGATTTTTTTTTTAAGGGGTAAGTGATGTGGCTGAACATGCTATATGCCTTAGGATGTCTGGGTTTGTTCGGATTCTTTTGCATATTGCAATAAAGTTTAATTTTATAATTGCTTAATGTTTTAAGAGATTATTTTTCTTTTCTTTTCTTTTCTTTTCTTTTCTTTTCTTTTCTTTTCTTTTCTTTTCTTTTCTTTTCTTTTCTTTTCTTTTCTTTTCTTTGATCTGAGTTGTATTTCCTTGGCATTTCAATCCTTTCAATAAAGGATTATATCTTAAAATTAGGGCAAGATAAAAGCTTTTAGAAGTGCAGCGTAGCATCAGATATCATATCAGGTTTTCATAAAAAAGTACATTTCTGTATATATATGAATAATCCAGACTTCTGGCTGAGTTGTAAGAAGGTAGTCAGTACATGAATTCAAGGTCATCCTGCATTATTTCCTTCACAATGGAGGACAAATGGTTTTATTTGATATTAATGGATGCTAAAGTTTTAATGTTCAGTGATAAGACTAAGAGGTTAATGCAATGGCAAAACAAAGAAAGGCATAATGTCAACTGTGAAAAATATTTCTGCAATGTGAACTGAATCCTTTCATAAAGCCATATATCAGAAAGTTGATGTTTGTTTAGCAGGGATCCATATTCCACATAAACTAATTGATAAATTACAGTTTAATTGGCATTCAGACAGCTGAGATAAAGAGTTCCTTTCTGGAAATGGTTGGTAGTCTCCTATCAAATGACCTTCAGTCTCAGACAGAGGTTCTGCAAATACGATGTGAATTTATTATAGTCTTCAGCATTTATTCAAAGACACAGTGAACAACAAAGTCAAAAGAAATAAGGCTATCCATCATCCCCACACAGGAAAACAAAAAAGCCACTAAGCTAGTTCTGTAACTTGTACTTCATTACTGCTTTGATTTGAAAATTCATTAATATTAAACATATTTTAAATAATGGCAATATTATGAAATAATAAACAGAATCCATAATAGTCATATTCCACTGTCAGTTTTTAAAGTCTTATTAGAATAAGATTTTTCCATAAAAATCTGGAAAAAAAGACCTTCCCTTCAAAAACAATCCCTTTCAAAAACCCCATATTAACTCCTTACTAATGAAACTAATTCCCATATGTACATTTGTGGGTTTTTTCCCCATTAATTTTGCAAATTATTTTTGTCCCTGGATCCTGCAAATATGTGTGCTCAGCTCCACACAAGCTGGACCATGGAGTTGAAATTCCTGAGTGGCTCTGTGCCATCCAAGAAACCAGCATGAAAGCTATGGGAATAAATAAAGTTTGTTTCTTCCTAACCATGAAAATTGATTCATGTTTAACATTTTCTTTTCTCATTATAAGCCTTGTCATGGAGACAAGAAATGGAAGTGGAATGTAGTTTTTAACTGATGTAGCTTTCAGTGTGGAACCTTCTTATATTTTCTTTAGATCTCATCCTCTCAGTTTTTTCTCAGCTGGGTCTGCTTCCCTCTAAGCTGTTGAATTTGTCTGACTGTTGTCCAAATTTTTTTATTAGCTAAGTGTCTACTTGCTCACTTGATGATTGCTGCTTCATAACCAACCACAGAAAGAGAAGGAGAGGAAAGAGGAAAGAGGAAAGAGGACAGAGGAAAATGGAGAGGAGAGGAGAGGAGAGGAGAGGAGAGGAGAGGAGAGGAGAGGAGAGGAGAGGAGAGGAGAGGAGAGGAGAGGAGAGGAGAGGAGAGGAGAGGAGAGGAGAGGAGAGGAGAGGAGAGGAAAAGGACTAATTGCCTCTGTATATGTTCTCATTTTAGTAGACTATTGAAAGAAGACTATGAAAAAGTCCACTGTAACATCATTTCTTGTCTGAAATAGTTGACAGCAACTTATCAGTGCTTCCCAGTCAGGCACCTCCAGCACAGTCTAGTTCTCTAAACAATATGAGTTAGCTTGGGAGGCTCATTTTAAATTTGGGAAGACTAATTTTTATATTCATTGTCAGTCAGTATTTCTGCCATTTGCATCCTTGTAAGAATGGTTAGATCCTTTCCCCTTGATTATCTATGCAACAATATATGGATTGTTGGGAAGTGATGGAGTACTTTATCATGTTTTTAAGTAGTTCTCATGTGTAATCTCCTTAGCAGCCATGGGGCCCCACGTTTGTGTAACTGCTTCTAAGCACTAGGGGTAGCAGGCATAGAATCTTTCTATACAGAAGCCAGATATCTATCACAATATTGTCTCTAACTTAAGGAGTACATTATGAAGACATGTTAATTTAATTTTTTTAAACAGGACATTTACTTCAGGATTGATTTGTATTGGTTTTACATGGCCTGGTTTTTGGCAGCAGGGGGGCCACAAAGATGGCTCCTGTGAAAAGCTGCTGGAAACTTCCACCATGTCCAGCAGAGCCAACCCCTGATGGGTCTAAAAATGGACATGACAGAAACTATGACACAAACTATGACTTTTTTTTCCAAGCCCAGTCCTAAGTCTCTGCATAAATAATGCCCAGCTAAAGGACTTCTTCAAGCAAAGCTCCAGCAATTGCTTGAGAGCCTGACCCTCTCCTTCCTCCATCTCTTGACTTGTGCATTTCTCCAATAGATGATGGAAGAGATGGGAGGTGACAGGAAGAGTGAGACACAGCATAAGTATTTTTCTTGTGTTTAGGACTTCATCAAAACTGCTGTTTGCCCAACTGAATTATCAGGATAAAAGCATGACTAGAATTAAAGGGCAGCACTGCTTGATGAAGGACAAAAAGTGAAGAAGAGAGTTTTATTAAAATCAAAGTTACAAAAACATTTGTGATTCAAAGTTTGTTGGGGGACTATTTGAAAACTGACTGGCTGCTACACTGCTGTGATTCATGATAAAAATTAATTCAAGAAGATTTGGTCACTGTGGTAAGTGTTCAGAATCCTTTAAAGCAGACAATTTGAGGGGTAAGGAAGATTTTTAATGGTACAGATTTCAACAAGAAGGCAATACAGGAGAACCCAGACATTTCTTGAATTTTAATGATAACATTTTTAATACAAAATTTGATTAAAGAACAGTAAAAGTACTTCAAGACCTAAGTGTCTCTAGTAAGAAAGAGAATGTGGAATTCAATGAGTGAGAATGAGTATAAAATAACAAAACCCACAACCTTAATAAGGGGAGAGAAGCATAAGAAAAAAACAACAATGTGTTTCAAGGAAGGACAGTGCATTAAATCTCTCTCTGTCTCTCTTTTCCTCTCTTTTCTCCCTTTCCCCCCACCCCCCCTTCAGTAGGAACACTTACCTTTCTTTATCAATAAACAGTTCTCAGGTATAATATTGCTGCTTTATTTGGGCTTTATTTTCATCTGAGAAATCTAGCAAAAAGAATCCTCCCTGACTCCCCTTTTAGAGCAGGATGGGACAGTAGGAAATGTTAAATACAGCAGAATAAGAAAAATATGTTTACTGCTATTGTGAAAAATCCAATCACTTGTTTTTAAAATTTTTAAAGTTTAATAGTAATAAAATGGTTATAAAAATAGCAATATAATTAGAGTAATATTATTTGGACAATTTGTATTAGGACAATATGAGACAATAGAAACAAAGAGTTACAGACTTCTGGGTAGCTTTTTCTGGGCAACATAAGCCCGACAAAGGACACACATTAAGAGAGGATTAACCCTTAAGAGCAATAGCCTGTTGCATATTCATACACCTCATACATGATTCATAAATTCCATTCAAACAAACGATTCTGTCTCGTCAGTGTCAGCTTCTTCCTCTTAATCCTGATGGCATCGTTTTGGTTGAGCGAGGCGGGAAGAAGTTCATTTCTTCTGATAAGAGAACAATAAATTCTTTTTCTCTGAAAGATTTAGGTGTCCTGTGGCTGCTATCTCGGTGCGAGTCCTTTCTTTAGAAAAGTATCTTACATAGCATTGTTTCTATTTTAACATTTTGTTATAACCTAAACTATATTTAACACACTACTTAAAAAATTAATACAGCAGAACTTTCTAAAATAACACATATAATATTCATTTTAATATTTGCGAAAAGCCAATCATAAAATATGCATTTTTCACAGCTATTATTGCATCAGAATTATATCTGCTTTAAAAAATCCAGTTTAACAAAATGAACATTCAAGAATTGAATACAACTAAAACTGTGAAATATGGTCAGACTGGAACATAGGACTTCACATCTCATTCATCATCAGTAGAGAGCAAACTGATGTTTTGTAGCAAGCACTTTTGCATAGAACCGATTTTGAATGTGCCAAGAATTTTTCTTATGCTCTTTAAAACCCTGACTTACCAGTACAGTAGACAAAACTAGCACTACTGGGAAAATGATGTCTGTTACAAAGTTTCTGAGCAAACACCCAACTTTATGTTCTCAAGGCACTCACAAAGATACTGCATTGAATCACATCCTCAAAGAAGAAAAAACATTTATACACATGAAAGCCTCAGGGATTTCAGTATCCATTGTTTTTTTCTGAAAGCCATTTAATTTTAAACTAATGATACTATTTTTTTTTCTCTTGCATGTGTGTTTAAAGAAATTGCAATGTATGTGAGATAAAAATATTTAAATTTTGGCACATTGTGTCATAGTGTTTTGGGTGATGCAATGCATCCTTGTTGCAAAACATAGCCTGGTGTTTCTAACAATAACAAATATCTTTAAGTCTGAAATGCTTGAATGCAGGTTTACCCAGCACCAAGAGTAATGGAAAAGTTTGGGTTTGAAGGAACCATAACACCATGATGTTCCAATCTCCTGCCATGGTCAGGAACACCTTCTCCTAGACCAGGTTGCTCCAAGCCCCATCCAACTTGGCCTTGAGCATCTTCAGGGACAGGACACCCACAATTTCTCTGAACAACCTGTGCCAGGGCTTAATCATTCCCACAGTAAAACATTTCTTCCTAATATCTAATCTAAACCTACTCTTAGTCAGTTTGCAGCCATTCCCTCTTGTTCTGTCACTCCAGGCCCTTCTAAAAAGTTTTTTCACCTGAGAAAGAATATTAAAAAGTGAGGGGTTTTAATATAGTTTTGTGACAGGTTTTGTCTTTGTTCCAGTTCTCATAGAATATAAAAGTAGAGAGCTCATATTTAGAATTTTTATAGCTGCAAGTCATATTTTTAAGTGGTTTCTTGGTGAGATTTTTATGAACATGGCATGCTGGAGTCTAATGTTTCAAAATAAATTCTTTATAGGTTTAAGATAATGAAATTACATCATAACTCAGTAAGAAAGAAACATTTTCAAAGGCAAAGGCAGTAGTCTGGAAAGCTTTAGTATCTTCTCCTAAATAAATCATTACTGAACCATATTTAAGCTGTCATGTTTGTTTTACCTGTCTTTATCCCATTCCATGAGTTTTCTCATTTCTGTCCTCATGATTCTCTCCCCAGTCTTATTGGTAGGGGAGTAAGTGAGTGGGTGGATGGGGTGGGTGTCTGTCTTCCCCTGCTTTCCTGTTCTGAAAATGATCTGTTCTTCACAAGGGTGCCCCTTCACAGACCATTTCTGCTGCCTTTAACCTCCCTACCTGAAAATCACTGGTGTACCTTTTCATTAGGTCACAAGGTGACTTCTGTTTTAAAACAAAAAGAGTTTGAACTAACTAAATTTATGGCTAATTTTGATTTGCTGATATTTACTCTCTTACAACCAAGATTACATGCTTATATAATCATTGGAAAAGGTGGAGCCAGCACCATTTCTATTATTCATGTCTTTGACTGTGAAAGATACATTTTGTCATGATTTTTTTTATTCTCCTTATACTATTAATTTCTTTATGCAGTATCTGAGCAGGAAAGGTAATCAGTCATATTGTCAGGTGTTTGGTACTCTGTGGTTTACAGTGAAAGAATAGAAGCTTATGATAATGCTTCAGTCTAAGGCACTTTGGAGATCAGTGCCTATAGTGAAAGAGTTTTTGGGAAGGCTTCTTTCCAAAGACTTTTTTTTTTATTCTTTTGTAACCTAGTTTGTGCTTTTATATCCCTAAATTGACACATGACTTTATATAAAATAGAACAAATTTTAAAAATCCATATTAGGGACCTGTTAATAATTCACACTTGAAAATAGAGGCCTATATAGAACCCTACTTTGCAAAAGATCCCAAAGTGCCTTACATAATGGCACTAAGGGATGATTTCTCAAATGTTCTCAAATGCTAGCAAAAGACAATTTAACAATTGTGACAAGGCAACTAAAAAGGAGGAGAGAGAGAATACTTCATGTTTTCTGACTTATTTAGTTATTGTTTTTACTATCACAGTGTGTGGAACAGAAACTGGTACACACTGAAGAAAGTAACGACAGTACATCACAAAATACCTGATATTTCATGGAAGATGAACCCTTATAATGGTGAGGCCACTAGCTCCCTTTGATAATTGAAAGAGCTTTTATTCAATGAAAACAATGTGAAAATGATGTTAAGAAGAAAAGAAAAGGAAATATGTGGCATTGTTTGTGAGTTGTGATTTCATTTGGAAATGTTAACTTTACTTCGGACAAAAATATTTGTGGGGTGCCTAAGCAAATTATATAATGACTATTTGGCTTTAGAAGATCACAATACCTTAGTAATGTCTTTTTCATATTTTCAAAACATATGCAAATTCTCTAAAAATCACCCACCTTGATGTCAGTCATTTATTATAAAAAGTTTTCAGGGGCATGAGAAAAAACAATTATTTTGTAAATATCATGATGGAAAGGGCTAGTAGAAACTAACAGTATATATTTTGGGATTATTGCCTTGTCATGTAGAACATTAGCATTAAATATTTGATGTTTGTTTAGGAGAAATGTTCTCCACATAGAAAATTCAATATATTATGTATGAAGGGTTGAAAGAACAGTGAGTAACTTACTGGTAAAACTTATGAAGTACAAAATTGCTGTAACTTTTCTACAATTTGAATTTTTGCTTGAAACTTTTGCAACTAAAAGGTTAATGCTATTTTTGCTGATTATATTTGTATTACATCTAGTGGACTGTTTTTCCATACTCTCTTTAGCTGGGATGTTTGGGACATGGTCAGAGATGGTGTACAAAAACAATAACAAAGTCAAAATGAGCATCACAGAAGCAATGAATATATTTAATGAATGACACTATCAGAAATCTCCACTTACTTTTCCACTCCTCTGGTGGTCATGTGTAGTTCTTTGAGAGATATTCTGTTTATATGAACAAATAATTTATACAAATACATGAAACATTTGGTCAACTAGATACTGATATATATTGGGAAAATACAGATAACTTTAATGTTTTCTTGTAGTTGTCATCCAGTTTTAACACCTAAGTTGAAGGGAAATGTTACACAGCATTAACATTTGTGTCATGAATGGAAAATTTTGGGTTGATAATTGTTAGGTGTATATATAGAGCTAAAGTTCCTCTCCTCAGCTGATTCCTGTGGTACTGATCATTTATAAAGTTTTAAAGAGTTAATTCCTGAAGATTTGTTCCATATGTAAATATATATATATATATAAATTAACACCTTTTTCTGCTGGGAAAGTGCTTATCCAAACAGTAGATTCTTTAAATAACTGTGCCTCATCCATTATGGTCCTTACTGTGAGTTATAGCTGATACTTCAAGTCAAGATTTTCTCTTCTGCCGTGACCTAAATAGTTACCTGTAATTTCAGATGCTTTTTTCAAGGCTGTTGTAGTTGTATCTCTATGCCCCTACAGACCACACTTCTATTTCATTCCTTCCCTACTCATTGACCTTCACATAATGTAGTTCAGTAGAGATTAGAGTTTGCCTGGAGACTTTATTTTGCTATTACTTCTTCCTTTATAAAATAACTCTGTTTTGTTGGGGATATTAAATCCCTTACCTCTGATTTCTATCTCAGTTAATGTCTTGTCCCCAGTAATAAGATCCTACTCATCTTGCAGACTGTTTTTGTGACCTGTCAGATTCAAATGACCTCTTGGATTATTATTTACAGATATGCCATTTTTCAGGTTCTGGGTGATGACTGTAATCTAGTTCAAACCTTTACTATACAAAGGAAGTGAGTTGAGTGAGTTGATAATTGTGCATGTCTTCAATGTCACAGGAATTTTACTCATAAACATAAACATAAATCTTTCATGATTCTCATTAAAGGAAATAAGATTCATCTTTGCTCACCTTACTTTTGATTTTTCAGACAGTTAACTAGATGGTAAATGCTTGTCTTGGTCGTTCTTCTGTCTTCTTGAGAGTCTCAGTGTTTTTCTGAGACACCGTACCTTTTCCTTGGAGGTCTTCACTTGTGGTTTGTGTGTCTGCCATTGTCCTTCTGCATTTCACTGTGCTTGTGATGGTTCTGTCACAGAAAGGGTATTTTTGTTTCATCTTGCTCATTACAACTTGTTGCCTTACTGGTCTTCATTTTTATTTTGATTGTTCTGCTGATTAGGAAATGACATCCTTAGGTGAGGGAATGATGCTATGCAGATATTGATTATGGGTCATTTTGATTTTCTGTTTCATTGCTTGCATATATTGAGTACTGAGAAAATTAATCTGATATATTTTTTTTTTGCAATATACACTGATAATCTGCACAGAATTATCATGTTGTTTGTCAAAAGTACATATGCAGCAAAATGCTCATTGTTCCATAAGAATTTGTTATTTCTGCTTCACACTTTTGCTCTTGCTGCTGCTGCACATGGGAAACAGATCACTAAGTACTTCTGACTCAGACTTTCTCACCTATACAAATTAAAAATCAAGAATGGAATAGTGATGTAAGGAAAAAACCCTTAGAAAGACCCTTGAAAAATATATTTGTGACTGTTTCAGAAATTCAAAACATGTTGCATCGTTTGTCTAGAAACCCGCAAGGTTTGAATTTTTATAAACAGCCATACATGATTTAAAAGTACCTTGCATTTTCAACAGAGGTAATCCTCATGAAAAGGGCCATAATTGAAACCCATTTCCTCTAGTTTGTGTAATGCTAGTTTGTGTGTGTACAACAGTGATGGAGTTAACTTGCTCCCCAGCAGACAGCCCAGTGTTATGTTTTGGATTTGTGACCCAAAGTGTAGATTACACAGTGATGTTCCTCACCCTGCCTCACTCCCTGGGACAAGGCTGTGGAGCAAGAGGTTAGGAAAGGACATCACCTGGACAACATACCCAGGTGAACCAAAGAGATATTCCATGCCAGACATCACACAATTACAGAATATTCTGAGTTGGAAGGGACCCACCAGGATCATTGAGTCCAGTGGGGAGAGGCTGGTTTGGGAGGCAGCTGTTGCTCAGAGACCACCTGGATATCATTCTGCTTGTGAGAAATTGCATTTACATCACTTCTCCCCTCTTCACCTTTTCTCCACTCATTAAGCAGTTTTTATCTCAGTCAACCAGTTCTCTGTGTTTGCACAGGAGAGGGAAGTGAGTGAGCAGCTCTGTGGTGCTTGGTAGCTGGCTGGGTCAACCTGCCACGCTATCCAAAGGTATTCTTTCCAGCTGTCCAGACTAACTGAATGTAAGCAATGAGAGGGAAAATAAAAATAAATAAAAGTTTCTTTTAAAATAAATATTTTTCTAAAATTTTAGTATTTTTAAATTATTAAAATAATTACACAATTATTTTAAAATTATTTAATATTTTTTTAATAAATTAATTTTTTTCTAAAATGGGTTTTAGAAAAATTCAGTCCTCGTGGAGTTCAGTCTACTGCCTTGAATTTCAAAGGTGATATAGTCACTTGTCCATTGCTCATTTTTGAAGTTTGAAATGATCCAGCATCAGTTAGCATTTACTGTTAAGGAAATACTATCTTACTGGTACCACTTGCTTCTGAAATATCATCGATAGATTAACAAAAATTTTGGTGTTCTAAATAACAACAGTAAAAGTAAGAATGGTAGAACTAGAGATTTTAAAAAGTCTGATTCACTTTTTGCTGACCAATAGCCATATATTTCATTCATCATTTTTCCTTATATTTCCAGAATAATATTTGTTCTCTTTTATTTTTGTGGTACAATTTCAAAGTATTTTTAATACACAGTAACAACATTAACATGATAGAGATATAAGAAATAAAATAATTATATCTTCATTAAGACATACATATGCAGCAAATAATAAAATGGACAATATATATCTCCTAAGCCTATGTTCAAGCACATATAACTAACTTTTTCTAAAGCATTTGCATGGACTGTCTTAACTACAGGTACAAAGTCATTCTTATTCATTCAACGTTTGCCTGAAAATTAGTTTATGTACAATTGAGGAAAAACACTTTCAGTTCTTTTCTACTGAATGTTTGATTATTTACAAAAGTTTAATTATCTTCATCCTCACACACAACTGATGACTAATTGAGATGGACCTTATTCATGCTTGTCTCTGAGAATTCTGAACATAGAATATCATGGATAAATTATCGAGTGAAACATGGCTAGAATGGAATAATAGAGAAAGGCTTTTAACAGCCAAAATAATTTCAAAATATGATAGATTAGCAGCGAAGCTTAAAGGAAGTTTCATACTTTATCTGTAAGCAGCTGATTGACTAATGCTGATAGCAGAAAGGAAGACAATCATTGTTTTCAGGAAAAACTGATTTTAAACATATATTTTTCATAATATCAGTAGGAAGATACCATAGAATGTAATGTTTAATGTATGTACTTTTTATTACAGAAAATGAATTCAACAAAATTGAGATGTGAAAAAGTTTATTCTAAAAATAAGAAAAGATCAAGATTGAAAAAAATGGTATGATCTAGGGGTCTCAGAATTATTGAAAGCCTGGTCGGAGAACAGATGGTGATTGAAATCTAGAATGAGAGAATCTACAGGCTGTCTTCTAAAAAACCAAGAAAACCTACGTAAAGCAACTGAAACTAGTGAGGTCAAATAATTAAAACTTGCCCTCCACTGTTCTTTAAGATGCAATGTGATCTTGTTCTAGGAAGAATCCAGTAGCAGGGTTAAACAGCATGAAAAAACAGATGCTGCAAGTCAAGACTGCAAAATTTGACTTGTGACAAACAAAAAGGCAGAAAATAGAAGCGAGTCTGACTGTGTAATGCCTTTGTGCTGACCCAGGGCTGCCCCTTCAGAGAAGTCTCTTCTCTAAGACAATGTGCAGTTCAGTGCCAGAAGCATTTAGTGTGGTGCAACTGCCCTTCTTTCCCAGATGTTATGGATGATCATTAACAGTTAATATTAGCTGAGTAAAACCATGCATAATGATCCCGTTAGTTGAATTGAATATTTGGTGCTGTTCAGAGATGTCTTTTGTAGTTGCACACAGTGTTGCTCTGCTTGGATTAATGAGTATCACTAATGCAAAGATGGTAGATTCTGACTATTTCTTCATACTGCTGGAGAAAATACAACAGAAACTAAACATATTTATGAAATTAATCTTCCATATAAGATCACTTTTTGTTCATCTTCCAATGTTTCATTTTATTTTTCTTCAGTCAGTGCAAATTAAACTGTGTCATTTCAGCAGTTTAAAAAATAAAGAAAGGGCTCATTTAAAGAGAATGCTTTTACCTTGTACCTCCAGTGAGAAATGCCACCTGCTTCCCACTTTTGGGAAGGAATTTTCTTTCCCTATACCAGTATTTGTTTAGACATATCCAATGACACAGTATTTGAAGTGATGCTTAATTGATTTTTGCCTTTTTTCTTTTACAAATTCTCTGTATTCTTTGCATATTTTTGTAGCCTATTCGTGTATTCATAGCTAGTTTTCCCAGTACTTTACTTTACCTTTTCCCTGGGCAGAAAGAAAAAACATATTCCAGAGCTCCAAGGACCAGGGGGGTACAAGGCCCCCTGTCCTGTCTTGATTCTCCCTGGCAATCAAGGTCAAAACCAGCTCTTTGAGACTCATTTTCATTAACAACATTTAGTCCCTAAAAAAGGGGACAGGATTTAGGAGGGGCTACATACACATACAAACATAGGTTTTATAGTAGCTTTAGGCCAATGGAAAACCATAGAAAAGGGATAATCATGAAATCATAAAATGGCTTAGGTTGGAAGGGACCATAAAGATCATCTAGTTTTAACCCTCCTACTATGGGCAGGAGCACCTTTTACAGCTTGCTCAGAGCCCCATCCAACCTGGCCTTGAACAGCTCCAGGGACGGGGCATCCACAACTTGGAAACTTCCCTGGTAGGAGAACAGATGGTGATTGAAATCTTGAATGAGAGAATCTACAGGTTGTCATCAAAAATAACCAAGAAAACCTATGTAAAGCAACTGAAATTAGCCAGGTCAAATAACTGGGCAACCTGGGCAACCTGTCTTGCCACCTCACAGGGAAGAAGTTGTTCTAAATACCTGATAATACCTGTAATCCTAGCTGTGGGGGAGGCTGAACCCGATGGATTGCCCAGCCTGCTCTCTCTCAGTTTGTAGCCATTCCCTCTTGTCCTGTAAATATGCTCTTGTAAACAGTTTCTCTCTTGATCTTTCTTGAAGGCTCCTTAGAAGAATCTGTGAATTTAGGTGTGTGTGTATATAGGTATGTATATGTGCTTATTTATAACTTGTCCTGGTTTAGGGCATATTTGGGAGAAAACCTCCAATGGGGCCTCCCCGGAAAGCAAACCCACATGGTCCCTTCCCCCAACCAGTTTGGGAAAAATTTCCTCAGCAACAAGTGGAAAAAAACTGTTTATATAACAGGCAAAGCCCTCCCCAATACAAAAAATGAACAATACCAGATGACGAAACTCATTCGCCGCTCTGAAGAGATGACAAATTCAGAGAGTCTCTCCTGTGGGTGCTCACTCTGTTATCAATCCTTCCAGCACTGGGAAAGGCTTCCCAGAGTAGGTGTTGTGGTGTCACTTACTCAGGGTCACCAATTTTTGGTAATGTTGTGAGGGTCTCCAGGATGAGGTGAGAGATGAGAATCTGACTCCAAGTTCCCAGAAGGCTGATCCATTATTTTATGGTATTATATGAAAAGAAATGAGATACTAAAACTATACTAAAGAAAGAGAAAGGAGACATCAGAAGGCTAGACAAGAATGATAATAAAAACCTGCAACAGACTCAGAGTCCGACACAGCTGGCTGTGATTGGCCATTAATTAAAAACAATTCACATGCTGGGTAAACAATTCTCCAAATCTCATTCCAAAAGAGCAAAACATGGAGAAGCTGAAGGAAATGAACATTGGTTCATTGGAGAAAAAAATCCTGGCGAAGGGATTTTTCATACAATATCATGGTGACAAGTAGGCCTGGTAGGCCACAAAGTGCAAACTTGGTGCTCCCCAAGTCTGGAGCAGGCTCACACAGTTCCAAGAAAAGGGAAAGAAAAACAGTCCAGGGAAAACTTCTCTGCCTCAGCTAGCTAAACTAACTAAAAAGCAAAGGAGCACTCTGTTCTGTTCCATCCATGCCCAGACAACACAGGCCAGTGCAGAATGTGGGGGAGTGTGTGAGTGCAGTCTCTGATAACAAAACTCTGTTCTTCTTCTTCTCCTTGCCTTCACTCTCATCCAGTCTTGAAGGCACAGAATGTAATATCCAGCATAAACAGAACAGATGATTGGGGATACAAGCATCGTAAAGTCGCCCTAGGACATTACTACATATATACTGCATATGCAAGGGAGCATGGACTGCCCACGGCATGACTTTAAGTAAAAGATTAGAAGAGAATCTTCAGTAAATGGGGTTTTGCTTGCACAACTGATGCATTCCAAGAAAACAGGAAGATGGAGGCAGCAAATGGACAATATTATCTGCAATATTCAGACAACAAACACAGCAATTCTGTGACCACAAAAGCATGTAAAAGCAAATGAAAGAAGATAGATGAAATGTGAGCATGAGTGTAGCAGTTCCAATTTTGTTAATTACTCTGTATTCATGCTTCACTGCTGCTGCAATTATGCTGTCTCACCCTTGCGTAGGCCTATTGTGCAAATGCTGTCATTATGCTCCAAGCAGCTTATAAAGCAGTGCAAGATATGAACCACCTACAGAGATGTCATTACAACTGTGTCAATTCAACAGGATGTTTCCTAAAATTTATAATTATTTGTCTTCACTGAGAAGCAATTTTTGAAACTATTACTAGTCTTTTTGAAGTTAACTTGGTAATTTCTTTTATGTGGCATCAAACACCTGCCACAAAAATTAAGATAATTGTATACACCTAGTAACAACATTTTAAAAGAAGAATCAACATCTATACCTACTTTTTAATAGTTGTATAGATTTCAAACTTTGGGTTTTTTCTAATTTCCAATAAATTATACTAGATATTTAGAAATACTAGAAGGAAAAGGAATCAATCAGAGAATCATGGAATTTTTTGCATTGGAAAGGACCTTAAAGGTCCTATAGTTTCAAACCCACTGATATTAAGCTTCCAGAATGAAAGGATTCTTCATTGCAATAAGTCTTGTGCATTTCAGTGGCAAAAGGTCACATCCTAAAAGGTTGGGTGGAAAATGTCAAAACAACCTTTTGCCACAAAGTGTTGTATATTTAAAAACTTTATTTCAAATACAGTGTTGTTTGACTCCGAATGAAGCATTCAGCTAGATACTCTTTGATGAGAACTGCATCCAGGGTCTCTAGATGAAAACTCATTTTTCAACTTGAGTTACAGAGGTAGGTGTGCCAGTTAGCAGGCAGTGGCAGTTTCACAGCTGCTTTATTCACCTGTATTTGCCCCTTTGTTTGCAAGTTGTTTGTACAAAATAGAAATTATCAGAATTATCATCATAGTCATAGTCTACATCTATCAGTTTATCAAGGGACATACTTTATTTCAAATCACTTTCAAATATCAGTGCTCATCTTGATTGGAATAGTCCATATTTCTTTCAGTTTAAAAAGAATAACAACCTTTTTTTTGTGGGAATGGAGGGGATGGGAAATCCATTTGTGATGGACAATGTCAAGAAATTGACAGTTTTTATTGTAGATAGAGTGGATCACATTTCAGAAGCAGCTTTCTGCAGATATTCACTGTACAGTTTTGCACCTCCATAACAAATATGGTCTAGCAATCTTTAAATTTAATGTTACATCTTTCTTCAACCTTTGCTGTACAAAACTGTGATGGAATTTCTGATTTATAATGTCTGGTTAATTATCTAGTTGAGCAAAGCAATATCTGCATATTTATTCGAGTAACCATTTTAATGATCCCCGGATTCAGCAATTTTAGTCTACTTGCATTTAACTTAGGTCCAAATATTTTGAAAACTGATTCTGTTTGTATTCCTTTTTTCAGACTATTACATTCAAAACTTATTTTGTGTTGGTTCATTTGCTCTGTTTGAAACAGAAGCATTAGTGCAAACAGTCAATAATTTTAAGCTAGTTACATAAAGAAAAGGCAGAACGCCCTTAGACAGAGGATCAACCCACTGCAAGAATCATAACCAATGCTTTCCAAATCTAAAGATCAGATGTGTAGTCCCTCAGCAGCACCTAGATTTTATATGCAGTATTACAACAGGTTTTTTCTGCTTCTGGAGTTCCAGCTGCACTTAAAACAAAGGCCATAAGCTGCACAAACAGATATACATGCACACATAGATATGCAGTTTATTTATTTGTGTGAGCTCTCAACACCTAAACATCTGGCATCAAGGAAAGAGCTTCCTTGGTGCCCAGATTCTTCTTTTTACAGTCTCAAAGAAGTCTGAGGAAAACTTTTGCCCATATATGAATAAACTACAGAAAATACCTTAGCATGTTTTGGCGATTCTATTTTGTTATTACTTAGTGCAGCTATTGATTTTAATACCAAGATTGCTAATTATTAAAAAGAAGTTGCCATGGGGAAGTGAATTCATAGAAATCTTCACAATTTTCCCAAATGTGTCATTCCTGATCCCATTTAAAACATTGATGAATCATACTACAAGGAAATCCTCTAATCAATGCAAAAACACGTAGTAATAACACAGAATTAGAATGTGAGGATGCAAACCAACCAACCAACCAGCAAAAAAACAAAAACAAAGCCAAAAAACCACCAAAAAGCCAAACCAAAACAAAAATCCCCAAGAAAACTAGTAACATCCAAAAATAAATCGACCCCAAGGGAAAATGGGGGGACCTAAGGTGATAGCTTTCATACAAAATAGCTCTTTTTAGTGGAATTTTAAAGAGTGTCTTGCAGTTCACAGACAAGTTCAGTTCAGTAGAAAATTGTTTCTTTGTTGTACCATCACACTGGACTTTTTTGTGTTCATTTAATTTTTTGGTAATGGTTAGGAAAAGGAAAATATTTGATGCCCTCGTATTTAAATGAAGAGTATAAGAACAGGAGAGAGAAAAACTTCCGAAATGTGATATGAAAATATTCCAAGGATCTCTTTCCTTTTTGAAATTTGAGAAAGGTCAAGTACCAAAAAGGGTCACATGAGGTTTGAACATGTATCTGTCACATAAACGTGTGAACAAAACCAACTATGCTTTGCCAGTAAAGGAAACCATGGGTAGAATGGGTGTGCATGCACCTTTGTTTAAGAGTGTACATATCTTCTGAAATGTACCTTAAACTATGCTTTTAAGTAGTAATGACTCTATCCAGTGAGATTTCTTTGGTCTGATTTAGTCTCGTGCAAGATCTCTCCTCTGTTCCTCAGAGTCCCTGGAGACACCCTGTTCTCAGTCATTCTTTACATTTGGCATCTGGATTCTTCCAGTACTATGTACAGTCACAGAGATAAAACACACAGCATGTTTACATGATTATTTGGTATTGATTTGAAAAAAGAATTTTTTTTACCCCTCCCTGCGTTTAGAAATAAATTAGTATGTTTTTACCAAGGTACTAATTCGTGCCAGTTTTTTGAATGCTGGTCTTTCATCAGTTCATGAAGAAAGAAGGCAATGACTCACTTGGGAAAAAATAGCCACTCTAATATTGGACAAAAGTAAGGCACACCAAATTTTTGCATTCCCAAATAGGTTTTTTGCCAAAAGAGTGGAAAAAACTCAGAGAAAACCCCAGTCATTTCAGAAATTTATCGGTTTTTTTTTCAATAGTGCTCAATTCATCATAGATAAATATTGACCAGTCTTTAAATTCCCAACTCAACTGCAGTGTGCAGCAAGACTTTCCTCTGACTTTGCCCCTGTAACTGTCTCTACCACTGACAAGTACCATTCAACAAGTTGTGACTAGAGAGCTGATAGTGCCAGTCAATAGAATTCCACCCAGATGCCCCGTAGTTCAAATACGGTTCCAGAGGCAAAAGTTTAAAATGGATATGAAGGAATTACCCAATGAAGAGAAATAATTTCTCCTTGATTCTCTATCTTGAATGTGAAGATGTTAAAGATATTTATCCATAAATTCTTATCATTTTTTCAAATAATGATAATATTTTGTGTTCATAGCACAAGGACATTTTTATGTTTTTAAGGAATTGTAAAGTCAAATAACTGATAATTGCCATTAATTATTAAATAGTAAAATATAGGTAAGAGCAAAAATGCCAGATCTAATAAAATAAATTTTAGAGAGTTGAAGGATATTGTGGTGATCCAAGTATTGATTGGTTGTTAAAAGATGTTTTATTAATGTTAATATTAACCTAACCATTATGCAAAGCCCTAGAAAGGTGGAATAAATGTCAATCAATATTGATATTGATAATTATTTTGTCTTTGTAAAGACAAAAGAATGTTATTTTCTGCTATCACAGATTTCCTACCTTGAGGCAACTTTGGTTAGAGAGATAAAAAATGTAGCTATTTTTTAAAAAATTGATTCTAGAAGCAAAAAGCTTACATTCGAGATGTCTTTGACATAAAGTGAAAAATGTAGATAACAAACTGTTAAAAATATTCAACTTAAGCTTGGTAGTTACATGCAAGCTAACCTTTTATCATCAGGATATTTTCTTAAAATGTATATTTGCCATATGACAACCAAAGAAAGAGGAACTCAGTATTTGAAATTATATTTAAGGAAGATTTGATAAAGCTGCTTTTACAATATTTTTGAATAAAGGCCTTTGCAGAACATATATGAGAGACATCAGTACCTGAGAGAATATTTAAAGGATGTGTTTATGTACAGCAATTTAAAGTATGTGTTTATGTACACTATTGGATCTTGAGGCAAACAAGGATGTGATATAGTTTTAACAGAACTGATTTAAAGACAGCTTCTAGTGTGGAATACTCTCATTACACACATTTATATAAATACATTTGAAACTTGCTCTTCAGTTCTTTCAGTCAATCAAAATTGGAACTTTTGTAGTTTCTTTATTACTCTAGCTTCTTCTGGGAAAAGGGAATGCTGGTTTTGAATTAATTTACCAAATATTTGCCACCTTCTTCCAGTATGTCCCTTGATATGTTATTTCTATGAAGCTGATAAAGTCTCAGATTTATCTTCAGCAAAAAGATATTAAAAATTAATCCTAAACAGCAATTCTATATATCATTCAAATATCTGCCTTCCACACTGCCTAAAACTCTCCTATTCTAATGTTTATTATCACTTAAAAACCTCAGCCTGAATTCTCTTTTGACTGTAAAATTTTAATTGAACTTCCTTAACTAAAAAATTATAGGAAGGACATTATTTGCTAGAGTTTGATTTGAATTCCTATTAGTACATTAAGGGCATTAATTAAATCTCAGACTTCAGCAAAATTCATATCAATAGACTTGAATCCATTCATGTGAAGCTGGATCCCTTATGAGTAAAAGATGTGGAACTGAGCACTGTTGCTGTAAATTTTCATGTTGATCAATTTTGTAAAAGTTGATGACGTCTCTATGACAAAAAAAAAGGTAGTAAAACATTTTTGATAAATGCTAAAAACTTTGAGTATTTTGATAAATACTAAAGTCCTTCAGGTTAAAAAAGTATATGATTCAGAAATTACTTTTGTAGAATTCTGGAAAGGGAAAATAAGAAGAAAGCATTTCATACTACTGTAATAGCTCCAGGCGGTTCAATGTCATCAGTTCTTCCAAAAGTCTAATGAAGGAAGCTTTGCACTTAGTTCTCCAAATAATCATAATGTTATATTGTAATGTACTAGTAACAGGTACAGTCAATGCAGTATTAGCAGTTTTTATTAAATTACATAGATTTTACCACTATGGTTACTATTGTAATCAAAATTTTTCAGGGTTAGATTTATTATTCTACATTTCTTAAATAAAACATATTTCATCTAAAGTTAACACATTTTAGAATATTTCTATTCCTGTTTTAAACTCTCTTTTTATATTCTTATAAGAAATAGTTTATGACATCTTTTTCAAATGCTAGAAGATACTTCTCAATGTCCTACTCACTCATAATGTTTCTATTTTTTTTCTATATTTTTGCAAAAATCTGAAATAGTTTTTCTTAGGTTGAGACATAGTTTGATAAACACTAACTTCATACATGACAACTAATGCAACTTAACATCATTTATCTGTATTGCAATTATTTCTTTTTTAAATTTCATCATGGATTACTTCATAAATATTCTTCACTGAAGGGAATTTGTTTTTGTGGAAAACAAACTCCTACTAGCCTATATTTTCTCACATTAACAGTATCTAATAATCTAATGCATTTCAGTACTGCTCCCCATGTGTTTTGCAAAATATCTGCAAGTCAAAATGTAACATTTTAACCCGGGGTTAGTATTCCATTAATGACAATAGGGATGTCTCCAATGGGAATTCTTTTTTTAGTTTCTACTACTAGCAGTGGAAATACATGGTAATTCTTTAATAAAGAGTGAACCCATCCAAAGGAACCTTTAAACTACAGAAACCACTTGTAAAATGGATAGAGTACTCAACTGTACAATAAATGGGAGTACAGAAATTCATCCACTATATAGTGTAAGACTGTTGTCATATTATTGTATATTCATAAATCCAAGAGAGATAAAAGTACCATGAATGTACCTGTAATTCAATGCATTTTCCAAAATTATATTCTTTATTTCTCAGTGACTGTCATTGTTTACTGTTTTTAATATTTTTCTGAACTGATATCTCTATCATAAGCTATAGGCAGAAAAACTTCCTACAAATCTTATATGGGGCATACCCATATAAATTACATAAAATATGGTTCAGAGCACACAAGAATAATATTTAAAACTTTCTTACAACTACATTTATATACAGAGAGAATGATATATGCTTCTATAAGGATTACTTCAAACAGGTAGCAGAAATGTGTACATGAGTCAATATCAGAGCTGTGAGGGCACAAGCAATCCTGAATTGCCCTGGGACAAATCTGAGACCACCTTCATGCTCCAGTCCCAGGAAAACAAGAGCCCTGTTTTGGGTTTGGCCTCACAGGAAGACCTGGCTCACTCCCTCTCTTGTCTGGCTGGATCATCTCACCTTGCGTAGTGGTCACCACATGGCTGTGGGGAGACCCTGCTCTCTGTCACCAACCCTTGCTCAGGGCAGGTGGTGGCAGAATGGCCCATGCCACTACTGCAGCCACACTCATCTCCTGGCTCATTGCAGCCCATGGTTCTTTGATTATTATGTTGGGTAATGTGGTGGTTTGACTCTGGCTGTACATCAGGCATCCACCAAAGCCACTATCACTGCCCTCCACATCTGCACAGGGGAGAGAAAATATAACAAAATGAGTGAGGGACAGGGAGAGTTCACTCACCAGTTACTGTCAGGGGTGAAACAGACTCTAACTGAGGATATGAATTGAATTTATTATCAACAAATTCAGAGCAGGATAATGAAAATTAAACCAAATCTTAAAAACACCTTCCTACCACTTCTCCCTCCTCCAGAGGCTGAGGAAGAGAGGGAATGGGGGTTACAGTCAGGTTATTACTCACTGTTCTTGCCACTGCTCACAGAGATGAGTCCTTCGCTTGCTCCATCTTGGGGTCCCCACCTCGAAGCTGCAGCAACCATTTGTGGACACAAGACAGAAAATCAGGAAGTAGAGTATCACCATAAAATCACCCAAGAGAAATAATTACAGCTGATCTCTCTGACTTTTTCCCTCTATATTCCATTTTAAACTTGAAAATAATTGCTTGGGTGAACAATATCACAGTACCTGTATAAGTAAATTTTGGGAAAAAATATAATCATCAAAGAATCATAGAATGTTTTGGATTGGTAGTGACCTTAAAGAGTATCTAGTTCAAAACCCCTGCCATGGGCAGGGACACCTCCCACTAGACCAGATTGCTCAGGGCTCCATCTAATCTGGTCTTGAACACTTCCAGGAATGGGGCAGACAAAGCTTCTCTTGGAAAGCTATTGCAGTGCCTCACCACTGTCACAAGGAAGAATTTCTTCCTAATATCCAATCCAAACCTACTCTCAGTTTGAAGACATTCCCCCTTGTCCTGTCACTCCAGGCCCTTATAAATAGTCTCTCTCCACCTTTCTTGTCAATTCCCTTCAGGTACTGAGAGGCCACAATTCAGTCACCCCAAAGCCTTCTCTTCCAGTCAGAACAGTCCCAGTTCTCCCAGCCTTTCCTCCCAGCAGAGCTGCTCCATCCCTCTGATCCCCTTGGTGCCTGCTCTGGCCTGGCTCCAGCAGGTCCCTGTCCTTCCTGAGCTGCAAGCCCAGAGCTGATGCAGCCCTGCAGGTGGGGTCTCAGCAGAGGGGGCAGAGGGGCCCCACTCTCTCTGCCATGGGGCTTTGGATGCAGCCCAGCACACTGGTGGTTTCTGGGCTCCCAGCGCAGATGTTATATAGCACAAATAATAATATGTTTCATGAGGAGACATCCTCCAAAAACAAGGTATTTCAGTGAGATTTTTCTAATTTAGTTATTGTTTGATATATATAAGACAAATTATTTTATTTTAATAGGAAAACATGGTTGAAAATATTTTAGAGAAAATATTGAATTGTAGTTAAAAAAATTTGAGGGAGAGTAATGAAATAACAGAGTATTATTGACTAAAAATCTTGATGGATTTCTAGTCACAGAGAATGTATTTCAGGGTCAATATTAATTCTTTATTATTTTTATTTTAAGGACTGGTAATGAGCTGAATAGTATCAAAATATGAGATCATTACATTAATAACCTTGTCCACAGAACTCCACACTATGCTGCACAAGTTAGAACTAAAAAAGCTACATTTTTGAACCACAATTTTTATGAAGTCATGACAAACATTGCTATACACAGGGAGATATTTTAGTCCCATAGTAGAATGATGACACATTGAAAGATAAACACTGAAAGTTCAACTAATTGATTGTTTACTTATTGCCCATTTAGACTCAGTAGTGAACAAATAATTGCAGTGCCTATTAATTTTCTTTCTTCCTTTTGTCAGAAGAAAATCACTAAGTTTAGAAGCAGTCTACCAAGAATATATTTTCTTTTTTTTTTTTATGATTAATCTTTCATCATATTTTTCTTTGAGTATATATTGTCCTTACCACTTTTCAAATGATTACCATCTGTATGTTGTTCAACACAATAATGTGTTTGGGAGGCTATCGATGTTTACTTCTTTTGACAATGCATCTGATTTATATTATAATTGGTTTTTTGTATGAAAAGCATGCTTATTATGATAATATTTGCTTATCTGGTATTTTCCATCTGAAGATCTCGAGTGGTTTACCAAGGCGATGAATATCTTTATCCATATTCTACATAAGGATATGTTTCTGTAAGAATAATTTAGCTCTAGAATAATGGAAATTTTAGATTGTTTATTAGAAGGATAACAGAGATGAAGAAGAGCAGAAGAACGAATTACACATGTATTGTACCTCCATAATGAAAAGGATTTTGTTTTAATAAGACTTGGAACGTCTCACAGGACTAGTAGAGATTAGAGGAGTTGGAAGTTAAAAGGTTTCTAATTTACACGTTGGGACAGCAACTTAGAACACTTCATAAGGAAACAAACAAAAAAAAAAACTAAAAAAGGCTACATATATGGATATGGGCTAATTCACTAGACTTGTTACCTACCAAAAAACATGGGTTTTTGAAGTCTTCATAAATTTAGACCATAATAAATTTACTGAAAATATGTATGAACATACCATGCAAAAAAACATGATGAGGAATTATTCATTCTCTCAGATTCTTCTCCTCTTCCAGACCAGTTTGTTGAGTGGAGTGTAAGATGCTGGGAGTACTTCCCTTAGTTTGCAAAACAAGGGAATGATTAAAAATATTTGATCTTGCCACTCTCATTAGATGCTAACAAGATTCTAATTGACATAAAGCACAGGTCTGTAAGAAAATAAGAATAGTCTGAACAAAGCACTAAATTTTGCTGTTCAGCACTCCTGCATTCTCTCATGACCATGTCTAATTTACTTGTAAGAACTGGGACAGGAAATGTTTTTCTTGCTACATCTCTTCTGAGGCTGCTGCAACAATACAGAGAACTTCATATTAGGAAAACACAGCCTTGTGTAAGTCTTGTCAGACAGTTCCTCAGCTTTTGAGTACTTTGAGAGTCCAAGATGACATTTATTGCAATCCAAGTGAACCTGAATACTGTATCAGTAGAATGACTCTGCAGTGCATGCGCCCAAAGGGAATCCAAATGACCACGGTGTTGACTTGAGGTATATAAAAGCTGAATTAAGAGGTTTTGATTCTGCATATAGAATATCTGCTCAAAATCAGGAATGAGTAAGCCAGGAGATAGTCACAGTGTTCCCCTAGAAGAAGTTCCTTCTTTTCTTCTTTCCAGCAACTTTACTCCCCAGAAATAGTTGTTAACTATTTTCTCACAGACTTTTGCAAAAACACAGGGATTCACAACTCTAATATAGGGTTAAAATGTGCATGATTAGCATTGACATGATTAGCCTCAAAATTGACAGGTTATGCTATAACTTATTACACAAATTAATTAGTTGTTACTAATCTTCTGCAGTTATGCTTGTGCCATTCTATATTGGCTTCTCAGTACCTTAGAAACTCAAATTTTTACGTGACAGGTCCTGCATGTTTAGAAACAAAACTGAAAATAAATTTGTGAGCCTGCTTTGTGTGAGGAATTAAATAATGGAATCACAGATTCATTTAGACTGGAAAAAAACTTTAAAAACCTTGCTACTTGTGCAGTTGCAGAGATATTTCTTTTTTAAAAAATCATGGAAATAATACATGTTCTCTTTCTGGTTTTGAAAGCTTATGAGTGTTTAGGAGATGAGAAAATGAATTCTGAATAAAGTTAAAAATGGACTTGTCTGCTGTGCAGCTAAACTTCTTTACTTATCTATCAATGTGCATTTCTGTGCTCTCTGTACTTCACATTCAAGAGAGTTTTTCATGGTCAAGAGAGAAATTAACTCTAGTTCAAGGTGTGCCAAATACCAGACTAATTCTTTTTATTCCATTAAATTTCTCACCAGAATGGATGTCATAATAAATTCTGCAATGTGAAAGATTCTCTCCTTATAGCAGAAATGTCATCTCTAGTTAAGTCTTTACAGTTTTGTCTTGGAGCTGGCATCTCAGTCCAGGAATTTACTCACAAATTGCATTTGAAAGAAAAACATAAAATCACACTATGATAAAAGCCATAACTTTTTTTGTGTTGAATAACTGGTAAATATCAGAGAAATACTTATGAAACAAGTGAAGTAAACAACAGTTAGTGATGTCTTCTGAAATTATGCTTAGGAGCTTTCTAAGATTATGACAAGGACTTTAAGAACTAATCTCTAAAGCCACATAACACTTAGATGTGGATAAAAGTGGACAAGACATTTACTAGTTTAAATTAGTAAATTATAGTAATAAGACAATAGTAATTGTCTTATTGTGCATAAGACAAAATTTTATGGCATTATGTGGTTTTTCTCAATGCCTCTTTTTTAGTTTCTATTTAACTTTCAACAGGTTTTATTTTAAGAACAACTAATTGCAAACAGTTCTGAAAGCTCACAAATGTATGTACTGTTCTGACACAAAAAATCATGCTCTTGTAAACTGTTTAAATTCCAAGACAAGAGTTTCATAGCAAAAAGATGTTAGTGCAAAACTTTTTGTTTACGCCTTTTAGCTACAAATGAATTCATAGCAAGTTGATTGCTGGCTTTTATTTCCAATGAAAGTGTTTAAGAGTCTTGCCAGCAAAAAAACCCAAAATTCGGAAAAGTAGAAGGAAGTGTAAACATGTAATCACAAGCGTGTGTACAGCAAAAACTGCTTCAGAAAATTATGTTTCACCACAGTGAGAAAATGTTGGATCATCTTAAAGGCAAATAATTACTTTCCTATCTGTAATAAGCTGGAGAAGAGTTACAGTTTTTCAGAAAAAGTTTTGCAATTTTTTAATTTAAATTAGCAGATATATATGTGTTTATTTTCTTCCCTGACATTTAGAAAGTATTAGCATGATAAAAAATAGTTTTCCTGTGGAGCTACTTTATCACATTTCACTTGAGTCAGGACACAATAAAATGTGAATTCATTTATCAAGTTCAAAGCAGACACCACAGAGTGTCCCAGAGTGTCAAATCCCAGAGATGTGAGTTCTGTGGTTGAAGAAATTGAAGCAATCACGTCACCTTATATAAGATTAGATATGGAAAGTTTCTTTACTTCATACACTATTTCCCTCCAGATGATCATATAGGTTTCAGAGATTTCTTACACTTTCTCTACTCTTCCAGTATTGTGTTAGCCAAGTCCTCTTGCAGGATGGGGAGAGAATGCACCTCATTCTGACATTCAGAACTCCCTCTGTTCCCCCCTCCACCCCTTTTTCTGGGATAGTTGTTAGCCTCTTCATTAATGTTAAAGTTCTGTACATATGTAAACTTTATTTTGCATCGCTAGGAGCCATCTCTTGCTTTTAACTGTTTTTTGAACAGTTTGAACAGAATTATTTTTTAAACAATTCCTTGTCTAATGCAATGCAATAGTCTTTTCCTTTTCTTTGTTGGATAACAAGCATTCTGAGGAATGCACCTTTCACAGCCCTTGCACTGTGTCAGTTTACATCAAAAACACAAGACAAAATATCTAAACAGGTTTATTATGTGTGTCCAATTATGGGCTCTTAGACATGAAAATAATTAATCACTTCGAGGTGAGAGTGACTTATCTCACTGAGATTTCTTTCGGATTGCCCTCCAAGCTAATTAGTGTTTAGTAGACATTTTTCTCCAATTAAATTTCTAGTTCAAAAAGACCTTGGGCAGTTTGGAAGCTGCGCTGAACACAAACAGTGCTTAATCAGAAACAGAGTAATTGGTTTGCAAAAATGGGCAAAAAGAACAGGTAGAGCACAGCATGACTTAAATGGCAGGCCAGAACTTCATCTTGGTAAGTATATGAAACAAGGTTGACTATAATCATAGCATGTGCCCACTATAGTGCCATGACCTGTAATAACTGCACATGCAGGTTGTCCCTATCCATAGTGGGTAACAGCTTGCCTTGATCCATTCAGGAACTGTCTCACAGGTAAAGAATTTGACCTCTTTGGAGATGACTCTCTCTACGTCTTTCAATGAAGCTCGATTTTTTCTGCCTTACTGTTTGTGTTTTTTACCTCTGAGGAATACCTGTGATCTATGTTTGTTTGAATTTCCTAGCTTCAGCTTGATCTGCCACATTGAAGACCCTTCCAGATCCTTGACAACTTTGCCTTCAAGAGAGATGCTTTGACCTTCTTTTCCAGGAAATGATTTGTGCCCTGACTGTCTTCTTCTGTGTCCTCAATGTGAACTCATTCAGCCTTCTTCAAAGCCTGCAACTATCATAGAAAATTACAGGACCACAAACCAGGCTTGCACGCTGGCACCCAGCTAAGTACACTGTTTAATAGTAGCATGTTGCGTGATTTTGGCTTGATGCCACTCGGTATACTCACGGAAGATAAAAAGGTGGATGACCTCTCTTTCCTTTTTCACTTTTTGCATTCATCTTGCTCCTGAGTTTACAACAACAACAACAGGGGAAGCATTGCCCATGCTGGGCAGGCTATTCTTTTTGTGTTCTGTTGTAGGGGGATTATCCATCAGGTCAAGAGGTTTAAATATATCAGCCATTGCTATCTTGCTCAATAAAGAATTTGTAAGATTGAACTGTGAAATAGAACCCTAATAGACATTTAGAAGGTAAAATCTTTGCAGATTTTCCCTTTATGCATTTCTGTCTTTCAAACAGTCTTTTCTGTGTTGCTAGTGGCAATAGAACGTAAAATCAAGATATTGAAACTTTAGGAGTAGGCTTGCTAAAATATCTGTATTATAAAGAAAACTGCATTTCAAAGATATTTCAACTTATGCTGGCCTTTGAATTGCTGTAATTTTCTGAATTAGATAATGATTTATAGAATAAAATACTGAAAGAAATTATCTGTCCATGTACAAGCACGCTCATATACACAGTATTATAAGTGTGCATTTCATAAAATAAAGTGATAAATTTGGATTATTCAGGTTGACAATTTTTGTTGCCTAGAGATAGTGAAAGTAATTTTTGCAGTTTTGTAATAGATTTATCATACATTAGTGGACTCATGTTCTAGATGGATTATATCTTATATTTTCAGGCTATTTTAAAGTCATATTTGGGGGGAGGGGAAGAAAATAGCTGCAAAAATGTAGGTGACATGAGTGTTACTATAAAACCAAAAACTGGTCACAACAGACTTGAAACAAACCTAAAACTTTACTCAGGTGAAATCATGCTAAATAAAACTTAATTTTTCTTCTTGATTTTAATATTAATCTTACATAATGTTGAAAATTTTAAAATTTTAAAATTTTATTTCAGCTGAAAAATTGAATTTTGTGTTCTGGGGTGAACTCTAAGGCCTGCTATCTGGCACAGTACTTTTACTAGCATTTGTGTGGAGAAACACTGCAAGTTTTCCATGTACATCCTATTTTTCTACTCATGTCTTCCCTTTAAGAAGGCTGAGAAACCAATACACAGAACCACATTGTGCTGATTGGGAACAATTCAGAAGTATTTCTATGACAGAAGATAGCAAGGTAGCTAGTCAAGCCATCCCTTATGCATGTGATATTTCTGAGACAGAGGATATGTTCAATCCATTTTCAGACATATCTCTCAATCAGTACATTATGGGAAAGAACTCTGGTTAATTCATGATCAAAATAAACTCAGCTTAGAAAAAACAGAAATCAAAATTCCAAAGTGTGATGGGATGACCCTGGCTGGACGCCAGGTGCCCACCAAAGCTGTTCTTTCCCTCCCCTCATCCACTGGAAAGGTGAGAAAAAATATAGCAAACAGCTCATGGGTCAAGACAAGGGTAGGGAGAGATCTCTCAGAGATCTCTTACTGACTGCTTCTGGAATTTTTCTAAAGTGTTAAAAAAAATATAATGCATGGATGAAAACAACTTTTGTTGAAGTGTGATACACTTAGTACTCTCTGCATCTCTCAGTGTTTGGATCACCAATAGGACCCTGTGTATGGCGTGTCTTTGGTACAAATGCAAACCTCCAAACAATTTCTACCTCTTTGGAGTTCAGTATTTTGTCTGCATGTCTGAAGCATGTCAATCTGAAAAATGGATGATAGAAATAAAGAATTTCTATTAAATCCCATTATTTGTGAATACAATCTAGAGTAAGTCATGCTGTTAAGTTCAAATCCTATGACCAATTGCTTCAGAAATTTTGTGCTCTTAGCATCCAAAGCTTGCTATAAGGGTATAGTAATGAATTTGTATTAGATCCATAGCAAGGAGAAACAATGAACATTAATTTTTTTAATAGAAATCTCCTTAATACATTCGTCAGAACAAAAGAAACCCTAACTGCATATTTAATGTGCTGTCTTCTGATTAATTAAATTTTTGGCTTACCTAGCTAATATTGATTTTGTTTATAGTTGTATTTTGTGTCTTCCTAGCAGGAAAATCAAACAATTTCTCTTGTTATGGTCATTCTTTAATATAATACAGTATTTTGTAAATATATAACCAAAATTGCTTAGATTTATATTCCTCATTTAAGAGAATATATTTAGCTGTTCTCTGCTGTGTGTACAATTAAAAGTAAGTATTAATTTTATTGCCAATGTAAATATGTCTTATATTTTTTGTTATTGATATTTTAATATTGCTGTAATTGAACAGAATTATGCATGAGCGTATTTCCATAACTCAGAAGCTATTTCTAGATATTTTTTCCCCCCAGTGCTTTACCATTACTTTCCTTTTGAATCCTTTTAGTGCTTAAGCAAGGCTTACAAGAAGGATGGGGACAGGCTTTTCCCTAGGACCTTTAGGGATGGAACCAAGGGTGATGGTGTCAAACTGAAGGACAGTTGATTTAGATTAGATATAAGGAAGAACTATATACAATGAGGGTGAAACACTGGAGTGGGTTACCCAGAGATGTTTGAGCTGCCCCATCCCTGGAAACATTGAAGTCAGGTTGGACCAACTCTGAGCGAGCTGATCTGGATGTCTCATTGCAGGGGGGTTGGACTAGATGGCTTTTGAAGGTCTCTTCCATCCCAAACCATTCTATGATTGTCTGATCAGCATTTGTTCTCAAGGTCAACAAGAGTAGATTTAGCAGGGGAACACAACAAAAAGGAGCCATCAGAATATTGCCAACATTTTCAATCACATGAAATGCAGAAAGAAGTAGAAGACTCACCGGAATCTGAAGCCCCTGGTGAATATGTTTTCTTCATCATCATCATCATCGTAATACTACTACTACTACTACTACTACTACTACTACTACTAATTTTTTATTTAAACACAATTCCATTAAGCATTTGGAATTATAATTTTAACATTGAAATGGATAGTTTCTTATAATTTCCTCAGGTTCATTGTCATGCAATTAATAGAGTAATTATAGAACTATTCCTAGAGTGAATGCTGTGCTATCCACTGAAAAATATTGTGATATTGTGATACAAAATGTGAATAAAAAATTACTTTTTCTGCAAAATTAAGCTTGCATTTAAAAATTTCAGCAGGGAGCAACTGTTTTGTAAATAAGATATAGATGGTTTAATGTTTAGTTCTCATGGCAATAACAACATGAACCTAACTGGCATGATTCCCTGCTGCCACTATGTATACTTCAGCTTTCCTGTCATTAGAGACAAAAAGATTTGAATGCTTCTGAACTGCTACAGATCTGAAGAGTCTCTAAATCCTAAGACTCTTAGAAAAATGCAAAACAATATATCTCAAAAAAGACTGATGTAGTTTAATTTGTAATTATAATATTCTACCATCATGAACATGTACACAGTGGAGTATTTGAATTTCTGTATAAAAAGAATGCACACAACAATTAGCTAATTAAATATGTGTGCTGGTTTTGCCTGAGATAGAGTTAATTTTTTTCCTGGTGGCAAATGTGGGGCTGTGTTTCAGATTTGTGTTGAACACAGTGTTGATAATACAGAGATGCTTTTGTTATTGCTGAGTGGAGCTTACAGAGAGCCAAGGCCTTTTCTGCTTTTCATACACTCACACTGGGGAGGGTGCATGGGAGTTTGGGAGGAGACACAGCTGGGACAGGTGACCCAAACTGACCAAAGGGATATTCCAGACCACGTGACAGCATACTCAGTATAGAAGGTGGGGACGGGGAAGGGAAAGGAAGGAGAGGACATTGAGAGTGATGGCATATGTCTTCCCATGTCATGGTTATGTGTGATGGGCCCTGCTCTTCTGGAGATAGCTCAATGGAACCCTGCCTGCCCATGGAAAACAGTGAGCTAATTCTTTGTTTTGCTTTGCTTGTGTGCATGGCTTTTCCTTTCCCTATTAAACTATCTTTGTCTCAATCCGTGTGTTTTCTCACTTCTTCTGATTCTCTGCCCAGTCCCACTGGTGGGGGACTGAGGGAGCAGCTGTGTGGGGCTTAGTGGCTGGCTGGGGTTAAACCATGACAATATGAAAGAAAATAATGGATAGAACTAGAATTGGGTTTTCTCCTACTTAAAGAATAATTTTAGTAATTCTCTGTGGCAACAAAGGAGTTTCAGATAAAGTCCCTAAAGTTAATAGTGGGAAGTGTCTAGTGGGAAGTGTCCCTGCCCAGGACAGGGGGTTGTAACTCAATGATCTTTAAGTTCTCTTGCAACCCAAACCATTTATGATTTTATGATGCAATACAAAATATGACTTAATCTTCCAGACTCATAATTCAGACTTGGCCTTCCAAGGATCACAGAATGAACATAACATTGTCAACTTGTGATAGTTTCTATGTGAAAAGGAGGGTGGAGACACACACTGCAGCGTTTCATGAAGGAATAACCCTGCTTGTGTTTGCAGTGACTGTGGTGGCTCCTATTCCTGTAGTCTGTTAATCCTAAAAGCTGAATAAGTCTCTTGGCTGGTCAACACTAGCCAGGTGTTCTTCCCTGGACAGTGGATGTACAGAACTCCAGTGAAGGCAGAATATTGCAGCCATATCAGGGATCCCTTCTGGTCACAATTCCTTCCCCATTGCACAAGTGTCTCTCCAGGGACATTGGCTCACACTGACCCCAGTAAGCAAAATCATGACAGGAAATCAACAACTGGTTTTGTGTTCGCCACAGGGTGTACTCCATGCAGTGTAAAGGACTTGTAATTTTGTCTTCAATTTTTTTGTTTATAATTTAAAAATTATTAATGAGCAAGTTACCTCAGCTGAACTTGAGTTACAAAGGCTTCATTAATTCAAGAGGAGCAAACCTTCTCTTTTTATACAATAGTTGTTCACTGTTACCCTGACATCAATGAATGAGTGACAGTTATTATAGATCTAAATTTTTTACACTGCATGGAATGATGCTGGCACTAAGTACTTGGGTTTCTGCCATTAAATAATTTCACAGAGATATTTTAAATATCAAATGAAATCCTGGAAGATGATGGTGATGCATTAGGGACATGTCCTAAGTGAGGGCTCTGCAGCTCAGAACTGAGTGTGGTTTCAGCTGTTTTGTCTCAAAACCATCTACTCCATGGCTGTTTGCACTGTGCTGTGAAACACTAATTTAAACAGCTGCCTGAGGAATACCTCTTTTGAGTTTCAAGACTAACTGCAATTTTCAGTGAGTGAAAATTGCTTCTATAAAAGTGAAATTTTGAAATCATTGGTGGGTTATGTTTTTTATTGCAAACAAGGTTGGTTTCTCTAACAAACGTCTGACTATTTTCTATTTATGTAGTCTGCACCACTGACCTTTTATCTCAATTGAGATAGCACTTTAAACTGCAATACAATCAGAAATCAGTTTATGAGGTAGAAAATCTCTTTAAATAGTAACTAGAAAACAGGTGATAGTTCAACAGGGTTTATAGTACTTCTTAGAATCTGGATATAGAGGGAAATTAGGTAGATAAAGTATATCATTGCAAGCTATAGCACCACTGCATAGCAGCAGGGGAAAAGTGCTCAAATGAACCTCTCTGCAAAAGAGAGGTTCATTTGAGCACTTTTTGTCCCTCTGAAGAGAGACAAAAAAGCACTGGTATAATTTTTAACTTTAAATGAACATTGAGACTGGCTTTAGCTCTAATTCAGATGTTTGAGAGTAAAATTTGTAAATCCTAAATCCTGTCCTTGGTGGTTTCAGTATGCTGAATTTCCTCCCTAGATCCAACAATTTTAATGAACAACCAAAGGATCTTTGTTACATAAAATGGAATGCAGGAACTAGAACAAATCCGCTGCTGTAAAATTACAGATTGCTTTGAAAATATCAGGATTTCAACAGCCTCTGTCTCAGAAAATGAAAAAAAAAAAGCAGGAAGTTTGCCATTTTTCTCAATTCACAGTGCAACCAAGGATCTGTATTGGTTCACTTGGATGAAGGTATACAACAACTGATATCTTCAATATATATTTGAAAGAATATTTCTGAGTCTTCCCAATTAAGCAAACAAATACTTTCAGTGAGATGTTAACAAAAGTTGAACTAGACATCTTCTTCTGTCCAGTAAATGAGGAATGTAGGTAAATATAATTTTTGTTGCCCTCAGAAAACTGAAAACTCAACTGGTGGTGAGTTTTATGTTTTGTGGAATCATATTTTTTGTATCTGAAGCATGATTTCTTGTTTCTGAACTGATCTTTTGAAGGTATACTTTTAGTTTCCTTTGTAGATCAGGATGCAAAAACAAAGAGGGACGGAAATAATTTATGACAATGAATTCTCCAGCCCAAAGTGTGTTCTCCACAATCATTGAAAGAAAAATTTAGGGTTTCAGCAATCTTCAATTCCATGTGTTAGGAGAGACCTTTGCTGCTGCATGACATTCAGGGTTGATGGACCCATCAGTTCTTATTGTTCCAGTGATCATAGTTCCCCTGACAGGAAAATTAAAGGTGCAGTCCCTGTAGCTCCCACTGCTAAATTTGCAGGATCCTCTGAGAGGAAGGAAGGACTGGTGAAGGATAATGACTTTGTGAATCTCTTTCTGTTTTTCATTTGTCTGGTCTCAGTAACTGGAAAACCTTGTGATCTGCTGATAAATGACAAAATTAAATGCCAATGACCAGAATGACAAATTATTATAAATATACTATATCTTATTTTTGCTTTCAAAATACTATGTGACTTTAATTATGAAAAGAAACAAAGGTATTATTTTTCTCAGGTTTTTTTCCTTATACATTTTCCCCTTAAATTCTTTATTCTTTCTAGTTTCAAAGAGATTATAGTCTTGTGAAAAACATCTTTCATTCATTTATAGAAACATGTACATTCTGGCCTTTTTCTCTGTAAGACAAATTTGTGTCTGCCAAAATATTTTATCTCTATGTCTCAACAGTAAACTATTTAATGAGGCTCCAGGAATACAGTGTAGTTATCATATAGCATTTGGAAATATTATACTGACTCCAGGAGCAACAGCCAGAGAAGATTTTTAATGTGCCATTAAGTAGTAAACTCACAGCTGCATGATAGTGTCTAAGTAACTGGTATATGAGTATAATCATTTAAAAGTATGTCCAGAATTAAAGAAAATACATATAAAAATAAAGTCAGGGGATTACATTTTCTGATTTCATTTTATTAATATTAAAGTGTTCTTTAGATAAAGGGATAAATATACTGTTCACACAAAGGGAAAAACTGTTAGAAAGTGTTTGAAGGAGAGAAGGATTTTGTGGGTACATCAGTTTCTAATGCTGACTGAAGTGTTATGGTGGAACTAATCAGTTCATACCATCAAAAATACATTACACAATAAGGAGAACAAAATATAAAAGCAGAGCATTCTGCACAGAATGTAATAATATTAATGCTCAATTTCTGTTTGTAATCACCTTAGAATCTTCTAGCAGAGTGAACCACAATAAATGACCAAGTGATGCATTCCATTCCTAGGGAAAAAAAAAAAGGGAGGGGGGTATCTATAGAAATATTATTGCATAAGTGTAAAATTGCTTTACTGTAAATTACTTTGTTTTTGCCATCTTGGAGAATGTGTGGCTCTTCTGGGTTTAGATAATCATTCAGAGATTGTTGTAGCATCATACACTAATAAAATATTGTTATCAAAAATTATTAAGAAAGGGGATCTTGTAACTTGTAAAGTTTCTCACTCCTTGAGACCCAATTTCCAAACATCTGGAGAAAGACATTATGAGATAGAGATGTGTGAGAGATGAAAAATTACAAACTTTTCACAATTATAATCTCCTGGAGGCAGCACTTAATAGATAGACCCTTTTTTTTCATGGGCACACAGTCTTACAGGCTGTGCACAGATTTAGATGAGACATTAGAATTAGAGAAGGAACAGGGAAAATGCTTTGACCTGTTTTATAACATATATGTATATTTTATTGTTTGTAGTTCATGTTTGCCTTACAAAGAGCAGATGATGTCATCAGTCAGCAAAGTATTTTTATAAAATATGAATAATAGGACCAAGGGAGAACCACCAGCTGACTCTTGGACTGTTCCCATGTAATTAAAGATTGGCACATACACAAGTACTTGACCATATAATAGAGAAGTCAGAACTACACAAAATTAGTCAACAAACTGTTGACCAAAGTAGTGGGGAGTTTAAGACATAAGAATATATTTTTAAGGAGAATATATTCACTTTTCAATTACACTGTAGACTGATATATTTGCTTGAATGATCTGCTTATTTCTCAAGAGCCTTTTTTTTTGCCTGTTTTTAAAATTTGATCTATTTTTACTGTAATAAGGACTATTGTAGTTCCCATTGCTGCAAGAAGGATTTCTGTTAATATAAAAGATATTTGCACATATTTTATTAAAAGTTTAATCTCCGTATTTCTATTCTTGTACATTTTTATGCAACTATTTCTTATTATTATCTTCATTTGAAGAAATTGAAATATAGACGATGTATTACTCCTTTAGTTTATTTCGAGGACACAAATTTTTTGTATTCAAAAGTGTCTGTCACTGATTTTTTTGGTTTTGCCACTCTGTGTTCCAGTTATGCACAGTTTAAATTCTGTATGATCAGATTTTCCTTCAACCATAATATTTATTTTGTTTTCATGGTGACTTTTGTGTCCATAAGAACCAATGATTTTAAAATTTGGTTTTGCTGTCTTCCAGTATGTGCTTTGAAAATTAATAATAAGTATATAATTTTTTTTAAAGCACAGAAATTAATTGTTATTTAAAATTTTGAAGTAAAAATTTAAATACTTACTTTCTTCTCTTTCTGGGTTTCTTTATATGAAATGAGAAAAGGTGATGCCTTGCTGTAGATAATAATGCATTATTTTTCCTTTATTTTTATATAAAAGGGTAAAACATCCTCTTTGATTCTTGATAACTTTTGGAATATGAATGATGACATCACTTTTTACATGAAAAATAGCTCTTCTCCAGGAAACCAGAGATAGTCCAAGAGGGAATGACCTCAAATTTAACCAGGGAATATTTAGATTAGAAAAAAAATCTTCACTGGAAAGGTTGTCAGGCCTTGAAACAGGCTAGCCTGGAAAGTGGTGGAATCAAGTGTACAAAAGACATTTGAATGTGGCTCTTGGGGACATGGTTTAGTGGTGAACACAGTGGTGCTGGGTTAATGTTTGGACTCGATGGTCTTAGAGGTCTTTTCCAGCCTTGATCTGTGATTCCACATGGTGCATTTCACCACCAGGAAGTGTAGGAATGGCAATATGCAGACAGCTGGAATGTCAGAGTGCCTGGAGGGACTCCTTATAGGGCAAAAGTCAATAAAGCCTTGAAAGCCATAGGGCAGTCTGCAAACTGCTGGGCAGGATGATGACAGATGGCACTGACTGGTTTCAGGGGAGGAATGGAATGAAATCCAAAATTAGTGGAGTTGTATCTTCAGATTGAAACTAGAGCATGGATTACCTCACATTATCACATATGAAAGGAATAACTACTCTTGAGAAGGGAGGCAAGTTGGGAAAACATCTGTTTATAGTGGTGTGTCTGGTGTGATTCTGTTTTTTGTTTAAATGGCACTGAGGTAGCCACAGTCAGTGAAACAAAAAGAGTGAGTGGTGATATGAAGACATTATTTTTCTGAGTCAATATTTCCACTAGCAGGATTTCAATCAAGTGTGATTATAGAATAAAAATAAATAGAAGAGATAGGGTTGAAATTATCATTTTTGTTCTGTGTAATGCAATAGAGATTACAGCCCCATTGTGCCAGATCTCAAACATGAATAAATATATCATTTGTCACAAAGAGATTATCACATAAACAGAAAAGACAGGCCTAATGTGAAAGAAATGTGAAAAGATAAGAGAGATATCCAAGTGCCAAAGTGATCTGAATAAAGCTGTGGAAGTCCTGTGTAATTTAGTGCTACATTTGGAATCCTAAACCAGCTTGCTACTCTGAAGTCTTAAGCACTTCTCTAAACTACATCTAAGAACAAGTATTAAAATAAAACTATATAGCAGGGATGCACTCTTACTTATTTCCTTATTCAATTATTATTGCTTATTTTCAACTTGGAGTATGAGGTATGGAGAAACCAAATTTTAGCCAGGTTTGTCTAGATAGATTTTCTGTGATGTAACTGCATATTGTATTTGTATGCTCCTACCATTTCCAAAGGTGCTTCTGCAACTTTCTTCCTTCCATAATTCACTGATAAAATACATCTCTCTCTTCCAAATCAGGGCATCGTAGAAGCACTGACATTCCTAAATACTTTCCAATGAGATGTGGAGATTTATCTTTTTGACAGAGAGTGTGGCTAGCTTAGCTATTAAAAAAAAAAAAATCTCTGCTTTGTAGCTGCTTGTTAGCAATGGCCACTTTTCCATCTATTTGGCAGGTACTTGCCTTGAACAGCTGAGCTTACAGACCATGTTAAAAGTATCTTTCCTGGAATACACACCAGATTCTCTTTCCATTTCTTAGAATTATTTTTCAAAAAAGTCTTCCAGTCACTGCTCCTTTCCTTTTTCCATCATAGCTGGCCTTTGTATAGAAGCAGATGCATTCAGATGTCCATTCACCCTGCTGCTGTCAGGAGTTGTCCATAAATATCACTGTCAATGTTGAAAAATGTTTAAGCATCTGTTTCCCCAGTATCATTTATTTGCCTGGATGCAGAAGTGACCTATTTAATTTCCAGATCACAAATAACTTGTATTTGGCCAGATTAACTTATACCTATAGGAAAAAAACATGTGTATTCCTAATTGCCTTTGAAGACAGCTTTGTTGTTGGATGTTTGTCAGGTGTAATTGAATCTCTTGATGGTAAAAGGAGACATTGATACTTGGTCAATTTTCTGTTCCAAACCGGTTCACCAAATTGCTCATTTTCATTTGCTCTTTTTAAGCTTTAATTTTAGAAGCAGTTTATTGTCTTCTAGACATCTGCACTAATGACCAGATCACATTCATAATATCCTAATTGTGCATATTTTTGGTAGAGAGAATCTTTTTGATTTCATAATTTTGAGAATAGTTTTGAAAATTTAGTATTAAGAAACATTGTGCTTTGCTGCAATTTACCAATTTCCAGAGGTGAGGCACAGTTGATAAATTCACTTGTTCTTAAATGGGATTTAGGGATTGAAGGACCCACTCTGTAGAATGAAGGTTCCTTTTATTATTTTCTACCCTTCAAAACATATGAAGGCAGAAGAAAACTGTGTCTGAGGGAGGGATTTAGAAAGGAGCAGAGTCATAGAAGAAGGTCTACTGTTCCAATTATAGGAACAGACTAAAGGGAGACTTGAGGTTAGATTAAATGCCGTGACTCTTGGGCATGATATTTGGATTTTCCTTGCATTTTTGCAGGAGCACGTTGGGGGCAGTCAAATGAGATTTGAAACTTGCAGTACAGTGATCAGGAGCCAGGAGCCTGCCTTTTTGCAGAGTGTAGATGGATGGATGGATGGATGGATGGATGGATGGATGGATGGATGGATGGATGGATGGATGGATGGATATATGGACACATTGTGTGCTCAGGTCTTAGGCTGAACATTCTGTCCAATTTATAAGGTGGAGAGGACAGAAGTCTCTCCTAGTTATTAATATCTACAAAGTGTTTCTGAGGAAGATGTGTGAGCATTTTCATTGTGGACGAGAAGAGAGAACCAAAATCCTTAATGCATGTCAGAGAGAAGGCAAAATTTTCTGACTATGTGCTATAGTAAGAAAGAAAGAGACACTTTTAAAATTGCTTCAGATTGAGACATCGTAAAGCAGCACTGGGGTTATGGACTAGACATTTTTCTATATAAGCCTTTCAAAATGGTACAATGGAGAGACAATGGATACAGCTTCCACTGAGCCAGAAGGACTCATCCAGATTCAGTATGATTTTTGACTCCTGAAGGTTTTGCCACGTGGGATTTTGTTCACAGTCTCAATCTATCAGAAAACACTTTGCATTTGGCAGTGTTTCACTAAACCAGAGATGTCTAAATGAAACATTTCCATCTTGATAATTAGCATTTTCCCCTCAGGAGGAGCATTAGCCTTGAATTAGTTTCTGTGGGTAGTCGTGACCTGGAATACCAACATGACTGAGTCCCTTGGAAGCCTGTGCTCTGGATTGCAGTCTGGGATTCCAACAGGCATGTGTTGAAATGCCAAAGATGTTTAAACCTTCAGTATGGTGTTGGTTTAGAAAGATGTGTCTGATGAGTAATGCCTCCTTTTCCCAGTTTGGTCCAAGTGGTGTAATAATTTTCATCCTTCTATAGGGTTTTCCATAGAAATTGAGGGGTAAATATTGAATGTGTCTAAGCCACAGCTACTTCAAACGTTTAATACAATTTTTTTTGTACTATTAAAGTAACAAAAGTTCAATTACCAAATGGAAACACATCTCTTTATTGAATATCTTGTACAAATTATTCTTATTTTCACTAAATCTGTGAACTTTCACTATTTATTCCCCTAAATCAGTCAAACTTGTCTCCTTTCTAAATAAACAATGAATTAAAATACTTATTAAGAACATGAACTCTCTGTTTAAATTTTCACTGAAATTATGATGACCTATATCATGTATGTAATAATATTTGTCAGCTAAACGGAACAGCAATTTAGATATACAATTATATCTTACACATGAGGAAGCTGAAATACTCTAAGTAATTTCTGCAGTAGGACGAAAAAAAAGTATATTCTAATATTAAAAAATACTTCACACACAGCAGGCAAGATTTTTTATCAGTGGCCTGAAAACAAGGATGTCATTGTGAAACAAGCTGGCAGATAGGCTGGATTTCACCCAAGACAGAGGACTTAATAAGTGCTGTCAGCCATTCTGTTGGTGTTAGTCCAATGCATTTTTGAAAGACTGCAGTCCATGAAAATATAACTTTTTTAGAACTACACAGTTGACTGATGTGGCTGATGTTCTTTTTATGATTCTGTGTGCAAACAGTAGATGAATTTCTGCTGGGGAAATGAAGAAAGAAAAAAGTTTTCCAGACAATTTTTAAAAAATTCATTTGATTTCACACATCAACATGTCAGTCACACAGGCAGAGACAGTTACATAATTTGTACATCTTGACCAGATATATCCAACAGAATTAATACTGCAGAATCTTTGAGATATGGACTATCTGGTTTCAGATGCATGTCCAGTTAATATTTATAACTTGTATATTAGTCTACATGGGGTCTGTCTAAGTATCAATGGTAGTTTAACAAATGTAATGTTTCTAGTATGTTCCAAAATATGTTTTCTGTGTTCATATTTGTGTAGTTTTTATATTTTAATATTACTAAAAACCTACAGTGGAAAACCATTTTATTAATAGTCATTTAATTTAGAAAATTTTTTTCAGAAAGGACTCAGGCCCATTGTGTACATAAGATTCTGAAACAAATTATATAGGAAGACCTTTTTAATGCAAGACTGGGAGCTGAATTTGTGCCTAAATAGGGAACATGTGAGTTAAGAGCTTTAATTCCAATTCTTAAACACTCATCTTTTTACATCTATCCTGAATTGTGTTTTTCCTGACAGTGTATGAAACAATATCAGTGGATTTTTATGAAGATTAAAATTGACTTTGCAACTTTGGCTGTTGTCTCTCAGACAAAGCTGTGTCATCTGCTGCAAGCAGCACTCTGTCACAATCTTCTATTTCCCTGGGTCTTTTCTTACTTTTCCAGAATTTAAACTCAATCTGGCATTTCTTTAAAGGCAGCTTGTCTCTTCTTTCAGACTTCTTTCCAAAATAAGAAAGTTAAGTGGTGATAGACCCAAATTAGAGTAAATACTTGGATCCATATTTTTTGTTTCCTTTGTATAGGTGTTGTTTGGTCTTTGTCAAAGTTGCTTATAAACAAATAGGTTTAGAGCTAAAAAAAAATTGCATTCATTTGTGTATAATGTGCTGTTTAATGTGCAGGGCTTAGTCTTAATTTTTCATTAAACTTTTCCTGCCTATATCGGGTTTGAAATTCATGTAAAGAAAAATTCACCAATATGCTATTTCTTTGATATTAATATCTATATCTATATCTATATCTAGATCTAGATCTAGATATATCTATTCTGACTACATTTTTGCTGAAAAATGTTTCTTTGGGTTTAAACACCAGTTGGTAATATAGTCACTTCTGATTTTTGCAGACTATGTAAAGCTGGACATTAATTTTGCTGCATTATTTCTTAGCTTGCAAATATATATGAATATATTCTACATACTATTATCTGTCAGGGTGTATTTTTTCTCCAGTGTTACTGATGCTACATATTCAGATCAATACGTCTCTGAAGTCCTGGTACTCAGGGTTTTGCACTCACAATCTAGTTGCCTTCCCTGGTCAAACACTGAGAAATACAATCCTTATTTTTGGGTTGCAGTGCAGATAAGGTTTGAACTTGTACAGAAAACTAGATGAAAGAATTTCAGTAGAATTTTTTCTTCTCCTCTTTGTAATTCTGTTTTAAAATTTTTCAGACAATTTGGATTCTACAATAAGGAAATTTTAATTAGTCTCTATGCCTTTTCATTAGACATCTACTTCCAAATATTCCAACAACACTCTGGACACACATTAAAAAAAGGGACAGATCATCAAATATAGCCAGATAGTGGAAGAGCAAAAAACTGTTTATATTTGACATCTGATGTAAAATATAAGCAGCAAAGGCAAGCCAGGGATCTCATGTTGTGTCAGGGACATGAGCCAACTCAGAGCAACAGCTGCAAGAGCTCAGTTAGGGGAGGAATGTGTGTCCTGGACCCTTTCAGCACCACTGAGAAACCTCTGGAAGCACAGCATGAACAAAAATCCTGCCCAGGTGAGGCCTCCTCCCACCCCCCCGGATACATCATCACCAGCCCAGCCGTGTTCTATAGTCTATAGCAGGAGGTACTATGAGCTGGAAACACTGTTAAAAGCACTCTTACTGCTTTAATCTATTCTATCCTGTCTATTTATATTATTTATGTTTTGTTTCTCTTGTTTGGGACAATAAAACATGTGGAGGATATTATTCGTATATTTGGTTTTTGGCTAACACATTGTAAACCTGTTCAGAACTTTAGATTAAGATTTTTCCTATACTTTCAATGTAGCTTTCTTTACAGTACTTGTGTTAAAACTGAGAGAAATATAGTTTCACTATTATAAGCACTTAGTAGTGCTTCTGTGTTCATACTGCATGTGAATATTCCAGCAAACAGAAATGAAAGCTATATTTAAAGTTTCATTGAGTCTCTCCCATAATTCAGATGTTTTAAACTTCATAAACTTGACCCCATTTTACTAATATTTTTTGCTTTATTTTCTTAAGCCCCTTAAGACAGTGAAGCATAATTTGAACAAATGTGCTGATAATATTTCCACTGCTGGGTGAACTGATAAAAGGAATGATTTCTATTTAATTGCAACAAGAGTTAAATAATATTTTTTTTTAATGAAGCTTTGCTGGGTCTCTCAAAGAAAACACTCCTCAATTCAGTATCTAATTTCTTTCTACTTAGTTTTTGGAATGGTTAAACTGAAAAATTATTTTGGTCGGCAGAAATGACATAATACTTTAATATTCCTTGGCAAATATTAATTAATCCTACTGACATGTCATTACTGCAGTATTTTTTTCCCCAAAGGAATTACTGAGCAATGTTTCAGAAACATTTATGGGTTGGCACTGGTCTTAAACTAAGTTACCAAAGCAAACAGCTGACATCTTCAGAAACTTGGGCTGTAGTGCTGATAGTAGGGATAGTAATAATAAAATGCTTCGGTAGCTACAGTTTCAAAATGTGATTTTTAATGTAAAAACCCAACAAATTATGTGATCATCTTGTTATTTTAAATGTTTAAAAGTCTGCATCTTAGGCAGTGCTCTAGATATATAGGTGTTTGCCTCATAAAGAAAATTTTAACTTTGGAAATTCTTCAATTTCGCAAGGAAATATGTGTGAAGTCAGTGATAGAACAGGAATTATGATTTCATTTGAAGTGAAGAGACTGAAGAAGACATGCTTATTGATTCTTCTGGTAAATTGGCTTGACCTCCTTTCTGGACTTGAGTTGAGCTCCAAAATTGAGAGATCAGCAAGAAAATAGTCTGGAACTTCTAAATTACATGGAGAAATGTCACTGATGTGAGAAATAAGGAGAGGAAGGATCATGACTAAAAAACAGTGAAGGATTCAAATGTGATGAGGTTTGCACAGATAAATGACTTCTTATTATCTTGACAAATTATTCAATTTGTAAAAGAAGGCAATTTCTCATATATTCCTTGCATTTTGGCAAGGTCCCAAATATGCTTGTATAGATACACTGTTTGCCATACAAATTATAAGAAGTTTTTGGTTTTCTAATTATTGATTTTTTCACTTTTTTTTTATAGCAAGTATTTGTTTTTCCAAGGCATAGCTACCACCAGACTTCTTGCATTGTTACTGTAGCATCCTCTGGGGCAGACTGACAATGAATACCACTGATCGGAAGTAGCAAAATCATTAAAATAATATATTGGCTGTTTCCTCTGGATATTTTGGCTGTTTCCTCTGGAAATCATCTATGATTTTCTGTATGTATCTATGTAAGTGTGTGGACAAGATTCATGAATATAATTTCCAATATACAAATCTCTATCCTGATAGTTTAAGATTGATGATGAATTACATAATGTTACTGGGAAAACTCAGTGTTTAAAGCAGATTGAGGAGTTTCCCAAATGTTCTCTCCCATGGGCCAGTTCATATCTATCTCTCCCTAGATAAAAAAATGAACAATATTTACAAAACCATTTAATACAAAATTCTCTTGGTATATCACAATTATTGAAACATCTGTGTTAAATAACATAATGGAAATCCATTGGGAATATTCATAGTATTAATTAGATCTACATTTTCCCATTTGTCTCTTGATCAGTTAAAAATACATGAAAAGTGATGCATAAAAAATAAAAATAAAACCCTCAAGCTCATAAAAAATGACATCTGTAACCATGAAGTTCAAGATATTTCAATTTTCTGACTAAATACTATACACTGACTAAAATAATTGGGGTTTTTTTGGGTTTTTAAGGAACATATAAGAGCTGCTTTACAGAAGTTTGTTTAATATGCTGTCTATCTACAGTTATACCTGTTTCAATGGCAAGTTTATAGCAATGAGAAGATAATGGTCATATGTGAAAATATATAAGAAATTTAAAACAATCACTCACTGAAAAGATAGGCACTCCAAAAAATAATTTGATTTTCTGAACATTTTTTTTCAGAACTGAGCATTCTTTCAATATGAAGAAATAAGTTTATTAACCTCACCAATTGTGTCATTTCTCACTGGAATGGCTTTCTAGAGAGCCCTTCCATGACCTGCTAAGCTGCCTTTGAGATCTCTCGAAAGGAAGTGATACAGGTAACTTTGGTCTCAAACTCTGCCTCCAGGACACCCTTGAATTATAGAGCAGGTGTAGATGATGTGAATAAGTGTCTTCAGGAAGGAAAAAGAAAGGAATTAACAGATCTCTGGGCTGGATTAACTATTGTAAACTGGAACAGATTCTTATTCCAGTAATTTATTTAATATCTATTGTTTTTGGGAAGGTCATATAATAGGGAGGCTTAACAATAACGTTGCTAAGAGTTCTGTCTGGAAATGCAATGGCAAGATTGCCGGAATCATCTGGAAGTGAGGAGTATTGGATTTGTTGTCTTCTCTGTGGCAATGTGGAATCTTATTTGTCAGTAAAATAGGGCTGTCTGTTTTTGAAGCTACTGAAGATAAACTTGACCTGTGCTCTCAGAGTTAATGCCTATAAATCCATATCGATGAGTGTTTTTTTCAAAGCTAAAAATGTGGTTTAAGTCTTCTAAAAAACAACATATTAAATTCTCATGCATATGACATAATTACTTAGCATAAACCTGTGTGCAATGTGTCTCTCCTTAAAGATCCAAAACAATGGATAATTTGTTCTAGGTGCTTATTTTCTAGGATAAAAAAGAGCTTAGTTTACTTATTTTAGTTCACTGATTTTTGCTGGGGCTTTTTACATAAGGTAAAAGTCTGAAATTTTGTCTAGGTTTTTTAATCTATGAACCATTATTCAAAATTCCAGAATTTTCTAAGGTGGAAAGTCTTATTTTTCGGTATCTCTGCTTGCAGAGGGATGTTAGGGGAGAGAGACAGTCAGATTTTTATTTTTATTTTTATTTTTATTTTTATGATAACTGAAAGGACTATTTTCTGCAGGGATTCTTTCAAAGAGGACCTGGATTAGAGGACAGTTTTATAGGTTATTTTATGTCATATTAACGTAAACCAATGTTTTTGAGGAACCTTGCTCTTTCTGATGTAAGTTGGGGTTTTTAAATGTACAGAGAACAGATCTTTAGAAAGAAAGGAGATCTCACGTTCCTATCACCAAATCTGTCTTTCAGAAAGTCAAGGTTTGGGTATGATAAAAAGGAAAAAAATGTGTTAAGTATAAAGATGGGTTATAAAATGCCATTGCTGCAGAAGATATCAATAAATGTGCACCCATTATTCTGTGTCCTAAATGTATATGCTTAATGTATATGTTTCTTTATATAAATAGAATGGATGAAGTTTCACAGGATGCAGCTCACAGTTAATTTTTTGACAGGAGGAGCATTAACACAGTCTGGTATTAGGGACTTGGGTTTTATTCCTGGATCTGTGCTGCTATGAGCATTTGCTCATTTTCCCCCACTATTATCTCTCTATTCCATTTCTCTTCCTCTCCTTTATAGTCTGTGAATCTCTTGGTGCAGAAACTCTGTATTTCTTTGTGTGTGCTCAATACCTATATTCAGATCTTTGCCTGGACTCTTAAATGCACTTGTAACATGAAAATGGAACCCTAATTACCTGATAACCTCAGTGTAACACCTAAAGTAAAAGACATCATGCAAATTACAATTACTGCAGTTAATGGAAGAGATGTTCTCTTCACACCAGCACATTTGGTTTCATTGACAATAATTCTAATAACACTGCACACAAATTACGAGTAATTCTGAATTGTCTTTGGGTAGTACCAGAACATATTCCCTAGTGATGGTGTCAGTGACATGGGGTTATACAGATTGTAGTTCAAATGTCTGAAAAGAGAAGCTACTTCTAAAAACCTTTTTCTAGGCAATTGCCCTAAAGGAAAGGACATATTTCAAATTCTAGACTATCTATTATGATCAGTGTAGTGCAATGACTATATTTAATGAATAAGGTATATAAGGTATAAAACCCCACAAAAATATGGGTCTGTAGCAACTCAGTTGGGCAATTACAATTCTTTCATTTTAGATTGCCTATATGGCTTTGAATTGTCTATCTATAACTCATCCTTTCACCAAGCTATTTTAGCTTTTCCTTTCAGTGATGATTTCTCCAAGTGAAGCCAGAATTCTCTTCACTTCTGCAGAGAAACAGGGGTAAAACTCTGTGCCTGATCCTTCCCTCCCCTCTCCAAATCCCCTTTACATTCTCTATTAAAACCTCTTTAAAAAATTTTAGATCTGGCTGCTGACTGCTTTACCTTACTAGGACAGTACAAATAAGAGCCTTCAGCCATAATAATTGAATTTTGGGCAGTACAAAGAGGGGTTGGCTTTACTGTTCTGCAAGCCTCCCTATTGAATTTAACCTTTGTCGTGTTGTCTATTTTTCAGCCAGGAAAAAACCTAGATGTGTAGATTTCATAGGAGAAAATATGTATCTCATCTATTCAAGCATGACAGAATCCCTCGCTGCACCACGTGCTTTTTTAATAATTCCATATTCTAGTGCTTGTGGATAGCTCGAAGCCAGAGATACAGGTCTAGGTAATCTTCATTCCAGTTGGGTATATCCTGCCTCAGTTCACATGTATCACTTACTTTCAGAGTAAAATTGGTCTGAATTGAATTTATTTAAAGTCAGGTTAAACCACAAGAGAGACATTTATTGGAGATTTAATTTTACCAAACCAAATGCTTGGCTCAGTGATTTAACTTCAGAGTAATCTCTCCTTTCTAGGGGGGATTAAAATTAATGACTTTATAATAGCTAGATCTTACTGTTCACAGATGTAGTTCCCATTGCTATTCAGGAAGACTTACAAAATCAAGATGATATTAATGATCAAGTAAAAGGAACTTTAGACTAATCTTTCAAGTATTTTGTGAAAACAATTTTCCCTGTTAAATCCTTCCAACTTTAAATTCAATAGCAAAGTGCTCACAACACTATTAGTCATAAGTTAAAAAAAAGCATGTTTGCTAGAATAGACTTGCATTTGTATAAAGGTAAGTTGCTGAATTTAAGCTCTTAGTGTAACCTGTAATATATTCCATTTCACTAATGAAATTCATATGTGCATTTAATGCTGAATATTAAATAAGACATGAACATTGACTGAACTTAGTCACATTTGGAGAAAGCTGATGGCTTGGCATTAGCTCTAAATATTAATATGCATTATTTCTGTAAATATTTATTCTTGAATTATTAATATAAAATAATTTAAAAATTATTCTGTAAATATTTAGCTTTGTAGTGAGATGCAAGGGCATGTATCTATTTCCATATATAAGGGGTTGATTACAATTAAATGCACATGATATATTTTCTTTACTACAGTTTTAATATTAAGGGCTGCCAGGAATATCTTGGCATAAGCTCCACTGGTGATCATTTCCCCAGCATGACACAGTGATTGTCCAGTCATAATTCACTGCAAATAACTAATTCTATTGTTGCAAATCCATTATATAAACAAACAAGTTACTGTAACCCTTATCCACATATTTTTCTTCTTAGTACTGTAGGAATTACATTTTTAAAAAGACTTTATTAATAAAATTTAATGTTTGATTACTCTGAAAATGTGCTGTTTAAACCATTTTGCATTAAAAATACTAATAAGGGGCATGTGTAAATATGAGTCAGAGGTGAGAGTTGTTTGCATTTTTGCTGTTATGTATGTGGCATATTCAGTGAGGAAAACTGGTTAATGCTCACACTTGAAGAATTCCAAATTATTCTGAGGGAAGTTATTATAGATTAGTTCCCTTTAAAATCTAATTAAGGCACATCCAGATGAATAAAGTAGGTAGCACTGGAGGGAAAAACCCACAACATTACGTGTGTTCTTTAAAGGAAAAGAATTAAAAAATTTGAAAGGAAGTAGAAAGTTATATGTAACAGGGAACAAATCTTAAAGCTAAGATAAATAAACCACTTCAGTACAGTGTTCTTTAATGTCTTGTCCACTACAAGGAAATAAATTTAAGATAAACAGCTAAGCACGTCAAAAACATGTACTTTTTAAAACAGAATCCAGCAGCTTGTAAGGAATTTGGGTAAAATTTGGGGCAAACTACTTTGGATTAAAGAAAAACCCTTTTTTTTTCCAAATCAAGATTTAAGAGTTTCTTTGAATTCTTGCTACTAGCAATTCAATTAGAATGTACTTCCATATCTAAAAGAAGGGCAAAGACAAGGTTAGTTCAGATCGACCTAGATGGGCTTGCTTTTCTCACCCCAATTAGCTCACCCCAAAGTCTTCTCTTTTCCAGGCTGGGCAACTCCAGTTCCCTCAGCTGGTCTTTGTCGGCGAGGTGCTTCAGCCCTCTCATCATTTTGTCTTTCTCCAGTCTCACTCCAACAGGTCATCCATCCTGTGCTGAGACCCCAGGGCTGGATGCAATAAAACTTCATTATCTCAACACTGTATCTTGTTTCTTTGGGTTTTTTTGCTTTAGTTTTTCTTCAATAGTGTCTACATAGCAAGAATGCATGCCTTCCATCAGAGAAAAATCAACACAGAAATAAGCACTAATGTTTTGGAGCACAGAAAAATCACTCTGATCTGATTGGAGAGTCAAGCTGTTGTCCACAAATGAGAATAACTCCTCCTACTTACACATCACTTTACAGGAAGTGATAAATTTAACCTTTCCTTTAAGAGTGGCCTGTTTTCTCTGTTAAAAATTAGAAACAGTATACTGTATCAGCTACATTCACTGGGAAGATGCCCATTTTGCTCTTTACCAACAAGGAAACAAAATTGTTCCATGTTTTGAAGATGAACTATTTATTTTACTAAAAAAAATCAAAAACCAGTTGAAACCTTATATACAGAGATTATATATAAACCTTATAAATATCGTTCTTTGAATTACACCAAAATTCAGTGGCAGCGCTGCTTTGAAAACTCCAAAATTGATTATAATAGTTTTAAATTGGATCACAGGAAAACACACAGTGAAAGCTCTTGACCTTGCTTGATAAAAGTCAAAGATAAAAAAAGAGAGGTAAAAGAGGAAGTACTGAAGACGTGAAAAATAGAAGACACAATTAAATATAAAACTTAATACCTGCTTGTACTAGGAATACTGGTCTCTGGATATACAGCCTTGTGCTCCTCCTTCTGCTCTACCTCCCAGTGCAGGTGAATGAATTTTGATTTCTCTGTCCCGACAGCCTCAGCTTCCAGGTCAAAGCCGACTGCAAAGGGCTGACAGTAGTGAAGGGGAGTGGGAGGGAAAATAGAGAAGCAAGTAAGTGCTGTGAGATTGCACAGTGCTCAGAAAGGGAAAGCAAGAAGTTTGAAAATTATTTGTTTGGAAGGCAGCTATTCATAGCAGCAAGGTGTTTAGCCTAAGGACTTATTCATTAGAATTACAACAGTGAGAGAGATAAAAAAAGAACTTAAAGAAAATGAAGTTTATGACAGTGTCCAGATATCTAATGACAAAATAAACAAGGCACACGTAAAGAGGTTAGAAAACTTTAAATGGAAAAGTTGGAACAGCTTTTAAATGGAAAAGTTGGGTGCAGCTCCTTTTTGACTTTTTCTGGAATCAGTTTGGATTGACTCAGTTTGGAGAGGATGGAAAGAATTAAGCTAGTGAAGTGACTGGATTTTAGTGATTAAGATACTGAATCAGGTACTTCAAAAGGCATTTACAGATTAAGACAAAGGATTTTCTAAAAGAGATCGAGTGCAAAAACGATTTGTAGGCCACAAGAAGTATGAGATCAGGTGGATGTTAGTGAGAGGGTTAATAAAAAGCATAAGCAGAGCAAGAGTAGAAACGCAGAGACTTCCTTCATGTTTGCCATTCTTGTTACCTATGCAGTGTTTCCTGCCTTTTGCATATCATCCCAGAATTTAATGGAATTAAAACTTTATAAGCCAAAAAGTAGTTTACTATGAAAAGAAGGAAAATAAAAAAAAAAAGAAAACAACTGAAGATGACTGCCTCTACCCTGCATTGAGTATCATGTACAAATATGTCACTGAGATAAGGGAATCTTAAGAAAAATTCCATGTTTCTGTTTTGTGCACTTACATGCATCAACACACACCATGACAGACCAGAGGACATGGGAAAACTTTCAGAGCAAAATTTGTGTGAGATGATGCACCTGACAGGGGCATGTGAAGCAAATGTTTCCTGAAGCTCCCTGGGGAGTCAGGAAAATCAGTGACCAGAGTTACTGTGCTACACCTACCAGCAACCTCGGGTAGGTGCATAGACACTGAACATCTGTCAGGCTGATTAAGCTGAAGGAGGTGGTGGTTGCAGAGCTGCCTGTGTGGATGCCAGTCCAGTGTGGCTGCTCCTACTGCTGTCAACCAGAGCCAAAACTACAGAGCAGGGTGCTCAGGACAATTTACTGAGCTACAGATGGGAGGATTTAAGGGCCAAATGCACTCTTTGCTCTGGTTTAGTAGGAAGCAGACAGCGAGAGCATGGCCTGCTCCACACAGGGACTGTTTGGACAGTCAGAATTTATGCTTGGGAATAGAAACAAATGGGTAATTTTAAACACCGGTTTTCCACCCTTTTCATAGATTTATTGTAGAGGACACAAAAGGAGACAATACAAAATCTGAATGAAACCTGATAACAAATTATAATTTCCTAATCCATCATAACAATTTATGTGTTATAAATTCTTCATTTATTACAGCTAAGAAGAGAAAAAATCATAGGCACAGCCTATTAGATCTCTGCTGCAGAGATCTGAGTAACATGATGCTTCAGAGAGGAAAAGACTGAAGAACAGCTCCACAGGGGAGGGGGGTTGGATGTTTTTCAATATGGTGTCACTCTGGTTCTCTAAAACTGCATTTTTAAAGAGCAGTGGGATTGTTGGAATGGAATTCTCTCCAGGCAGAGCCCAATCTGACATGAGGGTTCCTTTTTTATCAGCTTTATAGCTGAACGTCTGTACACAGTCTGTGCTTGTAAGGATACAAATTATGATTAGGGCAAACTATGGAGATATTAATTTCAGAGAGATAAATGTGTCATTATGAGGCCAGTAATAGAAAGAAATCTATATGTTGGTGAAGACTCCTAAAAAAACAGTAATGAGGAGTGCAAAAAACTGAATTGTTTCTAATAGACAACAAATAGACAACACTGATAATCATACACAGTCCCTAGGTGTGTTAGTTTGTTTTTTTTTTTGTTTTTGTTTTTTTCTTAGATTGGTGCTGTGCTTGGTTTTGTTTCCAATAAAACAGAGAAGGTTAAATTAGAGCTTCAGTATAGCTAAAGATATGAGAAGCAAGGTAGGCAGCATTGTCTCAGCTGTTAAGGCACTCTTTTACATGACTGAAAGATACTGTGATACCATCTCCTTATAAGCTTTGCATCAAAAATCTATTTATGAAACACTCTCATTTTTGCTTTTCTTGATAGTAAGAATGTGAGTTATCTCTCTTGAATGACAGGTTATATAGTTGAGGAGCTTTTCTCTGTAGTAGGTATGGATTTCTCTATTTTCATAAATGAGGCTCAGATGTATGTAGCCATATAATATGCTGCTGCTGGCAGTAGAAATCAAGCTACAGTATTCCTCTTTTCCTTATTTAATCATGTAATTTCCTTTCTATACTTCAAAGAAAGACATCAAGGCACACAGGAGCAAGAACTAGGCAGAACTGGGAAATCAATCAAACAATTTAAGGAACTGCTTTGTGGAGCTGGAAAAGTAAAATCCATAGATGTTTACCAAATTGGTCTTAATAACAGGCAGCAGGGAGATATATCCCACTTTTACATGAGCATTAACAAGGCACTTGAAGCCCACTGTAGCACAGAATCCACACAGCTCCAGCAGTCTGGTAAAGTATGTCCTTCAAACCCTGTGTTGTGGATGGTTTTGTACTGCCAGAGCTGATCAATTTGTGCCAAAAAATATGACATAATAAATGGGCCGCAGCATTACTTTAGGAAAGAGAAGTGAGCTGGGCTATTGTCGTGGTTCCAGCCAGGACAGGGTTAAATCTTGCAGTAGCTGGGAGGAGGCCTGACTGTGGCCAAGAGGTTATTCTCCACCACCTCACATCATTGCTGGGTGAGGGGGTCGAGGGGGTCTCTGTGGTCAGGATGACCCTGAGATGTGTTAGAGAGTCTCTTTTCCTAGCCCAGACACCGAAGAAAGAGCCAGGATTCTTCTGTTGTGGTTTTCAAGGTTGTTTATTTTCTGTTATCTATAACATTCTCTGACCTGCTGAGGTCTGTCTGGCAGGTCAATCAGAGGCACACTGACTGCCCCAGAGGAGGTGTTATCTTTTTATACTAAGAACTACGTGTACGTTATTTACAATGATTTTCCAATACCTATCACCTATGTTAGACAGATTACCTCTACCCCAAACCAATACAAAAGTGCCACCATCACCCAGAAGATGGAGGCTAGGAAGAAGGAGAAAGAAGGACAAGGCATGCCCAAATCCCTCCATCTTGGGACCCTGAGCCCCCATTCTAAAAACCCCAAAATTCTACTTTTCACCCTGTGACAAGCTAGCTATCATTATACTTAAACTTTCATGGCTTGCAGATCCTCATATAAGGTTGGTAATTTTTTACAGGGGTCTTGGGCTCTGTGCCAAGGTCTCTGAGCCCCCTGGCAGGGGCTCGAGCCATCCAGGACAGCCAGAGGGTTCCAACAAGGGGGTGCAGGGAAGGGCTGCCTTCCAGGACTCTTCAAGCAGAGGGAGTGGTCAGATATTGTCAGGGGCTTTTCTATGGCTGGGGGAGCAATCACATTGAAATAATTCACCTTTTTCTTGTACCCTCTGTGAGTATTGTTCCTGTTACTGTTTCAGTATTGTTTCATTGCCTTATTTCATTGCTGTTCCCAGTAAACTGATATTATCTCATCCCATGATCCTTTACCTTTTGTGCCTTCAGTTCTCCTCTCCATCCAGCAGCAGGGGAGGGATGGGAAGATGGGGGAGTGAGGGAGAGGTGCATGGTTTGGAGTGGTCTCAGTGAGAGCACTAAATTGGAAAATTATCCTTTCCATGAAGAAATTCTTCCTGACATCTAACCTGAACCTCCCTGGTGCAGCTTGAGGCTATGACCCCTTGTTCTGTACATATATGGCCATGTGTTCAGGTATGTGTGTGCAAGCATGTCTTGGTTTGGAAAGACAAGAGTCTGCTAAGGAAGGCAGGAGCCTCCCCTGAAATGGAGAATGTAAACCCTCCCCACCCCTCCAAATTGCTATGAATTTTAAATTAAGGGGCTCTCAGGCAAAAAATATGGGAGCAGGAAATAACAGTTCTTTAATAGGGAAGAAAAATAAAAAGATAAAATGAACAATGCAGTACACTAGAACAACACTGACAGAGTCAGAACCCAACCTGACACCCTGTGGGTCAGGGTGTTGGTAGCAGTCCAGCTGGTAAATGTGGCTGCAGTACTCCTGAAGTGTCAGGTGTGATTCTGTTGGAGCAAGGGGGTCCTGTAGAGAAGGATGTATTCTTCCTCTGAAGATCCAGTGGAAGAAGAAGGCAGCTGCTGTTCCTCTGGGGAATCCAGTGGAGAAAGCCACGCATGTGTCTCAAAAATGCCTGGACTATATCTGGGTAGGAATGCTTGGCTCCTCCCTCTGGGCAGAGCATCTCCCAATGGGATGTTATAGTTCTTATCAGTCAGGCAGTGACATTCAAGAGCCTGTTATCAGCAGATGTCCCCTCCCTATGGAAGAGTGACTGTGATCACTCAAAGAGAGAGATAAGGCAAACTGCCCACTTGACAAAAGATAATCTGCCGTACAGATGGTAATAGAAAACATCTTGCCTTGCAATCTGGAACAAAGCACCCACATACATTTCCACCTCCATTTCCCATCCCAGCTTACCTCCATGGAAAATACATCTGCAGTCTAATTTTATTTATTTGTTTTACATTTTGACAAGCCTTTTGGTAATGTGTTCTTACCATTTCTTCCCATTTTGTCTTCCCTGCCTCTGGATTTATTTTCTATGAATTAAATGGATCTTTGTCCTGAAGATTTTATGTAGGAAGGTCACACATCAGCATAATTGCATACAGGACTCTCAATATTAATTCAACCCTCCATAACTGATTTTAAAACAAACCATCAGCATGATCCTTCATCCAGAATGGCTAGGAATGGTGCTAAATTGAAGTTATATCATACATTATATGAACCACCTGTGGGTTTGGAAAAACATGGCATAAATTGAAAATAATTAAACAAATGTTTTCTGTTGTGAATGGATCAGACTGCTTTTACAATCTGGAAGTTTTTAGAAGGTGTGTGAGTTGCTCCCTATCAGTATGTTGTGGCTAACCATGCAGAATAAAGTATGTAAGCCATAAAATTTAATTTACTTAAACCCAAAAATCTTTAAATCTTTTAGCTTCTGTTCCAATTAGAGTGCAATTTTTTTTTTTTTTCTGGGATTCTTGGGTAAAGTTTTGTGAAGTTTTCTACAGAACAGGAAACATAGAAGCTCAGTAGTTTGGAATGGTCAGGTGAAGCACACTCTTTGTTTTATATTCCACATTATGCAAAGCTCTCCCAGAAAACTTAATTGCAAATATTCAGACAGATTTTCTTTAGCAGCTTTGGGGTAATTTCAGTCACTGACTACAAAGGCTTCTGGATCAAATTCTTCATTTTCATTACTCAGATTCAGATGCAAAGTGCATGATCTGAAACTTTATCAGAACACTTTCATGTGATGTCTTGAAGTATTTAATTAAGTTTTCAATTAATCATTATTTGAATGTTGGCCCTCCTGCTGCTGAAATATATTTGATTAATAATTAGGCCACATTTAAACCTACATTAGTGAACGTACATTAAGCTTTTAATAAAAGAAAACTCCACAAGCGTTGCATTCAGACCCTGCATATGGAATGAAAAGGACTCCTCAGATTAGGTGACTCTACTTAGGAGAATGCTATTTCAATTTAGTTAAATTCAATTATAGTTGTGCTGAAACTGGGTGCATAACACTCCATGCAAAACGAGCTGAATTTGAGAAAGATTCTTTCTTCTTCACACACGTTTTGTATTCCCTCACATACATTCTAAATTTTATAAAAGGAATTATAGAAAGACATTGTTTCCAACAGGGAGTGATCCACATTACTTACTTTGATGTTGTGATCTTTACTGCTAATATCTCTCCTCTTATTACTGATATGCTTTTCAATCCAATACAAGATAGAAATGTCTTAAAATTAGAGGCCTTGAATATTCTGGTGTGTGCCAATTTCCCCCTTTCAGAACATTCTTAAAGAAGAGATGCAGGAAGGAACAAAAATTATGGTCATTTTCAGATAGCCCTTACAATAATGTGAGAATAATTGCCTAAACCTATTGTACCAAAAGCCATCACAATTATGCTGGTCAAATATGAAGGAAAAAGGATGAAATTGAAAAAAAGCCCATGTATTGGCAGGGAAATTTCAAGTACTAATCTTGAAAGCTAGTAAGTCACCTGAAAACAAAATCCAAAGATTTCTCCTGGGTTTCGTATAACATCTGTGCTTTGGGGGTTGTTTTACTTGCACTTTGTTTTTTGCTACATTCCATATTATTAAAATTTAAATAAGAAAAACTGATTGAAATATTGCCAAATATCTAGTTAAGAGGAATACCCGAAAAGCTATTGTAGCCCTAGAAGAGCATAAAAACACATGTAACCTCATGGATCCTCATCTGTTTTATATAGAAGGATGTGCCCAAACTTACTAACAATGCAATCATTTGCAACATTTTGCAAATTTTGCAGCAGTTTTGCATTTGCAACATTTAGCAACATTTTTTGCAACAGTTTTCCTTATTAGCACCTATTAGGCATTTGAAGGCAAAGTTGTATCAAGTTCATCTCACAAAAAGATATTTGTCAATTAACTCAGTGCATTCCCCAAAGTTCTGACTATTGAAGAGGGTTCAAATTGCTTACTAACATTTCCAGTTTTACTTCTTACCTTTAAAGATATGTTTGGAAAAAAGCAAAAAAAAAAAAAAAGAAGAAAGAATTCAATCAATTGACATGGTCACTCTACAAAAAAACCAAAAAATTTCTGATTATATTTGCTTTACCTATTTTTTTTTTTTTTCATTCCTAGAGCCTTTTTTCTCATTGGTATAACATAGTTAATCAATTGAGCATACTAGCTAGAAAAATTGTGGGTATGACTGCGACACTATTGGAAAGACAATGAGCAGTATGGTAAATATGTGACTACAGCAAAACCCCATCCTTTAATTTATTTTTTTTTTTATCTTCCAGAATATATTTTTCAACACAGCAATATGTGATTCTAAAGGTTATGAAAAAGAAGGACAATGTCCAGGATGTTATATGAACTGTAAGGTGACTTAAGTTCTTTTCAGCTGCTTGTTCCTATCTTAATATTCATGAATAATGATTTTCTTCAGAGTATTAGCATTCAACACGGGCAAAGGGGTGGCAAGATTTCCCACACCATCATGCAAGCACTGGAAAATTGTACAGTTTGAATTTTAAAGATTTTGAATGTACTTCATGTTGCTGCAGCCTAATGTCTATAGGCAATTCAGGATCACCTTTTTGTTTTTTCCTTTCATAATATTTCTGCTAGTATGCAAGTGAATGTTTGAAGTGAAGCCAAATAGGTGAATGTATCAGAATAGTGTCATGTTTAGATACTCACATAAACATGTGTTATGTGGGAATTTAGGACCTGATTATTTTCTGGATAGATAACGCAGGGTTTCTGTTTCTTATTTGATCGTGATCGTCCTTAGAGTTCAAGATTTTATCTGGGCTGATTATCATAAATATATTCCTTGATGTAATAAAGTAATGTTTTAAGTAGGAAAGCAACTTATGAAATATTTAAAGCTGTTAAAACATCTCCTGGACTTTGAAACACTTAAACATAGATCCACAGATTAAGGATATGATGCTACAGCTATGTTTAATTCATTCTTTGAGAGTGAAATTATCCAATTTCTGCACAATTCTTTAAAGCCAAGTCCATACTATGTGCAGGATATGAGAAAGGGAAAAAGGAGAAGGTTTTATTTTTGTTACCAGAAATCTTGGATGAAAAGAAATTAGAATTTTATTTTATTTGGTGTCTGGTTTTGGTCTAATAGTCGGACACACAATGCTCAGAAGGACTGTGAATGGCCATTCTTGTCTTTGTTTTCTAAGATGGAAATGGAAGTCAAGCAAGCAAATATACCTGTTTAGTGATGATGAGACCACAGAAGAGATCATAATGGATAATTTGACCAGAAAAAAGAATACAAGTACAATTTTTTTAAAAAATGTATAATTTTTATAAAAGTTTTATAATTCTATGTTGTACTGAAGTAGCATGGCTGTCATGTGAAATTACGTCCATGAAATTAGGTCTAGGCTGTCTATTAAGTTCTGTTGAAATGAAGTTTATTAGATGAAGAGTTTTGGTTTAGAAAGGCTAAAAATGGGTACTGATCCATCTCTCAATTGGTCAGAACAAACAGTTTATTTCACACTTATATCTTCCTCCTATGCTCAGAAATTGGAAACAAAGTAATTTTCTGTCTGGTGCCATTTGAATCTGAGCCTACGTACTCTGTGCTGTGTGTACTGCTGACATTGTTTTACCTTGTGTAAATCATTATTCATTGTCTGAAATTATATCAGGACTCTTACCCTCCTCATTCATGATAATTTTTGTTCTGAATATTTTTCTCTAAAATTAATGTCACATTCAGAAAATTTAAAGACCTTGTTGGATTTTTTTTTAATGTGAGATTAAGAGAAAAACAGTGAAGTGTGAACCAGTACAGGCTACTGTTCAGATGAACATCTTTCTTCTCTTTTGGTTTTTTATACTCACCAGCAGGATGAAGATCTGTTTCTTTAGCAGTCTTGTGGAAAGTGTCCTTATTGCTTTTATAGGGTTTAAGGAAGTGTCAGTTGTCTTGCTTCAGCTCAGGAGGGCTTTTTGCTTATTTTTTTTTTAGTTTGACTGCTGAATGGAAAGAAAAGAATTTACGCAGATAGAAGAATTTGTTACCACAATTAGTTGCATATATTTCCTAACAAAATGCAAAACCAATGCACATTTAGATAGTGAGATAAAAAATATTTCTTTAACTTTAATTCCAGTTTCCTGTATTTCAGTTTGTGTTTTAGTATGCCCAGTTCTTGTCATCCCAATGCAGAGCCTGAGCCACAAGTAAGGTCTCCAAGATCCAGCTGTTGTCTCAAGGGACCAAATAGATAACTGATGGTTGAACAAGTGACATCAAAAAGCTGGGAAAGGAAGAGATGAGGATTCTACTTAGAGTAGTAAAGCAGTGGGAATTTTTTTTGATGATTGAGCATTTTGGGTGAAGGATATTTACCTGTTCTTCCATAAACACACTGAAACATTCAGATCCAGTCACTTCTATATTTGAATAAATTTTGGGTTAGCACTTTAATACACTGAAATGAATTAACAGGAAAGGTGGTCTTGTATAATACGACATAAAATATTTCTAAGTAGTAGGTTTTTCCCTCAGAAAGAGCTGAAAGGATTATTTAAAAGAGATAAAAACACTCTGAGAGTCACAAAAGAGAAATTTGAGGAAAGAACTTCTTTAAAATAAGGATGGAAGAGCAAATGCAAGTACAGGTATCTGTTTTCTTCACCCAAATCAGTTAATATTCCACTCTTTTACTCTTCCAGACTACTGATCAAACTGTGAAGTATAGAAATTGATCTGGCTGTATGAGATATTCTGAATCTGCTGTGTTAGTTACGCTGTGTGGCAGGATTCACCTGGAGAATGCAAGTGCTGTAGGTCAGATGGAAAGTGATCTAAACTTTAGATGAGTTCTGGTAGCCAAGAGATTTCCTTCTTGTTAGGGAAGCCTGCTGGATTAGCAGTGTCTTCAGCAGATAAGAGCATGATTTCCTGCTGAGCATTTCCTGCCAACTGGTATTCTGTGGCAGTGGTATATCCACCAAGAGGGACTGCATTTGATTGTGTGGTATCTGGATGGAATGGGCTTCAGAGTCAGGGCTCCCACACCCTGAACTTGTGATCTGTCTGTGCTTTCTGCCAGCGTCATCCCAGGGGCCTAAGTCTGAATAAAAACTATGGAAAACAACAGTTTCATGCTGCCAGCTATGCTTTCCTTCTTCTAAGAGAGGCCTGTGCATTTATCTCAGTCTGTTTTTTGAGCAACAAGTGCATGGAAATTGGTCACAATATTTATAGATACATCTGTTCCATGTGCTGCAGATCTCCTGTAATATCACTTAAAATTTATTGAACAGCTTGAGGCATCTGATTAACTGCCTGATATTTACTTTTTGGTTCACTGGCCTGATAGCCAAATCTTTGGGTGGGAATTCTAAAAGTACTAGCATTAATTGCTGGGATACTATTGACCTCTAATGGGAGGTAGATGCACATTTGCTCTGTGCTGTCACAGCATTAGCCACTAGGTATGAAAGGTACTAAGAAAATGATCAGCTGATCAGTTAACTCATGGCAGTAGGAAATACTTCTTTGGAAGTGTGGATGAGATGATAAATTTATGTAAGAAAGAGCTCTTCAAGAAAACCAAGAAGTGAACAAGTTTTACTTGTCGCAAGTAAATGTTTCTCTTTCAGAGGTGGAACAGCGTCCTGTGAAGGCCCTCCTTAGGGCACAGTATTTCAGACAACAGGATCAAGATGTCACCAGGGTGTTTTCCCAGTTAGGAGCACTGTGATAAACAGTAACAGGGCAAACTAACATGTATATCCAATTGTGCAGCTATATTGTGGAAGTCAGAAGATGGCAGTCTTTGCTCACTGTTGAAATTGAGCTAGCTAATCCTAAAAACACCTGAGTACTGAATAACAAAATGAATATGCATCTCTCTGTGTATTTTTAGTTGTTAAAATTTAATTTCAAGTGCATCTTGATAATGTAAAAAATGTTAGCTCTTTTTTTTTTCCTCAGAAATCATTCATGTTGATGGCAATCAAAATATTTGTTTATACTCACTAATCCAAACAAGAAAAGAAAAGCATTTTTTAGTGTAAAAATGCTCTAAACACTGTCTGAGACAGCCAAGAAAGGCATAGGTGAGCACAGAAAAATGTGTCCAAAAGGAGGATTGACAGAGGCTGCTCTGTAACTGTGTACACCTGTAGGCATCTAAACCTCAGCATCTAATTACATTCTGTTTCTGTCCAGGTCACAAGTCTCCTCATATGAGTAGCAAAGAAGGGAATACATTTTCAAGCCACACAGGGATCCAGGAATTAGAAAGAAATGGGTCACTATTCCCGAAAGGCTTGGTCCAATAGGCAAATGTTGAACATTCCTGGTATGCACAGTAGTGTCTGTACTGCTCAGTATATCCCACTGATCAGGGCACATCAATTTGCAAATTTATACTGAAGTCTTCCTGACACGAAGGGAGACTGAGCTTTTATCTTACCTGTTCCTGGTTGCAAAGCATGGAAGTGCAAGCAGTTTTACCCCTGCTGGTAAAGGCACTCCATCATCATTAGGAATTTTTGTTCACATCTCTCGTGAAAGCAAAAAAACCATCTTAGTTTAGAAAATTCTTACTTTGATGGTACAAAATGCATACATTTCTTGCAACAATCTTTGGAAAGAAAGAAATCACCCTATCACCTGTAGCATTGGAGTCCCTGGGTTGATAGACAGGGACCTGCACCTATCACATTCCATCCTGGGCTGCAGGTATCTCCTTAGTCAGGAGGTGGGCTGACTGTGAGGATCAGACCAATGAGCTGTCTAGACCTGGAAGTTTTGGACTCCCTATAAAAGTAAGCTCTGAACAATAAAACACACTGTTTGTCACATAAAGCTCTGGTGTGCATGTGTGTGTTGTCCCTGTCTCCGACCACCAACTCCACGGAACACGTGGATATTAAACATGATAATTTCCCAAGGACCTTATCCAGTAGGACATACAGACACAGCAATTTTCCACCCTACTTCTGGAACAGAAATTTTGAATTTTGAATTTTTTGTTTTCTTGGCAGGTGCCATGGTTTAATCAAATCAAAACACAGCCCTGTACTGACCACTATGAACAAAATTATCTCTACCCCAGCCAAAACCAGCACAGCAGAGAGCAAGGTGTATCCTGTTCTTGAATAGCTGATAGTCTCTCCTGTAAATAGTTTGATGCAATTGGGAAGGAACTAGAATTTGGATGTCTTGTATTTTGGTGAGTGTCCTGACCATAAGTTTGCTGCAGCCCAATGTTTCCTCTTACTATTCTAGCAAGCCTTTGTCAGGTATATGTAAAAAAACCCTTCACTTTTTATGGAAGGACTAACAATTTGAACACTGGGGGGCTCTGTAAGTCCCTTACAAGAGACATTGTTTGCCAACACCAGTGATTTAGTGTTGGAGGTTTCCTTTTGGGCACAAATTAATTTTGTGTGTGTACTAGGAATCTCACAGCATCCCTTCAGGAGCATCATGGATGGGCTGTAAACATTTTCCTTCCTGGGGGAACTGAGGTTGGAGGGATGCTTGACTTTGTCAAACACAGAAGGGATGTGTCTGAAAGCCCTACTCACGTTTCAGGAAGGCGAAGATCTTCCACAGGCAGTTGTCTGCACTGATTTGGCCTCACCTTGAATATCATATGCAGTTTCAGTTCACCACAATATAAGAAAGATATTAAATTACTACAGAGGACCCAAAGTAGAATAATAAAGATGTTGAATGGTATGGAGGGGAAGCTCTATGAGGACCAGCTGAGGTCACCTTGGCTGTTCAGCCTGGAGGAGAGGAGGCTGAGAGATGACCTCATTGCTGTTTGCAGCTTCCTCTTCAGGGGGACTGGAGGGGCAGATGTATCTCTGCTCCTTGGTGACCAGTGATGAGACCCAAAGAAATGGCTGGACCTATGTCAGGGGAGGCTTAGGCTGGATATTAGGAAAAAGTTCTTCGCCCAGAGCATGGATGGCCATTGGAGTGGGCTCCTCAGGGAGTGGTCACAACCCCAGTCCTGACAGAGTTCAAGGAGTGTTTGGACAATGCTCTCAGGCGCATGGTGTGACTCCTGGGGATGGTGCTGTGCAGGGCTGGGAGCTGGACTGGTGATCCATGTGGGTGTCTTCCAGCTCAGCTTATTCTGTGATTCTGAGAACCTGGGCCATCCATACAAGCTTCACTGCTAGTCAAGATGTGATGTGGATATCAAGCCCTGGGATCACCATGAGCTGCATCACATTCAACTTCAGTCCTTCACTCTTGTACCTCACCTGTCAGTGACATATATGTATCTGTCCTCCTGAAAACAGTTATTTTCCTGCTCTTTTATTAAAGCATTTTAATCTCAACTAGCATTCTTTCTATCTGTCATACAGAATGTTTTATTTTCTCATTACTGGGTATAAGAAGGCAAGCGTACAGCAAAACTTCTTGGTTCTGTATTCATTTCTGGCAGCCAATCATTTAAACTTAGGTTTAAAAAGCTGTAAATTTGAAAATGTTTTTGATTCCGATCCCAGTTAATATGAAACAAATAGCAATTTCTCTACTTTGTTACTTCATTTCTATCAAGACTTGATTACGAGCTAAGCTTTAAATACATGAAGACTTCTTATATGCTAAGTTAAATGGGATAAAAGAATATCCTTAACAAACCTTTTGGCCTTCCTTAAACCTAAAGTCTCCAATGTGCGATTTAGAAATAATTCATCAGATGAATAGCTATTGAAATTCAACTCTGTTGACTTTAGAAGAGACACATACATTTAAATCAACCCAAAATCCCAGATACCAGCTGATACAAACTGGTTGGATTTTGGAATCAGTTTAATATTAAATATTAAGAGATTGTTTTTATGTCAGACTTTGAGAAAATGAACAAGCATATCTTACTGTATTATTTTCATTATTAGAAGTAGCTGTGACCAACATTGTACCTAACTCTGTGTTCAAAGAGTTAGTGTCCCATTTGTATAAAATTTGATAGCAATATTATTTACTAATTTTACTTTTTTCCATCCCTCTTGTACACAATTTAAAAAAAAATCCCAAAATGAAACCAAATCAAAACCCAAAGGAACTCTCTTCCTTGTCATGCAAATATTATTTTACCATTTTATAGAAATCTGTTTCAGGTCATTTAGCAGTGAAACACGTGATGTAGCAGGTAACATTTTAACAAGAAAATAAGTATCATAAAGAAAAAAATACATTGGAAAAAAATATTTGTGTCTAAATTTTACTTCAATTTGTCTATTTTATTGGAAACAGAAGGTTTTCTATTAAAAGACAAAAAATCAAACCCAAACTCTAGATTTGCCTGATTAAGTAGTCTGGTGCCATCTTGATAAACAGTGCATAAGCACTGTAATTCATCTGAGATTAGAGACACTGATTTAGCAGTTCATTGCTCAGGCTTTATGCTGCTGGCATTCTATTGATGTAATTGTTTTTGTTTAGAAGTGTTGTGTGCGTTGTAAGTGTTTGGAAGATGTAAATTCTACAGCTATTACTTACTTTGAATTAATAATTTATCCTTTGAAACTGAAACTTCTTAGTAGTCTCTGCAAAATATTTTTGTCTGATTTCAAAGAATGCCAAAGTACATAAATCTAATTTTAGAGGATGCCAATTCTTTTTCTGAGAGAAACTGAGATGAAAGACTAGTCTGCCAAGGACTCTGACACCTTCCGTGTCACTTAAGCCTACTGAGTAAGTCAAGATGGAAACTGTGCAGAGGAACTGGTCTCAATTTCACACAGTGAGGAATTAAATTTTACTTGTCCAAGTAATTCACAGAAAAAGAAATCATAGTTGTAAGTTATGAAAGGGTATAACTGAGTTAATACTGTTCAGCAAGACTCATGTTATTCATCAATTACAAGAATGTTTCATGAAAGTGCTGTTGAAATTATTTCTGAGTATCTTTTAGTAGTTATTTTTCATAAATTTACATATGGTTTTAGAGACAATGATTTTTAAAGTCTCCCTCAACCCAATTCCTTATTTGTGAAGGAAATTATTGTCTAAGTGCATGCCTCCAGTGATAAATATGAGATGACAGAACAAACAGATGGAGGTCCAGCACAACTTTTCTTAATTGTCTGGGGAAAAATGTCTTTACAATTCTTGCAAGATGTTTTGCAAGTAAGTCCTTATTTGAGATGACCTGGTCTTAGAAGGCAGGTACTAATCCTCATTATGACATTTCTCTACAGAACTCACACACTCAGAGGACAGGTCAGGGACTTCCAAAAACTGCTCACAGGTTCTTGATTTTCTGCAGTATGAGTACCTGCGAGGTTCTGGGTTGGGTCAAAATATTGAGTGAAAACAGTAGTGGAACTATAAGCAGGACATGGGCAGAGATTATGTCCATATTCAGCAGAAAAAAAATGTCAAGGTCTAAGTAGTATTTGACAAAAATTCTACCAAGAAGATCAGATATCATATATAGGGAAAGGAAGGTCAATGGACTAATATACAATTTGTCTTGTCCTTGTGACAAAAGAATTAAGTACTCATTGCAATAGTTTGAAAAAATATTTACAGATCTTAGCTTGTTTTAATTGAGATTACCTGCCACCATATGATATCATATTTGATTGCTTTTATTTTCAGAATTTGTATCACTTCCTTCCCACCAGAGTTGTTTATAACTTGATTTAGAGGATTAAGCACAATTGTGTAGCAGCTACAGAAAGTCCACAATTCTCCCATTCAACTCTTCATATTGTCTTCCACCTTCTGTATTTCAAATGTGCTGCTGCTAAGACCATTGCAACGAAAGCACCTTTTTATTTCAAATCAGATGTGATCTGCAAGGCACTGAGATTTTTCTTCAGGCAGGTGACCCAACTCTTGTGCATGCACTAAGTTTAGCCATCATTTGGTGGCATGCAAAAGGGAGCTTGCCTTGCCTGCTCCAGCTGGAAGGGTTCTAGATCTTAGTATAAAAAAATAAGAAACAATTTTTCCAATTCATCTGTCTTCTCAATATTTCAAACTTTTTCTTCAGGTACACTGTGGTGAAACTGAAAGTTGCTCTTTAATGTTGTTATTTATAGAAGGTTTTTGTATCTTGACAAGGTTAGTGAAGGCAGAGGGGCAGAGATGAGTTGGCCAGCCTTCTTTCTTAAAGAAGGGTGCAAAGCCTAATGGACCTGTGACAGGTATTTGTGCAGCTAAATTGGCATGCTGCCAATTCCTCACATCCCTAGTGCCTACCTGAGCCACCTTTCCATTGTCTCTTAGTTGAGGAAAAGAGTTTTCTACTCTAGAAATAATTCAGTTCCATTTGAAAATATGACATACAGCTACATTTTCCAGCCACTTTGGAGATCTCTGATATCTTTGCCCATGGTGTCACTTTCTCTCTGTCCTAGTAAGCATTTCAGCAGCTACATAATTTTGTCAAGAAACAGGCAATTCAAATAACCAAATATGTACCCTAATGTTATGCCAACATGACCTTTTAATGGGTAATTCCAGGAACTCTGTTTCCCAATGAGATTCTTTAAGACAGTAATTCTGTGAAAATTATCCATATAAAAAATTGTTCATTTCCACTCCAAAAAATCCCTACACCAACAATCTCTTCAATGCCTCTGAGAATATGGCAAAAATATGTGTTCTTAGAAAAAATAAATTTGAGAAATTCCAATCACCTTAAGAGGATGTCTAGATTCCCACTGTACAAACAGAGCAGAAGTTTGCTGCCAATTTCCTTCTGCTGCTTGTTTTCTGGCTATTACATCTTTGTATGTGTACTAGTTTGAAAGCAAACCAGTGAGAGATTCCAAGTCAGAACTATAATTTAATAGGAAGATTGAAATAAAGGCAGAAAACACTGGCTGAAACTGACAATTAGGATACATCCTGACACCTTGTTAGGCAAGGTGGTGGTAGCAGTTTTATTAAATGGTGGCTGCATTCCTGTTGAAATGATAGATGTAGTTCTGCTGAAACAGTGATCCTGTAGAAGGGTCTGGTCTTCCTCTGAAGGTCCAGTGGTGGTTATGTAGCTCTTGTCCTCTGGCAATCCAGTGGATAAGGCTGCTTATGGCGCTCCAAACCTCAGATTTTATCCAGATAGGAATGCTTGGTTCCTCCCTCTGGGCGGAGCATCCCACAGTGTGATGATGTAACTTCATGAGCCACGCAGTGTGACTCAATGGCCCACTAACAGAAGTTATCCCCTGGATAAGATAAAGATCACTGCCTCACCTTGCTTTAAAAGCTCATGGAAATGGTGATAGAATACATAACTTTTGGTTACATATTACATTGTAACCTAAGACAGTATGGCTAAATTATTTTTGCTTGTTTGTTTGACCCCTTACTCGTTGGTGTTAAATAGTAATAATTTGTAGCTGACTGGTCTGTATATCCCCAGTTCTCCTATTAGTTTAAGTAGACATGATGTGCAACTACTAAAAAAGTGAGGCTCACTATGAATAAAGCTCCGCAAACAATCTAGATTGTGGCATTCCTTGGGCAAACCAAAATAAACCCCAATCAAAAAAGCTAAACCTGTACTTTAAAATAGTGTTATTTAGTCCAATTTGGTACTAATTACATTTTGGAAAAACTACTGAACACCACACACCCCTCTTTCCATGTTTATCAAGGTAAGGAACCTTTTGCCTTTATTATTTTTCTACAGGTAACCAAATAAAAATCCAAAAGACAAGAATTAAGTCATTGGATAATTTGCCAGCTTAAAATAACTGAGACCAATTTGGAACCAAAGCACAAATTTGCAGCCAACACACCGTGTTTGGATCAATATTGCTACGTGATGTGGATATATGGAAATCTGCTAATATTATGACAAGAAATAATGAATCTATGTGCACATGTGTTTGCATATGTCTTTCTATGTTTCACAAACACAAAATGAGTCCACTCAGTCTCCCTAACTCTGGCTCTTCAATGATCACCTTGGCTCTGCATAACTACAATCTTTATCAACATAATCACATAGTGTGTGTAAAGCAATGCAAGGCACAGCAATTAAAGAACAGACACAACTTATTCAAACACAGGCTGTCTTTCACTTAACCTCGGTTTGTCCAACCATTACATTGTATAATGCTGCGCTGAGTAAATGAAAAGAGAAGTAACATTTTACATAGCTTGAAGTGTCACGACCACAAATATAGGCCATTGCTGGAGAGGTTAGCTATATGGCTTTTTTTTTTTTTGGCTCACTATTCATGCAGTATTGGACAATTTTTTATCTTTTTTTCTCTTTCTACTGACTGTAATTTGTTGTTTGAAGCAGAAAATTCAGCTATGTGATCAACATTTTTCTGGCACATTTTGCCTTAGTTTAGGGCATGTGAATTTAATCCTCTTATCAAGATAAATAGAACAATACCCCTTCACAATGAATTCACTTAATATACTTCCAAAATATCTATCTGCTTACTGAGAAGCTGCTGCATATATTGTGTTTCTTCCAAGTGGTGATACTAAAAGATGTGGTCACATTTCAAAGTCAGCAAAGAAATATGATACATTTAAATCTTTTGCATGAACAGCCTTTGAAATTCTTCTAGTATCTTGAGATAACATATACAAATATCTTTTTCAATAACACAGAAAAAGTCATCTTTTCTAAATAAAATTTTGCATTTTATTTATTCTCAGAGTGTCCTTATTCCAAAGCTGTCTTTTATACATCAGCTATTAACAGCATTTTACAAGCTTAGGTGCTGTTTCTTAAACCATAAAAGAAGAAGAAAGAACATTCAGATCTATAAGCTGATTCAATTTCATGGATATTGTAAGTTGCATTTTCAGTGCAGCTCTTTTTTGCTACTTAAAGGATCAACACCACTCCTGATGATGTGCAAAAATAAAGCTGATACCTTATATAGACTCTTTAAGTTTTGGGAACTGACCAAATATTGCTTTGAGAAACTCAGACCATTTTATTCATGACAACATAGGAAGAAATGTGAAGAAGATGTAATAAATAGACAGACAAGGTCTAACTACAAATTGCCTTCAACAGAATTGTATGTTGTCTTAGCAAAGCTTGATTTACAAGGAGAAAGGTTTAGATGAATGAAATTACCTGATAACATAAAGCATTGACATTTCAAAATATTTTTAAAAGTAATCTATAAATTTTCTATGAAAGTATGTAACTCCAAATGCTGTATTATAGCACTAACTGATATCAATTATATGTTTCCTGAAAGTAACCATGGTAGATCCATACTTCTAAGGACTTTAATGTATAAAAGCTGCTAAGCTGTTACTTATTTGTGGACACCTTTCAATCCTTGCATTGATGTGTAATAGCAGATTTGATAAAAAGATGGTACTCCTCTTATATTCCTGAAAAGACATGTTTCACATTCTTGAAGCACATGCCTTGATTTTTATGGTATTTATCTCATCTGTCCATTGTTTGGTGGAAATGTGATGAGTTATGGTAGCATGGTTTCAGTTAAAAGGGACCTTAAAGGTCATCTCATTCCAAACCCCTGCCATAGGCAGGGATGCCTCCCACTAGACCAAGTTGCTCAGGGCTCCATCTAATCTGGTCTTGAACACTTCCAGGAATGGGGCAGACATAACTTCTCTTGGAAAGCTATTCCATCATCTCATCATCCTCACAGGGAAGAGTTTCTTCCTAATATCCAATCTAAACCTGCTCCCAGTTTGAAGCCATTCCCCCTTGTCCTGTCACTCCAGGCCCTTGTAAATAGTTATTCTCCATCTTTCTTGTCAGCTCCCTTCAGGTACCCAAAGCGCACAATTAGGGTGCTCCAAAGCCTTCTCTGTTCCAGGCTGAACAGTCCCAGTTCTCTCAGCCTTTCCTCCCAGCAGAGCTGCTCCATCCCTCTGATCCCCTTGGTGCCTGCTCTGGCCTGGCTCCAGCAGGTCCCTGTCCTTGCTGTGCTGGAGCCCAGAGCTGGATGCAGCCCTGCAGGTGGGGTCTCAGCAGAGTGGAGAAGAAAAGTCTTAAGCAGTTTTGGTTAGGAATGTTTAGATGCTGCGGTGCTGAGATGATGAGTTTGCCCGGCTCACGTTCAGCCCCGATCAGCGACGAAGGGGCGCTTGAGGAGCCCGGAGCTCCTATCGCGCCTATGGGTCCCGAAGAGATCCACGATACGAGAGCGAAGGAGGGCGGCAAACGCAGGGAGGCGCAGGCAAGGAAAGAGGGACTCAGCCTTCAGGAAGGGTTGGCAGGTTTATTGAAGGAAGGTCGAAGGGGGAGAAAAAGCAGGGTGGAGGGAGAAGGACTGAGCATCGAACTGAGGGTGTACAGCAGCTTATAAGGGAAGGGGGAGGGCTTAGGAGGGGCAACACGACAGCAAATGAGGGTATGAAAAAACTGATACATAGGTTGATGAACGCATGAAACCAACAAATCAGCAAAAAACTGGGGAGGGGTCCCTGCCCTTGCCCAATCACTTGACACCCTGGGGAGAAGGTTCTAGAAGGAAAGGCAGGGCTGCCGAGTGATGGACAAAGGCCAGGGGTGGGGACAACAAGACACATCTGATGGATAGGGGAGGGGAAACGTGATAGACAAATAACGATAAGAACTTGGGGATTTCCAGGGAGAAAGGGGGAGCTTTTCAGGACGAGCCAGACTGAATTAAAACAACATTACACCACGCACCACCACATCTCCCCCTTTCGCAAACAAACAAAAAGGAAAGGGGGGATGGGGGGGACTAACTTAAAAACTAAAAAGGGACAGTATCAGGGAAGGAGAACTGGGTTTTAAGAAACGTGAACTAAATATTCGAATGGTTCTGGCTCATCACTGAATAAAAAACAGATAGGCGGAAGAAGGGGGTCAGGGGGCTTTCTTCGGCGCCTCCAACTGGCGACACGGACTTGTTGCTCTTTTGTCCGGTGTTTCGCTTCCCTGGGCACAAAAGGCCGAACCCATTTTGAGGGCACCCACTTGGGACCAGAAGGAGTGAGGACGCAAGCGTACCCTCTCCCCCAGGTCACCAAGTCAAAGGGTCCTTGGGTCTGCCAAGTCTCCGGGTCCTTGATGAGGACCGGAGGCTTGGCTGTAGGTTGCAGCGCGTTGTGGCTCCCGAAGTGTCTAACCATGGGCGGGTTCAGGCTCTCAAAGGAACAGTTCAAAAAATTCAAAGTGAACATCGCCTTTGAGAGTCTGATGTGAGGGGGCTCTACCTTTGTGGTGGATTTCTGTCGCTCTAAGATTTTCTTAAGGCTTTGGTGAGCCCTCTCTACCATGGCTTGGCCTGTCGGGGAATAGGGGATGCCTGTTCGATGTTCTATTCCCCATTGCTGCAGGAACTGGCGCAGTTCCCTGGACTTGTACGCTGGCCCATTATCAGTTTTGAGCAGCCTAGGGATGCCCAGAACAGCAAATGCCTGAAGTAGGTGTTTTTCGACATCTGCTGCCCTTTCTCCCGTGTGGGCGGAGGCGAATACCGCGCCGGAGAAAGTGTCTATCGAGACATGAACAAAGCTCAACCGGCCAAAGGAGGGAACATGAGTGACATCTGTTTGCCACACTTCGCAGCTTGAAAGTCCTCTAGGATTTGTCCCCAGGCCCAATGATGGAAGCTGGTGGGACTGGCACTGGGGACATGTCGCCACGATAGCTTTGGCTTGTTCACGCGTCAGATTGAACTGGCGAACAAGGCCAGGCGCGTTTTGGTGGAACAGCTGGTGGCTTAGTTTGGCCTGACCGAAGCGATCAGGGAGCGGGGCTACCTGAACAGGAGCGGCAAGGGCATCAGCGCGCCTGTTGCCCTCTGCAATGAACCCCGGCAAATCGGTGTGTGACCTAACGTGCATTACGTAGAAGGGCTGCTCTCGGTGGGAGACTAAATTTACAATTTTGGAGAGTAGCTCGAAGAGACGAACGTTCGAGACGTCCTGGAGGATTGCTCCCTCCGCTCTGGACACTACACCGGCTACATATGCCGAATCAGTTACCAAATTGAAGGGCTCAGAGAACCTCTCAAAAGCTCGGACGACTGCATCTAACTCAGCCACTTGTGGCGATCCTTCTACCACAGAGATGTCTGCCTCCCACCGCTGAGTTTGAGGGTCCCGCCAAGTCATCACTGACTTGTGGGATGCTCCAGATGCGTCAGTAAAAACGGTCAGGGCATCGAGGGGTCTCTTGCTCTGTACTGACTTGATGGTAAAAATAAATTCTTGATTAAACAATTTGTGGGCCGGCCGATCTATCGTAATTTGGCCCGTGTAGCTGTCCAGAGCTAGTTGTAAAAGTTCATTCGTCTGAAGGACGTTCTCAAACATTGTTAATTTGAGGTGGCCCGTGCCGAATTTAATGGGAAGATGAATGCACGTCAAGTCCTCACCTGCCAGCTCCCTGATCCGTGATCTCGCTTTCCGGATCAGGTCAGCCACCAGCTCCAGTGGCGATGTCATTCTTTTGGACCTATGGTGGCTCAGGAATACCCACTCTATGATCAAGAGAGGGTCCTTCGCCCCGCGGTCCTTGCTCTTCCCGATGACTCCGTCCCACTGGAAGAGCATGCCGTGAAGGTGTGGCAGTTTCCCCAGAACAATAAAACGGAATGGCAGACCCGGTTGGTACCGGTGGGCCTGCCTGGCCGAGATTAAACTCTGAATTTTCTCCAGAGCGGTTTTGGCCTCCGGGGTGAGGGTCCTAGGAGAACTCAGCTCCTCTCCCCCCTTCAACAAATTGAAGAGAGGGGTTAGGTCTTCGGTGGGAATACCTAACCAAGGTCTCACCCAATTTAAAGAACCACACAGTTGGTGGGCATCTGCTAGGCTTCGAATATTGCTTTTTATTGCCAATTTTTGCGGAACAATGGTCCGCTTGGTAATTTCAAGGCCAAGGTACCGCCAGGGCGGCATCCTTTGAATCTTTTCTTGCGCCAGCTCAAACCCTGCAGCAACCAACGCAGCGGTTGTCAGGTCAAGCGCATGAGCCAACAGGTCGTCGTCTGGCGCACAAATCAAAATGTCATCCATATAATGATGGATGACGGCTGACTCCACAGCTGCACGAACAGGGGTCAGCAGGGAAGCGACGTACCATTGGCAGATCACCGGGCTGCACTTCAAGCCTTGTGGCAATACGGTCCAATGGTAGCGCTTGCCTGGGGCTTCACGGTTAATAGATGGAACCGTGAAGGCGAAGCGCGGCGCATCATCAGGGTGTAGAGGAATTTGGAAAAAACAATCTTTTATGTCAACAACTGCCAAATTCCAATCTTTAGGGAGCATCGCAGGGGACGGCATCCCTGGTTGGAGGGGTCCCATATCTTTAATGACTGCGTTAATTCGACGGAGGTCATGCAGGAGTCGCCATTTGTCTTTGTTGGGCTTTTTGATGACAAAGATGGGAGAGTTCCAAGGCGACATGGACTCTACTAAATGCCCTTTCTGTAGTTGTTCCTGCACGAGCTCGTTGAGCGCCGCTAATTTTTGTTTGTTTAGCGGCCACTGCGCCACCTGTACTGGTTCATCCGAAAGCCAATCCAGCTTCCAGGTGGGGCGCTCAGCAGTGGTCGCTGCCCGAAAAACCTGGGGAGTCACTGGTAAGTCAATTCGGGCTCCCCACTGGGCCAAGAGATCCCTCCCCCACAGGGGTTCCGTATAATCTAATACAAACGGACGAACAGAAGCCAATTGTCCGTCGGGCCCCGTAATTTGTACGATGCCTTTCGATTGCTTCGCCAATTGAAGCCCTCCTACACCTCTGATGTGGCCAGGGACGCTTTGCAATTCCCAACGCGACGGCCAATCCCGAGAGGGAATAACCGTGACGTCTGCCCCTGTGTCCAGCAAGCCGCGTAGAGCGACTTGCTCTCCCCCCTTTTTTAGTTTACAAATAAGTTTGGGCTTTTCATGCCCAAGAGTTTGAGCCCAGGCTACTGTAGGTATGTCTGTAGCCTGGGTTGCTGACCGAAGTTCCGGAGGTGGTAAAGCGGAAACAGCATATGGTGGTGACACGATAAAGAATTGGGCTATTATTTGCCCCTTCGGTAGGAAAAGCGGGGGGAGGACACAGTGCAGCATAAGTGAGATTTGTTCCGAGCCAGCGGGAAGCAGGCTCGGGACAATACTCACTTCTGGTGGGGTCGCCTTTGTGTCGCCTAAGACGAGGAGACTGTGGCTTGGACGTTCCCAGTTTGTTAGGCCCTCCGGGAGGACAGCAACGTGGTGAAAACCGGCGGAACGGAGATGTAATGGTTCCGCGAGCTGCAACCTACGGGAGGAAACACAGGATGAAAGAGCATAGTTATTGATGGGTGTTTGTGTCAGTCCGGTATGAAAGTCAAGTCCAGTTGGAGGCATTATTTCACTGTTCTCCCTCTTCTCCCGCCAGGACGGATGGTGTGAACAGGCCTCCGCATTTGTGTCCTGGCGCAGGGGGCCGCTGCGCTGTTTAATTAGTTTTTTTGAACAGTTTGCCCGTGGGTCCCCTGCACGGACTTTTTAAACTCATAAAACTGCTGTTTGAGGGGGCATGCGGGCATCCAGTGCCCCAGCTTCCCACACAGATGACACGGTGTGGCTGGAGGCTTAGGCACCGGGGTCGACATTGGTGGCAGCGGTTGCGCGGTAGTGGGACAGACGTCGGTGGTGAATGGGGGCTCCTCGACGGCGGCGGCGGCGGGACGGAAAGGTGTCTTCATGCGGGCGGCTGCGGCAGGTGGTGGTCCGGTACCTGATGGAACTAATACTTTTTTCCCACACACCAAAAGCATGTCCCGCAGGGTGGGAGCTGGCTCCAGAGGGAGGCTGTTGATTGCATCTTTGCAAGCCGAGTTGGCATTGAGGAATGCCATCTCTTTTAACAGCTCGGCTTGCAAGTGCTCTCCTTCAACCTGATAGTTAATGGACTTTCGGAGCCGCTCCACAAACTCGAGGAATGGTTCCTCGGCACCCTGCAGGACTTTGGCATATGGGACCTGGGGTGTGGCCGCTCGCAACCCCAAGAAAGCTTTCTCAGCCGCCCGGGCAGTTTGCTGCAGGACCTCCACGGGTATGGCTCTGGCTTGGGTTGCTCCGTCACTCCAGTTCCCCGTCCCAAGCATGTGGTCAATGGAAATGACCTCTCCATCTGCACTCGTCCGGGAGTTCGGGGAATCCCATAGGGACGGGAGCACCTTCAAGGCTTCCTTTCTCCACGCTGCCTCCCAGAGCACTTGCTCGGTGGAATTGAGGAGGCAGCGGAAGACTCGGCGGAGGTCGGCAGGTGTAATGACCGACTCCGCCAGGACGGCTTGAAGGAGTCCCTGAAAATATTCGGAGTCCCTCCCGAACTCTTTCTGTGCTTTGCACAGCTCCTTCATGGACGAGTGAGAGAAGGGGACCCATTGAGCCAGGGTTGTCCCATCTCCCGCGGGATGAAAAACGACCGGGGCTGCTGATGGGACTGCAGACAGCTCCGGTCCCCGGCTCGGGACCCCCCCCCCGCTAGCCCCCAGAGCGTGGGAACCGGAAGGGAGGGCGTGGGAACCGGGAGCGGGGGAGGGAGGGTCCCGGCGTGGGAACTGGAGGGAGGGTTCTGCAGCAAAGTGCCTCCCCTTATGGGAGGGGCCCCATGACGTCGTTGCGGAGGCGGGGGGTGGTGGGAGAGGAGGGGAAGGGGGAGGAGTTGCAGGGGGTGAAGGCGGGGGAGGAAGGGGAGGAGAAGGGGGCGGGGGAAGGGGAGGGGACGTGGGAGGAACCCGCGAGAGGGGAAGGGAAGGGATTTGGGGGGGGGCTCGGGAAGGAGTGGGGGAACTCTGGGAAGGAGAAGGGGGTTTTTTAGGATTGAACACGCGGTCCCCTCCATTTTGGGATGATTTGACGCCATCTTGGCGAGGGGACTGCGGAGAACTGAACCGAACTTTGGGTTTAACAACTGGGGTCGAGGGGGCGCGGGAAGAGGGAACAGGGACAGTCTCCTCCGGAGGTTGGCCAGACCTCCGGAGGCTCGGGGACCGGGTCGCCCGCGAGGAGCTCAGGGACGGATGACTCCCTGGCGCGGGGCTGTCGCGGGCTGCTCCCCGCAGGGACTCGGTTCGGGAGGGAGGGCGCGAGGAACGAAGGGCAGGTGCATGGGGACGGGGAGAACTGGGGTGTAACTGGGGGTCCGCTGGCTGGGTCCGGGAGGAGGGTTTAACAGTGAGGGCAGAAATCAAAAGGGATATTAAACAAAAATGGCTTTGAAAGGTTTTGCTGCCAGCTTGGATCTCTCTCTGAAGGCGGGATTGAACCCGCCTCAGAAATCTGGGATCCAGGACTGATTCAGCATTTAAATCAGGGTAGGTACGGGTCAGCCAGCGGACTAAACTTTTAACTTCCCTTTTATTAAACTTATAATTCCCACCCCCCAGGGTACCCACAACTTGGTAAAAAACCCCTTTCTGAGTGGCCGACAGTTTAGCACCCATATTTGCAGATGGAATACGCAGGGGTCAGCCACTCGCTCTACCGCTAGCAACAGGAAAATCAAAAGGAATCTAAAATAAAACTAAACGGGGTCCCCACTGACCCTGACCTCCCCCTCCCACTGGCCGAGGAGAGGACCGGGATGCCTATGCCAGGTTTTCCGTGAGGTCAGGTGGTGGGCTGTACAACACAGCCGAGAGACTCACCCGTCAGGGGGACGAACCAAGGCTGCTGCTAGCGGGAGCTGCCTGCGCCGAAGGCGGCCTCTTTAGGGTGCGCTGAGAGGGTGTCGCCTTCTTCTCTCCGGAGCACCGCACCTCCCGAAACGAGGGCGTGCTACACGGAGAGCGGTGAGTCGCCCAAAGGATTAGAGCAATCCAACCCGCGCGTCGCGGGACTCCTGTTCCGAGATGCAGTCCTCCGAACGGTGTTCAGGATCCGCAGACTGCCTCAGATGCAGGGGTCTTCACGCCACGCGTTGGGCGCCAAACTGCTGCGGTGCTGAGATGATGAGTTTGCCCGGCTCACGTTCAGCCCCGATCAGCGACGAAGGGGCGCTTGAGGAGCCCGGAGCTCCTATCGCGCCTATGGGTCCCGAAGAGATCCACGATACGAGAGCGAAGGAGGGCGGCAAACGCAGGGAGGCGCAGGCAAGGAAAGAGGGACTCAGCCTTCAGGAAGGGTTGGCAGGTTTATTGAAGGAAGGTCGAAGGGGGAGAAAAAGCAGGGTGGAGGGAGAAGGACTGAGCATCGAACTGAGGGTGTACAGCAGCTTATAAGGGAAGGGGGAGGGCTTAGGAGGGGCAACACGACAGCAAATGAGGGTATGAAAAAACTGATACATAGGTTGATGAACGCATGAAACCAACAAATCAGCAAAAAACTGGGGAGGGGTCCCTGCCCTTGCCCAATCACTTGACACCCTGGGGAGAAGGTTCTAGAAGGAAAGGCAGGGCTGCCGAGTGATGGACAAAGGCCAGGGGTGGGGACAACAAGACACATCTGATGGATAGGGGAGGGGAAACGTGATAGACAAATAACGATAAGAACTTGGGGATTTCCAGGGAGAAAGGGGGAGCTTTTCAGGACGAGCCAGACTGAATTAAAACAACAAAAAAACTGGGGAGGGGTCCCTGCCCTTGCCCAATCACTTGACACCCTGGGGAGAAGGTTCTAGAAGGAAAGGCAGGGCTGCCGAGTGATGGACAAAGGCCAGGGGTGGGGACAACAAGACACATCTGATGGATAGGGGAGGGGAAACGTGATAGACAAATAACGATAAGAACTTGGGGATTTCCAGGGAGAAAGGGGGAGCTTTTCAGGACGAGCCAGACTGAATTAAAACAACATTACACCACGCACCACCACATTTAGAGCCATGACTTCAATGAATGGGGTCAGCTTAGCTTCAAGAATAAACTTTATAATATGTTTAATTTTAACTGTAACACAATAGTATTTTTCATGGAGTGAGATATAGTTAGAGACAGTATTTTCGTGATGAAATATCTTCACTATTTCAGCTGTAAGGGACCAGAAGACTTATCTTGTCTCATCAGTATTCTTGTTCTCTCTGAAATTGTTAAGATAATGAGACTGAACTCAGGAAGATCCTATTTAACATCATGGTAATACTGTCTGCATTGCACGTACTGTCTCCATTGCAAATGGTTACTATTTATAAACATGTATATATATTTTTCTGTGCCACCATGCAATTAAAGCAACCTTTATACTAACATCTAAGAAGCCTTTAAAATATATTTATTTGTTTATGTAATAATAGCAATAATACTATGCCAGAATTGTGAAGAAACAGCTTTTGCAAATGAAATTTTTGACAGTCTATTTTGAGTAATTTCATGCTGAACTTTCTACCTTGAAAGTTAATAGGAGTTTAAACATTACTGACATAATAGTGAGTTTGTTCTCTGAGCTCATTTAGCTGCATTTGCTATTCTACTTTCCAGATGAGGAAGAGGTAGAGAAATGTAGAAGGGGGGTCTCTGGCACAAAGTAGAGACAGGTAAAAGTAACAAAAAAAGGTGTGAATTCCAACTCTATGTATATTCAGGAAGGCTGAGAAATAGACCTTTGCCACATTCAATTATTTGTAGAATAATCTTTGTCTGTGTAAATTTGAGGCTCAAAATTCTTAACAGGGTAGCAGGTTTTGCCACTCAGAAGCAGATAAAAAAAAAAGAAAAAAGTCAGAGGACTTGAAGTCTTTGAAATGAATCATAGCTGTGGGTTTGTTTTTTTTTCTCACCTCCTTCAAATATCCATAAAAATTTTTCATGGAAGAAGTCCCATAAATAAATACGGCAAATCAATACAGTTTCTCAGGGTAATGTCAATCCTCACTGAACAATCTGCAAGTCTGTTCTTTGTAATGCTTTTAAGTGAATTTTAATTTCATCAGTCAATAGCAGAAGCAGCTGTTGTAAATAATATCACTGCTGAGTGCAGGAGCTGAAACTTAGAAACTAATGACACGATTGAGGAGATGAGAGTCAGAAATAGTACAGAAATGTTTTAAATTGTCTCATAATATGTTCTCTTTGGTATCATTTGGATATTAGCCCGTGTTGGCCCTCAGTCAAGAGACCTACAATGGAAGCAAGTGGGAATTGTAACCCTTGTTTCATCTATTTTGCTGAAGTCATTCTTGTTTCTACATCTATACAAGATTAGAGCTCTCTTTTCCTTTCCATTTTACTATTTTGTCTGTCCATCTCTCCATCCGCCCCCCCCTCCCCCCCCCCCCCGCCCAATCAATTTTGTCATCTATTCCAACATTTCTAAGCCTTTTCCTGGTAAAATTCACCACTAGTTCTCCAGTGGAACTTCTGGAGCATTTGATATTTTGAGAACCCACTACACTTCAGGGACGACAAAGGAGTGAGGATAAACATTTGAATTAATGGAAAAAGTAGGTAAAACACAGCCTTAAACTGAAGAATATCCCAAAAAATAAGCATGGAGGAGGAGACAAGACTAAGATGTCTCCACATGATCTCTACTGTGAATGTTTCTATCAGCTGTTGTTCTTCTCTTTCAAAATGCAATCTTTTCCAGTTACATCTCAACATGAGAAAGTCTTATCTGGTCTTACATGTTTTCCTTTTTTTTCTGTTAAAAATAAACCCCCCCAAGCTTCAACAGACATGCTTAAATGTTTCTTTAAAAGGGAAGGATTTGATCAGCTACACTGTTTAACCCCCAAGGCACTGCTAACCTGGCAGCAGAGACGTGTTAACCTCCTGCACAATGGGACCAAAACAATGGCCCGATGAGGCTGTCACCATCAAGGGCGGCTTCATGGACTGTTTGGAGTCTGAAGGAAGAAGCAGAGGAGCTGTACATAAATGTTTAAGGATGGTGAGTCAACTGAAGAAATGGTACAACACAGCTAAATTTGTAACAGCAGATCTTGAAAGCCCTGGGCAATGCTTGCAGTTGTATTTTCCAAGGGAACTCTAAGGAGGTAACCCTTGGTGACTGCAGGAAAGATGTGGATGGCTCTTGGTTAAAGAGAGAGTTTTAAAATAAAATTATGCATTAAATCCAAATCATTCAAGGCTTGAGTAACTTTGGAAAACCTGCCAAACATGCATTTTTAATCCATACTTTTCAAGTGACCTGGAACAGAGAGGAGTTGGCTGAGGGGCCACGTGAAATGTCAGAAAAAAAAGGGCTGGAGAATTCTAAAAACACAAGATGACTCTTATAACAAATTTAGATTCTGAAACAGTGTTGCCAGTGTCTCACAAAAAAATATAAATTGATATAAATAAAACAAGGTGTACAGAAGAATTTCCATTGAACAAAATTTGATCATAATAGTTACTGTAGTCCTTTAGCTTTCATAAAACTCAAGACATAACAAGGAGTATTGCCAAGTAGAAAAGCAAAGTACAAGCAATGACAGAATAAAAAATATGGCTTGTAGGTCAGCTGCAAACACAAGTTCTAGCTCAATTCTGTACATTCAAATAAAAATAAGAGTTATTCCTGAAACCTTCATTTGTTTAATTTAATGATATTTATTTGAAGATATGCTAATTCCTGTCCTCTCATTGAGTCCTTTTCAGGTCTTAAATTTGCTATTCCTGTTACTGTCTTTTTTTTTTTTTCTCCTTAAGTAAAGCCTTTATTCCAATGTGTTTCAGTCTATGTTTAATAGCTCATTTCTTGGTCACAATTTTGATTTTCTAATCACTGGTTCTTTTCTACTTGTTTCCCACTCTCTTCCTCTCACACTCTTTCTCTCACAATTCCAATCCCATGCTTACTTCCCATTTTTTCCAAATGTATCCTAGAGTAAATTCAGACACTGATTGTAAGGGTTTTTTAACAGCTGATTTGAAGTAAGAATTTATATCACAGAAAGAAGTCCAGAAAAAAAATCAAGTCAATCCAAACAACATTTATATCTTGGTCTCCAACTTTAGCTATTCCTAATAATTCTCAATTAACCAAAGACCTTCATCAAACACAGATTAATAAAACAAAGATTTTCTAATGCTGATTGCAATGGAGATACAGTATATAGATATGTAATAATGTATGGTTTATTTTCGTAATAATAATTTTGCATATTTCTACCATGTGTATTCAGGTTTAAATTTCTAAGGAAAAAGGTGCTTTAATTGAATAAAAAGTGGGAAAATCCATTTCTAAATTATCTCAACCTGTAACAACCAACAGATTAAAATCATGGCAAGATGATTAGCTGCTAAAAGATTGTTGCAACAATGTACATATCTAAGTAATGTAACAAGCACTATAATTTACATTTTCATGCCAATTCATGTTTGAGCTTTATAGGTTATAATACTGTTCATTCCAAGATATATTACTCACATATAAAATTTTTGATTATTTTTTAGCATGAATGAAGAGCTGCAGTGTATATTCTTTATTTTTAAAAAACCCAAGATTTTAGGTATCATACAGGAATCTCATCAAAACCACTTTGGGAAACCCTCATTCTCATACCTCCACTGATCCTATTGCTGTAGCAGCTTCCAGAAAATCCTGTAATTTAAAACATTTCAAAATCATTACAATAGTCATAAGGCCAGTTTCTCCACTGGTAACCCATTGGCTTCCTCTCCTTGAGCTATAACTAGCTGGATTCTGTAACTCATTAACAGCTGTGTTCCTTAGGCAGAAAGAGCACTCTGTCCCATCCAGGGCAGCACAGCAATGAAGGATGGTTTGGAATTGCATGGCAATGTTGCTCCAGCTCTGCCACTGGAAGCAGGAGGAGAATTTCAGTATCGTGTCTTTGCTGCACCTGTTTCTAAACCATCAGTATAATCTGGGTTTAGGTGTCTGATCTTTTATTTCCAGTTGAGAATCTTCCTCTGCCTGCAAACTGTTGTTGAGAAGGGACACCTAATTCTATGTTTGTTGTGAGATATAGAGACTTGCAATGCAGAAAAGCAGGTCTTGGTCTCCAGAAGTGCCTCAGTTCTACAACCACCACCTTATATTAGCATCTCCTTTTCTCACTAACTCTTTCCCACCACTTTTCTTACTTTAACCTAATTTAGTTTAAAATTTTATGTTTACAAATGCCATTTTTCACCTTTTATTTTTATTCAGGGTCTAATATGCAAAATAAATCTACTTTTATTATAGGGAGAGGCTGTAGTAAAGTCTACTGTATGTGTCTGCATTCAGGCAAGACTTCAATTGTCCTCAAAATTCTTTACAGCTTCTTTTTTATTGTTGCCTAATTTCAGTGTCCTTCAGTTTGGCACATATAACAATCCTTAGAATCAAATTGGAGCTACCTACTCATGTAGAAAATGTATTTGTATTAATTTATTTTTTTTAAAAAACAAGGACTTTACAGAAGAACAGACAATTGTAGACTGAAAATTTGGAAAAAAACCCCAGCAAAATCTCTTTAATCAATAAAGATTCAGGTATTGTTTTCAAGTCAATAAAAACAAATTTGCTTTAGCATTAAGTATTCTTAAGAGAATTCATTGGAAATTCCATGTCTTTTTTCACCTTTTCAAATAAGTTTATTATTTTACAATAGAGAAGTCCTGTAGAGTATTTCAGAAAGAAAAACACACTGTGTAATTGTAGCCAAAATTTACAGTTTTAATTTACTGAAGATTGAAAGAAGCTTATTAGCTGAAAATCAATATTGATCTGAAGTTAAGCTTTTTCAACTTTGGAACTACTAAAATATATTGAAGAAATGCCACAAAAATGTGAATGCTGCATAAATAATTTATTAGATAAATATTTCTTTATGTTCTATGTTTAAAGCAGACCAATAACTTCATTTCTGTGTTTTTATAGTTATAAAGCATGTTTTGCACACAACCTCAGATAAGATAAAAATGCATATCATTAATTTTACTGACTCGTTCAACTTTACTGTTTGCATGCGTTTGTGGGAACCCAGGACATCCCTCTGGCTGTCCAGGATAGCCAGGACCCCTTCCAGAAGGCTCAGAAGCCCTGGGACAGAGCCCAAGACCCCTGTGGTTTTGGTTGTGACCCATGGAGCAAATTACCAACCTTATATGAAGATCAGCAAGCCACAACAGTTTAGGTAGAATAATAGTTAAGTTATCATGGGGTGGAAAAGTAGATTTTGGGGTTGGTAGAATGGGGGTTCAGGAGGCAAGATGGAAGGATCTGGGCGTGTACAGCCTTTCTCCTTCTTCTTGGCCTCCATCCTCTGCTGCCATGTTGGCACTTTTAGATTGGTTTAGAGTAGAAGCTCACTGTTGAACATAGGTGATAGGTATTGGAAAGTAATTGTGAACATTATACACGTAGTTTTTAGTATAAAGACATAACACCACCCCGGGGGCAGAAAGTGTGCCTGGAACTGTCCTGCTGGAGGGACCTCGGCAGGGCAGGAGAAAATTTTTTATAGCTAAGATGCAATAAACAACCTTGAGACTGAGAACCGAAGAGCTCTGACTCCTTCTTCAAGTGCTTGGGCTGGGAAAAGAGAGTTTAACATCTCTTGGGGCCACAGCGACCACCAAAAGATCCCGAGATGTGTTCTTTTAGAACCAGTTCTGAAATTTGGACTACAAAACTGAGCTGAATTTAAGAGGCATTTCAAGCAAATTGCTTGCCTTGCCTGTGTTGAACTTCAGGCTGACTGCTGCTAGGGCTGTACCCATGGGGGAATGCATTTATATAATAACCCAAAGTTGTGAAGTGATTGTATATTGTGGCAGTGCTCTATGAAGGGCACACAGAGCAGGTGTGTCAGCACCCCTGGCCCTGTATGTCAAAACGAGCATTTAGCAGGATAATGTGTGTCACACACTGGGGAGAACAGGTATGTGGAGGGCAGACTGCCTGGGGAGGGAACACAGAAAGCTCAGAGGTTCTGCTTCTCACACTCAGGAAAGGGTCAGAAAACTGATTGTCAGCACAAGCTGATAGAGTGAATTTTCATGGCAGTGTTTACTGCTACAGATGGAAATCTGAGCATGTGAGGATACATTTGGTGCTCGTCTCATGGCACCTCTCAACAACAGCAGAATGTATCTTCCCCAGAGGTGCGAGACACCAACCATTTCAGACAACATTTTATCAGAAAACATATCAGAAACTGTTGTTGCCAGAGCAGTTATAAATACAATATGAGCTCAGTTTCAGCAGTTAATTGTGGACTTTCCGTGGATTTCTATGAAGCCAGAAAAATATTCCAAAGTGTTTTGGAAGGGTTCTTAGTTATATTTTATCATCCTCTTATGCAATAGGTCTTGTAGAACCACAAAACCAAACATTTTTCAGTTTCAGCATTAACATTTAGAATTTATTGTCAGAATCCTGGCTGAATGAACACTGCTCTTTGAAAGTTTTCTTTAATACTTATTGATTGTTTGAGTGTGTAATTTTTAGTCTGTCTCGAATGAATATATAGTAGTGGTTTATATGAGTGATAAAATGACAATAATGCAAGAAATCTTATGAATACTTAATGCTGTTGAGTGCAGACTCAATTTTCTTATCTGTCTTTGAAAATCCTGGCATTTTGACCAAATACCTTGAATCACCTGTGTAACAGCACACTCTTTCTAACAATTTAGATATAAGCTCTCTGGTGAAGAGGCAATCTTTTCAGCCCAGATGTGCACAAGCCATAGTACAATGAGGCCCTAGCTTTAATTTCTGAGTTCTATTCAGAAAAAATAATTATTGAAATTGTGTGCAGTGCACTTCCATGAATTTGGATGGGAGAGAATAGTGAATGTCTAACAAAAGATGAAAAAATATGCTAAAATTTTGGGTATTAATAGCTCAAACCTAGCTTTTTAAACATGTGCCCTACAGAGGTGTTACTGATTTTCTTGTGGATGTGCTTGACTCTCTTTAAAGAGTTGTGATATGTTTTTTCTGTGGTGAAGAAGAATTCAGAGAGCTCTTCCTAGCAACAGCAAAAGACCAGTTGGAAATAACACTTCCTCAGCACCAGTCCTCCTCCCCTTCTAAAGGGAGACCTTTATTCATCTTTTCTTAGTTGTTGATTCAGATGGAATTGTGAATGCATAAGGAGAACCTATTTTCTTTGTTATTGCTAGCCCTAAACACATTTTCTTGCATCCCAGTAATATCAGAGTTATGGTAGGTGTCTTTAATGAATATTTTTTACTAAATTCCTCATCTTGTCAATGTCTGAAAAGAGCACAAAAAATCCCTTCCTAATCTGAGGATAATTTAAGTTATATTTGTCAAGGCTCTTCTATATTCATAGATATATGTTTAAATCTCAACAATAACATTTATTCGTATTCATGATATTGATAATGATAGTGCTAGCTGTATTTGTTCATTTTGACACATTTTGTGAATAACAGAGGACAGCTATCTTAGAACATCACTAGAGGTGGTACAGACAGCTCTAGAAGTAGAATAAATGATTTGTTTCTCTGTGATGAATACAAGAATTTTATCTGTGTCACATACCAGGAATCCTTGAGGTTGCATGACCTTGTGTTTTTCTGACCACCTAAACACAGTAGTTTTGGTTCAGGGAAGTTTTGTTGCATGTATAACTCAAAAAGACTTCTCCTGGTAAATGCCTAGCAGAACTAATAAGAGAAATTTTTACAACAGGAGATTTTTTTCCTCTTTCTCCCTGTGACATTAACATTGGACACAGGTATGCTCCTCTCCCCAAACTTCATTTAAAATTTAATTATATTTTATGTCTCAGTTAATGACTACTGGATATTTCTCATCAGGAAAGTTTTATAGAAGACTATTCTTCATTTTGTACCTACAGATCAATATTAAGAAATCTCTTTTCTCTCTTTGTCTTTGAGGTCTTAATATTTGGGTAAGTTAAAATAAAACAAAAACAATTATTTCGCCTCAGTCTGCATACATCTTCAAACTCTTTTTTGTTTCTTCCAACAGCTAATTCAGTATACCATCAAGTGTTTTGTTATTCTGAAAGAGATGCTTTTAATCAAAAAGTTGTTTTAAATCTGTTCAGTTATGCAGTAATGTAAATACGTACAGTCTGGAAATATTGACAAAATTAAATTTTCTGAAGTTCCATTAAATCATACTCCCTTCAAATGAGACTTGAATTTTCATAGCAGTTAAAGCTGAAAATATTCAAAGCAGATAGGTGAGTGTTGGATGGTTAAAGTGCATTCCAAAAGTGTTTTCAAATATTCTTTTCTGGAGACATCTACTTCCTTTAGAATGCTGTGTACTGCCTCACAGAAACCATTATATTTTCATTAGAAAAATTAAACCTCATTTGGGTATTTGCCAACTTCAGTTCATTGGGTCTTTCATTTCGAGAGCAGTAAGAAGCTTGAAAAGACATTATCTACCTGCTACATTGTGATGGAAAATATGGTAGACAATGACATAAAAAAATAGTCAGTGTTCACAATGTGAACATGTCCCTCATTTTGGTCTTACAGACCTGTTTTGCTGCTGGCCCTTGGAGAGTTGTTCCCATTTTGCAGTTTTGTGAAGAAAACCAGAATATTTCATCAGTTCAATCAAAAATGCACCAATTTCCATTTCCTGGTGTAAGCATTTTCAGAGGTGTATCAAGTGGCAGAAAACTGTAGTGTGTTTTCACCTTACTGCCAAGAAGAGTCCAAGGGGCCAGGGAGGGACAAGATAGAGGGAGCAGACTTATTTGTTAATTGAAATCGCCTGAAAAAACAGTGTTTTACCACAAAAAGATTTCATGAAGACAAGATATTTTCTATTAATTTAGGGTCTATCTACTACTTTATACAATTCAGTCATCCAGTAACAAACATTGTGGATGGGGGCTTTTTTTAAATTAGGTTTGCTTGTTTTTGTTTTGGGGTTTTTTTGAGGTGGATATTTGGTTTGGTTTGTTTTTTGGTTTTTTTCAGCAAAACCTACCAGCAATAACCTACAAATTTTCAAGGTATTTCTAGCTAAAAGAGAAAAAAAAGAGAAAGAAAGAAAGAAAGAAAGAAAGAAAGAAAGAAAGAAAGAAAGAAAGAAAGAAAGAAAGAAAGAAAGAAAGAAAGAAAGAAAGAAAGAAAGAAAGAAAGAAAAAGAAAAAGAAAGAAAGAGAGAAAGAAAAACATTTTCTTTAGAATATTAGACTTCACATTTATATAAGCTGCTCTACCCTGTCTCTCTTGCTCTTGATCGAGTACCAGGACAGGGAGCTGAAACCTACAAAGTGCAATTCCAATTATATTTTCATCTCACTTCACAGTCCTAAAATATATAGAGGGCTACGTTTGGAGGAAACTCCCAAAGAAATTACGGAGAAAATCCACAATTGAGAAGAATGTTAGGCTATTAAGTTTATAAATAGCCGTGGCACTTCAGCTGGTGAGCAAAGATTTGTTAACAAAATTCTTGTTAATTAGATTAAAATGAAGTTTATTGCATATGGATTACATGCTTCCTAACATAATGAAAAATACCCAGCTCCTAGTAGCTATTGTTACAAAAGCACATACATTTTTTATATTGCTTAACATATTTTTTCCCCTAAGGTATTAGGGTGGCGGGGGTTTTTTGTTTTGTTTTGTTTTGTTTTGTTTTGTTTTGTTTTGTTTTTAATTCAGCAGTGTATAGTACTGTTGGAATTAAAATCAGAAACCAGACTAATTTCTGTTGACATTATTATTTTGACATATTGATCATGGACATGTAAGTGACAGATGGGGTAAGAGTTATGCTAGTGACCTCATCTACTAGATAATTGTTGACTTTTATTGATATTTTATTTTAATTTTGAAAGAAGAATCAAAACCAGAAAATGTTTTGACAAAACTTTATCAATTGATCCTTCTGTTGACCTTACTGTATCTGTAAGCTCTGAAGCCTGTCTCCATGTTCTGAGGAGAATCCTTAGCCTTGTATTTTTAAACTCAATATACAAAACTCTACTGTTCTGTAGTTAATTTGAAAACCACAGAACTGGAAGTCTTGGCAGTGGCATCTACAACAAAATCTCTGTGCTCTTCGGCCCAAGGGAAATTCCTAAAGCACTAATCTGACAAAGGATTATAAGGAACTTCAGGAAATTTGCAGAGAGTTGCATAGGGAAGTGCCACCAATGCATGGTTGAAAACTATAGGAAATTTCTTTCCTTCTTGTTATTTCGAAATTAAAGTAATATTAAAAAGCAAGCCATATAAGGGTTTACATTGCATAAAAAAACAAGTCAACTTCAGTTTATAAGTAAATGATGGAATTTTGAATCAGGACATTTAATTATTTATGGAATAAAAATCAGACTAGATTTATTTTTCAATAATGCATTAACTTACCTGCATACCAAGAATAGATAATGGACAATTCTGCTGTGAAGAAAGCCTGTATTCACTGTTTTGAATATAACCTTTTATGTTACAGAATGTGTTCTAATTAGTAACTTCCAAACTTACTGTGTATGCATATTGCAAGTAACAAATATGGAAATTAGAGGTATTTTGTTATGTCAAAGTTCTTCTTTCTCTTTTCTCCAGTAACTGACAGCTCTAAAATTCATGAGATTGGATATTCTATCTCATAGAATGTAGCTGTCATGTCATATTTATGAAGTTGAATAGCCTAAATCTGTACATTCATAATGCCACATTTTGTCTTAATTTTAGACCATCATATGGTAATATAGAAAAAGAAAATAACAGCTTTAATTATATGTAGTTTCACTTATAGATTAATTGAGTATTTTTAAGAGATGGGTTGTAGAAAATAACTCTGGATCCCAGTATCCCAAGTATCCCAAACTGGTACAGTGGAATTTACAGAAATGTGGCAGACTTTTAATTTTTCATTCCTTATTTCTATTATTTGAATTTGCACAGTCTGCTACAGAAATCTAATGTGATGTGAGAGCCTTTTTCTCTTTATGTGCCCAAGGAGACCACAGGTGTGTTAAGACCATGTTTGTCATAGATAAACCTGCTTGTTATGGTTTGAGAGGACTTCATTTCAGGGAATTTAAGATTAAATTAGGCAGATAGATTAGATTAGGGCTAGATCAGGAACTTGTTTTCACTTTAGCTGGTTTTCAGGTTATTTCTGTGGTTATTGCACAAGAACACAAGCTCATCCCATTTTAAAATAACTGCTCATGTTAGCTGGTGTAATTTTTAATCTGAATTTGCCTTTTGCAATATTAACTGTAGCCATCAAACATTGAGATTATTAAAATTGAGCAAGAGGTCTATTTTCTTGTCAGAAATTAATGAGATAAAGGGAAACAGGGCTCTTCAGGGTTTAATTATGATCTTTGCTTTACTTTTCAGTAAAATTTTGTTATATATATACTTTAGCTTGAAAAAATCTATACTAATTCTAGAAATAAGTTTCCCCAGTCCCATTATTTTCATTTAAATTATTTTTATTTACCATATTGCATGGAACTTGTTAAAAAAAGTGGCTGTGCTGTTAACCTGGCATTAAGACCCACAGGTCTTACTCCCAAGCATAAATCCCATGGATCTTAAGATATTCAGGAGAAGTTAGGATTTATAAGCAAAGATGAGTTATTCTACTTTTTGTCTCTATTCAGAAAGCTCATTCTGATGCAGCAGAGCCTTCCAAAGTGCTGCAACTTCAAGTCATTTCTTTAGCATAAGAAGTGGGGCATATTGAGATTCCTTAGAAGAGATTTCTGGCAGGAGCACCTTGATCCTGCGGCAGAATTCAGTTTTCTCTTAATGATGTGCCAGAAGGGACATATGCTGATCTTCACTTATTCTTGGTGTGACAAATGCCTGATCTTATCAGAGAGCTCCAAATTACACAGTTTTAGGACATCATATATGAATATGGTATTCTGGAAGTCATCCCACGCATTTGCACATATTTGGAAATAGGCAACCAAAAATGGAAGTCTTTATTTGTTTTGTAATAAATGATGATTTTAATCACTGTAATTGCAATATAGAAACTACTATTTTCTGTGGGGTTTTTAAAATAAAATATTTTGTGCCATTCATGAGGAACAAACCTACATGCTATTAAAAATTCAGATGCCATTAAAAATTCAGATGACCTCTGCATAGGGAATACTGATAAATTGCTGACTGCACATTGACAAAATATTTAAGTACAGAAATTGTTATGTAACCCATCTGTTTCTAAAAATGGTGACAATAATGTGTTTACACCTGTAATCTAGCTGCCTACATAGTTTAGCTGATATTTTATCTAATACTTAAGTCCCTCATTTTATTTGTTCAGAAACCATTTTAAATCCTTACTAAATGTATAATGTGTTTTAATAAATAAATGAATATCTGAAATATTGCTAGACAGTTTAAAACTTTAAATGTTTTAGATGAATTGTTGGTGACCTTCACACATGGCCTATTTTTCTGCACTTCAGCTTAAAATCCAAATGTCAAATTATGGAGTAGCTTCTGAGCTACTTCAATCAGAGAATGTTAAGAAGCTGAAATTATTTATTTATAAACTATTGAAATGTTGTTCACCAGAATAAGCAGTTATTTTTCACCCATATGTAGATTTATATTTCTAAGTTATTTTTTGGCCTCTAGTACTTTTCTAAATGAATTTACTCTCAGCAGCCAGAAGACAAGGCTGCATTTCAAATGTGCTGAAAAGGGGGAAGCAATATAATATATGCAGGTTCTTGAGATCTGCACTATCAGTACAGTGAAAATTTCCAGTCTATAACATGCCACTTACTCTTTCTAAGATCTATGCCTGAAAAACTTTTATGCCTAAAATGATGCCTTCAAAACTTTTTTCCACTCCATTTGGCTAAATAGTCCATTTGCAGCCATAGTGTTCTAGTGGTTTAGATCAGCTACAACTCTACCCATGTTCACAAATAAATGAATGGTTTGGGTTGCAAAGGGCCTTACAGCTCATCTCATTCCACCCCCTGGCCAAGGACAGGGACATCTTCTGCTAGACCAGGTTGCTCAGAGTTCCATCAAGTCTGACCTTGAACAGTCCCAGGGATGGGGCATCCACAACTGCTCTGAGCAATCTGTGTCAGTGCCTCAACAGCCTCACAGGCAAGAATTTCTTCCTAAAAACTGATCTAAACCTACCCTCTGTCAGCTGGAAGTCATTCTCCCTTGTCCTGTCACTCCATGTCCTTGTAAAGAATCTATCCCTGTAACCTACTAAGATTTATGAGAATCACAGCAAGTTGGACTTGGTCTACTGATACCTTTGCAGACCATTATGCTCCCTCAGCAGCCAGTAAACAAAGCCAATTAGAAAGGCATTGTTATGGCTATGGTCCTGATATGGCTGCTCAGAGCTACAGCCTGTTAAGGTGACTACTAAGTGGTTGTTAAGTGTAACCAGTGACTAGTATCTTACTTCCATTGCAAGAGTGCTAATTTTGTCTTACATTGTTTTTCCCAATCAGTTTTTTGTTAATAATATTGTTTAAAAAGTTGGTATTTGTATTAGAAAACCAATGCCCTGGATTTCTCAAGACCATCTCCTTCTACATTTTAGTCTCCAAATCCATCCTGTGATCTAATACAATGATTCCAAATGTTTGAACACATAATTTCTAGGTAATTATCCATAACTGGCCAATTAGGGAGCCAATTAATAAAGCTTTCCTTTTTGTGTTGCACAATTTCTGAAAAACAGATTAAAAAAATTGATAGATATAATTACTGGTCATTCCCCAGCTTCACCAATATCTGCTGTAAATGTCTGTGGTAGGTTGTCCTTGGTTGGCTTCCAGATGTTCTTCGACTCTCCCTCCACAACTAAAGAGGTGAGGAGAAATAAGATAGAAAAGTCCATGGCTCATAATGAAGGAGATTTCACCTGCAATTACTCACAGGCAAAACAAACTCAAGCAAAAATAATTTCATTTATTGACAATTAAAATATATTTAGATGGCAAAAAACAAAGACAAATTAAAGCAGCCCCTTCCTTTATTCTCCCTTTTCCCAGGCTCAATGTCAGCTCATCCTGAACTCATCTACCTCCCTGCTCCTGAGCAGTTCAATGGGATGGGGAATGTGAAGTTGTAGACAGTTCATGGCTGTTCCTCTCTACAGGATTTTCATCCTTTTCATGCTTTTCTCTTGTTCCAGCATGGGACCTTCAGATCTTCAGTCCACAGGCTGCAGTCCTTTAGGAAAAACCTACTCCAGGGTAGTCTCTCCATGCAGTTCCATGGTGGTTTATCCCCTGGATCTCATGTGCAGTCCTCCATTGGGAGCAAGGGGACAACTTTCTTTGCCTGCTTTCCTCCAGAGGCTCCCAGGGAATTCCTGCTGGGACACCTAGTGCATCTCTTCTCCCTCCTACTCTCCCCTCACGGTTCTCAGGGCTGTCTCTTTTGCTGTTCCCTTCACCATTCTGCCCTCCCTTATCCCTGCTGTTCCCAAGACACTGCCATCATCTCTGGGGCTCAGCCATGCCCTGTGATGGATTGGTTGGAGCTGGTGGAAGCTTTGTCCCACAAAGGCAGCCCCTCCACACAGGGGTCATCTGCAAGGCCGCTGAACAGAATTAAATTATAAATAAAGAAAGCAGCATATATAGTATTTTATGCTGTTAAAATCAGGAGAAAGGCAGTTTTGCCACTTAAGGAAGTCTAAGTTGTACACAGAATTGGATGAGGACCTGACTGGGGTGAAGTTTCTAATTCAGGGGTTTTTTTCTGTGAAACTGAAAAGAATCAAAATTGTTCTGACTCTAACAACATCTGAAAAGTTTTCAGTTGGGAGTATATTCCAGAGAAACTCTTGGGCAATGTTTACTGGTTCAAGGGTCTTGGCCCATGTTAAAAATCATACACAGATGAGTGGAAAGATGGCCTTAAGAGGTCATGTAATCTGCATGACACTGAGGAATAGGTGTCTACTTGACAAGTTTCCAAACTTTGTAACTTCCAGGAGAAAGTGCCATCTCGCACCATGGTGATGGACACTGTCATCCATGAAGCCACAAGATGCTGCTATCACCAGCTCATTTTCCTTGTCACAAACTAACATGTCTTTTTACAAGGTTCATTCTGAGAGTGAGCTATCTTCCTACTTACAAATTGCAAGATGCATATTTGAAAGAGGGTCACTATAGCAACAGCATCTTGTCAGGTATGTTGACATTTTTTGTAAGTATTATAGGAATGGGTCTTCATAGTAATTTGACTTAACAGAATTACATTGTACAGTAGATGTAGGCTTCACATTAAATTGATGCAGGTGCAGGTAGAAAAAAAGACATGGAAACATCTAATGACCACCATCAACCATGAACTAAATTTTAGTATTCATATAAAATGAGGAAGTTAGAGATTTTTAATCTGCAAAATTCAGAGCAGGATTACTTACCGTAATTCAAGCTTTCTCCACTCTTTTTCTTGTCGGACTTCTAAATAAGATCTTGATTGCCTTTCTCCACCCTGACTTGAATCACTTCTAAATGAATAAATCCCAAATCAAGCACCACCTATCAGTTTATTGATGTTCCTGCAACAGCTGATGCAGTAGAGAGTTCCTAGTCAAGTAAGTACAGAAAGGTCCAACAGAACTCTATACCAAAAGTAATATTGCTTACATTGTGTGGTCTGAAAGCTGACTGTATGATATGATTACAAGATATATGCCCAGCATTTTAATGAAATATTTAGCATAAATAAATTTGTAATTGTCTTGTATATGTATAACTGTTTTGACACATGCCAGACCAAATGAAATAGTAAAATTTCTTTGGCTATTGGGACACTCCAGCTCACAAATGGACATACCTGAATAATGCCACTAGAATATCATTAAAATACTACATATCAAGTGGAATAAAATTTCCATTTTCTTTTTCAGTGTGCAGTTTTTTTCTCACTTGATAGATGATATACATAGCAAGTATGAATTTGCACATTTTCTTCTTGCATGCCAATAACAGGCCATATAAAGGTGACAATAAGATTCAAATGAGCTCATAATAACTGAGCAAAGTGCAGGCGATTTTTTAGGAGGTTTATCTTGAACTTCTGAGGTAAAACCTGCTGCAGGTGCTAATGAGTGGCATTGATAGACTAAGAAGAAGCTTCCTAAGCTCACAATCAGTCTATCACACACATTATGTGTTTTGCCTTAGAATGAACTGAATTCTTTTATCCTGGATTTTAATGTTTGTCAATAAAGCAAAACCAAGGTGATTGTTGATCTTTGCTTGAGTGAGTTAATGAAAGTAAAGCTGACAATGATTTGCTGAAATTATTCCCTGAAGGTACAGTGCTGTACTGCTTGCCCATTGGTATCTCTTACTTCCTCAGTGCTCCTGAAGTTTTTATGGATAATGATACAGGAAAGTTGTAGCTAAATTTATATTTATGTGAAGACAATCAGTGATATATATTATTGTAATCATTTGGCATATGAATGAGATATAAACACTTTGGATGAAAACATATGTGCCTATTTTATTACAAGAATTGGAACAAATTGTTCACAAACTGGCTCTCATCTTGGTTAATGGCAGTGTTATTGCACCATCTAAAGCAATGAATAGAAGTTTTTAACATTGGTAGAAATCTGTGGCATTTCAGTGCCACCTATCACAGCAGTATTTGGCAGGGTTCCTTTAGTGTTATTTTTAATGTTTTGTGCCTTTGCGTATTGTAATCCTTGAGCATATTCCATGCACTTAATACAGAAAGGGGGGTAAGATATAATTGAAAGAATAGGACTTTTATGTACCCTAATGGTTAGCAATGATAATTAAAATTTGAAAATATTAAGCCTATGCCTTAATATTGGCTATTGGAAGTAAAAGTTTGTGAGGCTTTTTACTGAAATGCAAATTTCCTCTGGAAAACTAAAATCACAAATAAAAATGTTGTTGGTAAAACAATCTTGAAGATTTCAGTTTGTCTTCTGAAAGGATCTACAATAATTTTAATACCCAAGTGTGCATATTTTAAAAGTTTGCTGTAAGAATGAAGTTTATTTTATAGGGAAATGACACATAGTTGTGGGAAAATAATGATCTCACAAAGTCCTGGAAAGATTTCACTGGTCATGGGGAAGGAACTCAAGTAGCGTAAAAGAGCAAGCACTGAAAAGTATGAAGTTAAAAAGTAGATTTTATTCCTATTGTTGATTCAAATTGAATCCTGTAGACTTTCTCAGCAGTAGGAATAGATACTTGAAAATAAAAATGTATGTATCACAGCCAGGATGAAGACTGAATCTTAAATGTCTCAAATGCCTCCTAAGATTAGCCCAATAAAAATTCATTGTGATTTGCAGCAATAAAACTTATGAGATTGACAGTTCTTTATCAAAAACATCAAATATGAACCAATTTGCCACAGTTATTTTGTTTAGAAACAGCTAAAAATGTCTTAGAAATGTTTTCCAGTATCCTGCTAACAGGATTACAATCTTCCTTGTGCTAAAAATGTAAAGGCAGAATTATTATATATGGATTAAAAAGGAAGAATTTCCTTCTCTTTATGTACTATACAAGAGTTTTTACAGTATAATTTTCCACAGTCTTATTAATTATTTTCATACGTCTTCACAGAAAAAATTAATTATAATAATAGATAGTATAATTACTTGTTCAGTGACTACATAATAAGATTGCAGCCTAGACAAATTCGAGCTATATGCAGATTCTACTCCTTGAATGCTATTAGACTGAGTTGCTGTTCTGCTCGAAATTCTTTTCCATTGGTGATTCCAAGTGTATAAAGTGCTCAGATACCTCATCCGAAGCTATATTATAATTGATATTAATATCAACAAGATATTAAAATATGTTATTGTCTAATATTTGTTACTCTTCTTGAGGTTGCATCTGTGACTCTGATCTTACAGGGATTTCCGAATTTGTTATGTATAACTATTAAGACTGTTTTAAAAAACATAATCAATCTGCTCTGCTCCAGAAAACTCTACATCAAGGTCTACACAAATTAAAATTTAAAAAAATGAAAAATGGGATGAGAATGGCAAACATTAATATTAGGAAATGTAAAATCTAGTAAATATGTCAAAACTAGTTGTCATCTTTGATAAATACATGTGACTTAAATTTTGCATATGACTGAATGTTCCACAAAATATTTACCATTTTGTAATGTAAAATTCAATATTCTTAATATTGATGCCTAAAACTTTAAAAATATATTTTAAAGAATGAACCCAAATATGAAGAGTTTGCCAAATAGCGGTATAAAAGAGCTATCAGAGATGATGTCTCTTGTAAAATCATCAGTGCATATCTAAGGGAAAATAGAGTCATTATGTTTAAAATATAGAATCCTAATAGCAAGAAACAAGTTTTGCTTTGTTCAAAAATTGTACAAATGCAGTAACTCTTCTGTAGTGTCTAAAGATTATTAAAAATAAGCTTATGTTGTCAACAACAATCTTTTTCCATGAAAAGACACAGAATATTCCAAAACACAGATGGAAAGCTTCAGGTCTAAGCACTACCTCCAAAAATATTAACTTCTAGTTGTATAAAATAGCTAAAAAAATGCAGGTATTTCTACATGTTTGCATCACAATTCTACTGTGAGAATTACATATGTATACATACTCTAATCTTTGTATTACATTGGGAATTCTTCTCTTGGTTTTGCAGGGCCTCACACCAGGGTTGAATTCTGTTTTCAGCATTTTTTTAGACAACCTTTCTTATAGTTAATCCCAAAACGCAGTCATTGAGTGATAGGTTTGAACTGTACTAATAGCTCTCGGATGAGAAAACAGGCAAAAGCTTAAATTATAAATAGGTAGCAGTAATGCATGCATTTTTCACGTTCCTTAATACACCTTTATTGCTGTAAGAAGTTATAAACTTCAGTTCCTCATTTGTAAATGAGCTGTGCCAGCTGAAAAAGAGAAAAATGTTTTCTAGTATATTTACCTGCAAGATAATGTTCTATTTGGTGTATGTGCATATTTTATTTAAACAATATACTAATAGCAGTTTCTCGGTCAAGCAAAATAAAGGCAAATTATTTTATTCTGTAAAAAAATGCATAAATGTGTAAATAAATAGAAAATGTTATGCTCAGACTTCTAGAGATGAGTTTTTATATGATCTCAATTTCTATATGCAGACTCTGAACTGCAAAACTGCCTCCAATATCAATAAAGTGCACAAGCACTATAAGTAATCCGTGAAATTCTAATTTCTAATCACAAGGTTCAATTTGCAATCATTTTGCTGATTGAAAAAATGCCTCTTTCCCCTTTTCATGTAATTTAGGTCTCTCAAAACAGCAAGAAAAACATGTGCTCAATGGAAAGCATTCTACTTCCATACCCAAACTGCAACCTTTATAAGGTGTCTTCTCATTTTAAGTAGGGTTGGCTACTCTACTTAAAATGTTTGTTTGTGCAGTTTGTTGTGCCTTAATGCTGTAGTATGGACAGGTCTTTCTGTACCAATTGTCATATGACATACGTCATATGTCACCTATACGAATTTTTGGGGCAGTACAGTGAATAAAGTGTGGCTGAGACAAGCAAGTGTTTCTGAATATCTGAGACACACCAGAACAAAATAGTCATCGAAAGGAGGATTATGCTCTAGGATATGGTCAGTGGGGTCAGTTGAAATAAAAAAAAAAAAAAAAATTGCCTGACAAAATAAGACTGGTTTTTAGAGAGCAAGTAACAGAGAGAAAAGATGGATTGCCTTATTTTGTCAATATTAGAAACATGAAAGTGGAATTTTTTTTTTTTTGTGGCAAATTAGACACAAAGTAACAAAGTTGAAGTTCCTTCTTTGGCTACAAACCATTCCACCTTTTCACCTTTTTAGTTTCTAACTAAAAAAAATGCTGTGAGTGCAGATTAGATATTGATTACTGAAATTGTTTAAGTTAAAATGTTTTATTTGCTGCTAGAGCAGCAAATTCAGGATTTTTTATTTCTCTGAAATTGTCTAGGTTTATGTGGACTGTCTAGTCCTGAAGCATCTTTCCAAGTTTTAGTAATCCATTACCTGTCTCTAAAACATAAAGAAAACCCTAATTCATTTTCTTGTTGGCATTCTTTTAGAGCCACAGAACATGAGCTATTGAGCAACTAGCACTCTAACTAAAGGCTGTAAGGAGTAAAATCCTTCAGCAGTACCTTTTAAAACTAGGTTTTAAAGTTCAGTTATCCTATTTCATTGATATTATCTAACCTGCCTGGCATTATAATTGATAGACCTCAATTATTGCCTTTGTGAGGCTTTATTTATCTTCAAGATAGGTGTTGAATATCTTGTATGTATACATTTTGCACTACAATTTTTAAAGCACATACCAGAGGGTTCTGAGTCATTTTCTCATTGAAAACTGCCTTTCCCTGAGTTCATCAAGCCAACAGAAAAGTAGGAAAACATTATGATATAGAAGATAGCCTTCTAGGATGTAAAATAAAGAGTGAAGAGCTATTTGTCAGTCCCCCTCTTCCAGAATTATCCTGGGGTTTGGATGAGAAAGACAGGAATTTAAACCTTTCCACCAAACACTAAAGGCAATAACGACAGATTGGTACAGGTACAAAAACCAGCAGACTTAAAAGAGGCTTTTGTCTTGTCAGAGACAGATATTTTTGTTAATGAGGATGGTACAGACCTAGAAAGAGTGGTTGAGCTTGTAAAGTCACAGCTGGCCTTGTGATTTGCAATGACTCAGAGGAGATCCTTCACTTCAAATCTTCATTATATTCTCATAACGTTCTCTTTTGAAATATTTGTAGGTATTTGTATTAATGTACTTGCAGGTATTGGTACTAATCCGAGGGTGTGAAATACTGACCAGCCAGCCACAAAATCATGGAACAGTTCCTCCTGGAACGCATGTCCAAGCATATAGAAGACAGGGAGTTGATTAGATACAACCAACATGGCTTCAGCAAGGTCAAATTGTGCCTGACTGATCCTGTGGCCCTCTACAGTGGAAAGGGCAAGACAAGAGCTGTAGCTGTCAGCTATCTTGACTTCTGTAAGGCCTTGGACACAGTCCCACACAACATTCTTGATACTACATTGGAAATATATGGGTTTGACACATGAACTTTTAGATTAATTAGGAATTGGCTGGATTGCCACATGCAGACTGTGTCAATAATTCAATATCTAATTTGAAACCAGTATAAGTGGAATCCCTGAGGAGTGCACACTCGGATCGATACTAGTTAATATTTACAGTGGTGATATAGTATGATCAAGGCACCCTTAGCAAGTTTGCTGGTGACCCCAAGCTGTGTGGTATGACTGATGGGCTGGAGGGAAAGGATGGTATCCAGAGGGACCTGGACAGGCTTGAAGAGGGAGCCTGTCCAATACTCATGAAGTTTAACATGGAAAATTGCAAGGAGCTGCGCCAGGATCAGGGCAATAAGCAATAGTAGTATAGGCTGTGTGATGAGCAGATTGAGAGCAGCTCTGCAAAGAAACACTTGTAATTTCTTGTGGTAAAAAAAATGGACAAGAGCTGGCAATGTGTACTTGCATCTCAGCAAGTCATCTGTATCCTCACCTGCATGAAAAGTAATTTGGCCAGCAGGTTGAGGGCAGGGATTCTCCCTCTCTACTTTGCTCTCATAAGACCCCACCTGGAGACTGGCTTTGGATCCAGCACAAGAAAGAAGACCTGGTCATATTACAGTGGGTTGAGAAGATGGATGGAGTGCAGGAACATGTCTCCTATGAAAAAATACTGGAAAAGTTGGATTTATTTAGTCTGGAGAAGAAAATACTTTTGGGAGACCTTATTGTGGCTTTTCACTATTTAAAGCAGGGATTATAACAAAGAAGAGACTTTTTACCAGGACTGTAATGATAAGAGTCAATGTTTTCAAACTTGTAAGAGGGTAAATTAAGACTGAACATTAGGGAGAGATTTTTTAGGGTGAGGGTAATGAGGGCCTGGAACAGGCTGCCCAGAGAAGTTGTTGATGCTCCATTCCACAAAGTGTTTAAGGACAGGCTGGATGGAGCTTTGAAAAACCTGATCTAGTTAAAGTTGTCCCTATCCATGGCAGGATGCAGATCAGAAAATCTTCTGATCTACAGCCTGAGGAAATTTGTAAAACTCAACTTTTGGCTTCTTTTCACTGTAAAGCACTTTAGTCTGTGCCAGTTTGATTCCTCTAACACTGCCATTCCTTTGACAAAAGGATTATCTATTTCCTCAGTGCCCTAACTTGTCTGGGGAGAACAACAAATCATTGTTGTTCATTGGAGGCCAGTAGGCCTCCTGTTGAATGCTATGAGTGGTGAAGATGAGAAGGCTGAATTCAAGAAAAAAGCAGAGACGAGCACCTGCTGCACAAGTCTCTTTCTCTTCCTATCTCACAAAAAGTCACCTCACAGGAATAATTCTCAAGTATTTTAGGCAGATTGGGTTCTGATTTTGTAACTCTTTGTGAGATGGTGTCTTTGACTCACATGCTAAAGGTGTCTCCTAGGAGTAGATTTCACAGAGCATCAGTGCTAAAAAATTCCACAAAGCTGAGCTGCAGGAGAAAGATATGAATCTGTGTGTCAGTCTGTCTGTGCATATCTGCAAGAGCAAATCTAATTCATCAAAAATAGAAAAGCTGTTGTTTTATTTCCCAAATTTTTGTCTATTTTGTATCCATATTTTAACATAAAATATTGCAGGGCTTTGTCTTACATAATAGCAAGTGGAAGTATTGCAAACAGTCAAAAAAATACACAGAAGTTAGATTTATAATGATGAGATAGGTTCAGCTCCTTGATTTAGAAAAGTGTTAGGAAAAATTGTCTGTCTGACATGTTTCCATATCAGTAAACATGTTGATTGGTGGAAATTTCAAGTAAGCCTAATTTATTTTTTTTGTATTATCTCAGATTTTAACTGCATTTTTACTGACATAACTCACTAAATCTATCCTCATACAGAATCTTCAGGAATTTTGCTTTAGTAAGTCTCATCAGATAAGAGCAGTTATGGATATGACTACCAATCTAAAGCATTGACAAGTCCAATTTTTCAAGCAGTTCTTATATTCTTCTTCTTACAAATCAATATCTGTTCCAACGTTTTATTTATTTATTTATTTATTTTTGACAGGATACTTTTAAATTGAAATAATTTTAACACATTTCACAGAAGCCTGATAATGAGGATAGTTAGTTAATTACTATGATAGTTTTAATAAAAAAATATTTTCAAGTGCCATATAGGAGGAGTGTTCCCCTGAAGCATTTTCATGGATAAAGGTAGATTTTTTCTGCTGAAAATAAATTTTATATTTGTATACATGTTAGATTTCTCAGTATTACTTTATCCTATTGACATTCATAACTAGTAAATGAGTGTTGTAAAAAAAAACCCAGGAAAACCCTGAAAAACCTATGCAAATGTGGGAATTTAGTTTGACTGTTTTATAATTTGAGTTAAACTTGTCAGCTTTAGGTTACATAATTTTAGGAAAATGGAGAAATACAAATAAAAGCGAGAGTGAGAAAGACATTAATTAAAAAGTATTTCACAGTAAATCAATTTACACAATGTAATGTAAACATTAACCAACATAACTGATGTGATGGATAGGTGGTGTCAAAAGTAGAGAATATCATGAGGAATTTTAATTGAAGTAGTATTGTTATTTTACATTAAGGAGCTTATTTATGTTTAATGTGTTATGTAAAAGCAGTAGATCAAAGCCCTTAAAAAGCATGACATGACAAGGGTTTAAGTTTCACTAATTGCTATGGGAGTTTTAACTTACAGATATTCTGAAAAAACAGACTACTATCACAGAATCATAGAATGTCTGGATTGGCAAGGACCTTGAGAATCATCATATTCCAACCCCCATGCCATGGGCAGAGGAAACTGCCCCTGGACAGGGTGCTCAGAGCCCCATCCAGCCTGGCCTTGAAGCCTTCCAGAGATGGGGCAGCCACAGCTTCTACGACACCTCTTCCAGTGCCTCACTGCCCTCACAGGGAAGAGTTTTTCCTAATGTCTAATCGAAATTTGCTGTATTTCAGTTTGAAGCCATTCCCCATTGCCATGTCACTCCAGACCCTTGAAAATTGTGGGCTCTCTTCATGTACTGGAAGGATGCAATTAGCTCATCCCAAAGCCTTCTCTGTTCCAGGCTGAACAGTCCCAGTTCTCCCAGCCTTTCCTCCCAGCAGAGCTGCTCCATCCCTGTGATCCCCTTGGTGCCTGCTCTGGCCTGGCTCCAGCAGGTCCCTGTCCTTGCTGTGCTGGAGCCCAGAGCTGATGCAGCCCTGCAGGTGGGGTCTCAGCAGAGGGGGCAGAGGGGCAGAATCCCCTCCCTGCCCTGCTGCCCACGGGGCTCTGGATGAGCCCAGCACACGGGGGGCTCTGGGCTCCCAATGGCCAGGGCATGGCCAGCCTCTCACCCACCAGCATCCCCAGCTCCTTCCCCCAGGGCTGCTCTGTTCATCCCCCAGCCAGGACTGATATTTGGGGTTGGCCTCACCCAGGGGCAGCACCTTGGATTTTGTTGTGTTAAATCTCATAAGACTCCCATGGGCCATTTCTCAATCTTCTCCAGGTCCCATTCTGGAGACTAGAAAATGTCAGGCACTTAAATCCTTTGTATAACAATAATGAATTAATGAGATTTTACCTCTTATAGGTTCAGAAGGAAAGTTCTATTTTGCTGTGCATCACTATTTACAGATCAGCCCTAATTTGGGGTGCCATGGTGAATCCAGCTCAGCTCTGCTCAGGCAATGGGTTTCTCAGCCACCCCCTGGCATCTGAAACAGCCCAACACCTTCCCCCAGCAGTAGCAAATACAATCATACTTACTGGGCCACAGCTATCAAAGCTGATATGACTTCACCTAATTAGACTTAGCAATATCTTTGATCTATGGAATTAATGAAAAAATATTTGTAATTATCAACAGTATGTGTTTAGCTTGTTATAAATGACTTTAAGAAGTCCAAACATTTGAAAAGATATAAAACTTTTCACTAGTAGAAAATATTGCATCTCTACTTATGCATTTTTGTTCAGGGGAAGCTGGAAGAGCAATTTACACATTCATCATGGCTTGCAGCTTCACAGTCTCATTTAAAATTTACTCAGAAATCACAGGTTGACCCCTATTTATTTATTTCAAAGCATGTTTGAGGATGATGATAAGAAGAGGGTAAAAGTAAAAAAACTGAATCATCCAGATAGTGAAAGTTGAATTTATCATTAATTACATCTCCTGGGACATGCATGCACTATGTAAATAAGAGTTAAGTATTTTATAAATAACATTTGCAAGTATAAGTCTGGCTTATTAATGATCCAGAATTCTTGCTCCAAGAGTTTTATCTAGGGTCAAACATATTTTAATCTAGATTTTATTCCTAAAAAATGGAGCACGTACGTGTAACTGCTGACATTAAAGATCTTGAATCCACACTAGAGTTTGCTTTCTTAATCTTCCTATCAGCTAAACATTTTCAAAGAATTTTGCACAGGACCTGGCTGAATTTTTTAGAATGCCATCTTCGGAGGGTGAAAAGCATAAAAAAGGTATTTTAAGGGGCTAGCAAAAGGAAAATACTGTTATAACTTTCATGATAGGACAGTATGCTTCCAGCTACATTAACTGTTTTTTGGTGCCCTCTATGTTTTTGGCCACATTTCTACTTCCATTAATTCATGTTACCACTTTATGCCTACCTTGTAAATATTGAAGCTGCATGAATGAAAAATTCTCCAGGAGAAGATGGAGGAAACCCCTGTCTCTGGGGAGACTTTGCCTGGTCACCCTTTCACACCTCACATGGGACAGGCAGTCAGCAGGAGACCACCAAGGACGCTGCACTCCCCAGAGAGGTTTCTCCAGTCAATGGTGAAAGGTCTCCAGCAAAAGACTGCAGTGGAAGGTTGGACTGGGCCAATGGTCTCCTGTCAACAGGAGAGACTTTGGGAGGAGCCAGGGGGTATAAAAATAACTGTGACACAATCTCTGGGGCCTTTGGGTCTTGTGTTTTTTGCTTTAGCTAATCAGTTGAGCTTTTTGGCTTTGAGCATTTTGGCTTTAAGCTTTTTGGCTTGGGCTTTTTCAGAGTTGTCTTTTTGGGGGTTTTTGAATCTGGGGGCCTTTTGTGTCTTTGTGTTTTCACTTTGGCTCCAGCCTGCTGAGATCTGATTCTTGCCCTGACCTTAGCCTGTTTTTGTCCTTTTTGCCCTGGCTTCAGCCTGATTTTTAGGTCTTCTGTCCTTGCTGGTCCTTACTTGCCTTCACACACTCCTCTCTCTTTCTCTCTCTGGGTGCTTGGCTAGACACTGGCTTCCCTTCACTCTCCTGCCTCCCTGTGTTCCTGCCCAATGCCTTGCCTGCTTTGTCCCTGTGTTCCTGCCCAATGCCCTGCCTGCTTTGTCCCTGTGTTCCTGCCCAATGCCCTGCCTGCTTTGTCCCTGTGTTCCTGCCTGAGCCACTTGCTGCTAACCCTGCTTCACTGATCCAGCCCATCACTGCGATTCCCTGTCCAAGGTTCTGGACCTCCAGCCCGAGCTCCCATTCACTCACCTCATGTTTGGCCACCCATGGCACGGGAGCTGAGCTTGTGGAGCTCTCTGAGAGCTGCACAGGCTCCTCAGTAGGTAGCATGCACATTCCTCCACTGTGTGGATATTGACTCTCTCCAGCCCTCTGGTACTAATGCCAGCTTTTTCTCTCTGTCTTCCTCTCCCCTCTCTCTGTCTCTCTCTCCCCATCCTTCTCCATTTTCCTTCCTCCTTTTCTGTCTTTTCTAGTCCTCTTTAGTAGGGCAACTCCTTTTTATCCTTTTTTTTCTTTGCCAATAATCAGTTTCCAGACACAATGTTGTCACATTTGACCTAATTTCATCCCAGACCATCAATTTTTACTTCCCGCAGTGGAACACAACAATCTTCCTGTCTCATTTCTCCTATGAATCCATCCATGTTAAAATAAGATTTAGTTGGACCAAAGGAGAGTGGTGTCAAGGTGTGCTTTTTGTATATTGTAGCTGATATATATTCCTTCAAGAAATGGAAGACTGTCTTCTGTGTTTCTAATTAATTTCAGTGCAATTGTTTTCTCTGGTGCCTACAGGTCATCCCTGGTAAGGGAGCTCTGTTTTGGCTGGAAAGAGGCCCAGTGGAAAAGGATCAGGGGGTGCTGGTCAACAGCAGCTAAACAAGAGCCCACAGTGCCAAGGTGGGCAGCGAGGGCAGTGGCAGCTGGCCTGTATCATCAGTAGGGTGGCAGCAGGACCAGGGCAGTGATTGTCCCCTTGTATTGGGCACCAGTGAGGCCACACCTCAAACCCTATGTCCAGTTTTATGCCCCTCAATCAAAGAAAGACATTGAGGGGCTGGAATATGTCCAGAGAAGGGCAATGGAGCTGGGGAAGAGTCTGGACCACAAATGTGATGAGAAGCAGAGAGGAGGGAGTTGTGTGTGGTCAGCCTGAAGTAAAGGAGGCTCAGGGAGAACCTTCTCACTCTCCACAACTCCCTGAAAGGAGGGTGTAGCCAGATGGGGGTCAGGCTCTTCTCCCAGGTAACCAGTGACTGGATAAAAGGACACAGCCTCAAACTGCACCAGACGAGGTCGAGTCTGGACATCAGGGGGGATTTCTTCACTGAAGGGGTTGTTAAGCATTGTAACAGCACTGCCCAGGGAAGTCGTGGAATCACCATCTCTGCAGCTGTTCAGGAAATGATTGGATGTTGCACTTAGTCTTGTTGACAAGTTGGTGTTTGGTCAAAGGTGATCTTGGAAGTCTTTTCAAATTTTAATGATTCTATTATTCTATGATTCTATGACTGGACAAACCACATTCCCCTGCAGTGGTGAGATGTTATATTAATTAATATTTTCCTGCACTTTCTCTACACAAATGTTCTTACATTGCAGATAATTTCTGAATTCCTTATAGCATACTTGTCTCTACACATCTATTGTATCCTAAATACTTGAGAGATTTCCCTCTAAAAGCTGAGAAGGAAGTGTTCCCAGAGTGATAGGTAATTTCTAAGGCACCATGACACACAGCCACAATTTTCCATCACAGAGACACAAAGAAAATGAAGCTGGTGTAAGAACAGCTGTGGTGTCTGCAGACATGATATATTTGAAATAGTTTGCTGAGGCATGTTCAGCACTCCATTTTCACACACACATTTTCACCATGTTCTGCATGGTGAAATGAGGTAAAATAATCCTGACCTGAGGATGCTTTACACAGGAGAAGGGAAAGCCTGTCTTCATCAGAGTCAAGACTGAACTGTCTGTCTAAAGTTCTGCTCATCCCTTCTGCACCTTGACAGGATGATATATTCAGAGCTTTTCATGCTGCTAAGTAGTTTAACCTCAGTAAGTTGGCAAGCAAGTGTGCTACAACTCATGTTAATTCTATATCCATATGTTGAGTCAATTTTAAATTGTTGTTACATGTTATTTGTCACTGTGCCATGCATTTGTCTTCAAAATGTCGTGCAAAGTCCAAAACCAAGCAGATATAACCTTTTGATAGTTCAATTAAAACAAAATACCGAATGTAGGGTAAATCTGATTATGCTATTGTGAGGAAAGTAGTTTTTTATAGTTCTTACAAGCATTACTATGAAAGTTTTGTGAACAGCTTCACCACAGGAGAGGCAAGATAGTGGTCTGAATATGCAGATAATCTGAGAAAAAGTATTTATCATTCTAAGATGTTTAGAATAAGGATGTTTATAGTAAAACCTATGCATTTTTTCCTTTTAGATATTTATTTATTATTTAGAAATTTATTTACCCTGCCCTTCCTATGACATTTCTCATATATTTCTTAGAGTAGTGAATGAAGAATATGGTTTATTCAGCACTGTGAAAATGGGGTTTGACAGCCTTGAGTATAAATGTTGCAGCTTAATATGAAGAAACTGTATTAATTTAGACAAGTGAAAGCACTAATCATCTTCATTTCATATGTGGAAACTAAGTTACAGAGGGTTAGATATAATAATGGTTATTTATGTACTTAGCATTAAGAAGTTACAGAATAAAAGCCATTTTTGGATCCAGGTTTATGATCATTCACAGGAATGTAACTGTCAGGTTACAGAGCTGTGCACTTTTTTTTTTGCTTTCTGCTGCCCACTCTGTAGGAAATTATTTATTTCTAATGTCTTGTTAATTTTATAGTTAGGACATCTTCCATGGAACTGAGATACAAGGATGATCTCTAGGAAAAACCCAAAGCCAGGCCCATTACTTAGAAGAATCAACAAACACTTTTTTGATTTCTAAACCAACAATTTTTTTCAATATTTCATTTCAAGGAAAAAGACAAAAATCCAGTCGTCCAACTTTAATGTTAACATTTTCATGTGTAGTATGGTGAATTCTGTGGATAGGTTGAAAGAGACCTTAAAGATCATTGAGTCCAACTGATGGCCCAACACCTCAACTAAACCTTGGCACCAAGTGCCACATCCAATCATTTTTTAAACACATCTGGGGCTGGTGAGTCCACCACTTCTCCAGGCAGACCATTCCAAAACTTTATCACCCTTTCTGTAAAAAACTTTTTTCTAATATCCAACCTATATTTCCCTTGTTGCAGCAAATCTAATTTGCTGATGAGGAAGGGTTTTGTTCTAATGTTTCTGTTTACATCTACATCAGCATCTACATACAGGATATAAAATGGATAATTAATACCCCACTGAAGTCCCTTATAATCGACTTCACCAGCTGCTGGGTTTCATGCAAACATAGGCAATGTCTTAATTTGCAGCCTTGGGTCTTTTTTAATTATTAGGTCTACTTTAGGAGGTTAAATCATAGCTCTTTCTTCAAGCTTGGTGTAAGCTATAAATATATTCTCAGGATTATCGAACTTCAGAGAAAATACTGAAAAATTCATGCTATCTTTAAAAATTTTGTCCTCTTTAAATGTGCTCATTTACTGTCTTCTCATTTTTGTTGCCTTCCAACCCTGAATTTATTATCTTAGTGAGTACTTTGCTTTCCTGGGTTGCAAGATGTGGGTGGAGGAGTGTATTCTATTATCATCTGTTGGAGGTGGGGCAGTTATCTTCTGTTGTATGGGCAATTTTTCTTTATCTCTTCCACAACTAATCCTCCCTCTGGGAAATATCTGCTGTTAATGGGGCATTGAGTGTCACTGCATGGCTGATAAAATTACAGCATCCCATTGTGAGATGCTCTGCCCAGGGGGAGGACCCAAGCATTCCTACCTGGATATAATCTGAGACATGGAACACTGCAGTCAGCCTTTTCCATTGAACTCCCAGAGGAGCAGCTTTCTTTTCCACTGGATTCCGAGAGAAAGACCAGGCCTATCTACACCACCACCAGACCTTCAGAGGAAAACTCCACCCTTCTACAGCATCACTGCTCCAATAGAACCACACCTGACACTGCAGGAGCACTGCAGCCACCATTGAATCAGACTGCTACCAACACCCTGACCCACAGGGTGTCAGGTCATATTCTGACTCTGTCAGTGTTGTTTTGTATTACTGCATTGTTTATTTTATTTTTATTTTCTTCCCTAATAAAGAACTGTTATTCCTGCTCCCATATCTTTGCCTGAGAGCCCAAATAATTTCAAAAATAACAAGAATTCAGAGGGAGGGGTTTACATTTTCCATTTCAGGGGAGGCATCTCCCTTCCTTAGCAGACACCTGTCTTTTCAAACCAAGACAGATTTGAACATCTACTTTTATAACAGCCACACTCAAAGCACATCATGTGGGTGAAAAGGGAGGTGAAAGAAGTAAAGCTTGACAAGTTGTATCAGCCAACATGTTAAGAAGACTGGTCTGCAAATTAAACATTTTATTTATGTTCTTTATTCTATAAAGAACTGTAAATATACCTTCATCTGTTCCTTCTAATGACAACTATAAGAAAATAAGTTAATAGGGAATGAAGGTATTCAGAAAATACTCTTACTTTTGTAGAAAGCATATATATTTTTAAAGATAACATTTATTTTTCTGAACCTTTAAGTTGGATTTTGTCTTTTCTACAATGCAGTCCCACCTAGGGCAGGAGGATTAATATGAATGGATTATGAGGATTTTTGTTTTTCTCTTTTCTTCATAAAATTCACCTAAAACCCTAATGTAGAAAGTGCTTAAGACCCACCGAATTCAACAAAATTTATACCACTATGCCTCCAAGAGAAGAAAACTCTGAAATAACTGGCTCAGAGTTTGAGGCCAAGTTAGGGTTGCATGGGTTATGCATCTGCCCTTCTCCTCTGAGTGTGCCAAGACATGTTACAGCACACAGTTTCTCAGGAATAGCACATGCTATTTTTCACTACTGTCAAGGCTGGTTCCTGTCACTGTGACTTCGCTGGGTGCTGAAAACCCTCTTATTCAAATTGTTTCTGAGAACTGGGAAAGTTCTCCCAGAACTTTCTGGGAGAACTGGGAAATTTCTGCCAGAACAAGTACCCCCATTTCTGTGGTTCAGTGCCTCAGCGTGCTCTGGAAAATGTTCCATGCTTTTCATCAAGGAGAATTTTCTCTTGTCTGGCTTTAGAGAAGTCTTTAGCTGATCATTTAATAAGAAGTTTAGACTATAAGTGCATTAAGTCCACAGCTTTTTCTTCCCACTAGCCAGTGGTTAAAATGTTAAATGCCAGGAGAACTAATCACAACTATCATTAACATTTCTCCAAGCTATATAAGGAAAAAAAGCACAGAAATTTGCATAGTTGCAGGGTAAATTTTGTTATTTGGTAATCCAAGGCCATGTCGCTGCAAGGACAGCTGAAAGGAGGCAAATCAGCATGTTAACTCTCTAGGCTGGTAATATCATTTGGGTTGTGAGAACCCTCTACACAGACACACAGTATCAAGTGTTATCACATCCAATCAGTTTCATCTGGCTTAAATATAAAAATCTTCTCTCGAGTGTCCATATAACCACTTCACCAAAACTTTCAAATTAGTGTGTCTAGAATGATTATTTTTATCATGTGATGGTTTTCTTGTATCATTTGTCTGAAATTAATGTTTTGGGAAAAGTATTTTAATTAATAACAAATATAGTCTAATATCTTTGTTTTACATACTATTGGACTAATGGGATCTCTGTGGTTGAGATGACCCGAGGTGTTAGAAAGTCTCTTTTTTCCAGCCCTGAGATCAAAGAAGGAGTCAGGATTCTTTGGCTGTGGTTTTCAAGGTTGTTTATTCTCTGTTATCTATAACATTCTTTTTCTGACCTGCTGAGGTCTGTCTAGCAAGTCGGTCCGTGGCACATGGACCACCTTGGGGCTGTGGTATCTTTTTATACTAAAAACTATGTGTATATTATTTACAATAATTTTCCAATACCTATCACCTGTGTTAGACAGTCTGTCTCTAAACCAATCCAAAAGTGCCACCATCACAGCAGAAGATAGAGGACAAGAAGAAGAAGGAGAAAGACTGGACATGCCCAGATTGGTCCATCTTGCCTCCTGAACGCCCATTCTAAAAACCCCAAAATTCTACCTTTTCACCCAGTATTAAATTCACTATCATTCTATTCAAACCCTTGTGGCTTGTAACTCTTTGCACAAAGTTGGTAATAGTTTCCATGGGTTAAAATTGAAGGCACAGGTGTCTTTGACTCCATGCCAAAGTCTCCAAGCCCCTACCAGGGTCTCAAGTCCTCTAGGGCCGTCAGAGGAATGTCCTGGGTTCCGACATTGGACAAATAAAATAAGAGCTATATATTTTTAAGATCTTTTTCTGAATTCACAAAGAGTGTTAAACTCTGGATTTTTTAAAGACTATTATTATTTCCTAGCACAATTTTCTGTATTCAATACATTTACCTTGGGTGATTTATGCTTATTTCATTGCTTAAAGCTACAATTCCTATCCAAATGCTTTAGTGTTCATAAACTAAAGATAGCAAGGGTAGTCTCCTCATTGGGTAAGTTGTTCTGTCTCTTCCACTGAAGTCTGATGATCCTATAAGTTTTTTGCTGATAACCCTTTTGTAAAATATTTCAGAGGAAAGGTCATCTCTGCAAAGTGAGCTGTGTGGAAAGAAGTTGCTTGCTGCCCTAAGCAAAGTGAACTGTCATGGCCCATTGGAAAGCAGCAGTATATTCATGGAAGAAGTTCCCCTCAGGAAACTGAGTCTGGGCCTCTCAACACATTGAGTTTGACACTGCTTCTGCAGCACTGCTCTAGTTCTTCTGCTTAAGGTTTGATTGATGTCAGAGTCAGATAGTAGTTGTGGAAGACAGAAATATTTCTTCTTGTCATTACAGCAATCTATCTGCAACTGTCATTATCAGCATCACAGACAACAGTAATTACAATGTATTTGTCAGTACATCACCATTCCAGATCACTCCAATTGCCTGCTGAAAGTGTTCAAATGCATTTCTCTATAATTCTTGCATAATGACAGCCGAAATATCCCTATTACCTTTATGGTACTGTAATATACTTATTTCTGACAAAAAAAAATTAAAATATTTTTAAAAGCAGATATGCAGTAGGATGATGCTGAGTGTTCAAGCCTTCTTGAAGAAAAAAGTCACTAAAATTGCTTTATTTTGACAAATTAATCATAACTGGTGAACAGGTACATGAAGATGTTTCTAACAATAAATTGTGGAGAAATCATCGTGAGAGAGACTTTTAGTAATCACTCTTTTCTCATATTCTCACCTTAAATTAGGTTTCAGTCCATTTTGAAAGTTCATGCACCAGATGTTGATTGAAAAGGTTGGTTGCACTCCAATAAAAGTTGTATTTTTTAAAATTTTACATACAAAACACTGATTTACAGAAATTCTTGTAATTATTCTCAAATATAAAGAACATCCAAAGGCAAATTTACGTCTCTACAAACACAACACATCACTTCATAACATATCCTTTTTCTCAAAATAAAATTAAGAATTTATAGAAACTCAACTAAAAACAATAGGTGAAGAATATTATTTAAAATATTGTAGAATTAGGAAAACAAATCAATATACATGACATATAAGGAACAATGGAGAATTGAACCGCATCTATTATTATGAGAATTATGGAATTAAAATTGTGTACATTTTGATGCTAGAGATTGGAAAAAATGCAGTTAAAACCCTTAGTTGCATTATTTTAGAGAATATAAAGGAAGTTAATTGGAATTAATTTCCTAATTCAAATCATGACATAGCTATCAGCTTCTTAATAACAATTAAGCACAGGAACAGCTTAAAATCTAAAATAAGCTAAATTGAAGTCAGAACAATGTGATGTTTAAAACAGCAACATAATAACTGTAGGAGTAGTAATTAATGATTTTAAAGACATAGCAGAGTAAAACTGTTGGTCCAGATGGATTCTTGAAAGAAACTTCAAAGTCATTACCTCCATAAACTACATAGTTTTAAACAGGCTATTTTTCTTTCTAAAATTATATGCTAGTAAATTTATATGCAACAGGATGGATTGTAGCACTGACAAACAGGTAAGTGAAATGCCTTTTTGTCATGATGACATTATTGTAAGGTTTCTAGTAGACATCTGTTGTGGTTTGACACTGGCCAAATGCCAGGCTCTCAGGATAGCTGATCACTCACCCTCCCCTTCCACAGCTGGGCAGAGGAGGAAAAAAAGTTAACAAAGGGTTCATGAGCTGAGATTTGGACTGGGAGAAAACAGTCCAAGGTCAAAAAAGGCTCAGCTTAAAGGTAAAAAGTGGATTTATTACTAATAGAGTCAGAGGAGATAATGAGAGGTAAAATGAGCCCTTAAAACACCTTTTTCCCCTAATCCCTCCCTCATTCACACCAACAGTGCAGAGGGACAGGGCATGGGGATTTTGGTCAGTTCCTCACTTGAGGATTTTCTTCCACTGCTGCAGGAGGGGAGTCCTTTTCCTCCTGTGCCATGGAGTCCCTCCCACAGAGGACAGTTCTCTGTGAACTTCCCTGGTGTGGGTCCACTCTCACGAGCAGCAGTCCTCCCAAAATTGCTGCAATGTGAGTCCCTCCCACAGGCACACAGTTGTCCCAAAACTGCAGCAGTGTGGGTCATTGTTCCACAGGGTACTGTCAGTCCTCCAAGGACAGGCTGCTCCATCTGGAAGCAGGGGTTCCCTCTCTCCACTGGGTCTCCCACTGGATCACAGCCTCCTCTGGCATCCACCTGCTCCAGCATGGGCATCTCCCCCACGGGCTGTGGGTGGATCTCTGCATCCCCCATGGATCCCCATGGGCTGCAGGGTCACAGCTGCTCCACCATGGTCTCACCATGGCCTGCAGAGGAGGCTGGGCTCCAGTGCCTGGAGCACCTCCTCCCCATTCTTCTCCACTGACCTTGGTGTCTCCATGTTGTTTCCCTCACATGTTCTCACCTCCTCCTTTTCTCTGACTAAAAGAATAAAACTATGCCCAGTTTGTTTTGATTTTCTTCTTAAATATGTTATCACAAAGGTGTTAGCAATCTCTTTAACTGGGCCAGGCCTTGGCCAGCTCCATGTCCATCTTCAGAGCCATGAGGGATTGGCTCTGCTGGACATGGTGGAAATTTCTAGCAGCTTCTCACAGAAGCCACCCCTGTGGCCCCCTGCTACCAAAACCAGGCTGAGCAAAAACACAATATCAAAAAATACTCATTTTTTGAATGTTTGCAATCCTAAACAGAAAGAAACCAAACCAAAACATTTCTATGAAATTGTGATAAAATCAAAGGGAACATCAGAAATATTTTTTACTTCCCTTAAAAAATCAGGAAAATAACTCATGAATGTTTTCTTTATCTATTGTTGCACTTGGAAAGGTTTCTGCTTCTATGCAAGCAACATTTAGGATATGACTTCTTTTCAGGGATTTGACCTGATGTTGTTCTGTATTCTGGGAAACATAATCCCATTTCCCCCCTTATCCTATGTGCCTTCTTCAACAGTTTCATGGCACATCCAGTAAAGAAATAGGGCTAATTTGCATTTGTCTCTCTGCTGGTTTGTTTTCAACTACTTATTTTGTGTGCCATTGCATGCAAATATGTCAGTGTTCTCCATTATTTCAATTTATTTTCATTATTTAATTGTTTTCTTCTGTGACTGTGATCAGAAACTCATTAAATTTTTGCACAGTACTACAAAACTTTGGGGCTTCACTTTGTTAGTTAAATTGCACTTCTAAATACAGAATGTAGTGGGACATCCTAAGTGCTAGCAGTGATAGTGCTTTAAATAGGGAGGTGTCATGGTTTAATCTGGCAAGATAACTAAACCCCACATAGGCATTCATTCATGTTCTCCCTGGTGGGATAGGAAAGAAAACTGGAAGGGTAAATGTGAGAAAACCCATGGGCTGAGATAAAAGTAGTATAATAGATAAAACAAAAGCTACACATTCACACAAAGCAGAACAAGGAATTAATTTACTGCTTTCTGCGGGCAGGTGCTCTGCCACCTCCAGGAGAGCAGGGCTCCATCAGGCATAACAATGATTTGGGCAGACAAACATCATCACTCTAATGTCCCCCCACTTTCATATTCTTCCCCCAGCTTTACGTGCTGAGCATGGCACCATATAGTCCCACCCCATATTAAAGCAGGTTCACCCAGTGTTCCTAAGTATTTCCTCACATGATTGTCTTCCACAAATAGTACACCTTCCTTGCTCCAGATTTTCCCTCTGGCCTGGAATTTTTTGAAGAGTAATCCAACTAGAAAAGGCTGATGTGAAGAACTAATTCAATGTCTCAGCCTTTTCCATGCCTCCATCCCCAGCTCCCTGGCCTCATTTGGCAGTGGGTTTGCATTTTCCCTACTCTTCCTTTTGTTACCTAAGTGCTTATACAAGTTCTTCCTTTGCCTTTGACCTCCCTTGCTAGATTCAATCCCAGATGAACTTTGGCTTTCCTGACTGTGTCTTTGCATGCTTAGACAGTGTACCACAGCTTGCTGTCCCTGCTTTCCATACTCTGTATGCTTCCTTCTCACCTATTAAAATTGCCAGGAGCTGGTTTTTCATACATGCACGCCTCCTGGCATTTTTGCATTTCCTATGTGTTGGAGCAGACAATTCTTGAGCTTAAAATAAATGATCCCAGAATATAAGTTTTCTTTGACTCCTATTGCCTCTAGAGCTTTATTTGATGGGGCTTTTTCAAGCAGATCGTGGAAGAGGCCAAAGTTGTCTCACGAAGTCCAGGGATATGATCTTGCTTTTAGCTTTGCTCCTTACTTTCAGGATCTTGCATTCCTACACCTCGTGGTAATTGCCACCATAGCTGCCTTTGACCTTCACAGCTCTAACAAGCCCTTCCTTTTCTTGTAAGCATGAGGCCCAGCTGAGCATCTTTCCTTGCAAACTGCTCTGTCAGGAAGTTGTTAGCTTCCTTTGCCAGGAAGTTCTTCTCAATGTGCTCCCAAAACCTCCTAAATTCCTTGTTCCTTTTTGTGTTGCTCCTCCAGCAGATGTCAGGGTGATTTAACTCACCTATGAGGTGAAAGGCCTGCACATATTTGGCTTCTTCCTGGTGTCTGAAGAGACCTCATCTGCTGCTTCCCCCTGAACGGGCAGGGTAAGGATGCAAAAAGCACAGTTGCGTGTCTCAAAGCACTGTCAAAGCCACAGAAGTAACTTGCCCCAAGATCAACCTTGACAGTGGGAACTTGAGATTAGAAATTGCAACAGAAAGGTGCTAATTCCAAGACTGGTAAGGTGAGACCTGTTTTACCACATCCTGTTTAATATATCTGGAAAAAAATTCCCACTGTGACAAACCATGGGAAAGGAAGGAACTCATGCATATCACCTCAAATTATGGGAAACGCATCTGCAACTGCCTTGTGGATATCCAGAAGTTGGGCTGTATAGAGGTGGTAACCTCAGAAGGAAGACTCTGGGACCTCCACCATTGAGAAGCCCAGGTGAAGAAGGACCACTGTGAAGACACTGGCTCCACAGGTGGTGATTTTTTGCTTTATCTCTCCCTCTCTCTCTGTCTCATCTTTCCCTCCCCCAGCTCTTCTAACTTCTTTCAATCTCTCTACCTCACATTTACTGTTAAATAAAATCCATATTATTGACTTTGGCATATGTTCTCATTTGCACCTTAATTCAGGCAGAGGCATCTCTCACTAATCAGAGCATAACAGGCAGTTTGTAGCAAACAGACACCATGGCATCATCCACATTGATCTGACCTCTAAAGCTGATCCATCACCTCTCAAATGTCTTGTAACCCATCTCAAGGTAAATTTCTCTGTGATCCTGCTCCTCTTTCACTTGCAACTTGCCCTCTCTGTGTACCTTCCTAAATAACCTGTATCCACCCATGGTACAACCCCAATTGTGTTGACTAACTCACTGTGTCTCTGTGAAACCAAGGGGATTATGGCTCTGCAGTTTTCACTGGCTTTTAATTTTCTTGTGTGCTCCATGTGTTTTTATGAGTGACTGTGACACGGACTCAGACCAGCAGGGAATCTGAATCATTTATTCAAAGAAACGAGCTGGTTTCATACACCTTTCAAAGCACAGTATTTCCTTACATGGTAATTCTCACTCCGTGACATATCCCATGTTGCCACGTCAGCAACACGCTTTCTAAATGTCCTTTCTAAATCTGAATCATTTATTCAAAGAAACGAGCTGGTTTCATACACCTTTCAAGGCACAGTATTTCCTTACATGGTAATTCTCACTCCGTGACCTATCCCATGTTGCCACATACTTTCTAAATGTCCTTCTGTAGGGTGATTACCTGCAGTTCACTCCTCTCTCAGCTTCCACCAGGCTCCTCTCCTGTGGGGATCTGCAGTGGGACACCTCCTCTCTCCAGGGTCAGATGGAAACAAGCCTCTCTGTGCTGCCATATGTTTCTGCAGGAGCATCCCACAGCCTGCAGCCCAACTCCATGCCATCTCTTCTCACATGTCACATCTGTGAGCATACAGGCACTTCAGGAATGCACTCAGTTGTGTTGTTTTCCCAAAAAAAAGTGCAAAAGCTTTCCCCATAATAGTTGCTCATGGTCATGGTTCCACCATACTAAAAATGTGTTTCATGGTTGTTTCAATAGTAGTGAATCTATTGGAATATTTTAAGTTATTCAACAAGGGGAAAATGTTACTTTGGTAAAAGTCATAGAAATAGGATCATACCTACTGCTCGATTTATGATCTGAAGTGTCATACTTGATTTGTTCAGTGTTGTTTTTGCTTTTTCCCCATCTAACTTTTATTTCCTTTTCCTGTCAGTAGCAATATCGCTTGATGCAAAGTAGATGAGACTAACTGGTGTTCACCTTCTCGGTATTGTCAGGGTTTGTGTTTTGGTAAAGTGAAAAGAGAAATGATACATAAGGGCAGTCTTATGTCTAATAGAGCACTAGACAGACATTCCCTCTGGTTCTCAGGGGACTAGCAGAATTATCCTTCTTTACCCCTGTTAGCATTGCCAAGGTCAGCTGCTGTTCCTGGCTGTGAGATGCAAAAGTGGAAAGATATGCAGCCTCTTTCTCTCTCCCATACAAACTGAGATTCCTTCAACACTTAAGTAGTGACTTCCAGGCTAACATCCCTTGAGCCAGTTCTGGAATTGCAAGTGTGGCTGTGTGAAAGCAATGTGGATGTTTGCTAGGGGACAACTCAGGAATTTCTGTGCTGCCATTCCTTGCTTTATGTAAATGACCAATCCGCAATTCTGGCAAAAGGAATCATCACTTGCTGAACATGAGCACTCATTTTATTATCTACCCTGACCACCCCTATCTGCAGATTTGCATGAGCAGTCTCATTCACAAAAAGTTAGAAAGGGAGAAAAAAACACCTTAGTGCAATAATACTATGCATGTATGTTTGCTTAGATATCCTGAATGTCTGAGAAAACCTATCCTAGAAACTATCCTAGGTTTTTATAGCAGTATAGCTCCACTATTTTTAACTTGAAAAAGTAATACCTATGTTTAATGATATTTAAAAACCCAAACAAATCCAAGCCAGAAAATCTGTAAACTGAAGAAATGGAAAGAATATTAATAAGAGACAGGAAAGCTGCAATTAACTCCACTATCTGTCCACAAACATAGTATGATAATTCCATGAAGCAATTGCTGTGAGGACAACAAAGCAATGAAATAACAATTTTACACATTCAGAGTTTAATAGCCTGAAGTAAAATACTCAGCAATCTGCCTATTCATCTAATTAACACTACTGATTCATATTCAAATAGAATTTCCTCAGGGCATGGGGAGAATTCCACAGTTTGTTTGAATTCACTGATCCTCACCTTGATGCTTCCTCTTGAAAAATAGAGGGAAAATTCCTTCTGGAAATAATTTGAATGGAAATAAAGCATAAATATGAATAGGTTTGCTGAATATGAAACTATGTGAGACAATCAGTCTGTAATTTAATTCCTCCAAAAAAGATAGCTAAAAGTTAACTTGACCTCTGTTTGGACAGATGGGATTACCCATAGTGCTGTGGGTTACTGCACTGGCAAACGAGTATAATAAAATCCACCTCAAACCATTCTAAAAATCTGTAGCTAAACCTAATATAAAATATTAGAGTTTACTTTGCTTTCTGTGTGATACTCATTTTATATCTGTAGTAGTTGTATCTTGAATAATAGAGTTTACAGTGTTTAAAAACCTGTTGGATTTTTTTCCTAACTTTACAGTTTTCTTCAGTTGAAGTGAAAGTTTTGAGCATTTCAGAGCTATAAACATGAAGGCTAAGCTTCTTACAAAATGATTTGATTTGCATTTTTATGGTGTCATTTAGATGTTAAGATAAATTTGACAGACAATAGTTATAATTATCAATCTGCGAAGACTGTGATTCCTTTGAAAGTAGATTTATGGCTTCTGATTCAATTAGAATAAACCATAATGAAAACATTATACAAGCCTAGAGCATGAAAATTAAAAACACACCCTCTGGTTCATATGTAATTGTTCCCAGGAAACCTCATGCTAGAAGAAAATAAGTTAATCAAACCCAGAAAAACAAGAAAATATATCTCAAATTACTATTCAACAGTTGAATCTCACTGAGGAAAAGAAAAAAAAATCACTTCATTATCAAATCTGTGCAGACCTATATTAATTTGACCAGCAGTTTAGGACTGAAAAAATATTTTGGAGGTATAGAGAGCCTTTAAAAATTGTTATTTTCCCTCATGGGGTCCAAGATACATTGTTTTTCTGTAAGTTGTATTTTGTACCTTCTGGTTTCTGTACCTTCTGTTTTTCATTGCTAAATTGATGATGGGGTGATGTTTTCTCATTCCTGAAGTGGGTAACAGATCAAAAATAGAAACTAATTATAGACCTTTTCTTTTGTCTATGAATTTCTGTTTGTAAGATTCCAAAGTGTCTCTCATGCAGTAAATTAGGGTTGCATTTTGTACACTATGGAAAAATCACCATTATCTCTACAAAGGAGACAGAATGTGATTAGAATATAGTCTGATTTTTGTCACATATGCAAGAAACCAAATAAATTTAATTTTGTGAATCCTTCAAGTGTCCAGTCATCTTTTAATCAAGTTTTTTTTAGCTGCAACTGTGACTGGGAATCTGTGCAGCTCAGGAGTCAGTGCCTGACCAGGGGCCAAACAGAAATCAATGACAAAGTCACCTGTATTGGGAAGTGAGGTGGGGAATGGGCAGACAGACACAGAATCATCTCAGGAGATGACAGTGTTAGTGGAATTTTAGGGAAAAATGGGAAAGGAGAGTTTTTGGTATAAAGGTTTCAGGACATCCATTCTCCTGGATGGTGAATTTCTTCTTTGTTTTATGAATTAATTTCTAGGCTAAGAATAAACATCTCTTTCATGAACATTCTTTGTCCCTACCAAGCAGTAAAGAAAAAATATATTCTTTTTCCTTTCTAATTCAACATGTGGATAATAAATAATGAACACAGCCTTTCCATATGCTAAAATAATATACTTTCAGAAATATGTAAAGTTGCACAACATTTTCACTTTCCCCCCACCTCTAATACGTGAACACCATCCTCTGAAGAGATAATTTTTCAAAAACAGAATTGGTAAGTGCCAGACAGCATTTTAATTTTTTTTATACTTTTAAACATACCTACCTCACCTGATAAAACAGTTTGGACTCTTCTTTTTATATGAGTAAGAGTAACTATTTCAAATTTTAGAGAAATATATCATACAATGAAACCTATATGATGTCATGAGCTTACACCACAGGTACAGCCAATACATTTCTTTTGCCTAACTGGAAAAAGAGGAGCACATTAAACTGTGGGCAACAGTGCACATTGTTAATTAATTTATCTGGCATAAGCACATGTTGAAAGAAAAACAAAGGAAGGTATTGAAATGTTTTTTCTTCGTTTAGCTATAATAAATTCATGTTCAGGTGTGGAAAAGCAGTTACCTTTATCCATTCTCCACCATATAATTCTTAAACACCATAATTTATTTAAAGCAAGCTTTCAGAAAAATGTGGAGGCCTCACTGATATTAATATTTTACAAGTTTTGAGTCTATAAGTGGCACAAGACAGATGATCATGTATTCATGTGTGTTTTCACTTATTTGTCCAACTAAGGCAGAACTTGTGTCAGGAGTTCACTTTTTTCTTAGACTAGAAACAATCCACTCCAGCAGAGCTCTTTAATGTGTCTCTGCTGCAAGGAACCCATCAGTCAGGGCTCACAAATCAACCCTGATACAAAAATCTGTAGGAAACCAGGCTTCATTATTTCTGGTGCTCTTGAAACTGCTTGACTTGCAGAAGAACTCTGTAAACCTTGCCTCTATCTTCAGTCATTTAATGAAGTTTCTTTTTGGGTGTGTATGTCTTAATAAATATACAACATAAATAATTCTAACTGTTGACAGACCACATTCAATATGTCATCATAATAAAAAGCATAATTTTAGCTGTTTATCACCATTATATGTTTTGTGTCATTTTACCTTTAAAAGTTCATACAGCTTGAATTTCCTTATCATATTCTGTCTGGCTTTTTCTCATAACAGAAATGTGACCACAGCCTTTTCACTTTATATGCTCATAAAGTGCTAAAGTTGAATCTTCTCATACATAAAACTGGGAGCATTCTAATATCTTTGAGAGATTAAGGTCCTTGTAAGCCTAAATAAATTAATTCTGATAATGTGAAGTTGAGACAGGATGACATTCTCTATTTCAAATCTTGCCAATCTGAAAATTTTACATACAGCACTTGTTTGTAACAGAATGCTTGCTACATCTTTAAAAAAAGAGGAAGGGAAGACATTGACAAGATCGAAGAAGTAACCAGGTTGTTTGCTGTTTGTCCAGCCCCAAGGTTTTTCCTTGAAAGTTTTATGTTCTCACAGGCTGGCTGGCTGGCTGGCTAAGTGCACATTGTAACCTCTGCAACAGCAGAGTGATGAATCAGACTCCTGCATCAATTTGTTTTCCTTGTCATTTGATCCATCTCAATTACTGATGAACAAGTTTAATTTTGTGTTTTATAGAATAAATTAGTGAAATACAGCATGAAACAATGAATAAATATTGCCAATCCCAACTGGTTTCCCCCTTCCCCTTTAGAAAGGTGATCAAGATGGGAGTGAAGTAAGCCCCTAAAGATGGCCTTAAGTGAAACAGATGTTTAATAGCAGTGCTGAGGCTGCTGAGGTTGCAGTATAACAAGGTGCCATTGGTCTTGATCCTTCCAAACCAGAACTGCAAGCTGCAGGATCAAAGTCATTTTCTAATCTTCTTTGAGCTACCCCAGGTTTGTACTGTTGTGCAGTTTAGTCAGGGACTACTGCACTCCTGCATTAAAGGCACTGCTTCTGTATACTTGGAAAAGTGTTTAAAAGCTCATATATGCATGCAGAATTTGAGTGTGAAGTGATGAGTCTAGGCACAAAAAGTATATGAAACTGGAACCATCATATTAAATATGATTTGGTTGTATTTTGTCATTTTCCTCCTTTTTTAACTTTTTATTTCCTAATAAAAATAGGTAATAGTACTTACCTAGGCATGGAGGTCCCAGACAGGGGCATTTATGTGCTCTTTTGTTAGACTCCAACACTACTCTCTTTTGATGCACCACGTTGTTTTTGGTCTTCTGTTTCCAGGCATCTCCTTTTATTTTTAGTAGCTTAGGAAATATATCTAAATTTGGATTCACTGATACATAATGCAAAACAATTCCAATTTCATTAGTCCAATAAAAGGAAGAAAATAAAAAAAAAAGAGCTGTACAGTAAAAAGTAAATATGTGATCAGATTGGCATATATCTTACATGTACCCAGCTGAAAATATATTGTGTTTTAAGTTAAAGGTCAGGCTTTTTTGGGTCATAATACCTTTAAATTAAGACATTATCCCCTTCAAGCAATTCTAAAGTGACTCATTAAACAATTAAAAATAAATGTTGCTTTGGTCCTCCTGTCTCAAACAAGGATTAGGACATTTGAGATGTTATCCTAGCTATAGTAATTGCAAACATATTAAATGAGTATATAACAGAGCTGCCTGTTTCCCTGCATCCTGTGAAAACAAAGGTGTTCCAGATTGTTGGATTGAAAAGATGGCTCTCTGGAGTGCCCTCTTGGTCTTTATCAGGCACATGGCCAGACCCACAGTGACAAATTACTCGCATTCAAATTACCCCAAAGAGATCCAATTCAGTGGATGAAGAACCATCCCCTAGGAAAATCACGTCTCCATTGAAGAACTCAGGAAGCTGATGACTTGATGTACACTTTCTCCACCTCATTTTTCTAAAAGAATGAAACTCTTGAGACTGGCGCCCAAAAGTCATTGAAAGAGTAAGCATGACACCAGAGAAAAGGATTTTTATCTATCAGTTTTATGCTGCTTCTGAGGCTTTCCTGCATTAATTAGGTAATTTGGACATTTAGACTGTTAAAAAACACTTGAAGAGGCATTCTTGGCCCTGTATACATGGTGTGTTCCCTTTTAATAATTACAAGACTTTGAGTAAGAGGGCCAGAGCTGTATTCAGTGTTCAAGAAATCAGAGTACCAAGGCTTTATATAGCAGAAAAATGACACCATCTGTGTCATCCTCAGTACCTTTCTTGATGGTACCCAATATTTGCTGGCTCTTTTTGCTGCCACTGAACACAGAGCAGATTATTTCAGAAGACTGACAGATCATTTTTCAGAGCTGAGACCGTCAGTTCCAAGTTCAGCATTACATAGACATGGCTTGGATTATTTTTGTTGTATGTGTTCCTTACTTTCATCTATACTATAGCTCATGTGCCAATTCCTTTGCTCCCATGTTTCATTCTCTGAGATCCTCTGCTATTTCTTGCCATTAATTTGGCACTTGACTACCTGGAATGCCTTAATAATCTGTAAAACGCCTTTTTATAAAGATGTTGGATAAAAACAGGTTCAAAACTGACCCACCAGTGACCCAACCTCTGATTTTTCTCTATTATAATATTTGGTGTCTATGACTTTCCTTCACATTCTTCAAAGAATTTTATATCTATGTAAAATATATCTATCTCCTACAAAGCAAGCAACTTTTCTCCAATTCATGGTAGCTCAGTTTCCTGTTGATTTTTAGTCTTGGACTTTTTCAAGGGTTTTATACCTGCCTGGTTCTCCTGATCTGCATGATTATTGACAGTTCCTATGATACCAGGGAGCTGGTGAGCCAGGATTTCCATTACAAAGGCCCCACTGTCACTTTCCTGACAGACTTTCTCCACAGCCTCAGGGAACATATTCCTGATTGCAAACCCTCCCATCCTAGAAGAGATGAAAGATTCAACAGTTTGCAGTTACCAGAATACTCTATAGGATCCTACTCTATAGATATCCCATAGTGCATCCAAGTATCCCATAGAATTTCTCTTGCCTGGTTGCCCATTATGAAGGCAGCCTAGCAGATTTCTGGTCCTGTGCAAAGTAGTCACACTTGGCTGGAAGTTCTCCAGCTCCACTTCTGAATTTTTCCAGAATACATGGGTAGGCATAATTCACTCCCAGTTATGAAAAATGCGAATAAAAAAAAAATCCTTTTGCTAAAAATGTGATATTACATTCTCAATATATTGTTTAAAAGTACTGTGGATGTTAAAGTAAATATTACTTTGGACTCCTAGGATTTTTATTCTGTTTAAAAAATCTGTGAAGCTCTAATAGTTTTGACATATTTATGTCTTACACTATGGAGGTAATGCACTATTTTTTTAACCTAAAAAATAATAAGTTCTATAGAGATTTTTTTTCAATATTTTTTTCTGAATGATTAAAAAAACCTCAGGTTGTGGATATTAAAATAAAATCAAACCAGGAAGAAAACCCCAATCCCCCCACCCTAGTGTGAATATACTAGTTTTCTAGAGTCTTATTTTTATCTGTTTTAATATAAATGGCTAGAGGTACCTTTAATATTACTTTCAAAGCAAATGTCATGATTTGTAATGCAGTCTGTAATATAACTGGCAAAAGCCTAAAGATAGCCCAAATACTTTCCCTTGAAAATCCCATTCTTCATAAATTTCTAGAGGACTAAACTGAGTTTCTCAGAAACTCATGTGAGTTTCTCACATGAGGAAATCTTGATTACAATATAGTCCTGCTACCAGCTAAATCAAAATATAGTGTTATTCTGCCCTTTCACCACAGTTTCTTCTCTTTTTCTCTACAAGATTTACAAGAAATATTCTAGATGGTGATTTCTCTCCAGGGTCATCAGTTTTGGACAGCCTGTTATGAAACTTGAAACAATTTATTTCTTGTGAAGATCAACATTTCACCAACCACTTGAAAGGAAGGAATCTGTGATTGGAATGATGTGTCAGTCATCAATATAGTTGATCTACGAACACAGACTAATGTTCAAATGACTGAAGATTCTCTAATTTACTAGTTTCCTGGCTACTAATATAAAGCCAAGACATTTTTTTAATATTCTGTCTACTTCATAGATGGTCAGAAGGAATAAAGGTGGATATGTTATTTAAAAAGAGGGGAAAGCAGATGTATTTGTTAAGGAGAAAGGTTCAGAGATAATGACCTACTTCTTGCCCCACTGAGAATGGAAATATCCCAAAAGGAGTCACAGAATCATTTGGGTTGGAAACAACCTTTAAGATCATTGGGTCCAACCAGAAACACTGTCATGTGCACCACTAAACCATGTCCCTAAATGATACCTCTAACACCTTTTAAATACCTCCAGGGATGCACACTCAGCTACTTCACTGGACACCCTGTTCCAGGGCCTGACAACACAAGTTACAGAGGAAAAGCTCCATGTGATGCTGAAATCCCTTTCATGATGTCATCGTTGAACTTCGCTTAAAATTAAAATAGCAATTGCACTGTATTCTCTTTTCTCTAAAAGAACACTTAGCTAGATAGGCTACCAGTATTTTACAACATGCAAGGAATTGAATAGGACATTAAGATTATGCCATGAGGAGATATAAGTGTGAGAAAATATAAGGGGTTTGGGTGCTTTTGTGAGCCATTTGGTAGTTAGTGTCACGTGAAAAAGGTTCAACCTTTGTACTGTACAGACAGAATAAAAAAGCTTAAAGATTAGCTGAAGTCGTCCAATAGAAGTAGAACAAAACATTTGTCATATGAATAGTGTGCTTGGTTTTGGTAGTTCTTTTTAAAGTAAAGGTTATTATATTTATTTTAGTCAAAAAACTGTAGATTGGCCCAGGGATATGACTGGAAATCTTGGTGTTCAGAGGCTTGTGTATATAACATGAATGTGAAGATGAAATGAATGAATATAAATATTCTAAAATGTCTGACTCGGCTGAAGAACATAGGTGAGAGAAGATATCAGAGAAAATGTTTTGCACTTCTTTATTTGGTCTTTTAAATGCTTTATATAAATCAGTGTTTAGCTAGTTTACAATGCACCTAAAGCCTTAAAGAGTATGGTTTTTTTCTCTGTATTAGATTATGACTTTGAAAAATCACCTCACCCAAGGAACTGGTACAGGGACTTCCATTCTCCTGTGTCTTTTCTACCTTTCCCTTCTCTCCTCCTCCCTAGAAACACAGCACTGATTTTCCTGTGTCATAAATTGTGCTCCAATATTTTTGATCCTTAAATTGAGCAAATCAAATCAAGATGTTAATTGGTTGTTCAAATTCATGTATAATTTATCTAGAAATGCATATGCATTTTTCTGATTGCATGTGTGTGATCTCAGTGGGAATCCCAGTAGGTGAGACTTCAGCTTCAGTTCCTATCTAAATATCCTGTCTGATATGAGCAAAAGTAAGAGTTGTTAAATGTATTCCAATTCCAATTTACTGGGAGTGTCTGAACACCTGTTTGAACGCAAAGTTTTAATTTCCAGTCCTGTGTGCATTTTTTTAAGTCTCAAATTCTTCCAAGTCCCTTCACAGTACAGTATATGCTCATTCATGTAGTCCAGAAACCTACTTCATAAAATAGAGATAAGGATTATAGAAAAACATATAATTTTCTTTTGAATAACATCATCTAAAGGTTACTAATCATATAAAGATTTACTGAGACATTTTAAATTTCCCAGCAGGAACAATCAGCTGTAAATTGGGAAAATTAGGAAGAAATTCTTCCCTGTGAGGGTGGTGGGGCACTGGAACAGGTTTCCCAAAGAAGCTGTGGTTGCCTGTCAGGGACTGAAGTGGTTTGTGCCTTAAACATTGTTCTGAAGGAATTTTGCCCATTATAGTAAAAACTGTATAAAGAAGCTACAACCGCAGAAGTCCATCCTTCTGGAAAATGCCTGACTGGAACCTTAGACTGTGAGTTAAGCTAGATAAGATAAAGGGGACACTATTGTTCAGTCATCTCAGGTCTAAGGAGAAACTAAGGAGGTTGGGGGGAAAGGAATGCATCTTGGAAAAGCCAAACACAGCAGAGAATCATGCCTGGCTGGGTTCGGGGTGGGGGAGACCCCAGCCCATATAAACCAGGTTTACACAGACTCCCCCACAATTCAGGGGTGAGGAGGAGATTTCAGTAGCATGGTGTAACCCCTGGTCAGGGGCAGTGAACACCCATCCTCCCTCACACAAACCAGCCCAGCCGTGAAACCCCCAAGCCCACAGGCCACATCCACGGGGCATTCACATGGGAGGCAGCTGAGGGGGTGCCATAATCCATCAAAATCCCCAAAGCACTCTCCAGACTCGTTCCTGAGCCCTTGCACCACAGCATTGCATGTGATGCAAAGAGATGCAAAACACCCAGACTCTGCTGCAAGAGACTGTGTCAAACTGGCCCACCCTCACCCAGGGGGGAGGTACCTGGGCACTCCCACCTGGCCTGAGCATAAATTAATCCAATGGATTCTATGTTTTTTTGGGGGGACCTTCACTGCCAAGAAGACCAGCTGGAGAGGATCATCATGCCGCTGGTGGGATCCATGGAGTGGTGATATTTTCTTTAATCTGACTTTGTAATTCTCTTTCTGTTTCCCTACCTCTTTTCATTTTTCATTTCTCTCTCTCTCTCTCTAATATTTACTATAAAATAAAACCCATACTATTGGCATACAGTCTCATTTGCACCTTATTTTAGACAGAGGCATTTCTAATAACTTTAAAAACTGGACTGTAACACTGCCCCATCCTTGTAAGTGTTCAAGGTCAGGTTGGATGAGGCTCTGAGCAACATGGTCTAGTGGAAGGTGTGCCTACTCATGGCAGGGATATTTGAGCTACATATTTAAGGTCCCTTCCAATCCAAACCATTCTGTGATTCTATAAAATGTCCTATTAAAAAAGAGATTTTTTTTTTAAATAATAATTTTCTTCCTGATTTTTCCCTGCTTTCAAAAAAAAGAAAAAAAAAAACAAACCAGCTTGCCTCATAAAAAATTATGCCCTAAAAAAGGGAAGTATCAAGACTCAGAGATTTTCCAATAAGGTGCACCTAATCAGTTTCAGGAGGATAAGCATGATGTGGACCACTTGGAAATGGAAACCTTTGGAAACTAATTGTTGCTGACTTCATCTTGTAAATCTTTCTCAAGGAAAATTCTTACAGGGATTAAAGAGTTTAAAAAGTTGAACAGCATTGACTGATTGCTTTACTGGCCTTTTAAACTCCTGGGAGATTTTCTTGCATTCTACTAGGGCAAAAAGGTTTAGTGTGCAGAGCTCAGAAAGCAAAAAACAAAGCAAGGAGATATGCATTGTAATGTGAAACAAAAATACAAGCAAAAAATAATCTTTAAATAATTGAAATGGAGCAGGATTTCCCTATTTTCCTGACAAATTAATTTTCTTTAGTTTAAGTGAGATTCGGTTTTTTCCCCTCTTGCTATAATTTACTTAGCAGAGGTACAAATGGAAGTGATAAATATCACTGTGTTTGCTGTGCATTACAGGTGGATTTTCTGGAGTGACAGTGCAAAGATTTTGGGTCCATGAGCAGTTGCATTTTGAATTCCTGTTTCAATTGCTCTGCAATTTAGACAGGGTTTTGACATGGACTTCTAATGAAAACAATAATTTAGGTATTTCTAACTGAGTGCAAATAGCATTTTAGACTCATTGAAAAGGGTCCCTTTCCAGTATCATGTGTTCAGGTAGGAGGATAAGATGATCTGACTTTGCCAAGAGAACTGACTTTGTGTACCCAGGTTTCACTTGGACTAATCTTAAGTGTGAAGCATGAATCACAGAATCTCAGAATTTCAGAATAGTTTGTCTTGGAAGGGACCTCTCAACGTCATCTAATACATCTCCTCTGCTAAAGCAGAATCACCTACAGCAGCTTGTATAGGATTTTGTCCAGGGATATTTGGAATATCTTCAAAGAGGGAGACTCCATAGCCTCACTGGGCAGCCAGTTCCAGTGCTCTGTCACCCTCACAGTAAAAATTTTCATCATGTTAAGTTGGAATTTTCTGTGATTTATTTTGTGCCCATTGTTCCTTGTCCTGTCCCTGGGCCTGACTGCAAAGTCTGGCACCACTCTCTTGACACCCATCCTTAAGATATTTGCTTGCATTGATAAGATCTCCTCTCAATCCACTCTTCTCCATGCTAAAGAGGCCCAGAACCCTCAGCCTTTCCTCATAAGAGAGATGCCCCAGTTTCTTAATCACCTCCATAGCCCTCCCTAGACCCTCTCTGGTAGTTTCTTGTGATTCTTGCCCTGAGGAGCACAGGACTGGACACAGCACTTCAGACATGGTCTCACTTGGGATTAGTAGAGGGGAAGGATCATCTCCCTCGACCTTCTGGCCACACTCTTGCCATTCACCCTGGGATCCCATTGGACTCCTTGGCCACAAGGGCACTGCTGGCTCATGGGCACCTTGTTGTCCCTCAGGACCACCAGGGTCTTCTCCCCAGAGCTGCTCTCCAGCAGGTCAGTCCCTGTGGTGTTGAGAGGTCCCCAGGATGAGGTGAGAGATGAGAATTTGACTCCATGTTCTCAGAAGGCTGATTTATTATGATATGATATGATATGATATGATAAGAAATTATATGCTAAAACTATACTAAAGAAAGAGAAAGGATATATCAGAAGGCTGAACAAGAATGAGAATGAAAGCACATGACTGACTCATCAGAATCTGACACAGCTGATGGTGATTGGTCATTAATTAAAAACAATTCATGTGTTTGGATAAACAGTCTCCAGATCACATTCCAGATGAGAAAAACATAGAGAAGCTGAGGCTTCTCATCTTCTCAGGAGAAAAATCCTGGTGAAGGAATTTTTCATAAAATATCACAGTGGCAAGTCCCCAGCCTGTGATGGTGCCTGGGGTTGTACCTCCCCAGGTGGAGGACCCTGCTCTTTCTTTTGTTGAATACCATTAATTTCCTCCCTGCTCCCTTCTCCAGCCTGGCCCAGCATGGCTGAATGGCAGCACAGTCTTCTGGTGTATCAGCTGCTCCTCCCAGTCGTGTATCCACAGCAAACTCTGTCCCTTCATCCAGGTCATGGATAAACAAGTTAAAGAAGACTGGTCCCAGTACTGGCCTTTGGGGAACACCACTGGCTACCGGCCTCCAAACAGATGGTGTTGCTGATCATAGTTCTCCGAGTTCTGACATCCAGACAGTTCCCAATCACCTCCTCTCCACTCAATCCACACTTCCTGAGTTTTCCTATGAGCATGTTATGGGACACAGTGTCAAAGCACTTGATGAAGTCAAGAGACAACATCCACAGTTTTTTTCTGCCCAGCCAGTCCTGCCACGACAAAGGCAATTGGATTGGTCAAGTATTGGTGAATCCATATTGACTACCCCTGACAAACTTTTCCTCCACATGCTTAGATGTCCAGGATGAGCTGTTCCATCAACTTCCCAGGGACTGAGGTGAAGCTGACTGGCTTGTAGTTCCCTATATGCTAGTAGGGTTCTCTTACTCGCCCCTCTTGAAGACTGGAGTGACATGAAATTGCAATGAGATCAAGTTGCTGCAAGTGCACCCAGTTCTCTAATTCCTCCTGTGTGTTCCCTATGCTGTGTGTGGTGTTTAATAGGCATTTCAGAGAGGCAATCAAGTCTGAGGAGGAGTGTGAGAGGGTTGACCACAGACACAGACACCTTGAGGTGCTTGGCCTTCTGGTTCTCACTTTGGAAAGAAGCTGGGGAACATTTGTTGCTCTTCTGGTTGGCCTGGCTTATTCCTCAGTTGGATTTGATTATCTCTTTGTTCTAACCATACACTACCCAGAGAGATGAAAAATGTTTTTTGCCTTTTTATGTTACTGAACTTTTACATCACATGATCACGTACAATAAAATATTGCAACTCATAAATATTATATATAATAAGTATATAAACCCAGTGCTAGTGAAAGTCAGATGACAGCTTTGTGCATTTAATTCTGCAATGAATATTTATCAGATGCTATCTCAAGTGATGCAGCGGTGCTTTTGCAATGTAATGAAAGACACTTTACATACTTTATCTGACATTCCTCACAGAAGAATTTAATAATTATTTTTTTGCTTTTTAAGATTGTCAAGAAGGATCTTGAAAGTGCCTTTCACCCTCTTTACTGTGAAACCAATTCACAGAGAGGAGCAACATTGAATAAAAAATGATCATATGTTATGATTCTGAAAACAAATATCATGGGCAATACTGTTACTATTATTTATTATTCAACTCTCAATATGAAGTCTTAGCTTTTTTTTCTAGACCATTACAAACCATTCAAACCATTAAACTTTTAAACTTTTCAATAGTATCTTTTACATCTGGTGAGCTTTTTCTGCTTTATCCACTTTTTCTCAGTACATTCAGCATTTTAGGAGATTTGCAATACCATTTTCCCTTAGAGCAAGAGTACTGAGCAGGGTCAACATATCTTTCTTTTCCAGGTTAACTTTTCCATTATTTTTCACTTTATTTTGGTCAGGAAGAAGAAAACATGCTAAGTTGCTACACATGGCCCACCTAGCTGTCTAAATTTTCCAAAATAATCCCAAAAGCCCTTAAAAAATAGGTAATTATTCTGCATGCTGCTATTATATCAATCACTTAATATTTAAGTTCTCTCTAGTTTAGAGCATCGTGTTCAGTTCTATTATCATAGTTCTATTTTTTATTGCAACAGTTTTTTCTGTAAGTTACTTCTACTAAGCAAGCCCTACTTTTATTTTCTTGATGCACCACATATAGGAACAGAGACTGCTGAAGAGAACAGGAAACAGATACACAGGCAGCTCATCAGGGAAATAGAAATATGGTATTTTCCAGAGACAAACACGGACTGTGTAAAGTTTTCAACCATCTAGAAAGTAATTGAGATGGTGGGTTGAAAAGAATCTTGAAAAAAATATATCTATTTGTGAGTATATAGAAGGTACAGCTTATTTCTTTATAATGTCTTTTATACTATAAAAAAATCTTCCATTACAACATTGGTTCACATGTTTAGGTCAAAGCTGATTGTCCAATAAAACTGACTTTACAGTTGAAAGGCATTTTGGGACGTAGTTAGACCAATTTCAGATCTCCAGCTAATGTACCAACTGAACCTTGAAGATAAAATGAAACTTGATTAATTTTAGAAAATTAACAGTGTTCTACATCAGCATGAGGAGTAAATAGAGCTTAGACAAATTTCTCTGGCACAACAGAATTTTTGCCAAAAATGGTTCTTCCTTTCATTACCTTGGAATTCTGTGGCTGAAAGATGGAGATGCAGACATGTACCACATTTCTGGGCAGCTGGTGCCAAGGGTGATAGGACATGTGGCTGCAGCTTCAGCAGGAAGTCCCACAGCATCTCCAGCTGGGCTCTGCTCTTCACTGGTGCAGCCTCACCTCAAGTCCTGGGGGCCATTTTAGGCACCAGAGCATAAAAAAATTAAGCTTTCCAAAGGAGGCCACAAGTATGATGAAGGATCTGGAGGGGAAGCCGTCTGAGGAGCACCTGAGGCTGCTTGGTCTGTTCAGCCTGGAGGAGATGAGGACACAGATCATCTCTGTTTGCAACTTCTGCACAAAGGGCAGCAAAGGGACAGCACCAACCTCTGCTCTGCAGTGACCAGTGACAGGGCCCAAGGGAACAGCCAGAAACTGTCTCAGGGGAATTTTAGGTAGGGTACCAGGAAAAGGTTCTTCCCCCAGAGGGTGGTTGGGCACTGGAACAGGCTCCCCAGGGAAGTGATCATGGCTCTAAGCCTGAGAGTTCAGGAAGCATTTGGGCAATGCTCTTAAGCACGTGGTGGTATTGTTGGAATGTCCTGCGCAGGACCAGGAGTTGGTCTTGATGATCCTGATGGATCCCTTCCAATTCAGGATATTCTATGAGTCTTCAGAGTCACCCCAGAGCTCCTATGTGCATGGGGAATAGCATGGTTTGAGACTACTTACAGAACTCCATGTCAAAACGTGACTGACTCACAGTAAATAAATCATTTCTCTTTAAGGATTGTAGTAAATCCATTGCTTGCATTTTTTAAAATAATATATAAGTTCAGATATATCCAGGGGAGAAAGAGGACCAGCTTAAAGGAAGGAGTTGGAGTGGTAGTTAGACCACTCCACTTTGTATGTAGCATCTTTACATATGTAGAAACCAGCCTTGGAAATTCTCCATGCAGAGAGGAAACTTTACCATTGTTTTCCAGTTTAAATTAAGCTATTCTTTAAATTTACTATTTAATATACACAAATTACTCATACAGAAGCCAAAAAAGGTGGGATGATGAAGAACTGATTTTATTTCACGAAGTTCTCACCGATGCCTTGTTTGTTTTTTGACTGATTTCCTGTAGAATTGGAAGTCTGAATTATCTAGAACAAATTTTCTCATTTATTGAATATAGCTTCTGCTCAGTTCTTCATTGCATCTAGAGATATCAAAGAAGTTTGGAGGGTGGGAGGGGCAAAACCATTTCCAGTGTTTATAAAATAATTCTTTTCCTCTTCTAAAATATATACCAATTTGGACAACTACTAACTACTATAAAATTTTGGGTGCTGCATAGGAATGGAAAATTAACACAAGAACTGAAGAAGAAAGTATGCTTACATCTAACGTTAGCATGCTTTAGCTACTATTTCAATGTTGTTTTAGGAAATTATAAAATGAAACACTAGAATTTATAAAATAAACTTACCTGTAAATTATTTATGATTCATAAATAAAAGCTTTCACATGTTTTGCAGTTTTATTTGTAAAATACTGGATTATTCAAATTTCAGCTGTTTGTGTTAAATTGGATAAGTTGAAAAAATTTTTTTCTTTCTCAACAATGCTGTATAAATTCTTCTTATAAAGTATGGGGACATTAAAAATTATGAGGACAAGAGGCTTATTCTCATCTTTGTTTTGTTAACTTTTATTGAGGACTACCGCTTGGTATTCAAAAAACTCGGGATATATTAACTGACAATTTAAACTGACAGCAACTAAAATTTATTGAATTAATGAAACTTAAAAATTAGTATTTTCTAACTATATATTAAAGAAAGTGCTATTCATGTCAATTACAAATAGTTCTGATTTAAATAAGCAAACTTTTCTCAAGTGCAATTTCTTTTTAAGTTACTTTAGAAATAAATTCTCCTGAGGGAAATAGTAATTATTATGTATGTTTTTATCCTGTCATAACATTCTGAAATGAAAATGTATTTTACTGTCTAGCTTGATGAAGGTTTTTGATGTCTTCATTCTCTGGTGAAGGGCTATGTTCTTATATTTTATTCACATTTATTATTATCTGCTAGTGAAAATCTTGATTTCAAATGAAACATCTTATTGAATAAATTACTATGAAACATAAGAGGAAAGATATTACAATGTTGCTGACAGTAAAATTTGTTAAAAAGATATGTTAACTTTTCTTTTTTTTTGCCAAAATCTAGTTTTGTTTTAAATGTTTTCAGCATTATTTTATATGTAGCCATGCAAGGTATATCTTAGAATCATAGCATCATGGAATGGTTTAGTTTGAAAAAGACCCTTAAGAACATCAAGTCCATCTGTAAAGTAATGCTGCCAAGTCCACCACTAAATCATGTCCCCAGGTGTCACATCCACATGTGTTTTAAATACAGGGATGGTGACTCTACCGTCTTAATCTAAAAAAAAATAATTTATTTGAAATTAAAATTATCCATAATATGAAATTACCCTCAGAGTGAATACAACTCTTGATATAGGGAGAAGTCATAGTCTTCCAATAACAAAGGCCATTTAACATTTTTTATTATTTGACTCCATTTTTCAGTTCTTACATTTAGCCAAGTCATAATTCTTTAGCTGCATTTTTCATGTCTTCAATTTAATATTGCATTTTATGTTGTCTGTAGCCTGAATTTTTTTTCTAAGATTAATTACAAAAAAGGAAGAAAACACTAACTCTTCCCAGGAATCAGATTAGAGGGACATAAGCTGGTTTGTCTCTGTTAACATTTTTCTGTCTGTTTCACTGAGAATTTTTAACCTCTCCATTTTTAAGAGGGGACTTGTGATTTAGTTGGAAAGGAGTCAGGTGTATTTTACTGGCTTTGCTCTGCCAAATTTAGTCTTTTGCAGGGCAATAGTTTCAGTGTCTAGACAAGGGCCAAGGTTTGGAAATTAGTGGAAGTTAGGATGGATAGTAGCAGACACACTGAAAGAGGCAGAAGAGCAATGAGAATTGGGAATATTAATAATACAAAAAAGATCAGAGGAATTGATCCTGGAGGAATAAACAGAAGGAGGTGATAAGATGGAAAAAGAGTGAGAGAAGTTAAGCCAAAAGGGAAGTACAGTTGCTTCCAGCTACCAAAACCCAAAAAATATCCTCCCACTTACCAAAAAACCACCAGCAAACAAAAAAATAGAACAAAACAAACAAATAAATAAAACCAAAACAAAACCAAAAGTCACCATACTAAACCAACCAAATAAAAGCTAAAAAATAACCCCCCAAAGTGCCCAAACCAATTAAACTCCATCAATAGAGAAATTAAGACCATAAATGCTATATGCCTGCAGCAAACCCCTGTGGAACAGTCAAGATACATTTTATTTGGCAGAATTTTTCTGCTCAGAAATGTGCCACCTACAATGAATACCATTAGGTCTAGTTGACAGGTGGCTTGTACTGTGTAGCTAATCCCTGACACTAGTTGTTAATTATCATAAATTACTTCTTATTTGTTGTTACAGTTAAGAAAATTAAATCCTAACTAAGTCTAATTGCAAGACTGTCAATTTAAAATTGTATTAATGCTTATATCTAATTTCTTAGCACAGTAACTACAGAATTATAGCATATGTCAAGTTGGAAGGGACCCATAAGAATCATTGACTCCAACTCCCTGCTCTTCACAGCACTGCCTAAAGCTTGATAATTTGACTGAGGGCATTGTCCAGACACTCCTTGACTCTGGCAGTCTTGCTGCCATGACCACTTCCACAGGGAGCCTGTTTCAGTGACCAGCCACCCTCTGGGTGAACAACCTTTTCCCAGTGTCCAACCAGAACTTCCCCTGATGCAGTTTCATTCCATTTTCCCTTATCCAATCACTTCAGAAAGGAGACCAACACCTCCCCAGCCCCTGCTGCCCTGGGGGGAGTTGTAGACTGTGAAAAAGTCACTCCTCAGCCTTCTCTTCTCCACTCAACAAGGCAAGAGATCTCAACCTCTCCTGACTAGTCTCGTCCTCAAAAAAATCACTACATCCTGAAAGAAGGGATTATTGCCATGTCTAGCAATACAATGCAGAGAAATTTAGCATTTTGTCTTTACATGGAATATTAGCCCAGCATTTATATTGCTGAATTCAAGAGCAACTGTCAAAATCATACCTGATTTGAACACATTGCCTTAAAGGAATAAATAAACTCTCACATGAGTATTTGGTGCAATATTACCTAAATGGTCAAACTAAATACTCAGAAAGTTTGGTTTCCCTTACACTTAGTTTGCTGTAGTAATTTGTATCTGATGCTCACATTAAACATTTGAGAAACACTCTTCTGGACTGGAGTAGTTAGATATAAACGTGATTCATTGTACTCTCAGATTAATGTTTTTTCAGTTATCTTTCCTCAAATTTAACCCAAGAACAGACTTGCTGGTTCTAGATGAGATTTCATCTAGCTCAGTGTCCTGCTTCCAGCTGAGGCCATCAGCACACACTTAGAAAAGTGAAAAAATGGATGAAGTGTCTGCATCTATAGTTTCTCCTATGAGATATTTTAGCACATTCCCCAAGAGTTATGTCAGGTATTCTGCGAGAAAAATATAAAATGTATTCATTTAAAAACACATATTATCTATTTTTGTGGTCTTTTTTTTCTTCTATTAGAAGAGGGAGTGAACAGTGGACTATTTTACTGCTTCCTGATTTTGTAGCAATTGATCATTTTCATCTAAATCTTTTTTTTCCAGCCTGAGAAGTTGGATACTCATCTCTTTGTTATGTGAAAACCAATTGAAAATTCAGTTTTTCTCTGAACATTTTGCAGTTCTCAGACAACACTTTTGAAATGAATTGCTGTACTTCGGAGTGTTGTATGTTATTTTATATATTCATCTTCAAACCTCACCTCTGAAGAAAATTTCAAAAGTGTTGCCTGAATCTGGAAGCCATGTGAGCAGACAGAAAGAAATATAAGAGCTCCCTGTTTACAAGAACGTGCCGTTATGAACATGAGGATCAATGTGCCATGTTCAAAGCCAAACTGTTCAGGTCGATGCTCGTGCAGTATCAAAGCATTTTATTGCTCATGTGGAAGTGGCACAGAGATCAGAGACTGAGAGATACCAACACAAGAGCAGGGTTCCAGTAAATGTAATTGGAAAATCCTTGTTTATTTTAAGGGATTCAAATTTTGGACTGGATATATAGAAATAAAGAATAATAGCAGTTGTTGCAGTGAGCTTCAAACCATTTGGACCATATGAAGAAAGGCTGCAATTTCACCTGTAAACAAGGAGAAAGGAAAAAAATGGTTACCTTTTAAACCTAATTGTTGCAACATTAATAATAGATTTTTTTCTTCTCTGTTTCAGTAATCTTTATTTTAATATCTTTCATTAATATATTTCCAGAACAAATCACAGTTATCAGTACAAAGAATGGAAGATATTTATTCAAGACAATTTTCCTTATTTTCCTCTGGCACTCAGAATGCAGCAGAACTTTTAATATTAAAAATTTGTTTCCTGTTTACACCAAAATAGCACTTTGGATAATCTTATTTTACTGTCCTATCAGATTTTAGCTTTTTCCTTTTGTTCACTTTGATTTCCTGAAATCTGCTTCGTAGCTTAGAAAAATAAAAGGCATATGTGAGCCTAAAATTCAAGTTATGATACTTTTTCATTTTTCTGACAATAAAAATAGCTTTTATGATTGTCTTTCCAAGATATACAGAAGTATGTGTTTATCTACCAGCACAATATTTCCGTTTCAGGGATGATTTAATCATACCAAAGCATGTTCTTTGTGTACTTTTATCTGTGAAAAGTATTAATTAATGAAGAGATATTTGTTCTGCATCAAGTTGGCCTTACAGTCAATATTTTAACCTTTAGAAAGCTTTCTCTAAACAAATGACAGGCTTAAAAATTTTTATCTGTTTTGCATAATCAGTGTTAAAACTCAACTTATGTTGTATTTAGTTCAAAGCTTTTCCTCCCCTTCTTTGGTTTTTGGGGGTAAAAAGGGAGAAGTTTTTCAAATAGCACCCAATTTTTCCTTGGGAACTTAAAACTGTCCTTGTGTTGAAGACTGGGTCTGTTAATTTCCAAGTAAAATGGTCTTTCTGGAGCTGTAGTTCACTTTACTTTGCTTTCTTAAATGGAGAAAAAGAATATTCCTTTTATCTGTCTTTTAATGGAGCTATCTTTGGAGTACTCTGTTCCATTTCCAAAGAAGAGATATTGGTTGGCAGCTCTGAGACACAATTAAAAAAACCCCAGCTTTGTGTCTACTGTTCTCTCTCACTTAGGACATTATATTTATAAAGAAAATCACTTGCAGTAATCCAGTACATGGTATCTCAAGGAAAAGCTCACTTTTCTGTGATGTGGATGTCAGATAAAATCCCTGTAAATGGGAATATTGGGAAAATGTCCTGTTAGAAATGATACATTTTGAACTTAAGGTAAATTCTTTAGTGGCTTTGCTGATTTCAGGCTTTAGTGAAGATAGTGAATTGGATTAATGAAAGATACAGTAGTTAATGTAAATTCAGGAGTAAAATCAATGTAAGTGGAAGCTATATAAGTGTATTATTTGCTGCAAAGATATCCTGATTTAGGAGAGTTTAAGCAGCTGTACTGAATTGACAGAATGTTTGTTAACTTGCATTTTTTTTGAACCCTAGCATATAATGCTTGTATTTATTATCATAATCAATTTGAAATTATTCCTGTAATTAATTATCTAATAATGAGCTATGTATTGACCTCTACTTCTATACTAACAGTGGAAACTTTTATGCTCCACTGGAACTATTGAACCAATTGCATGATAAGAAAACAGTATACTAGTTGTAAAGAAGACATCTTAAATCCCCATGTAAAGAAATATTTGTTTCTGAAAGTAGGAAAAACCCATAAATATATCACACAGAATGCTACTTTAGGGATTTCTGAAAGTGTAATCCCAATGCTGAAAGCATTCCTAGGTTTCTTTGCCTACCTAGCAAATAAACAGTAGGTTCATCTCTAGAATTAGCCAATTGATAAAAATAATTTTAAATACTATATACAATCAAGATTATATCACACCTCAAGATTATGTCATACTTCTGAAACATAGATGCACAGAATGTCAAAGTGAAATTCACCTAATTAGGTTAAAACCCATTCTATTCCATTTGAATATTCTGCACACTGAGTGTTTTATTGTATATGATAAATTAGACATGCTTTCATGGAACACAAAAATTTATTGCTTGTTCCTTGCAGTTGTTGAATTAAATGGAGAAAATCAGACTAAGTGTAAACATGTCTTGTCTAAACTTGGTAAAGTAGTAGTGACAGTGCTATTTTTGTCTATGGTGCTTTGTTCAGAGGCAATTTGATATTTAACAGAGTTACTACTGATATTCTGATGGATGACCTAAAGAAAGTGATTAATGCATTATTTTTCATGAAAAAGCAGATGGATCAGGAAACAAGGTGTTTCTAGTCTCCAAAAATCTATCGAGTGTTTTATCTGAGGAATGTTTCATATGGATATTATTATATGATTTAAAAATAAAGAAGAAACTTAAATTTCTCTTTAAGCTAAAGCTTTAAAATTTGGTCTGCTCTTTTTTTTTTTTTTAAGAGTTACAAGTAAAAACCATAATACTTTAAAGACAGATATAAGGGATATTTTATAAACTTTATTGTTATACTTACGGTATGGCTTATAAAATATTTAGCAGATGTGGGAAAAAAGGTATCATCCTGCTTCCTGTGTAGAACTAGAAAACTTTACCAGACTAAAGTACCCTTTGAGGATAGTGAGCAGAGACTTTTTTAAATAAACTGTGAAGCTTTTTGGAAATACCATATAGAGAAAATAAATGTAGGTGGAATAAATTCCTTTAAGCATATATAGTACATGGCTGACTGATCAAATTTTTTTTGTCAAGATCTCTTTCCTTGTGAAAATCCAAAATGGAATAGATTTTAAGAAATATGACTATTCTGGAAACCTGAATTGGAGGCTTTCACTGATCGATTAGGTAAATAAAAGATCTCCTGGGACTGATTACATGCTGGATGCCCAAAGAACCAGCGTGATACTGATGGTACTGATAATACTGATACTATGGGAAAATATTGGGTGGCATTTCAGATTTCCAGTATAAGAACAGCTGTCATCTGTCCCGAGTCAGAAGGTGTCATTCTAGCCAACAACAGCCCAAAGAGATATAGAACATTTGTAAAGCCATGAAATAAGCAGATTCTTATTCCATATAATCTGAAAAAGAAGCAGTGCTAGGTTTCAAGAAAAAACCTGTTGTCTTGTTTTGGTTTTTTTTTTCACTGAACAGTAAGATAAAAAAATTTTTCTGTGACAGTTGCTAAAAAATTTTTTGAGAAGCCACACTCACTATTTATTCCACGAACAATGTGTATATCAAACACAAGGAGTTTTATAGATGCACAAAATGTAGCTGCATTGCTTAGAAGTGATTACCTCAAATACAGGGGAAAAGGAAACATTAAGAAACTAAGGTCATGCTGCCTTTGTGCCAATGGTATAGAAATAGACAAGGCTTACAAATGATTGCTTCTTTCTCCTCAGATTCCTGTTTCTGGGAAACTTAAACTGCAACAAAAATCATTGAACTCAAAGAAAGATAGAGGCAGTGTTTTTAGTATCAAAACACCAAAAAGTAGCAGTAAAAACGAAATGAAAAAATATTTGCAGGATGTCATTTGTCTGGAAAGAATGAAGTACATTGTTCACACACAGTGATTCCTCAAAATGCAGAGGAAGATGTTATATGGGCAAGTCTTCTTTCACAAGAAACCAAATATTTTCAGCTGGAATAAAAACATGTCAAGCAAAGAGTTTTTTGATAGATATTTACTTCCCTTCCTAGCAGAATAGTAGGGAATCCTCTTCTGTTAAAACCAAGACAGTAGGTTGTTGTCCCATTTTCTGTGTGTGAAAATAGTCTAATCAATGCCTAGAAAATCACAGAGGTACTTTTTGTAGGTGTCTGTTCTGGCATCTGTAGCACAGGGACTAAAACCACGGGCTATGCTTTCTTCGCCATCTGTAGCTCAGTGTGAGCCTGAAACATTTCCATATTCAAATGAGGTACCTGCCATAGCACACATATTTGCATTAATTGTCTCCATGGTTCCCTCGAGCAGCAAGTCCTGCTGACATCCTGCCTCTCCTATTACACACAGCTTTATTCCTGACCCAGGAGAGCTCAGGCTTCACCCTGCACTGCTGACCTCACCCAGAGTCTGCTTTTGAGTTGAAGGTGAGATCAGCACCCTAAATTTTGAGCAGGAAGCAATCTATCCCTTTTATCAGGTGCTTGAAGAAATCATAAATGCTCAGGCAGGTCACTCTCCCCTCCCTGTCACTCCTGCACTATGATTTTTCCTCTGGGTTGCCCTTTCCTGAGTGTGAACATGATTCAGGTTTTAACCAGAGCTTCCACCGTGACATGGGGTGTGTCATTTATCCACTCCTTTGTTCTAGAGTGAGTTTTCACTTCAAGCAGTTTGCTCTATTTCAAGTATAGGTAGAGCAACATCATAAGCAGAACAAATCGACTTGCCTTGGGAAAATATTTAGGAAATATCACCAGACAAATAGGAAGTGCTGAACTTTATTTTATAATTTTATTGCTTTCTCTGGTTGCTCAAGAGAGAGAGTTGGTAATTTTTGTGAGAGAAATATAAACTGGAAAATTTTAAATTCTTTTCTGATTTTGCTTTTTTTTGCTTTTGAAGTGAATAAATGTATTCCACCTACATTTAGTGGTCTTGCCATCTATCAGACACCACAGTCCTCTGAATGTCTGGAATGGCTACTAGCTACAATTGCTACTGAAAGCAGCTCACCCTGTTTCAGGGAAGGTCCTTTTCCTTCTTTAGGCAGATTAAATCAATACAGTAGTTGTGTACTTGGTGTGTTTGGACGTCTGGAAGTGCAAGTAGAATCATCTGCTTTTTAAAATTTTACTGTATATGCAGCAAACCTTAGGCCTAAATAGGCAGTAATCTTATACATCAGACATACCTAATGTAAAATTTGTCCTACAACAGTAGTTTCATAATCAGTTTTAGTCCCATCTAAATCAAGCAGGTAAAAAATATTATAAAAATTAGAGTCTTGTTGATAACTGTGGGTATATCTCATGTATTTATCACCAGGGTTTAAAGGGTATCTTTTCAAAAGGTGTATAAAAATCCATCCCTTATGCTAATGATTTCTTTCTTCATTCCTCTAATAGCTAAAGGTAAAAAAGGGGAGACAGAAAAGAAAAGAGGCATACATATGAGCATTCTTATGTTACTTATGCACTCTCTGCTTTTTTCTTGGTCTCAATGCTGGAATACAGAAGGTGCAGTACCTCAGATCTATTTTTAAGAACAGAGAGAACTTAGACAAAGCCTCCTTTACACATGGTTGCTTTGAATCTCTTTTGAAAGTTTGGTACAGCTGTGAGGTTAATTCTATGTCAGGAGACTTTCTGATGCAATCATTGATTTCTTAATTGCCTTAAAACTGCAAAGAAAATGTGATGTTTTGTGCTACCAGAATTGGAAAAGACATACATAAGTTCTTTGACAGAAAAACCAGACTGACCCTTTTGCAGTTAGCCCTTTTGCTATTTATTCAGTCATAGGGGACTTTTTTTTTAAAGATAGCCTCCAATCTCCCCATTCCACGCTCAGACACTCCTGGACTGGAACTTAAAAATTACTTTCTGCCTAGTTATGGTATTATTTATTTATTAATGAGCCTTATATGTTGTCTGTGGGGCTGCCTTGGAAGCCACTTCTCACTTACAATCTTAAGTGAGAAAGCAACAACTGTCTTCCTCAACAGGTGTGATAAACTCATAGGGTTTCAATGCAATACATTCAGAGCTCATTAGAGTAAATGTCATGCAAGTGTTTTTGGTTAGGAGTTACTCATGTTATAATTAGTAGATATTGATTCAAAATTTGTTAAAATCTGCATCATGCTTTTTCAGTCACATACTGTTCTTGAGTGTTTGGCATGTGTGATATTGCAATGTTCAAATTGGAATGCAAAGCATATTAAAGCTGATATGAAGGATTTGACTTGCTATCACATATTTCTTCTTTAATCTAAGCCTTCATCTTTCAGCTGCAGCTTCCTCATCATGTTGTAATTTATATTTTGTCATGTTTTGCTCTATATTTTAATTTCTGACTGGAATAAAACAAAAATTAGTAAAACACCCCAAAAACATGCAACAGGTACCTCTGCTTTAGTGTATTTTAATCTGAGGTTCAAGATGGAATTGTCTTTTTGTACATTTGAATCCATGAGGGTTTTGGTTTTTAAAAAAAAAAAAGTTGTATGTAGAAAGTATGGGAAGAATATATCTGCAAAAGGTAACAAAGCTCTAAAATAACTTGGTTGGATTTTGGACTTGTTTCTGAAATCTTACTCATGGCAAAATGAAAGCTGAACTTCACTTCCAATTATATTAGCTTCCAATTTTTTTTAAGGGGTAGGGAGGAGGAGGGGAGAGGGAGGCAACAATGCATATGAGGTCAATAATACTAAGTATATAATTTATATGGGAAAAAACCCCAACCAAATCCTGGTTGCTTTCAATCTGTATTTATGGAAAAGCATTTGAAAATGCTATGTCTTCAAACCATTTAAGGAATCACTATATAAGAAAAAAGATTTCATATGAGTCCTTTTGGAACATCTTTAGGAAGAGTTTCAGTTATTCAGAACATTATTTTTCCATGTGTTTCCACCTAAATCTTCTACAATTCATAATGTTTATGTTACTCATAAGCTGTGCACCATCTAATTTCCATATGGCTTAGAGAGGAAAAGGTGTGACAGTCTTGGTACTTCTCTAGTCCTTTCCTTTAAAAGATTTTAAATTCTAAACAATTTTATGGCCCAGGACGTGGGTAAAGGATCCATCTTATAACTGGAAATAAAGTATGCCATGCTCTTCAAAAAATTTATACCAACCTATTCAGTATTTTTAACTACATTACTCTAATACATAATATTATTACTTAGCTGCTCCTAAGTCCATCCATAGATTTAAAAGAGCTAACAAAAAATACACAATTTATGTAATTAATAAAGAAGTTTGGATGAAAGATACACACCTTTTGTGAGCCATTTTCTGAGTAGAAAAACAAGCCAGATGAATTCAATGAAGCATTTCTTGGTTTATTCAATTTCCTTGGAAAATCAGAGTTTCTAAGAATTATTTGATTTTAGGTGATTCCATGTGAAAAATTTTATCCCCTGAAAGTTAGGTTCATTTTCATTTTATATAATATACTCAAAAATTTAGGTAATGAAATATTACTTGCATTTGCAAGTCTTATCTGTCTTTCCAGATTATCAATCTGTCTTTCATTCTTGTACACTAATGAGAAAAAGGAAAGGCAGGTAATTAATATATTATCCAAGAAGAAATTAAGTATTTCCTAGCTAATATAATTGCTTTAACATCAGATAATATGTTTCTTCAGCAAAACAAAATGCAAGGAACAAACACCCACCCTCAACTAGGTACTGTCAAGTAAAGCCCCTTGTCATCCTAGAAGAAAAGAAAACTTTCTATTCTGTAACATGCATCAAGAGATGTAGTATATAATTTTTTTTTTTTTATGATTCACAGATTAAGAATCCCTTTTACTCATTTGAGTGGCTCACAACCAGCAGGACAAGTCCTTTCAGCCACATTTTCTGAGCTTGGAGCTCTAACAGAGGTCAGGACATTTGCTGCACTTAACCAGCTACAGCATGGTTCAAGGGTTTGTTTATTTAGTGAGAGTCTCAGCTACAGCATTTATTGCCAGGTTTGTGATTTTGACAAAACTGAACAAGAAGACAACATTTGTTGGAGCTGTGGGTGCCAGAGGGAAATCAAATGAAAGTTAATAAGTGATGCACACTGCTGAAAAATAGGATTACAGTTTGAAGATCTGCTGTTGTTCCTGCTGCTGCAATCAAATCTCAACCTAAAGGCAGAAAAAGCTGCAAAGGGAAAATATGTTGGGAACACAATTTCAGTGTTAGGTGGATACATGTAAGTCCATTAGTGCCATCTATTTGCAAGATGGCACTAAGCATCAAAACATTTCTGAGCATAAAAATCATATTGCACTGGAAGTGTGTCTATAAGAATGATTATGTTGCCCAGGCAATAATGAATCAACCAAGTGCTGCAGTGTATGGTATAAAACACATGTATGGGGCAGGTGGGCACTCACAGAGGAAAGAAATCTTACACACTATGTGTATGTAAGTGAGGGGTTTGTTTATCAGGAGATTTTTTTGCTTGCTTTTCTGCAAATGTTTCCTCTTCATGTAATTAAATGTGTGTGCAAGTGTTGAATCAGGTGACATAAATGGAGAGTTTGGTGAATAATGTTAATTTACATCTTTTCTTTCTGATACTTGGCTTGTAAATAGATTGTAGTTTATGTTTAGAAATTATGAGAGATTAAATCTCACTTATTGCTTTAATAATCCCCTACATGTGTCATTCTTGCCTACAAGGTACCCATTTTGTTCTCTGATTTTCAAAAGCCCATTGGTAACAAACTCAGGGTACACTGGGAACTAGTGACAGCAATGGCATTGATAGAAAACAAGTACTTTTAAGTAGAAGATGGGATTGTTTTAGGAATATCTGGTAAAAATATTTTGTCAATGAAACAAAATATTTTATCTATCATGCTATTCTAATCTGTCATGAATTTGCATAGTGACTCTTCAAATGTACTGGAATATTTTTCACTGAAAATATACTATTGATTGGACTCATGATAAGAAGAAGTGGCATCTACTTTTTTTCATTTTTTCATTAATAGGTTGTTAAAAGATATGCCTAAAATACCGTTATCTTCATAATTTCAAATAGGAAATCATGACTTTAGAAATATAACTTCATGTTTGCCTACAGTAATGGAAGTGTTAGAAGGAGAAAGCATTGTCTTCACTAACGTTTCATGAAGAATTTCTACATGTAATTGACAATAAATCAATATTATGCTGTTACTGATACATTATCTTACATGTATTGTGAGGTACTTTCATTTGCAGAGCATAACGGAAAGATAAATGACAACTTTATGAAGGACACCTTACAGTATTTATCTGACATTCCTTACAGAGGAATTTCATAATTAATTTCTGGCTTTTTAAGATTATCAAGAAGGATTTTGAAAGTGCCTTTCACCATTCTTACAGTGAAAACAATTCACAGGAAGGAGAAACATTGAACAAATATGTAAACATCTCATATGATTCTCAGGTCAAATGTCAGCTGTATGGCCTTCTCAATAATAAGATTTTGAGTTTCAATATGAGGCCTTAGCTTTGTTTTCTAGACAGTTTTAAAATATTAGAACACTTTTTTCTTTTCAATACCATCTTTTACACCATAAATTTGATGAACTTTTTCTGTTTATCCGCTTTCTGTCAGTGCATTCAGCTTTGGAGCAGATTAGCAATGCAGTTTTCCCTCAGAGCAAGAGCAGGGTCAAGAGCAGCCAGTTTAGGATGATGTGCTAAACTACTTGGGCCCTGTGGTTAAACTTTTTCTTAAAAGAGGTGGGTTTGGACCAAATAAGGAAAATCAGACAGTGAGCAGCAGGTTCTGCAGAGGGAGGACAATGTTTTTCACTGTGCCACTCCTTCCTGTGCAGCCAGGCTCCACTGCCCATCTGCAAACTTACACCCTGTACACAGAGCCCCTCTCTGGACCTTTCCAAGGAAAGGCCATGCATGCTCCAGCAGAGCTCCTCCTGCCAGAGGTACTGGGGTGTTTCTGGATACTTTTTTGCTGTGTTTTGGTCCCCACCTCTGGCAGACCAGGACTGGGAATTGTTACGACAGTCATGGACCGGGATCATCCACAGATCACTGGAGCTGATCTCTATCTCTTTCGCTATCTTTCTCTTACTATCTCCCCTTTCTTAATCTCTTATCTCTTTCAAAGCTTTTCCCAACAATCCCAGAGTAGTTAAAATAAAAACTATTGCTGTTGTTCTATTGGTTATTTGGTGTTGTTTTGCTCTAATCCACTACAGGAGCTTCTTTACTAAAGACCCTACTGATGTGCCTCAGATGCTGGTCACAAAAGATGGGTTGGGATTCCAAAGTGTGGGATTATATGAGGTAACACAAGTTTTTCTCTTTTAAGATACCTGTGAGGACTTCCCCTTAAGGATATCATCTTCTCTGGACCTTTAGGGATATCTATAGCCAAACACACTACATTTCTTGTTTGCTGCTTTGGAATTCTAATATGGCACAAGTTTCATTGACCATCTTGTACCACAGAGTGCCAAAACACATTTCTTTCAGTGGGTTTGTTCAGCTAGCAGGATATCAGGGGTGTCATCATGGGTGCTAAGCATAGATGATTATCAGCTGACATTGAGTGAACTCATTTGTATCTCAGACACCCATGATGTCTGAGAAAGAAGGAAGGCTGTCTTCTATTCCAGACATTTCACCAAGAATTTGTAGACAAACTTTTGGGAAGCTGTTAATTTCTGGACCTGCACTGATGAATTCTGCAGCACTCTCGCCTCTCCTTCAGCAGGAATTTCCATCTATCTCAGTCTGCTCACAGAGGCCACACATGGCCCCCAGCAGGTGATGTGGCTTGGCAGATGTCACTGCATTCTTCCTTTACAATAGCAGTGAAAGTGTGGTGCAGTGAGAGCTACATCATTGCTCTGCAGAGATCTAAGTGTTGCCTGTACAGAAAACTGATTTCTCTACTCTAAAATGGGTCACGGTGGTCTAAAGCTTTGTTGCTGTGGGACACCTTGTACAAGGTAATCTATTAATCCCAAAACTTATTCAGGTCAATGGTAATCTTTCTGTTTTGGGAGCTCAGTTGTGCTCAGCTGGATTTTTTAATTCCTTCTGAGATTCCCAGGGAAACATTTTACACTTTCTCTGCACCTAAAAACACTTTTATTTTACGTCTATGTAAAGAAAAAAAAATGAGACTGTAAATTTCATGACGCTATATTCCACGTAAGGAAGTGTCAGTAAATTGAAATACACCACCTACATAATTCTTCAAATACATACATAATAGATATAATAATCCAAACATCTCCAATCATACAGAAAATTTACAAAAGCGACCTTTGTAGGTTTGAAGCAGATTTTAACTATGCTAAATATTATTTCCTGGTCTTTGAAGTGTATGCCTAATAGTGTCATTTTAGAGTAAATAGAAACTTTTATGCATCAAATTATTTCATTGAACCTCTGTTCATATGACCTAGCCAGGGTTAATATAATTTGATGTCCTCCTACTATTTTGAGTATTAAAAAATTCAATGAGAGCAATTTGGTTAGTTACAGGAAGGATTTTTCCAAAATTGCCATTGCTTCTGGAACAATTCTTAGGTCTTAACTTTCATTCAAGGTAAAGCAGGTGCACTCTGTGAAATCATATTTGCAGGGCAAAAAAGGTGTCTGCAATGCTGCAATTGGATGTCCATGAACAAATCACTCTGAAAAAAAAAAAAAATTTCTCTGCTACTGATGAAGCAGGCCTAATCTTTTAGCATTAATTCTCACTCATTAACTGAAGTTAATCCTGACTTTCCCTAGATGTGAAAGGTTGCAAAGACTTTTTGTTAACAAAAGTTAATATCTAATACTTTTAAAGATGCACTCAAATGCTATTCCATGTCATCTGTCCAGCACAGTACTTTACAGAAAAATGAACACACTCTAAATGGGGTTTGTGAGCAGAGTAAGGGTCAAATGACAAAATGTGATAGTACACAGATTATTAGATTCTCTCTCATAATCAGATATCATATAAATTCTGAATGAAAAATATGAAATTCAGCAGTTCATAACCCAGATACTGTGTGATTTAAGTATTGCCAGTGTCATCTGTCATCCTCCGGGAGCTGGAGAGATGGAATTTGTTGTGCAGCAACATCTCCAATGAGGAAAATCAAAATCAGCTTTGGGAAGAGATTTGGTGGCTGGACTCAGGAGGTGTGCCTTGAGTGCAGGGCAGGAATTCTGTGCCTTGAATGCAGGGTGGGAATTCTGTGCCTAAACTCCTCAGGGCCATGGTCAACCAGCCAAAAAAAGCTTCCCTGCAGCCCAGGAAAAGTCTGCAATGGGAAGGTGAGTTCCTTTTAAACATCCTCCTTGCTTTCTGTACATGAGGGGTTCTGCCAGCAATTCTATATTTTCTTCACAAGCTGTCTGGGAAGGGGTGTAGAGCACGTTGGTGCTCTTGGTGATTTAATGCATTTGAAAGTACCTCATCACTTGCTATAATCAGTAATTCAGATAACTTGGTTGGAAGTTAAAATGTGTGTGATAGTGTTCTAGCCTGAAGTATATACTAGGGTTTATTTTCTTTCTTTGGCATAGTAGTTTTTGTTCCCTCACACAGAGATAAACAATGATAAAATCCAATTATTAAGTAGAGAGCACTATTGTATGAAATGATAAGAGTAGCTTGTTTCTAAATGTTTTGTCCTTTTCCTAGTAAATTGAATTTTGACAGTGAAAAATTGACATTTTATGAAATTGAGTTTTGGCCAGATCTGATATGCTCACTGAATGAGATGGGAGAACTGTGTTTAATGCATTAACTGTTAGATAGCTTTTTCTCATTTAATATTTGTCAACAAGTATGTATTTAATTAGCAGGAAGAGGCAAGGGACTAGATTTTTGGATGGAACAACATGTAATAAGTCTGCAGTCTAAAGTTATATTTAAAGGTATATTTAACATTTTGAATGTAAAGAAAACCTAAATGTTATATGTGTGGTTTAAAGGATATATTATCTATAATAAAATATTATTAAAATACGTGTATCATATTTGTGTTAAAATATTATATATACAGCTGTTAATTGTATAGTTCCTCAGTCTTTTAAATTGAAGATAAATAACCTTGATATGTGTCCTCTGGAGATAAATAATTTTTTGAGACATGTAAAATTATTTATTCCATCTTGGGCTCAAATTTGTTGTATAGTCACTGTCCATACAATCCAATGAGAAATGACAAAATACAGAATAAACTAGTTGTGGGTAAATCTCAAAATCTTTGACTACTATTCAAACTTCTGGGACTGAAAATCTGCATTAAAAATATTGTGAGAATTGTCCGTGGAATTTCAGTGTCTTGCATCCAGTCATAGCTGGATCATGGCAGAACCAAGACACAAAATTTTACAACATAAACAAAATGGGAAAAAAAAATGGCATTTTCCAATTTACTGCAACAAAACATTTTACAAGTTATTTCAAGGAGAGGGAGGGATGTATCTTTTTTGACCAGAATCATTCAATTAACTTTTATAAAGATAAATCTGGGGTCAAGTTTCTGCTGGTACATTGCCATTGTTAGTTAATATGTACCTGTACCTACAGAAAAAGCAACAACACATCAGTGGTATTGTTTTATGTGTCACTTTTAGATGCAGCAGAATGTCCAATAGTGGAGAAGCAGCAATGGATTTTGCAATGGTCAAAATCTCAGGAAGTCAGTCCATAAGTTTGGTACATCCTGATAATTTTATTTCATGCAGTCTCTAGACTATGTAACACATATGTTTCAAAGCTTAGACACCTGTTGCGAATTTACAGACATGAGGTAGTTTGCCAAACTACCCAAGAGAGACCAGAGCACACCTGCTCAAACAAGTTGGAAGCATTACAAAAGCACAAACCTGACAGAGGCTTTATGAATCAACAATAATAGTCGGGAAAAGAAAAAGAAAAAAAAAAAGAAGACAGCTGTGGAATTTGCAATTTATTGATGAACACATCTTCTGATTTAATATTCATAACGTTTGCCAAGTAAATTATGCTCCTTTACAGAAGCTTATTTCCAAAAATGAGAAGTTTGTAGAGTTCCTCATGTTTCAGTTTTCGTAGTAGAATAAAAATTCCAGTACTACACGGCACACCCCAGTGAATTTGTTGAACAGGATGGTAATGTAGGAGAGAAAAACACCAAGACAAGCTTAATGAACTGGAAAATATCAGCTGAAGACAACAGGAATCTATGTTGGCTGAATTCCCACAGGATGAGGCTCTGTGTGAAGGGACAGCCACACTGGGGAATAGAATCTTGTGTCTAATCTGGTCTCCTGTAATGGGACCTCTATTATCTGCTCTAATGAAAGATGTGTCTGTGCAGTGTTTTGCAGGCAGATGTGAATTTGCTCTGCCAGTCTGCTAACCTGCCTGGAAGCTGTGTGTGTCAGACAATGAACCTTAGCTAATGTACACTGTTTCTCACAGGGGCTTATTAGCTCAGCTTTGATGTTATCTAGTGTATCTGCTTTGTTTCTGATTTGGAAGTGGTTGGCTTCCAACTGGCTCCAAGTTTGGGCAGTTGCCATCACCATGCTCCACTGCATCTGAGCTTGAAATGCAGTGCAGACTACTTGCAGAATTCAGAAAAAGAGATAGCATATTACTAGGAAAAATAGAAATCGATGCCTTACTAATAAACTGGAAAAAAGCCCATGATAAGTTTAATTTGGGTGATGAACACAACATGTGGTATGTATTACGAAAGGAAAAGAGCTTTATACGAGGAGAGATTCTCAAGGAGACAAACTGGATCCTCTGGCAATATTCATTTAGCTTTGGAAGTCAGATGACAGACATGACAACACATCATAAAACTGTGTTTCTTGAGCAGAAAAAATACTTTTATTTTACTGAGGTCTAGCAGGCTGGGTCTCTGGGTCTTCTGCATGAACTTGAAGGCCTGAAGATATAAAACAAAAATACTTAATTCTCATACAGAGTCCTGGATGAAAGATCATTGATTTTTCTCTGCAAGATCAATTTCTATGGCAAATGTAGAGGGTACATGTAAGGACTCACAATTACATTTTGAAGATTTTGCTATTGTCAAAGGCCGTGAGGATAAGGAAATTTGCTGTACCTTACTGCTGGGCCATCTCAAAGCTCTGGGAAGGAATCCACAAGACAAAGGATTAGTATATCACCAATTTACCAACCAACTCAGGTGGTCTAGTTTATTTACCAGCTTAGCTGGTAATGCACAATGGGGCAGTACAATGTTACATGCTTAGCATGAAGTAAAAAGAAAAAAAAAAAAAAACAAAAGAAAAGGTAAGTTAATGGCACTGCTTTGCAAAGCAGCAGAAGAAATACAATTCACATTTCCTACTACTTGTAATTTTTTCAATGCCTCTTTCTGGGAATTTCAAGTAAAAGTAAACTCTTATGCCCAGAGTACCCAGAGGAATGCATCCTGTCTCCTTGTTTGTAGAGCTAATAACCAGTCATGCTTCTGGAAGTTCAGACAGAGTCAACCCTCCAGTCTACACACTGCCTTTGGCTTACATCACATATAATTTTTTTTAATTTCCATTTTTTCTTCAAAAGCATCCCAGTCTCATTTTAGAACAGTATGAACAGATGGAATGATGCAGTACAGAAAAGCAGTAGTAAATTCAGACAAAATAATCCAAGAGAGTGATTTTACAAAGTATCTCAATCCACTATGATACTTGAAAAGTATTACAACTCTGAGTAAGTCCTCAGAAGAACACATTTGTGGCACCTAGGAATGGAAGCATTCATGGAAACATGAAATATGGTCAACATAAAGGGGAAAATAGATATTGACAATTAAGGTATTTCAGAAACATTTTAAGAATTGTATCATTTTTTCTCTTTTTTCTTTTCTAGTCCTGATGCTCTGTTTTTAAAAAATAACATGGTTCAATCACTTACCATGGGAAAATCTTGATTATTCCACATTTTGCATTACACAGCAGCCTCCAATCAGACAGACCGTAAGATATGCATATAAATAGGAGGAATGAGGGGGATTACAGGTGGGAAAATAGTCAAAAAAAGAGGGAAAAAAATATAATGCTGTATGTGTTCCTGCGGTAGTGCCAAGAAAGAGTGAATTGGAAGTTTTTGCTTCATTTTATATTAGAGCAAAAGATCATGATGGATGAAAAGCTGGACATGAGCTGGCAAAGTGCAATTGCAGCCCAGAGCCCCCCGTGTGCTGGGCTCATCCAGAGCCCCGTGGGCAGCAGGGCAGGGAGGGGATTCTGCCCCTCTGCCCCCTCTGCTGAGACCCCACCTGCAGGGCTGCATCAGCTCTGGGCTCCAGCACAGCAAGGACAGGGACCTGCTGGAGCCAGGCCAGAGCAGGCACCAAGGGGATCACAGGGATGGAGCAGCTCTGCTGGGAAGACAAGGTGAGAGAGTTGGGGCTGTTCAGAGTGGAGAAGACAAAGCTCCACGGAAAGCTTAGAGCCCCTGCCATTACCTGAAGGAGCTACAAGAAAGTCAGAGAGAGACTTTTCACCAGGGCTTGTGCAAGGCCAGGTGATCAAGTTGACAGGGCAAGGAGTAATGGCTTTAAACTAAAAGATGGTCAATTTAGATTGGGCATTAGGAAGAAATTCTTTACCAGGAGGATGGTGAGACACTGGGGAAGGTTGCCCAGCGTGGAGGTGAATGCTCCATTCCTGCAAACATTCAAGGTCAGGTTGGACTGGGCTCTGAGAAACCTGATCTGGCTGAAGATGCTCCTGATCACTGCAATATTGGAACTAGATGATCTTTAAGGTCTCTTCCAAGGCAAACCATTCTATGGTTGTGTTAACAAGCACAATACATTGAAAAAAGAAATATTTTTTTCTATCTGTCACGTGAATGGAGATTGGAACCCTCAGGTTATCCAAATTTATGTAAAAGAGGATAAAAAAGAGATAATTTTCCTTATAGCTCATCAAGTAGTAATGAAGCAAGTTATATTCCAGGATCATCTATTTCTGAGGACAGGTAGAAATTTAAGGAATATTCCCTGACACACATACTGAAGGCTATAAATACAGTTTTCTTTTATCGTAAAGTGTCTTCTATTATATCAGACTCTTGTTATTTAAAATATTTTCTGCTTTTACATTCCCTCTAGAAAGCAATTTCTGGGAATGAATGAAAATTTGGGTGTCTTGGTGATTTAAGGACATCTCTGTTCTGTATGTCTGTGACAGGTTTATTTTTCCTTCTTCAGTCTAATCAGAGTGCTATAATTATCAGAAACTGAAGACTATTGTCTTTGAACTAATGTTTCTGATGCCTTATCATTGGACTTTGCTGATTTTAAGAAGCTAGTCTTTGGTGAGTTTATCAATCTACTGGCATCTGTTTTTTTCTTGCTACAAGCGTGATTTTTTGTGTTTTTTCTTGTTCTACAAGTGTGACTTCTGAGGTTTTCAGTTTCTGAGGAAGTGTTCCAAAAACCCATTATAGACACTATATGAATAAATGCCTTTAATATAGAAGTCACTTTTGAATCATTGCTACTAGTTCCCTCTGTTTCAAAATCTTATGCTTTTCTTTCTATTTTTAAATTTTTTTCTTTTTTTTTCCTCAGAGCCTTGAAGGAAGCAAATATTTTTAAAGGGTAGCAGGCTTTTTCTAAAGAAAAAAAAAAAAGTAGCTGGCTAGGAGTTCTATTCATAAATTCTGTCTATTTTGCAAGTTGCCACCTGTTTTTTTTTTTTTCTCATTTCTCAGATGTGTCTCAGTTTTCAGGGTAATTAATTGTGAATACTGTTTCTGTACTTACGTGATGTTGCTGCTCATTTGGCTTTTCATTTTCTGTGGTGATGACTGCATAGAACATTAATTCTGTTCAGTGCATGAGACTTATTTCTTACTCCTAGTGCCAGTTAATGAGTAAGTGAGGCACTTCTAGCTACCTTTAATGCTCTTAGGATATCTGATGTGTGGCACAAGCTCAAAAAAAATGACCCATTTCTTATTGCTAGATATTTAAAATACACATGTAAGGTTCTTCTATATCATAAGTAATTTTGTCTTTTGGCAAAGACATACGTATAATGTTCTGACAATGAAATATTAAATCAGTAATCAACTAATTCAAATAAATCTCTCACCTGTGAGAAGCAATAAAGTATTTTTTGTATATTACCTCCAATTAAAAGAATTTACGTACCATATTTCAGATTGAATGTGTTCTTTTACACTTTGGCATTCTTAAGTACAGCTGCAAAAATTAATACAACATAAAAACCGAAAGTAGCTGAATAAAGAAAAAAATAGAGAATAGAATACTAAATTGAATTTACTCTTGAGAAGGGGAAGATGTTGAGGACATCTCATCTCCCTTCTCCTCTTCAGTGTTAATACTGATACTGAATTTCTTGCAGCAGTTCAGCTCCATCTGGGCTGCAGAGAACCCCCAAATTTCACTAAGGAGAAAAAGGAAAGCACTAAAATATTTCCACAAATGGGACAGTGGCCCAAGCCAGCCCAGCATGCAGGGTCCTTGTGGAGAATGGAAAGAGATTCTTCTATCTTCCCTTATGCAGTAGATTGAAGTCTGAAGAGGGTGGTCATTCAATGCACTGATTGGAAGAAAGGCTCATAGTATGAGTGAAAATAACTGGTGAAATGACATCATAAAATTGAGACCATATATGACAAAAGAATGAATGGAAGGAAGACAGAAAAATAACGTGAGGAAAGCAGTTTTAATTAGCATAACTTGTTTCCATGATTGTTGCAGTGCTCTAAATCTTAGAATAACAGAATGGTTTGGGTTTAGTGTTGGTTGGAAGGGACCATAAAGATCATCTTGTTCCAAGCACCCTGCCATGGGCAGGGACATTTTCCACTTGACCAGGTTGCTAAGAACTCCATCCAACCCGGCCTTGAACACTTCCAGGGATGGGGCATCCACAACTTCTCTGGGAAACCTGTTCCAGGGCCTGAATATTGCTTTATGCCTTCTTGCACATCTACCACCTTAAGCGCAATACATTCCTTCAAAAGAGTGCATTTACTTACTCAGATTGTTCCATCCACATGCTTAATTTAAATGGTTGACACAGATTGAAAAATATATTCCAACTTTTAGTCAGAATAATTCAATAGCTAGCAGATATCACACATGTGACACTGTTGGGGACATGTCTGTACGTTTGTAAATTCATGTGCCAAGGTATTTGAATGCTGATTTGAGACATTATAGAGGGACTTCACACCCTTAAAGAAAAAAAAACAACAAAACCAAACCCCACACATCAGGACAAATGATTCAAGTACTATGTGCTTCATGCTAGTTTAAAGAGAAATCACATCCATTTGCTTTGGGCAAATTACAGTGAGATTTCAACATGCTAAAAACGATTAACTTATAGAAATACGTATAGGGGATTTCACTTCTAGTGAAATCTGTATATCAAAAAATCTGTACATCAAGAAATACATATAGGGGATTTCACATCTAGTGAAATCTGTATATCAAAATTTAGATCAAAGTCAGGCATAGAGAATCAACTGTTTCACTACCATGCAGCACCAGGAAGACAACTGAAATGAGAGACTACAGTAATGTAATTTTTCAATTCTTTTTCTAGAACTGAATATACTTTTGGTAAAATTTCATTAAAATCTCTTCTTTTATATTTTCCCTGAGGAGAATAAATAGTGAAATCTTGAGAGATTCAAGTAGTCTATAAGCTCAAGTTTTAACCTACGCCTTGAAATATTACAGAAATGACAGAACTTTATCCATTTAAGTATTTTAATTTATAAATTACAACTATTCTGCATAAACAAGTGCATTTAAGATATGTTAATTGAATTTGTATCTGGTGCTTGTTCTCTGAGCCACTGGAGACAGTTTTGGCCTTGCTGTCTGCTAGGGAAAAGTCTCCTTATAGTTCTACAGACACACATTTGTATTATGAAAGGAATTCTTCTTCAATATAATATAGTTAGATCTCATGCCTGTGTCTTCCAGCATCTTGAAATATGAAAGCACCAGTGAAACATGGTCCAGTAGAAGGTTTAGCCAAAATTTCTGTGGCAGTCTGGCCATCTTCCATTGGTAGCCTTAGAAAGTCAGAATCATAGAAATGTTGGTTGAAGAAGCTTTGCCCAATCCCATCAGCACCTCTCCCAGTTGATTTGATGGTCATTTCTCCTTCTTTTATGGGATGTCACTTTGAAGAAACATTTGATTCCATCAACTCTGTGCCTCCCTTCAGGAAGAAACAGGCTGCCCTTAAATGTCTTTTCTTTGTAAACCCAACATGCTCAGCCTCCATGCACCAGGAATGTGCTCTAGGCCTCTGAGGAGAGAAGACAAAGGACTCTGCACAATTTGATGTGAACCAAGCAAAAGCTGTTTATTGTGCTTCTAAACATTGTTTATATTTACTTATTTTTGGTCTACACAGTCATGCATTATTTGATTGGTAGCTCCATTTTGTCCATGCATCTCTTGATGGGTAACTCAACTTTGTCCATGAGGCAAGCATGCATCTCTTTCTTAATCTAATTGGTAGATGCTGTGTTATTTCACTTGGTTTGACACCCCTATGTCTCTCAGCAACTTTTCTGCTTATTTTTTTTTTTTTTATTATTTATTTTAAACAACAATAAGTATTTCAGTGACCCTTTTAATGCCAGATTTTACTGGGAACATAATAGGCAATCCCCACAGAAAGACTATCTGATCTGTGTTAGTGTATTTATTCACAGAGTGCTATAAAAAAGCCACAGAGCCCAAAGACTCAGATGGCAGCCCGAGAAGATGTTATCACCTCTTGCATAAAAATTATTCCAACATTAAGAAAAAGCACTTCTCAATGATCAGTTTGTGAAAAGTTATAAAGTGTATAGAACTACATGGTAAACTATAAAGAAATTTATCTTTGAACACTTGTTTTGAACCAGCTAGATGGGCTCACTGACACTGGTATTAACTAAAATGGGTATTCAAATTATTTATTGTTGCAAAATAGAATGGAAAAAGTATGAAATTTGTAAAATGATGAAAATTCAAAAAAGAATGATATTTTAAAGACTTATCTATCATTATGTCTTCTATAGATCTGAAAATTATTAGTTTTTACTGATTTTATCAGTTTGAATTAAATAGTTGCGAAGTTTTTTCACACTTTGCTAAAGAAAGAAAAGAAACTAATTGTATAGACCCTTCAACAGGTGTATAGATTGCAAATTTTTTACACAGGTGTATGAGAGTGTCCTGAACTTAAGCTATTTACTGTTTTTAAGGACAATCATAAATAATCAAATTAGGAGAGAAATTGTACGGCAACTCAGTGGGAGCTGAAAATCTTACAGTTCAAGCAAACATAAGTGATATGAAATCCTTTTCAGTAAATGGGAACAAAGTTTTATCAAATAATAACTCAAATCTTTTCTGTAAACTAGAGCTAGCTAGCCCTTTTGAAGAAATAGTTTTTCATTCACTTTCCTCTTTCTGATCAAAATTATTCTAATGAATGCAACTACTGTACATAATGGCTTGAAACAGATCTACTTACAAATACAGCTTGTCTGTTTATTCATTTATTACTTCATTTCTTTTGTATTTGATGTGCCAAAATCATGTGGTCCTGTTTATGCTCCTCAATTTCCTGAAACGTTTGAAATGAGAATAAGTATTTATGAATAGCAAATATCTCAATTTGCATATCAATGTGGTTATTTGTACAGAATAGAGCTATTCTCCGTGTGCTTGGGTAAAAAAATCACTGAACTCATCAGTGTCATGTGTCTACCTGCCAACCAATGAGGCATATAAATGACTCAACAAGTCCAGGAAACTGAATTACCCGATGATTAACAACTGGCTTAGAGGCAGGATAAGAGGGCATGAGACTTCCTCTCCCCTCAGTTTTCCTTTTGCCATAATTTGCATGTTTGAGATGCAGCAGTGCAAAGAAGACAAGAAACCGCCTGCTGAGGCCGGATGAGAAATTGCTATTTCTGAACCTTTATGGAGTTCTCCCATTTTCCCTGCTTAGGCATGTAGGAGCTCCCTTCTTGGGTCTTTTAGATGGAGTGGCAGCTCCAGTTGTCTGTGGCAGTGGAAACCTTGGAAGCAGGGCTGTGCTTCAGAAAAGAAAGAGTAAAAAGCAGTCTGTGAATTGACTGTTGCTTTAGGTTCAGTAGAATTGAACCGGAATTAACAGCTTCCAGCATGTGCAGAAACTGAATATTCACAAGTGTGAAACAGTTGTTTTGGTTATACCTTGTAAGTAGGGTACTTAAAAACTGAGTAAAAAAATGAGCTGCAGCTGGTCCACACTTGGGAGATGTTTTGTCTGCTATTATGGGTATGATGCCTCACTGGAGACAGAGAAGCTGGGTCATTTGTGAACTGGAAGCTTCCTGAGGGACAAGAAATTCTCATGAGATTATCCTTTCCTCATTCTAGTCTGTATCTAGAATGAGACAAGGATAATCTTGCCAGAAAATCTTACCTTCTATTTTAGTAAAATAAGGGTTTTAAAGTGATATGTGCAAATACGCCTCTTAGGCATTTCCTAAGAGGAAAGAAAACCATAGTTCCTATCTGTGGAATTACTGTTTTAGTAGATAACAAGGAATCTGATTTGGCAATGAACCTGCTACATTATTTCTAAAAACTCTGATTTACACATGATCACATCCTCACACAATTATTTACAAGGTAGAGGGGAGGGGTAGATTGAGAAGAAGCCTTGATAACCATAGGTGTATACACCAGCCAAAGTAATTAAGAAATATGAAGGAGATGATAATAAGGTTCCTTCACAAAGATTAGTATTTCTTTACAGTGACTCTACATTTTCAAATTATCTTCACTTCAAAAAATTCAAAGTATTGCCAATGGGAAAGTAATATTAGCTAAAATAACACTTGCACTCTCACCTAAAATTCAATTTCCAGTCTAATAAGCTAAAACACTACTTTAAACATACAGTGTGAATAAAAGCATGCTAAGAAAGACTTAAAGAGCTTTTCAATTTGCTCTACAAACTGCCATGATAAAGTTCATATGAGATGTTTTATTTCTAGCAACCTTTACTCTTAGTAAACCAGCCTAGAAATAGGAAAGTCTCCATACAGCAATTATGGATGTTTAGGATCTTGAGAAGATTATTGCATAATTACTAAACTTAGGAATCATGCAGTGGGTTGACCTTCAAGAATATGGCTTTTTAAACTATTGTATTACAAAGAATTAGCTCTATAATATCGCTGCTGGCAAAAAGGAGCAAAGTAACAATGTACATGTGTGCATGTGAACACACATGCACACTATGGTACATGTGTGTAGCATATACACTAGTGATCAACCCTGTTTTCCTTTCAAAATACAGCATTCAATGACCTACAAGACAAAACCAGTATTTATTCAAACAGTCCTTTCCATTGCTGGGCACTGGACAAATAATTTAGCAAATAAAGAAAAACAGAAGCCATATAAAATAAGTTGTTTTTTAGCAGGACACCTCTTCTGGATGCACTTGGACTATGCATCCATTACCTTAAGCAGAAATTTTCATAGTTTGAAATCACAAACCAGCTCTCCAGTTGGGTGCAGATTATTTTTCTTTTTACCCTTTCAAAATTGAAAGTCAGACTCAGTTTTAGAACTCAGTTTTTCTCATATAAGAAAAGCATCTTTTGATCTGATTATTTCTAGGCTGTTTGGGATCTTTTACCCACCTATTTTTTGAGCTCTAGCTCAGGAACTTCTGAGGTATTCTGATCTCAGTGTCTCATTTCTTGAACCATGTAACGCCCTCTTTCTGGAAGATGTTTTCTCTTGCCTATTCTTCATTCACCTTTAGTATCTGCCTGGACGTTTTTCTCATTAGTGAGATTAATTAATACTAGTGAAATTAATTAATTTCTGTTAAGTTTAAGGAATCTGCTTCTTCACTCCAGCCAGACCTCACTGGCACTGCAGAAAGCTAGGCTATCTATTTCACTGTGAAATTTTTTCTCTCATTTGTCATAGCACCAAGTGTTATGGTGAAAACTGATTGAATCCACTCTTACCTCTTTAGATTTGAGGCAGGCAGAACACTGATTGAAACGAACTCCTGTGAGTCAGAGGGACTGTGCAGGAATTAGTTTAAACCTGTGGGTGAGGCACCATAGATGGATTAAATGAAATACTTAAAGAAAAAAGATAAGAAAGAATGCATGCGGAGTCATTCACCATGGCTTAGCTGACAAGTGGATTTTCAATAACCAGTAGACATTGATATTTTGGTTTGGAGTCCATCTGCTTGAGCTAAGTAGATATTTGGAAATATACAAACGGTTCTGCTGCTCTGAAGATATTTTTATTTTAAAAAAAAAGTGTTTTTTTTCTTTTCTGTTTAGTTTCTGTAAATTTTTTTTGTTACGAGCAAAGGTATTTCTGAAAAAGTAATATTCTGTCATCAAGAGAAAAAAGCCCCAAACATGTCCTTTTTATATCAGAATGGGTGCACTCATCCATATATTTACACTATTTTCATAGTAATACAGAAGTTTTCCAGACGTATCTGGAATGTCGGGGAGGAAAAAAATGCCTAAAATATTTCATCCTCATTGTAGAAAAAAACAATAAAAGAGGACAATTATATGCTAGGAATCACTGCAAAAGGCAGAATAAACAGTCTGCACAATAGAAGAAGCAAGAATTATTCCAAAATTCCATTGAATTGTGACAAAATCATAAAAAGAATATTACAATATGCAACAAATACTGTAACAGTATTTACTGCATGCAATAATTATTGGTGATGTAATTTTTCTGCTAAAAGAACAGATGAACTAGTACAGTGACATCTGGCTATATAATGTTATAAATATCAAAAAACAGAGCTTAAGAATAATATAAATACTACTTTGTAAGTACATTAAATGAACCCGCACAGAGGTTTGCAAGAAATTAAGTTCCATACAGTAAGTTCAAAAAGGAGGGTAAAACAAGTTTGTAGATTCCACAGGGCCAAATGCTGATAGGTTGCAGAGATTCCTGAATGGAACGTGGTTAGTATCAAAACCACATATGGTAGCTTTAATACTTGCATTTGGTTGGATTTCTTTCTCTCTTCAGAGCTATCACTTTGAAGAGATAAAAGATTTATCTTGAAGAGCAGGTATTGAAACTTGTGAGCAACACAGTTCCTCTCATAACTACATATTATTAATTTTTAAAAAGGTAGTTTTTATTTTTCAGGTATGTACAAAATCCTAGAAAATATATTCTGTTCAAATGAGCATAGCAAAATGGTCATTCAGGAAAGGCCAATGGTCGTCCCATCATGCTATCTGAAATGTTTATAAAAGTAGAGCTAGTCAGAATACTTTAATTTATAGAAATAATAAATTAGAAGTCTCTGAAATTCTTTGGGAGAAATAAGGTAATTTGTTTTCTCTGCTTTATAAAATATGCATTGTATTCTTCTATTTGTCACCTACTGTAAAACTGATCATGACATACAAATATCAAAGATGGAAAATATTTTTTTATTTTTAGATACACCATAAATCTGGTTTTGTACCATAGGTTTGATATTTCTTATTTCAGAAGTATACCACTGTATTTCATATCATTGTTTTTATTCAAACCTATCCTGTTCAGCAGTTTCCCTTCCTACTTTTCAAATGCATTTCTTCACCTCTAGATGTCCGGTAAATGAAAAATATCTATTTTATCCCTATATAATCTTAAAAAGACTGACTTTTAACCTTGTAGGATATGATTCTGAATGGATGACTTCAGTGTCTAAACATTAATGTAAGTAAAAAAAATTCAAGCTCTGAGACACAGAAGAGAATACTTTCTGTAGCAAACGTGGTCTGGTAGACACATAAAAAATTCAATATTATCGTAGAATGATTTGCATTGGAAGGAACCCTATGTAGACCCAGTCCCCCTTCCATGGACAGGGACACATTGCACATCTGATCAGGTTGATCAGAACTGACCTTTAGCACCTACAGGGGATGGGCCATTCAAATCTTCTCTGGGAAACCCGTTCCAGTGCCCCACCCTGTTGCAGTGTGTTGCCATTTCCTGTTTCACCTATCCCAACCCCCCAGGTGTGCCAACCTCTCCTTTCCCCTCCCCCTGTCCCCAGGCTTAAAAGGAGATGGGACCATGAGGTCTGGATTCTGTTGGGAGCTGTTACAAGATTCAGAGGTCTGTCATCCTGGAATAAAACTCTGGATTAAAACTCTACGGCAGAATCCTCTCCTTTTTCTCTTCACCGTCGCCTGAACCTTTTCCACCAGAGGTAAACTGAGTTTCTACTTTGCCAGGATTTGTTCCAAGTGCCCAGCTGCAGCACCCAGCTGGCCAAGGGTATCTCTGAGGAGAAACGCCACAGCTGCCGCCTTTGGCCCAGCAGCAAGGGTCAGATGAGGCCAGGCACGTCCCACCCGGAAATATTGGGATTAATATTCCATACCACCCCACTCAGGGAAAAATTTCTTCCTAATATCCAAGCTAAACCAGTACTCTAAATTTGAAGCCATTTCCCTTTGTCTTACATACTCTTGTAAAAAGTCACTCTCCATCTTTTTTATGGCCCCTTTAGGTAATGGAAAGGGCTGCAAGGTCTCCCCAGAGCCTTTTCTTCTCCAGTCTGAACAGCCCAAACTCTCTTGGCTTGCCTTTATGGAGAACTGCTTTTTTGTGGCCTCCTCTTGACTCACTCCAACAGGTCTGTGTCCTCTTTTTGTTGGGAACACAGCACTCCAGGTAAGGTCTCATGAGAGTTGAGTAGAGAGGCAGAACCCCATCCCTTGACCTCCTGCTCACAGTCCCTTGGATGTACCTAGGACAGGATTGGCTTTCTGGGCTGTGAGCACATAGTACCATGTTCAGCTTCTTGACTGCCAACAATCCCAAGTATTTCCCCTCAGGGATGATCCTGGCTCATTTTCTACCCAGCCTGTGTGTGTGCTTGGGATTGCCCTCACCCAGGTGCAGAACCTTTCACTTGGCTTTGTTGAACTTCATGAGGTTCACTCAGACTCACTTCCCCAACCTTTCCAGGTTCTCCTGGATCCATCCCTTCCCTCCAGCATGTTGACACCACACAGCTTGGTGTCATCAGAAAACCTGCTGAAGGTTCCTTGATCCCACTGTTCATGTTCCCAAAAAATGTCTACATAAACACATGAGTTTTGCATAGAAATAAGAGACATATATCCAGAGAATGGTGGGGGTTATGTCACAAATGCCACTTGTCAATAATTGAAATGCTTTTGTGTCAGGTTCAATAATATGTTTAGTGACTTCTGTGGAATAGATGAATTGCCACCATCAGACAGGAGCATGCTGAATGAGGAACTTCATGCTTCAGTTGTCACAGATTTATACTAATGCAAGAAAGTGCAGTTTTTCTGGAAATAATTTTTCTGTGAATAAATACGGCAAAGATTGAGTGAAATGCAAAAGAAACAGAGTACACTATTAAATTTCATTTGCAAATTCATAAGACAGTTAATGTATACATCTAAAATTTTGGATCTGTCTTAAAAATCCACTTATTCAAACTCATGTACTGTACAGTAGGAACAATGAACTCTTTAATAGATTTTAATAATTTTTTAAGTAATAGGGCCTGCAAAGAATAGCAGGAAAAGTGAAGAAATTATCTTATGAGACGTAGCTGTGGTGTCTCTATCATGTAAGAGTAGAGCTGGCCAGCAGGTACAAAGGCTTCCCAAATCACCAATACCATCCACCCAGCCTTGACAATAATTCAGAATATTGTTCCTCTAGGAGTTAATGGTAGATTTAAAATGCTTGGAAATACGTTAGGGACCTTTGTTTTCCTGAGCAGTTTTCCATTTTTCGCCTAGTAAAATGAAGACATGGAAGACATAGTTCACATGTCAGACTGAAAGATTAACACAATGGAGGGAAAAGGGTTACCTCTCATAAAAGAGAAGCGGCACAACAAATAATGAATACACATTTGTTTTTGACACATTCAGAGTTGAAATCCATGACATAATTTATGCAACAGCTTCACAGTTGGAGTCTTCTTTTCCCTCTCTCTCACAGATGGTGTAGAGAGACGGTCACATATAATAAGCTGCACTCTCCTTTCTGCTGCACCTGAGATGCCTCAGCAGGTATGGTCACGGTGTGCTTCATTCAAAGGTACTTCGTGCCTGGCAGCCCACGAGTTCTTCAGCTTGATTGATCTGGATAAGATACGCTTACAAATCTGTTAAATGAACAAGAATTTAAGCTGTCTCCTTACTGACTTGGGAAAACCTGCTTGCCTATATTTTGATTGACATACTTTTGACATAGTTTTGGTAGTTAATGTGGTAAAGTATTTAGAACCTTGAGTTTTGAAGGTCTGTAATCTTTCTCAGCCATTTCAAAATATGTGTTCTCTAGGGATCAGGGAAGAAAAATTTTTGTTCAGAAGTCTGAGGTTTGCACAAAATATTGTCATTTTAGCCCTCTGAATCAGCTTCAGATAGCTCAGGACATCATTCCTCATTTATGCCCACCTTTGGACCTCCTTAGATCTGTCATTGTCCTTATCTCCTGGTAAATAAAGCTATCCATTTTGCTCATCCTGGTGCCATCTACCTTGGCATTTTTGCAATCTTTTTTTTTCCCTCCCAGAGAAAATCATTCCTTTTTTTCCCTGTCTAGTCCTGACAAATAGCTTGATTCATTTGCCAGTTCTGAAGAGAGCTTAGGCTCAACTTTTCATGCTGTCACGTCATGACTGATGCTGTCAGCACATGCACAGTGTTGATATCCCTGCCATACATCCTTGCCTTTGGGGACTGTGGCATTGTAACTTCACTAGGTGCTTCAAAGAATGCAGGTGAAAAGTGACATGAGGTTGCACCAACTCCAGATTTTGGAACGTTACTACATGAAGTGATGATCTGGGATATCAGGAGGCAGTGCTATGCAATCTGGTCTTTCCTGAGTTCTCTTTCCATAGGGGAAAAAAACTGAATCAAAAGAGTAAACAAACAAAACATCCTCAAAATTAAACCAGACCCACAAACCTTCTTACAAACAATCATTGTGCTTGTTTTTCTCCTTTCTAAAAAAATTTTCAGGTCTATATGGAGTTATGAGGAATATATTTAACTGTAATATAAATTTCATAGCTAACCCTTCATCCCTTCATTTTAGCTGTTTTCCAATTTGGAGAACACATTAAAGCTAACAGCTTCAGTTCTCTCTCTCTCTGCATCTAACATAAACTTGAACCTTAAAGTACAGAAAGATGTGTCAGGTTTATTGAGTTTTGCTTTCTCTGACTTGTGGCTATGTTAAGCATAAAATGAAAATTGCCCATGCAACATACAAAATGAGAATTAAGGTAATTTAATACAAGGAAAAAATGCCAAGGAACTCATAATGGGTTCTTTGCATGGTCTAAGAAAATAGATTAGTTGAAGCATTTTCTTCTCATGTGCTTTGTAGAATTTTCAAAAACTAATTTGTCAGCAGAATAGATCAATAAACACTAGTAAATGAATTTAATAATCCTTCTTATGATACTGAAATGAATATTGCTGTTACATTTGGTGCTACTTTTTAAAAAATATGTTTATCTTTTACTGAAATGTGAGAAGCTTTAGCTTTTGTTATTCTAAGTGATATGTATATTCTGAATACACAGCATTAAGTTGTTCTCAGTTATGATCCAGTCATACCATAAATCTTCATAGTATTGATTAGTTTCACAGAGCTGGATTTACCTTCAGTGGAAATGTAAGCTGTGAAGGGAGTTGGGAGAAGCCTTCAAGATAATGCTGTAATTCCCATGTATATTATCAGATGCTGGATATTTTTCAGACGCATTACAAAGAACTATATCTAAAAGGGGGACCCTATGGGCAAGAAAGGACTTTATTGTCTTATGTGTAGCATAAACACAATCATAATAATTGCTAAAAATAAAACTATATACCTCCAGCATAGTAACCAATCACACAAATCTTTTTTGACATATAGATCCTCAATGTAAAGTAAGGTATTTGGTTTTTTCCGATGTATATTTTTTTTAATTTGTTTCTTTGATTCAGTCTCTCTCTGCACAAAATAGCATTCTTTCTGTGCAAATTACAGCATTCCAGAAATCTATACCATAAGAACACTAACCTCTACAATCTCCCCAATTATACTGATTTAAATATATCCTGCTGTTACTTTCTTTGCTTTACAGGTTTTACATGTATTGCTATGTGTAATAACTCAGAGCCTGCCCGGTCTTTTAATTCTCAAGGTAAGAGGGAAATTAAATGTAGAATTCCCCAGGCAGGTCCCTGGAATTCAACTCTCTGCTTGGAGAGGTATATTAGGGTGACCTGATCTTCTGAGCAGATTTTCTGTGAGGGAAGAAGTGCTGGTTTTAGCTTTCAAATTGTCACTGAGAACAAAAGAAGTGAAAATGGCTAGTGAGAGAATAGTGCTGTTCCTTTCTGCCCTAGGCCAATTAGTGGATTCTAGTGGGAAGTAAAATGTAGTATTTTCTGGTTTAATGTAAAAAAACTTCACTCATAGGACAACTGAAAGACAGGAGATGCTTTCTCTTGCAGGTATGAGGCAGTGCACAGTACAAGGCAATTCAGAAAACCCCAGCCTAGATTTATATCACTAATGCCTTTCTATAATGTGAACACCTCCTGTTAGTTGAACATTATCACTTGTGTAATAAATATTCAGGTTGAATTCACCCATTTAAACTGAAATGTTGGACACAGCAGAGCACAAGCACACGCAGTGCATTGTTGGCACTCACAAGGCACAGTGATTATATCAGTCCTGGAACACCAACACATGCAACAGAACTTTGCAGAAAACAAAAAAATTTTTAAAAAAGCAGGAAAAAGTTTTGGACACTTCATCAATTTCCAGATGCTTGTTTTACTTTTGTGGGCTAATCATTCTGGTGAGTGCCAAGTTCTTGATGGTTGTCTAAGAATTCTGCATTTTAGTGAATACTCTTAAGGTCTGATCCCGAGCTGGTCTAAAACAGCTGCTCTCTAATGATATAAATAACTAATTCAAAATGCATATGGGATGACACATGACTTCTCATATACCCAAGAGTTTATAATTTTAAGAAATAAATTATTAATTATGCTTGAAATATACATTAGGAAAAATTTTGCTTAGCCACCTGTCTTGATGTTTCTTTGAACCTAATGAAACATAATTTAGCATTCCAGTAATAAAAAATAAATGTTATATTAATTCAAATAAAAAAAAAATTAAAAGCTGAAATTGAACCACAATCATATACATATTTGTACAGGCAGTTGTACATATTTGGTCACCAGTGGAAATTTAAGTGCTTTGTTAGCAATAAGATATGATGCAAATGGAAAAAGAAAATCTGTGGAAGGAGAAAACCTGAGCAAGAAAATGCAAAACTGCTAAAACTTTGCAAGTAAAAACACCTTATATGTGATAATACTAATGATTCCAATTTGATTTTCAGGACTCATCCTAATGGACAGGCTAAAAAAACTGAAAGTGTTTCCTCTGTAACATTACTTATTAGAAGAAAAGATTGGGGGAAAAAAGAATCCAGAGTGTTTCTTCTTTCAGATGGAGGAACTAGGAAATATAAACTGTCCGCTAAAGTAACTAGAATAATGAAAGACTAGAAAAAAAGAGCTTTTGTCTCCTGACAGAGACTTAATATTCCAGACTTTGTAACATTTAACAAACTGACCCATTAAAACTGTGCCAGCCTTAAGGATTGATTTCTAGAATAAAACATGGTATCCTTTAAAAAAGCAACAACCCCTCTACTGCTATTCTGTGAAACAGGAGAAATTTTGAGCAAAAAGAGACTCTTCTAATGAACTATAAGAGCCATTTTGGTCTTAATGCCAATTTGTTAGGAGATGATTACCAGAGACTCTGTCAGTGTCTAGCTAAAAGGAGTAAATTTTTAACAAAATAGATTATAGCTTTTATAAAATTATTTGAAATGGAATTGTGATGGATCTTAAGAATTCATTGGCTAAATCTATTTCTCTCTCTTGAGATAACAGTGCCTTAGCTATACTATTTTTACTAATTTATGTATCATGAGCTTTGTGAAGGACTTGAGTTTTCTCACTGTATTTGTAGTATGCCATGATAGAAAGAGGTAGAAAATCCCCTCTTTATAAGATTATAACTTTTGAGTTAGCTGATTTGTCCCTAGCCTTCTTAGAAACGAGGTCTGAAATTTATTCCTTTACAATTGGCTTCACTGCAACATTTCCCAGGAAAGGTGTTCTTACCAAGACTACTTCTTGCCATATCTTCATACTTTCATCAATAATCAGCTTTGCCCTGTACCACACTCCTACCCACACTGTAACCAGTCTTCAGTGCTTTGAATAAGTTAAACTTCCACTCAATCATTTTCTTTCTAAACTGATCAGTTTAAAGTTTAGCTGGTTTGTTATGGGGGCTTCCCAGTTAACACACTCCAGAAAATTCATTAGATTAATTCTATGTATGTTCATAAAGGGTATTTCAGGTGTTCATATATCTTTAACTTTTACCCTGACTTTGCCTGAATTCTGGTCTTTATTCAAACCAAGAACTTCTGTGCTATCCTATTTAAATCTTTACCTTCTCATGAAATTAATTCATTCCAACTTCTCCTCTTACCTTTTAAATTTCTGAGTCTCTGACACGGAGATACACATTTAAAGATAGTAAACTAAGTTTCTCAATGGCACTCAGCAACAAGTGGAAATCTGCTCACACATATACTTGCATAGATGAGTCTTTCTCAGCAGGTACACCTCTGTGCCTTGTGCACAGAACGAAATTTCTTGAGAGTTTTGATTCTGTCACATTTCTCACCCTGCTTTATATTTAGTGTTTATGTTTTAATTCTTAAAAGGGATAGTCACTTCAGTCATAAAACAAATCTGTTGTTTTTCCTGTGGTCACCGGTTTTAATTTTGGACTTCACTGCATATTTTGTAAAAAACGAAAAAACAAACCTAATGAAGAAAAAGGTGCTACACCAATAAGTAATCAGGTCAAATGAAAATATTGTCCATAGCTGATACAAGCATGTATTTCAGGTTACAAAATAAAGAAAAGTTCATTTTTCCTTTCCTTGATGGCTAATTATTTATCCTCCCTTATAATTATGCCATCAAGGCATGCTTCAGAGTTACAGCTGACTCTCTATTATTAGGTTAGTTTGTCTTTGGGTGACAGCCAAATGTGCACAAGAGATTAAAAAACTCTTTGCTCTTTCATCTTTTGCATTATTTATAATTATAACTTAAATAGCATATACTGAAGTGTACTTCAGAAGATAATATTTCATTATTCCTGCTACAAGTTCATTCAGGTGGTTGTTTTTTCCTTATAAAATGCTTCTAAGTGAAAATATCTATTTACACTGTATTTTGGGATCATCCTTTTTTTAATAGTCATTCCTTTGCACTGCTTACAAAAAGAAGGCATGAAAAGGCATGAAAACTTCAATATTATTTCAAGAATAATTTTTTCATGGAAAGAAGTGACAGACATTGGAATGGACTGCCCAGGGAGATGGTGGAGTCATCATCCCCAGAAGTCTTCAAGAAAGTACTGTACATGGCACTCAGTGCTCTGGTCTGTTTGACAAATTGGTGATCAAACATCGGGCTTGATGATCTTGGAGGTCATTTCCAACCTAAACAATTCTGTGATTGTGTGACTATTGGATAATTTAGCTGAAAGATTCATGATGGATACCTCAGCCATTTCAAGTCAGATACGTGTGGTTACACATTTAACTAAGACTCCTTAGAAACCTTAAGGCTGGAAATTGAAGGCACATTTAATAATATGAAATGCTGTGCAAAAACACTAGTTTTGGAACATTACCTTCATAGCAGCTATGCTGCTCATTCCTACCCCTTTCATCTTGCTCTTCCTTCACACAATCTGTCGCACACTGCCAATGGCATCTGAGAAATGATCTGGAGAAAATGAAAAGACTTTTTTGTTGTTATGCCTTCTTTCTTGTAAAGCTGCCATTTTTCTCTAATCAGATTCATAGCCCAGCTATACAAATAGCTGTGTTGTGCTGGTGCAGTGGGAAGTGCACCAGCACAAGGAACCTTTGAGAAAAGTGGAAGTGGTTTAAAATCAGTCTTGGCCTGGAACAGAAATCACTGCCCAGGGAAAACTCACAAATGGAAGTCTCTGGATTTAGGTGGCTGAATCCATTTTAAGCCCTCCATTTTCTGTATCCAGCATGAATGTCATGCTTCCCCTACAACATTTCATATAGACCTGTGGTGTATACCACTTCAAAGCTATCTCTGATAGTCTGGCTACAGAAAAAGTAAAAAAATAGAACCCACAAAAAGCCCATACATAGGAAAAATACCAGTATTGATGATTCAGTTGTTACTGATTTTCATTGTCACAGAAGACTATGAAAGCTGATGAGAATCTCAGAGCATTTCCATTATGGGATGTTCCAAATACTTGCGTGTATTTGTTGGAGCTGCTTTGCTGAAAATCTAGACAATGAACTTCCATGTGCATGGTGAACATGGTAATGCTGATTAGCAGCTGGAATTGATAGTACTTTGGAGATCTTTTCCAACCTTTATGATTCAATGATTCTAAATCTCTGAAAAAACCCAATATTATAAGAAGCAATTTTGAATATGAATTGTGAAAGTTGTCAGAGATGAACTTATTAAAAGAAAGTAAAACATTTCTTATCTGCAGCTCAAAATTTCTAAAGAGGTTACGATAGGCCAAAAACACCTCCAAAATCTGAACACTTAGTTTGTTTTATGTTTTCAATCAGTTTATTTATTTATTTGAGTTTAAAGCTCTCTTCTACATCATTGTACAGATATGAGGAAAAGGTCAAGAGAATTTAGACATGGTGGCTCTGTGACACTTTCCATTTGCTTAGCATTCAAGTCAGTTTTTCCTCAGCATCAATCAAAGACAAGGAGACTTGGAAGCTGATGGAAGTGGAAAAGTACTTTCTGGCCTCAGGCATTTGTTTACTAATCATATGGTGTTGCTCAGTGGAGTGGTTCACTTTTAATGGGTGCTTAGCTGTGTGGACCAAAGGCAAAGGGGGGAAAAAAAAGAGAACAGTTTGTGTTATACTTATCCCTGTGGCTCCACATGTAATACTCATAGACAAATCTTCATTTGTTATAAATTGTGATTACTACATTGAAATCAAACAAGAAATGTCCAATTACATTACCAGAGCATCTTATCCCATTTTTTATTTGGCCTTAATTTGGAGAATTTCTCAAGTAAATAATATTAAGGATATCTGTACATGGTATCTATAGTGACTTGTGGCTAAACTAGCTAGATAAGGAGGAAATTTATTTTCCAGGGATTGTGAGTAAACACAATAAATTGCTATGAGTGCCTTTCATACCAGTGTTATGATTTATTGTTTTGAAGAACATCTAAATTGATTTTATTAGTTTCTGGTGTTCTGGAGATTCAACAACACATAACTAGTCTTAACTTCCACATTTCTTGTGTCACCCTTGTAGCATCATCCCAGGGCTGTCCACTTGATGAAACCATCCAAGAGCAAGGTTTCTGTGAAGCCTGCTTGATGGGGAGTTGAGCAGACCAGATTTGGCACCAAGAAACTGTTTTTGTGTTGACAGACAGTTCATTCCACTCATGGACCAGTCCTAGACATAACCTGGGAGGTCTCCCAGCATTCAAGTCTCTGAAAATTATTTCAACTGTATTTTAACCAGTTGGTTTTTCCATTTCTTTTTACTCTGTGGGGTATATACTCTTCTTTGTCCTTTTTTTTTGCCATAGTTATGGCTCATTATTGTATAATTAAAGTATTATCTCCCTACCTTTTAAGCTACTCACTATCATGTCTATCTATGAATTTTATGTATCTTTGTCTATGCAAAGAAGTACTACAGACATCAGGCTGCCTAAATTATTGTAGCATATTTTCTGAGAGCTCTGACATCAGGTTAAGTGCACTATTTACTTCATGAGCAAACCAAACAACTCTGGGTGCACTAAAAGTTCATACTAATCACATCCACATGTAACACTGTGTACACTTACTTTCACCAATATAAAAGCAATCTGCACTTAAAGCACTGCAACATAATGCATATCCATGCTCTTGTTAAAATAGTAAATCCTTTGATTCTCATTGACTGCTCCTCAGAGAGGAGAGAGGTATATTGCTTGTTATGTATAATCCCTTTGTGTATGGTATTTAGATAGGAAGCATCACAGACTAAGGTGTTCAGGTCAGCAGAACATTATAAATGCTGTGTTTTGAACTGTAAATTTGCTATATTTGATTTAAGCACAGAGGGTGATTTGAAAAACTTGAAGGAAAATTTCAATTTTGAGAAGCTGTGACCTTTTCTTCAGTGGGATATATATATATACACATATATACACATATGCATATATATATATATATACTTATATACATATATACATATATACATATAATGCTGTTTTTTCACCTTATTTATCCAGTGTCTATTAAATGGCGGGTTCTGTCTTTGAAAATACTTCTGTCCTAAACTATTTACTCTCATTGCCACAACAGAACCATATTTTCCATCGTCAGAAAATATTTTTGCCTTCCATGAAAAAGACATATTTTAAAGCATCAATTCAATTTTTTTGAGGAAGAATTTGAATTTTCAGTGGAAATCAATATTTTCCATTAAGACTTTATTGTTAGTCAGTAAACCACACAGAGCTAAACAACTTTGATTAAAAGTTTTCCACGACTTCACCCTGATAAGACATAAGTGAAGGGCAAGACCTCATTTAGCAGACAACATAGAAATATTCATTTTGGTTTTGGGGAGGTACATTTATCTTCCCCTTTCAATCACAGAATACTTCTTTTCAACAACTTAATTTCTCTTTTATTATTGGTGTTTTGGTTGGGTTTTTTTTTTTGTGATTGAACCAATGTCATCTGCAGAACATAGAGCTTTATATCTCCTGCTTTTTCTAAGGTGTATTAGTGTTGTGGATGGAGTGCTGCACTTCACCTGTAACCGACAGGTAGCAGCATGTTTGTTAAAAGAACAGTGATTCAAAGACTTTTGGTGCTAAATCTGATGGTGGTTTAACAAGATCTGATATCAAAGTACTCTTGATTACTCACTGCTAACAGGACAGCGTCAGACAAAACTGTCAGGGGGACACTTTGGGTGAGTGATGAGCTAAACTCCTCAGAGGGAAGTTTCAGTGTAGCAGGATCCAGGCTTAATCCTGGACTTGGTAAATAGTTTATGTCTGAATGACTGTATTTTGCACCATTTGTCTAAGATTTCAAAGCTCATCCTGCCATTAAATGCTTACTGGGTGTCTGATTAGATAAGGAATCTCTCAACCTTCAGCAACCTTTAAGCAGGAACATTTTGAGGTGTCCCTGCTCCAGGGTACATCCCATACAGGATAGCGGAGTGTGGCCTGGGCTCTCCACTGTTTATGAAGTGAAGAAATGGGCTCATGGTCATGCCTGCATCCTGACTACAGCTGTCAGTGTCTCCCAAGCACTACTTGAGTCAGACCTTCATCAGAACTGGGGTTAGGTGTGCACATGGCTCAAATTAGCCCTTGGCTATTGTGATATTATGAAGCAAATTTGAGCTGGATGCAGCCATCACAACCAGATGCATCCACTAGGGATTTTTTTTTTCACCTAAGTTTTGGTATCAGTGAGTTTAATTTATGGTTTTTAATAGATGTTTGTCTTCCTTCTTGGACATTAGATAGTTGAACTCCTAACACTGAGCACAACTGATTATATTTTGTGGATAAAAAATGAATGGTCATCATTCAGTATATGTTCACTATTAATGAGATGTGCTGAATGAACTTTATAAAGGAGCTAGTAACATCTCAGTGTAGTGGTACTTCTTTTATAGCTAGAGGAAACAGATCATTTGAAAACACTGAGAACTAAAGCTTCTATGTGGAACAGAAGGTCAGCCTGTTCATGCAGAGAACGGATGCTTGAATAAATGATTTTGCTTGAATTAACAGTTTTGACTTATAATGATACAATATTATCAGAAGTTAGCAATTACAGCCAAAATCTCTTCCTTTCTTTTCAGTGGAAAAAACATCTAAACCCACCCCTGCAATAGAGTTTCTTATCCTTTTTTCCCCTTTGTTTTGTTAAGTAATTATATTTCACATATATATTTTGTTGGTAGGTATGTGCAATTATCCAAGAGTGTCTGAAAGCTACTGTACAGTTAATCTTTACTTAAGGTAATACTTTGCATATGTTTGGCGGTGGTTCCTTTCAATTTATTTTTTTACTTCTAAATGCAGGAAATGGTCTGAAACCCATTAGAATAATTTAGAGAATTCAGTTATACAGATACAGATTTTTTTTTTGTTACAAAGAAATTTTATGGAACTTGTACTGAAACTCAGAGAATGCTGAGGTCTAATGTAATGAGAGACCAATTACACTAAAAGTAGAAACTGAAAGAAAAAAACAGTGTGTCAAATAGAAACTTCCATAAGAAACCATAAATATTGAAAATAATCCTGTTATAAATAGTTCTTTTTCCACTGAATAGCTGTGTAAAAACAAAAAACTTATATTCATATTTTGGAAGCAAAACAAGAGAAAACTGAAGGGAAAAAAATCTGACTATACATGAAATTTTCATGTGCAGCATGCTACCTATGACAGAATTCCATAAGTTTACTCTAGTACACTCTAGCTCACCAAATCCAAATATGTTTAATAATTCTATACTGCCTAAATGCCAGATGGATGCTTGTATTTGTTTAGATTCTTAGAATAATGACTATGTTTTCTATTAATATAAAAAAAAATCACATGCTGACTGTAAGTCATATATGGCAATTTAAATATCCAGGTATTATGTGTGGAGGGTTTTTTAATGACCACTCATAGTGGCCTATTTAGTACACTGAATTTGAGTTATGGTCGTGTTCTGGGTTTGCATGGCCAGGTTTGGTAGTGGAGTGGAATTGTATTTGTGAGATGTTCCATGGCAGGAAAGAATGATGAATCTGACTCCATCTTCTTACAAGGCTAATTTATTATTTTATGATACAATATTATATTAAAGAATACTATATTAAACTATATTAAAAAATACAAAAAATATACTTACAGAAGGTTAAAAAAATAATAATGAAAAGTCGTGACTTTTTGCAGAGTCCTGACACAGCTTGACACTGATTGGCTAATGAGTGAAAATACTCACACCAGAAACAATCACCTGTGAGATAAACAATCTCCAAACACATTTTACATTAGTAAAACAGAGGAGAAACAATAAAATAATATTGTTTTCCTTTTTCTCTGAGTCTTCTCAGCTTCCCAGGAACAAAATCCTGAACAAAAGGATTTTTCTAAAAAATATGACTGTACACAGTGTGGTTACAGAGGTAGCTCCTGTGAGAAGATACCAGGAATTTTTCCCATGTCCTTCCTCACTGTGCCACTGGCAGGAAGGATGTAGAGAAAATCAGCAGTGAAATTGAGCCCAGGAAGATGGGAGGGATGGAGAAAAGTATTTTCAAGATTTGGTTTTATCTCTCATTATTCTACTCTGATTTGATTGGTAATAAACTAATTTCTCAGTCGAATCTGTTTTGCCTGTGATGGTAACTGGTGAGGGATCTCTTCCTGCCCCAGTCTTGATCCATGAGTGTTATATTTACTTTTCCCTGCCCATCTGAGGAGGAGAGTGGCTTTGGTGGGCACCTGGCATCCAGCCAGGTTCAGCCCACCACAGACCATAAATAATTATTATCACAGTTTTGTTTCAGTCAATCTTTAGCACTGTTTCTTAGAAAATAGATTCACTTTTAAATTAGATTGCACAAAAAGTATTATGTACCTTCTCAGAATTGTGAAAAGATTTTTGGACTACTGATAACATTCTGCTGTTTGGAGACAGTTCTGCAAAATGACAATTTTGTACTTTGGAAGTTAATACACCAATAAAGAAAAAAATGTGACAAGCAAGGCAGAAAATACTGATTACTGCAGAAATTCAATCTGAAAACTAGGTACCATAATAGTGGTATTTAATGCCTTTTTGGCTCAGAGAGGAAGCTTTGAATGATTTATTGATCATTATTAATATTATTGTATGGTGAAAATAAAATGGTCGCTTAAGTACAATACTTTCCCTCAAGGAGTGCTTACAAGATGTTTAGTTTCCTCAGATAAATGTTCTTTATACTATATTCTATTTAAAAAAAAAGACAATCATATTCTGTTCTACAGTGCTAAACTAGGACAGTAATCTGTTTTAGAAGAACTGTAGAAAACATACACTTCAACAGAAGATTCATGACTGAATTCTTATGAACATTTGAAACATTATAGAAAAAAACCCCTCATATTAGGACACTGAAAAGTTTTATTTAAAGAGATACAAAGGATTTCTGAGATTCAGAGATGTGGTCCTAGCTAAAAGGACCTGAAATAATTATCAAAAAATACCTTAATGGCACATGCTTGTAATGCTTGTGATTGCAGTGGAGAAGCACAATTTATTAGGCTGCACTTCTGTATAAAGTGTTTGGAAAAAAGGCACTTTTTACCTAATGAAAAGTGACATTTGCACTCACTTAAGAGCTTCTTTACATGTGCTTAACACATGTAAAGAATTATTGCTATATTAACTGTAGGAAGGGTTTAATTCTCAATAGTGTTTTTCCATGCTTACTAACAAGAGTTAGAACATATAAACTTCTTTCTGTTGCCTTTTTTTTTCTGTAAGGTTTCAAACAGGGCAAATCAGTTACTCATTCATATAGAGCACTGCTCTGGAGCTGCCATTTCCTGAGTTCAAGACATGTTCATACTGTAGTAGGAAATGAAGTTTACTACCTCTATTTTCCATGTTCCCGTAATTCAGGCACTGCAACACTGGCAGTCAGAGCACAGGAAGCTATGTCCTATGAATTGACACATTTTCAGGGCATGAAAACATATATGTAATACTACAAGACAACAAACTTCCAAAATGAGGTGGCTAGAGAATTTCTTATGAAATCATGTGTTCAAAGTTCAATTTGTGAATAAACCTTATTTAGGAGTTCCAAAATATTTTTTCAGTACACATTCGAACTGCATTTTCTATAGCAATGAAATGATAAATCTTAACATCCAAGGATCACTCTTTCTTGTAGGGAAAGCATCTGTGCTAGGATGTACTCCTTAAAGAAACATGATTTAATATATGTCTTCCTTACTGCAGATTTGGGTGACAAATAAGCACAATTTAAAATCCTCCAAGAATCATAGAATGGCCTGAGTTGGAAGGAACCTCAAAGATCACCCAGTTTCAACTCCACTGTCATGGACAGGGGCATCTTCCACTAGATCAAGTTGCTCAGAATTCCATCCAGCCTGGCCTTGAACACTCCCAGGGATGAGGCAGCCACAGCTCCTCTGGGAAACCTGTGCCAGGGCCTCACCACTCTCACAGCAAAGAATTTTTTCCTTATATCCAATCTAAACCTACTCTCTGTCAGTTTGAAGTTTGAAGACCACTCTGCCTTGTTCTGTCACTCAAGGCCTTTTATAAATACTTTCTCTCCATTTTTCTTGTTGGTTCCCTAATGGAAGGTCACAATTAAGTCACCCCAAAGTCTTCTTTAAGTCATCCCAAAGCCACCCCAAAATCTTCTTCTCTAGTCTTAGCAATCCCAGTTCTCTCAGCCTTTCCTCCCAGCAGAGCTGCTCCATCCCTGTGATCCCCTTGGTGCCTGCTCTGGCCTGGCTCCAGCAGGTCCCTGTCCTTGCTGTGCTGGAGCCCAGAGCTGATGCAGCCCTGCAGGTGGGGTCTCAGCAGAGGGGGCAGAGGGGCAGAATCCCCTCCCTGGATCTCGGTAAATACAGGAATTCACCACCCTGAGCATATCCATAATGACACATACTTCAATTACACTCTCACATGTTTTATTTTTTGCTGGACCTTTAAGTTACAAATTACCAGATTCATTAGCATTCCATTCATTCCATTTCACTGAGGTGGGAAAACAAGGGTAATCAGACATGTGGGTGCCTGTGTCCCTCCAGCACAGACTTGGATTTGTGCTGAGTTCTCACTAGCTCCCAACAAGATTTCTCACTACTTTCAAATATCATTAAAAAAGATCCAACATTTTCAATCATATGCATAAGATCTATTTATTGACCGATATTAGAAAAGCATTGGATTTTTTCCTAATCCTGTTTTGAAAGGAATTAATACCTTGATTCTTTTTTTTTTAAAATCCATCTCAGACATCTGAAATGGAAAATATCAGCTGGAGTGCTTTATATTTTGTTTAGTTGCAATTATCTGAAAACAACAGTTTGTAACAGAAAGTGTCAAATAATTCTAACCACTTTTAAAGCATTATTATTTAACTGCCTACAAAACTGTTATTTTGAGAGAACACATAGCTCTTTTTAGAAGCAGAATTGGTTTTGAATAGCGAAAAAGAAAGAACTTAAGTACTGTTAGTAACTTGTGTTATTCATCTCCTTTATTGCATACTGGATATGTATATGTGTATTGTAGCATTATTCAAAACTGTTCATCAGTCCCTGGATGGCAAAGAGGCAGGAGATACAAAACTGACCTCTGTCCGTCTCCACATCTCAGTTTATCAGGCAACACCACCTAGTTTCAGGAAGGACAAAGAATTTGTCCATTCTCCTTCAAATGTTTCTGCAGTAGAAAAGAAAGCAACAGAGCAGGCAGAAGAATGAAAAATCTGCCTGTGGAGAAGAGATGGAAAACATAATTTTCAAAGGATTATATGACATGTCTTTTGGCATACCACCAAAGAAGATTAACTTACATGGAAAATCACTGGAGAGGGAATTCTGAAATGTTCTTTAATACAAAAACTCTCACTGATATGTGATGATCTGCAATGTACATCCACTTTATTAGAGAGGACTTAAAACCATTGTAATCTGTCTTTTGAAAATTAATTATTAATTCCTTAGAATATGGCCAAAAAGTAATTTTGTTGAGTCACTGAAAGTTGCATGCAATTTCCTAATGATAGTGGTTTTTAACCAGGTCAATTGCACATTTTATTAATGAAGCATCATACTGGTTAGTAGTAATTATTTCAAATGAAAACTGATAATTCCATTTTTCCATAGCTAAACATATTTTTTATAACCTTGAACATGCACAGCTATTACTTTTTGCTGACAATTTCAATACTAATGGATCCTGTATATTAACAACCAATTTTCTTCTTAGTGCTGAAATACAGCACTTAATGCACTATGCACAAATACTTGGAAAGTAATTTGTTGAAAGCCAAGTGACATCTATTCCAGAGCTTTATATTACAGTCTTTCTGCAGTGTTGTATCATATGTATCTATATAGATATGTACACATAAATTCAAAACTTAGGCAATAACATTTTTATTACAAGTGTGAATTGTCTTATAAATCTCTCAAGTAGAATTAAAAGTAAACTTTGCAAATTTTTAACCTCAGGAAACTAAGTATATCATAATTCTTTCTGCACTGAAAAAAAAAAGATATGACATCTACAAAGAGAAGGAATTATTATTTTTTCCTTTTTAAAATTTAGAATTGTTGTTAAAATGAATAGGAATTTTTAAAAAATAAGAGAATAGACAAATGTGGGTTGGCTCTGGCTGGATGTCAGGTTCCCACCAAGTCACTCTATCCCTCCTCTCCCCAGCTGCACAGTGGAGAGAAAATGTAACAAAAGGGTCATGAGTTGAGATGAGGATAGGGAGAGGCCACTCATCAATTACCATCATGGGCAAAACAGTCTTGACTTGGGATATTAATAGACTTCATTACCAATCTAAATCAGAACAGGATCATGAGAATTAAAACAAATCTTAAAATCCTTTCTCCACTACCTCTCCCTCCTTTCCAAGTGCTCCCTCCTGCCCACCACCAGCAGAGGGAGATGAGGAAGTGTGGTTATGGTCAGTTCACCACAGAATGCTTTTGCCACTGCTTCCCCCTAAGGGAGCAGAGTCCTTCCATTATAGGGGTCCCTTCCATGGGAGAATCCTCTGGAAACTTCTCCAGTGTGAATCCATCCCATGGGCTACAGTTCATCACAAACTGCTCCAGTGTTCCACAGGGTAAGTCCTTCAGGAATAGGCTGCTCCAGCACAGATCCCCTACAGTGTCACATGTCCTACCACGAAGTCTGCTCCAAGGTGGGCTCTCTCTCCATGGGTCCACAAGTCCCTGCCAGGAGCCTGTTCCAGCATGGGCTTCCCACAGGGTCAAAGCCTTCTGGTGTGTGCCTCTTCCATGGGCTGCAGGGGAATCTCAGCAACACCTGCCAGGCAACACCTGCCCATCCTTCTCCACTAATCTTGGTGTCTGCAGGGCTGTTCCTCTCACATGTTCTCACTTCTCTCTCTTCTGATTGCAATTACTTCTGCGCAATATCTTTTTTTTTTTTTCTCCTTATTAAATATGTTTTCTCAGAGGTGTTACCACCTTCACTGATTGGCTCAGCCTTGGGCAGTGGCACCTCTCTCCTGAAACTGGCTGGACCTGGCTTTGTCAGACATGGGGAAAGGTTCTGGCAGCTCCTCACTGAAGCCACCCCTGTAGCCCTCGGTTACCAAAACCTGGCTGTGAGAACCCAATACAACAAAGAAGGTGATTAAAATAGAATGCAGCTGAATATATCACTGTGCTGTTGCTGCTCAACACAAAGTAGTTTGTATGCCTTCAAGCTCTTTTGTAATGTTTGAGGCTTGTCAAATTACTAAAAACTAATTTTGCATTAAACTTACAAAAACATGAACAGATATACTAACAGATTCTGCAATCAAGTTTGCAATGCTGGGTTCTGCTCACGAATCCTGAGTATTGTAAATTTGCCAAATACAGGATTCTTTTTTTTTCTTTTTTTTTTTCCCCTGATTATGCTGGGCATATTATTCTCTTATATTCCTGGTGTGCCATTGTTTCAGTAGTTTGGAGGTCTCCTTTGAAAAAAGCATGTCAATGGCATGGAAACAGAAATAAATCGTGACAGAAACTTTGCTTTGGTACACTGTTGAAGACAAGGAGTGGTTTCTATAATGCTGCAGTGTGGCCAGTTTACATTGGACTGTGGGGTGCTGCTCTGCACAGTCCATTGTAAATGTTGGGTGAGAAAGGGTGAGAGCTATCCCACTTCATGACCCAGATACATGAGCTATCTAAATTGACCCAGCTCCGAGTAGGTACATTTGTTATTGACTGGAAAAGGACTACACTGACAACCAAGATAATTCTTGGCAGCATAGAAACCTTGATGTTTACCATAGATAGTTTTGTTCAGCTAGTTTACTTATACATTTGCATTGGGTAGTGCCATGCACTCACAGAATCATCACAGAATAGCCTTTGTTGGAAGGGACTTTAAAGGGTTGGATCATCTTATTCCAACTCCCTGCCATGGGCAGGGACAACTTCCACTCAACCTGGTTGCTCGGAGTTCCCTCCAGCCTGGCCTTGATCTCTGCCAGGGATGAGGCCTATTTAGTAACATATTCTCTGCAGAAACATCATCTTCACAGGCAAGAGGCAGTCTGGATGCCTTGTGGTAGCAGATGGGATTGTCCATCTGGAAATGGACTGGAGGATATCCTAATTAGTGGCTTCTCTTCTCTAACATACCTGTGAAGAAGACCTTCCATCTGGTCAGTGTGTTGTTCAGATGAACTGCATGGCAATGTCTCTCCTGATTTCTTCCTCCATAACATTGTTTCCTCTCTTGCAGGAGATATTTAGTGCTTCTTCTTGTCTTCATGATGGTGATCTTGCCTGCTGTATATTTTGGCTTACTTATCATCAGACTGAATAGAGCCTCCGAGTTCATTATTTTCAGACTTCTGGACAAATTAATGATCTTTGCAAAGTTGCTTTATTTTTCTAAAACCTTGAGTGAACACAACCTATTGTTCCTCTGCTTTCTGACTTCAGAGTGTCCTTAGATTGCAACACATATTTGTGTTCAGCTGAGACCCAGTGAACCAGAACCTCAGCTTGTTTTGCCAATGTCAGAATAGGCCAGTGGATGTATGCAGGCAACACTCCATGCATACTAACAAGTTTTCTTTTGCCAGTCATCTCCAAGAAGTTGACTGTACAGCTTAAAAAAACCAAAACATGTTTGTTTTTGTTTTTTAGATAGTGTTTGGTTTTTTTAATAGACAAAGAAACCTATGTGTTCCAAGAAGTTCACCAGGCTTTGGAATAACTCATTTTTGCAGGATTCCAAGAACCACATGGTGGCAGAACCATGACTACAAACTCCTATTAAAAAAAAAAAAAAGATCAGTGCTAGATTTCTTATTTCCATTGATTGATTGACCTTGTTTGCATCTGCTTGACTCCTGTCATTCCTATTTGGATTATTCTGGACTGTTATTAGGTATGAGATGTCGTGTATTTGTGCCTTGAACAAAAAGTACACAGTGTTCTTTGAGGCTACTAGACATTGCTGTCAAAGTAATAATTGATAGTGATAGTCCAGAAAAAGCAAAGTTATCTATGGTTTGTTGATACAGAAAAGTGTTAGCAGACACGTTTTATATCATCAGACACTGGAAGCCAGCAATACAAGAAAGAGTATATTTGCTTTAAAGTCGTTTAAATAGACAAATAATTAGAAGTGGAAGATATATATTTTATAATTATGAATATCTAACAGATGCAACCCCTGTTTGAAAAGCTGATCTTAATATTTCTGTACACACTGATCTTGTTTCAAAAGTGCTACTCCTTTGAGTTAATATTCCTATTTATCATGACCGCTTTGTCATGCCAATGCAAATCACAATAAATACAATAAATGTCCAACAAAAGTTGTACATTCTGGTATGGTAAGATTAAAAATTTAAAGGTACAACATTTTCTGGACTTTTTTTTTTTTTTGTGGTGTGTTGTGTCTTTTATCTTGATATAAAAGTTGGAACAAGCTTTATAATGTTTCAGTATTTGCAATAATTTTTTTGTAGTTATGCAATACTTTAGGTATGTCCCAGCACAAAATGAACCTTAAAAGCCATTTATAGTAATTCTATAAGTATCATCCCTTAGACAAAAACTGCCCTGGGAGTGCTGCTTCGTGCACATTAAACATACTCATTAAACTTGCTCATCATACATTCTGAACTACAGATTGGAAATTTTGTATTCAAGTCACAGTCTTGCTTACTTATGTTGTTTAGGTCCTTCTAATGTGAAGGCCCTTTGATTCCAGATTCTCTTTTGATGAACTTTAATGTAAGTAACCTCCGACTGGCACATTTGTTATGTGGGATCATTAAAGATAATTATCCCTTCCTTTGAGGTTAAAAAGATGCTTGGGGTTAATTCTTTTTCCAGCTAATATTATACATTGAAATGATTATTATTAATGGAATGAATATACAGTATGCAACTGTACATATGTGGATTTACTTATATACACTGTATATATAATATGCCACATATGCATGTATATACAAAAGAACCTGTATGATTAGATATTAAGTGCTCATAAATTAAGATATAATCTGTTCATCTTCTCAACTTTATCTCCTCCAACACAAATACACAAAGAATATTGTATGGGAGAGAGTATCAGTATTTTTAGAATTAAATTACTGATAGACTCATAATATAGAATCATAAATTTATAGAACTCATTTAGGTTAGAAAGAACTGTTAAATCATGAGGTGCAACTGTAAACATTACCAAGCCTACCATTAAACCATGTCCCCAAGTGCCACATGTAAACATCTTTTAAATAATTCCAGGGATGGTGACTCAACCACCTCGCTGGGCACCCTCTTCTAGTTCTTGACAACCCTTTCAGTAAATAAATTTCTCTTAATAAAGTAACGGCTTCCCTGTTACAACTTGAGTCCATTTCCTTTCAACCTATCATTTGTTATTTGGGAAAAGTGACTGACCCCCACCAAATTTATAAACTATGTGAGATTTAGCATTTTGAAAGGGGTGTTTCCAACAGTAATAAAAATGATGGAAAAATTAGCTAAGTCATTTAGCTTGTTAACATATATTAACTCTTAAATAACTGTATCTTATTTCCAGACAAAATTCTTTTAAGAAAATGATTCCAAACACTGATTCTTGGTATAGTCAGGTTTTTTCCTAACTAAAATATAGTGTTTATTGTTTGGGCACTAAAGTTTTCAGAGGACCAAATTGCCTTAAGTGTGAAAATGAGGCACTTAAATAACTTTTTAAACTGGAGATAGTTGTATTATCTGGATTTAAATGGGAAAATCAACAGACTTCCTTTGGGAGGTGTGGGGGAAAGAACTGGAAATTGTTTTGAGTCACAGTTATGCAGTATTTCTGAAGAAGAAATTATGTGGCATGATGACAAGACAAATTGACGGAATCCCTATGACTCTTATTTTTCGTGGAAGTCTAGTCCATGTAAGGCTCATTAAGGCTGCAATTAAAAAGCAGTTCCAGGCAGAATAGGATCGCATGTTTCTGAACAAGTACAAATCCTGTCCCATTTACAAATGTGATTCAAGGCTAATTATTGGAGATTTCATCAATTTTTGCTCACATGAGTGGCAAATCTACTTAGTTTAGATGAAATGCAGGCCAAGCTTGCTTGGAAAATGATCTGCTGTGGAAAGCATGTCAAAGCCATGGAGACCTATTGATAGACAGAACAATAACTACTATGAATATTTATGAAACAAACCATCAAGATGCTTTTTCCAAGCAATCATTGACTTATTCACTCAGAATTTAGGATAAAGTGCTTTATAAATTGAAAAGAATGTGCTTTTACTTCTGCTAATCTCCTTTAGTGCAACCCACTGAGCTTTGCCACTGTCTCTCCATAGCAGCAAAACATGTCTCTCTAAATTCCAAGTGTTGCAAAGATGTAAATTAATAAATAAGCATTTATAAAAGCCTTCAGTTACTAAATGCCATCATCGAAATGCTGTATTCTTTTGACTGACAGGTACATACCCAGATAAAATGAATAACTTGTTAAACTTTCGACTCTTTAATTTATTACTCTTACTTGAAAATGCTTCAAAACCAAGTGCCAAGAGCACTATACTATTAAAACTTTTGTTAAAAATCATATTGGTTCTAATGCTTTGAAAAGTAAGGATGTAGGCAATCATTCATAAGAAAAAAAAAGTAGAGAAAATCAGCTTAATGGATTTAATAACCTGTTAATAAATTGAAAACAAAAAAACATATAAGATTTATTCATACCTAAATTTGCTTTTTAAATATGGGTGCTTGTTTCAGTTTCTGCATTAAAGATGTTACTTCTTATAAGCCTTTTTTTCTTTTTTTTTTCCAAGGAGGATTTTGTCTTTTTGTGGCTCTAATATCCCAAGGACAGTGGATTTTTAAACTTTTATGTTTGTGTGCCATCGTCTTGTTTAGGCTTTAGGGATAATGTATCTCCCAATTCTTAATGGAAAGGGAACTAAATGAGCATTGCAGTTCCTGCTGAGGAAATCAGCAAAAGTTAAAGGTATCTGAAATTTTAAATAGTGATGAAAAGTGATTGCAAGTTAAAAGCCTGCTGTTTTCTCTTAAAACACTGTAATAATGTGTAAATTAAGCTTTATAAGAAAGGGATAACTCTTCAGAAACAGCTTGCATTCTCTGTACATGGAGATGAATTGCTAAGCCATATTGGATAATTTTACATAGCAGAGAGACTAAAGATGTTAATTGTTTTATAATGTTAGCTTATTATAGGATAGGTTTGTCTTTAATTCCTTATCTGATGAGAATGTACATATAATTTTTAAGCAGTGCACATAAAAGTAAACCCAGTGATATACAGAGCTGCTCTATGCATTCCTACAAGAAGTACACAGAGGATTTCACTAGCTGGCATCAGAGTCTGAAACAGGTGTCCTGGTTTGGGCTGGAGTTAGTTTTCCTCGTGATAGGTGGTACAAGGCTGTGTTTTGGATTCAGTATGAGAATGATGTTCATAATATGTTGATATTTTGGGTGTGGTTAAGTTGTGCTTACCCAGGTCATGCACTTTTCACTGTCTCACACTTTGCCAGTGAGCACATTCACAAGAAGCTGAAATGTAGCACACCCTGACCTGAGCAGGCCAAATGGATATTCCATACCACAGAACATCATGTTCAGGATATGAACAGTGGGGAATTGGTTGGGAGCTGCTGATTCCTGCTGGGGCATGGGAGGGGCATTGGTCATTGGGTGATGAGCTACTGCATTGAGCATCACTTGTCTGTCTTTGGTTTTCTTCCACTTTGTCTCTCTCTCTTCTTTTAATGATGATGATGATGATGATGATGATACAATCTGCCCCCAAGGTAGGCTAACTGAGGTTCTTGTTAATAGATCCCTTGGGGTGATTTAGAGCAAAATGACACGAATGACTATGACAGGTTTATTTTAGAACAATCTGCTTGCACTGGAAAGGAGGTATTTAGCCACTTCTGTTATTATCTATAGAAATATAATAATATAAAGGTATCACTTAAGAAAATATATAAGAAAAAGAAAAAAAGAGAAAGAAAGGATAAAATAGATAGTGGAGAGGAAAACTATCAACACCTGTGTATCCAGTGGTGATACCTGATTTTTGCAATTTCAATGTCCATTGGTTGAAATGATGGTCATGGTCCATACCATAAAATTCAATGGATTAATGTACATTCAGGTTCAGCTGGGAATGCTCAGGTACCTCCCCTGTTCTTTTCCTGTCAGGGGGAAAAATCCCAAAACAAAAGCACTTAATAATGTTTAAAGGAAGAATGTGAAAAACAAGGAATAAATATAAGATAGAGACCTGATATTCAGAGAAATAATTTTTGTGATATTACAGTTTTGAAACCTGACATTTCACTTGTAATTCCTAACCATCTACCTCATAAGCAGATAAATGAATATCACTAAATCTTGATAAATATTTGAGAGAGGAGATAGTAGAAAAGAACATGGTCAAATATAAAGGAGACAGAGCAAAAATGCCTCTCATCTCTCCCTAACCAAAAAGTATAAAAACCTAGGACTAAATAAAACGAAGAAAAAAAGAATGAAAATGTGATTGAAATAGCAGTTAAGAGATTAGAAACAGGAAATTAGTGAATTGACATTGGAAAGAGTGATTAAAAAATTCAAGTGTTGCTTTAATAGTTTCATTGCAGAATGTGTATCTCCTATATTCCTTCATTTTTGTTTCATTCATTTGTCCTCATTACGGGCTGGCTTTCAAGCATGTCATTTACCATCATTTTATTTTCTACTTGTCATAATTTTTCCTTCCATTTTTCCTGTATTGAATTTTAACAAAATTGCTATACTATTCCCCATTTGGGGCATCTGTATGCATAAAGCAATCTCTACAGCTAAGGCAGCTGCACAGGAATCTTTTCAAGAGGTTGATGCAAAGCTTTTAGATTACACAGGTAGGTTTTTAATCAGATGCTCAAATTTAAAATCAATGATAGGAATTAGAACCTGAAAGGCATGCCTTTAATGCCTATCCTGCCTTTTCACTTCCTTTTTCTATCTTTATTTGTAACAGAAAATAATCATAGAATCATAAAATGTCCTGAATTGCAAGGCACCCACAAGGATGACTGAAATCTGACTCCTGGCCCTACAGAGAACACCCGAGGAATCCCTGAGCCTGAGAGTTTTGTCCAAACACTTCTTGAGCTCTGTTAGCTTTGGTACTGTGGTCACTCCCCTCGGGAGCCTGCTCCAGAGCTCAACCACCCTCTGCAGTTAGAATCTTTTCCCAATATCCCATCTAAACCTCACTGGACACAACTTCAGGCCATTCCCTCAGGTTCTGTCTTTGGTCACATATAGCAACGCTGTGATGACCCCAACGAGGGGAGAGAATGCTGCATCTGACTCCATGGATATCAGAAGGCTAATTAATTACTTTACTATACTATAATATTCTATACATCTAAAACTGAATCTGCCAAGCACTCAACCCTGCACACTCTGCACTGAATCTCCTGACTGTCCTGTGACTGTCAGCCAACAGTCCAACACACACACTCTCTTGGGCCTGATAGGCCAAGGAAACAAAACACCATCACTTTGGGTAAACAATCTCCATATTGCATTCTACTTTGGCACAACACAGGCACAGCAAGTGATAAGAACTCTGTTTTCCCTTTCTCTGAGGTTCAGAGAATGTGAATCTCAGAAATCTTTGGGAAGAATACTGGCTTGCTTTTCTCTGTGAAGAGAAAGGTGGCGACAGTCATAGAGAGAAGAGATTGGTGCATGTCCCTTCTCTGCCCCTTGTAAGGAAGCTGCAAACAGCAATGAGCTCCATCTTCAGTCTCTCTTCTTCAGTCTCAACAGACCAAGAGACCACAGCTGCTCCTCACAGAGCTTCTCCTCAAGGCTCTTCACCATCCTTGTTGCCCTCCTTTGGACACTCCCTCACAGCTTTATATTTTTTTTATATTGTGGCACCCAAAACTGCTCCCAGCACTCAAGGTAAGGCAGCCCCAGAGCAGAGCAGAGCAGGACAATCCTTCCCTTCCCTGGCAGGTGATGCTGTACCTGATGTCCCCAGGACAGGGTTGGCCCTCCTGGCTGCCAGGGCACTGCTGACTCAGATCCAGCAGGCCATGGACCAGGACCCCCAGGTCTGTTTGCACAGCGCTGTTCTTATGTGTCATTTCATGAGGAGAAATGCTTTCAACATGGTATATACAGTGCCCTTAAAGTAAAGTAATTATTAGTATAAGTTGACTTAAACTAGGTAGAAATATAAGGATTATTCAGGGTACTATAAAATTGAACAATTTAAGTACCTATCCAAGTACCTTGACTTTAATTCCTTACTCTTCTTTGGACATTCACAGCTGTTTTGTTTGTTATCTGTTCCTATAACTTTAAATTGAAATCTAAAAGAGAGTTATCAAAGAAATTAATAAGGTTGTTTTAGTGAGCTTTTTTTTTACTGTGAATTTTTTTCCTATGAAGCAAAAAAAGTTAGTATGATGGCAGTGTGACACCTCAATTTCTCTGTAGTCAAGCTGATCATGTTAAAATGCAGTTCTGTTCATGAATAATTTTTTCACATTTCATTGAGAAGCTCTTTGTATTGATGAAAACAAATACAGTTTGATCCCTCTCTCAAACTGAAGACAAGTAACAATATTTTCACCACTGTTTCTTGCTTTTAAAGGCTTTCCTTCACTGACAGCTTGGTATGTTTTCTTTAATGAATTACTATTGATAAGAGTGCCTATGAAACAGACCAACATTAGTCTGATGAGATGCAAAAAAAGATGAAAAACAAAACTTAAAAATTAGAGTAGCAAAGGAAGTTTGGGAGAAAAGAAAGAAAACTTCCAAAAAGACTTGGTGGGTTTTTTTTATCTTTAAGATATATCACAGATTCTTATCCATATTTAATAGCAGAAATATAAAAATGTGGTTAAAAGAGAAGTGTTCAGGAGAAAAAAGGCAAATTGAGGTTCATGGCTAAACATTTCTAGAGAAACTCACCCAAACATACATGTGTCTGTGCTAGGTAAGAATTAAACAGCATCCTAAACCACTCCACTGGAAAACATGGACATTTAATGCTTGCCATAACCAAGCATTCTTGTTAATCTGCCCCTGCTTTACCTTCTTCCCATTTTCCAATGAGAACACCAACATTTTCATCACTTCTTAACTTGAATACTTGTGTAAATCTGTGGCTGATGTTTTATGCCTCAGAACTGTGTTATCACAGTGATTTAACAGATTTTCAAACAGTGACTGATTCTCATGCAGACATTTGGGCCAACCCCATGTTCCACAGTCCAGTTTGTCACCAGACATTAAAATAAATAAATACAAATCAAGAAAATAAAGATAATTTTTTACCATCACATTTTATTTTGTTGTGGTTTTGGCTGTGTATTTAGACACACAACACATAAGATATTTGAAGAAGGAGTTTAAGAAGCATTAAAAGGTAAAAAATGTCATTGAAATAGATTTTCCAAAAGTTCTTAGATATTAAAAGTTCCTAGATATTTAGATCTCAGAAAATATTTAAAGGCAAAACTTTAGTTAAAATAAGCAAGAGCAAAAAAATCAGATTTAGCCTAAATCTTAATGCAATCAGTCTATAAATTTGTTTTCAGGTAGTTTGTTATAACTGTGCAAGTAGATAAGACTGATATAATCAGTAGCTAAAATATGTTTGTTGGTGTTCTGAATGATAATTCTAAATAACATAATTCTCCGAAAGAATACAGAATACTCTGTCAAAATTTAACTTGTCAGGAATAGATTGTAACAGGGAACAAGGGCCTTTCCTCTGCTGAGAATTGTCTGTGGATCTAATTGAACACAGAAACAAATATATATATCCTTGTATATATTTGTATACATATACTCAAGCAGAGTATGTTTGAAACCAGGTGAATGGCTATGAATCTCCAGGAGATTGCAAAGGTTTCCCCTGAGAGCACTTAGAGGGTGTTGTTGCTAAGTGCAAGGCAGGGGCATAGATGTAGAAATATTTTGGACTTGTGCTGGTTTATTTGGTGCCAGGCGTGTGTTTGCTACTAACTGGGTACAGCTAATCTAATTTTTTTAAACTGACAAGAGCTATTTAGAAATTCTACATGTGAGTAACTGTGGCACCCCTTGTCTTGACTGGTAACAGGGCTACTGGCATCAAGTGGGACACCACTGCTCTCCATCCTTGGCTTATTGTTGGCAGAGCCATACTTCAGGTGGACTCAAGACTCAGGTTGTGTGACCAAAATTAGTTTATATCTCTCTGTATAACACTAAAGCTTAGTCTGTGCAGAACATTAATGGACATTGTGACATTTATGTGCCTCTCAGAGACAAAATGAATTTAGATGGGAGTTTCTTCTACACCTGTTTTCATTGAAATACCTTCTAAAGTCTGAGATGCCAGCTTCTAACATGAAAAATTAAGCAGATTGTCTCTAGCTTGGGCTTACAGCTTGACTGCTTTTGCACTGCTCATGGCAGTGGGTTTGATGAGGAAATAATAGCTGAATTTATTTGCATATGGATGCAGCTCATGAGTGATAGTGCACATCTGGCCACGGTAGTTTTCTTGTTTCATTTCTGCAAAGAACACAACACTGCCTTGCTAGGTGTGACAGAGGAGAACTCTGAGCACTAAGAAGCATTTGTCATCTTTAGCTACATCAAGTATAAAGTGATAGCACGCTGATACATCTGCAGGAAAACCAATTAAGATCAATTAACATGTGATGACACATACATTTTGAATCAGCAATTCCTCTACAGATCTGAGCTACGATACAACACCTTGTGAAGTGCTGAAGACGATGCAGGTGTCATGTCTTATAGCTCATTTGGACTGTGCAATCAAAGAAGGTAAGGCATAGACATAAACTTCTGCCACTTCCTTCTGCAGGAAGCACACTTTAAAGACCCAGTAGCTACTCTTTGGGATTCCTCACCTATAGCTGTTCCCCAAAATTATTCATCTCATTATTTTAATACATATCCCTCTATCTGTCCCTGCCAAAGGACATCTGTATCAAAGATAGACACTTATCCTGACTGAAAGTGAGTGTGTTGACTAAAGGTGCAACACATGAACTACTTAGGAAAGCCAGAGTGAATGGCAAAAGCAATTTTGAGTTCAGTGGAATTCTTTGTAACAGCTGTTGACAGAAGCCATGGATGGAGGTTTAAAGACCATAAAATCATAGAATGGCCTGGTTTGGAAGGGGCATTAAAGATTCCAATCCCCCTGCCATGGGCAGGTACTTCTGTTCCTAGAACAGGTTGCCCAGATTGCTATGAAACATGGCCTCGTCTTGAACACTTCTAGGGATGTGGCATCCATAGCTTCCCAAGGAAACCTCTTCCAGTGCCTCACCACCCTCATGGTAAAGATTTTTTTCCTAATATCTAATCTAAACCTCTTTTCTGTCTGTTTAAAGCCATTTCCCCTTGCCCTGTCACTCCAGGCCCTTGCAAATAGTCTGTCTCTGTCTTTCTTGTGGGCTCCCTTCAGGTAGTGGAAGCTCATAATTAAGTCACACTGAAGCCTTCTCTTTTCTAGCCTGAACAATCCCAATTCTCACAGCATTTCCTCAAAGGAAAGGTGCTCCATCTCTCCAATCATTTTAGTGGCCTCATCTGGATTCACTCCAACAGATGCAACAGAGCATAATACCTTTCCTGAAGACCCTCTCATGTGTGCCTTGGAGTGAAAATGGCAACTTCTTGGTTATTCTCTTGCCCAAACATCTGAGATCATGAAATAGGTTTGTGCTGCTGCAGCTACCAGAAACTGCAACACAAAAAGACTGTCATCAACATCCTGAATTTGAGCCACCACTGACTCCAAGATGCCTCACAGTATAAAGAAGATCCTCTACCTCCTAAAGCTGCCATGAGATGATTGTGCCCCTGAGAAATGCTGAGTCCTTTAATGGGAAAGCACTTCCATATGGCACTCTGCTCAGAGGCACAAGATGCTCCTCTCTGGTATTGCCTCTACGCATTCTGGAGCACATCTACAACAAAGAAGACTGAAAATAAAAGCTATTAATAAGTTGGAAGGTGAGGAAGGGTCTGTTAAAGGTTGTGTGCTGAAATCAGGATGCAAGTAGATTACAATTACTAAGGAATTTTAAGCAAAGCTAAAGGCAAGGAGGAACAAATACATGGTCAGAATGACATAGAAATAGAGGTTTGTAAGGATTTGAGAGCTGCGTGCAAAGGGAAGATGCAATTTTGAAAACTTTCATAATGTGAACAGCCTGAAGGATCTGGCTGGTAAATGGGTGGTATGGGACTGTGTAGGGGAGCACGAATTCTGGTAGGTTTTCTGGAATGCATTCAGAAAGTTTCCCCCAAAAGAAATTTAAATAAAATGCACCAAAACCACTTTGAGACCAAAATAACCAGAAATCAACTAAAAATCATAGCGGATTTCTCTCTCTCTCTCTCACACACACACACACACACACACACACAAATCTCTCCAAGTTAAGTTATGTGCACTCCAAAAGAAATATTGACATGAAAGGAGAGCCTACAAAATGAATTGAGCATTTGAATTTAAAGTTCAAAAGTAAATTTAAAAGATAAATTTTGAATAAATCTAAGTGACAATTATTAATTTAACAGGAATGAATCCTTCTAAAAAAAAAAGAAATTAGGAAAACATGAAGTTTGGTAACAACTGTGTGAAATGAAAGACAGTGGCATGATCCAACATGAAGAAAAAAAGGCCTTTATGCAACAATTTCTCTTTGAATAGGCAACTCTTTCAAGGTGGGAAAGAAGATAAGGTTTTATGATATGCATAAGAAAAGTTTATCTTCAAGACAAAAATAAAACAAAATGAAAAATATCATAAACTATTAAATTTCAAGAACGATACCCCTCCCCTTCTCAAGACACACCAATCAAGTATTTATTTTCAATAACCAGTAAAGATTTTTTGATTTCTGAAACAAATATATTCCATGAAATCTAAAAATTTATTCTAAATAATAATTTTCTTCTTCTCTTTTGGTATATATGGGTGAAAACATATTTCTTTGCTAACTAGCACATAAGATGTGAAATTAATTAGCTTCCAGCCAAAGTGAATAATTAAGAAACCTTGGTGACAATTAATAACAATTGGTTGTAATGAAAAATTCTCCAGCTGTATTTCTTACTAATTAAACTTCATGAACAGAATATTAATATATAGCTTAAATAGTGTTCATGTTGCAACTATAGAAGACTTGTGTTCCCTCCATGCTATTAAGATAATTCATCTGATATGCTATACCTATTTTCAGTTTCTATTGCCACACATATGAAAAATTCAATGTGTCTTTCAAAAAAGGTGATGAGCAAAAATATCATCATATGAACAGTGCACATGAGTTCTGCCATACAAAGATAAAATTTTACTTTCTACTTAATGATGTTTCCAAAATCCAAGTATGCTCTTTTCACTCTGATTTTCTTTCACCTTTTACAGAATTTGAAGGCAGTCAAATGCTGAAGGTTGATCAAGGGATCAAATGAATTTTATTTAGATGAAGGAAAAGCTGCAGGTATTAAAAGAATTGCTCACATATTCTCATTTCTATCAGAATAAGTCACACTTAAGATGAAGTATATGGCAAAATGGAGGAACTGTATTGAACAAAAATATATTGCTCTTTGTTGGGCTGTATGTTTGATTACATCCAGATTAACAAATTGAAGTAATCTTATTCTTCAGTAATATTGTTAAAAAATGTGTCAAATATAACATAAAAAGATAAACTATCTGATGGAAGTATTCCTGAGAGTGTATTAGTCCTAAAGCAAATGCTGTGAACAGAATAGCAGGGGTACTACTACTGTTTAGTTGTGCCAATAGCTGGCATTCGAGTTTACTAATATTGATATGAAATCTTGTTTTTCTGATAGTACTTTAATGCAATTCAATTGAACAATGTAGGTCTTGTGGTTTGACACTGGCCAAATGCCAGGCACTCATGAGCTGATCACTCACCCTCCCCTGCCACAGCTGGACAGAGGAGAGAAAATTTAACAAATGGTTCATGAGTTAAGGATTGGGAGAAAACACTCCAAGAGCAAAACAGGCTCAACTTGGAGGTAAAAAGTGAATTTATTACTAACAAGATCAGTAGAGGATGATGAGAAGTAAAATAAGGCCTTAACACTACCTTTTCTTCCCCCAGTTCTCTCCTTCTTCTCACCCATCCCACAGGGAGATAGAGCATGGGGGTTTTGGTCAGTTCATCACCCAAGATCATCTTCCACTGCCCAGGGAGAGGATTCCTTCCCTTGCTAAGCCCTGGAGTCCTTTCTCACAGGAGACAGTTTTCTGTGAACTTCTCCAGAATGGTTCCAATCTCACAAAAAAAAAAAAATTAAAAAACCCCAAAACTGCTGCAACATGAGTCACTCATCCACGGGGTACAGTCAATCCTCCAAGGACAGGCTGCTCCATCTGGAAGCAGGGGTTCCCTCTCTCCACTGGGTCTCCCACTGGATCACAGCCTCCTCCAGGCATCCACCTGCTCCAGCATGGGCATCTCCCCCATGGGCTGTGGCTGGATCTCTGCATCCCCCATGGATCCTCATGGGCTGCAGGGTCACAGCTGCTCCAGCATGGTCTCACCATGGCCTGCAGAGGAGGCTGGGCTCCAGTGCCTGGAGCACCTCCTTCCCCTCCTTCTCCACTGACCTTGGTCATTCCATGCTCTTTCCTTCAAGTGTTCCCACCTCCTCCTCTTGTCTGGCTGGAATTAAGACTCTGTGCCTCATTTTGTTTTGATTTTCTTTTTAAATATGTTATCACTGAGGTGTTACCAGCCTCTCTACCTCTCTAATTGTCCCAGCCTTTGTCAGCAGCACGTCCATCTTCAGAGCCATCAGAGATTAGCTCTGCCAGACATGGTGGAAGCTTCCAGCAGTTTCTCACAGAAGCCACCGCTGTGACTCCCCCACTACCAAAAACCATGGCCATGCAAAACCAACACAGAACTAAATTTTCTTTATGCATTTTATCACTTATGATGCCAACAGCGATATATAAATCTCCCAAAAAATAATTCAAAAATAGTTTGTGTATTTCAGGGGACTGTGAAAAATACTTTAAATCTTTCTTCTTTGAACACACATTCAAATGCAGATTCCCATCTGCAAAAAAAGTTGTGTTTTAATTGATGTCAACATGTTTCCATTTCTGAGAAAAATTAGCACATAATTGGTTCTTTTGGGGCTTGTCAGAGTATTCATATCAGTACTTCCAATGCAGTGTCATTGCTACTGTATCAGCTGGCTGATGTGAAGGCCTGTGTATGACACTTCAGGAACATGAGAATCACAGGAAGCTTGGAAAATTTAGAGCATTTATTTCAAAAAGAAGCTTTTTTTGTGTTGAGTGTGGTAGGTATAGCCCCTGGTGTTTTCACTCTGCTGTCTACTTTGCACCTGAAGGTGGAACATTCCTCTTCAGTTTATCAGTATGGGTTCAATTAACTATGGTAGTAGGTTCATACACATATACAGAGACATACTTGGAGCCTTAAATCATTTTTACTTCCCTTTTTATATCCTCTTTTAAGCTGTCATTGCTGTTACTGTAAGACATTTAAAGTGTTATGGTACATATATTTTCACAGCATTGAGAGGCTCTGATTTAGGAATAAATGCATTTGGGAAAATTAACCTCAAACCCTCCACACTCTCTCAGTACTCAGAATGAGGAATGTTCCACCTTCAGGTGCAAAGTAGACAGCAGAGTGAAAACACCAGGGTAGTATAAAAACCCACCAGTGCCAGGTGGGGTTTTTTGCTGCCTTCTTTTTTATTTTCCTAGTGTCATAAAAATGTCATGGGTCAGTAGTTCCAGGAAAAAATGTTGCATCCTGTGTTCCACAAAATGCACTGTAACCCTTGTGTCAAAAGGGAACATGGGTCACAGCCTCCTGCCCTCTTAATGACTATAAATTTGCTAATGCCACAGAAGAGAAAAGGAGAAGGAGACTTCTTGGAGCAGGTGCTGCCAGAAACAGGCTCTGCTGCAGGGAAGGCTGGGGATAACAGGCTTAAACCCAAACCCCTGAAAAGCCTTTATTCTGATAGTCTTAGAAGCTTTGCAGAATTCCTAGCTATTTTGAATATCGACTAATCACAACTCACTGATTTTTCATTTTCCTTTTCATGATTTACTGAATGTAGATATAAGTCATGTCCTCAGTTAATAAAAATATCAGTGTACCTGAGAACATGATTCATGATGATTAGGCTGTGTGCCAAGCTATGGACCAAGAATGATATTTCTTTGCAATACTTAAAATTTAATTAAAAATATAATAGCAATGGTATGTTCACAGAAGGCAGAATTTAAAAACTGGGATGAAGAGAAGTGAATTTTGGGGCTCAGAAAAACAGGACAGGTGAAATCCAAAGTAGGAAATATGGGCCAAAGTGAACAACTGTTGGCTAAGGAGATCTCGTGAATGACATTACTTGGCTATTTGTGCACAGGTAGAAGCTGATTTATAGCTCTACAACAAATATATTACAGGATTATTTTCTCCCTCGGATATCTCTGCCATCCCTCCACAAATGATATTATTAAGAAGCTGAAAAAGTATAGACAAGAATAATTGATAATTAAAATATTCATTTTCCACTCTTTCATATGATATTGAACACATGTTTTATACCCACAAATTGTAAGGAGAGTAATAGGGAAGTGTGTCAAGAATCATGTTATCAGGTATACTGATGTTTTATTAAATCAGAACATGACTCCTACCTAGATTCAGGAAGTGATTATAGGAAAATGAAATATCAGTGAGTTATTATTAGTTGATATTCAAATGAGTTAGGAATTCTGCAAAGGTTCTAAGGATATTTCAGGGTCCTCAACTTCTCTGCAATTCCGCTATTTAGCTACCCAAGAAAATTAGGGAGAAATATAGATTAACATGTGAGGAAACATATCTGAAACCTGCATTTTATGGAAAAATTTTTATGGGACATGAAATAAGGATCTAATAGTCATAACATCAAGGTGCAACATATTCTCCTTCCCTTTTTGTGAACTTACCCAGTAAAGACAGTTTCAATACCCATATTTTAATTAAAAATAACTGAAAATTAGAAGATTAGGTGTATTTTTTTTCCTCTGGCATATGAATACATATACACTAGATCTGCCTAACACAGTCAAACTGCAACTTGAACACCTTGTCACTTGGTTATGAAAGACATAGAATGAAATCCCTACTGTATGGAAGTAAGTAGGACTTCAATTATCTTGCAAAACTGTGAAATATTGCAGACCTAGTCTATGGTAGTTCAGCTCCAATGTTGATACCACAGTCTTTCATTGCATGTATTCTCTAAGTATTTGGAAAGATGAACACAAATATATGAATAAGGAGAAATTAAATAAAGTTGGACATCATGTCTATATAGGGCTGGAGTCCTGATTTAAATACTAGGAGATGTTAGCATCAAATTCTTAGTAGACAAAAGGTAAAAAAGCCAATTTTCAAATTGATTTCAAAGATTTTTGTAGAACTCTTCACGTTTTCTACACTCACAAGCAAATATAAAGAGGTAGGTATTTTTCAGAACTATCAGCTTTAATTTAAGTATTTATAATTTTCTGGTATAGAATTTGGTAAATCTGGCTTTTTTGGGCAATTTTCAGGGTCTTCCATCTAGTGTGTTACCAAGGGGTTGAAAGCTGCAGAAGATAAACTGAGACTCCTTTCTCACAACTGTCCTCAACAGGCAGCCCCACCTAAATTTGTAGACACTCCCAGTGTCCTTCTTGTCTTCTTTCTATTATGCCCCTCTTTTAGAGGGACAAGAACCCTAAAAGCTTTTAGCAGTCAAGTATTATTTGACATTTATTTTATTCTAAAATATCTAAACATGTAGCAATCAAGGTAAGGAAGATAGAAGAATTATAAATAAACAGTAACCTCTATGGGACTTTTTATACAAATAGCACTTAAAATAATGTTATGTGTATTTCAGATTTAGTAAAAGAAATCAAAAATAATTACTGCTCACAACATGACTAAAGTGATTTGTCCTATGGTGTCAAATGTTACTTTGTGGTAAAACAATGTATCTACAAACAGCCAATTTACTTGAACTCGGATGTACAAAGGGATGACACAATATAATTTTTATCAATACCCAATGAATTATTCAGTGGTTTGAAACGTTTTCATCCTCTTAAATCTACTAGTATCTTCCACAGTAGATTTATAGCTATATTACTGAAGTTGGTCTTTCTCTGGAATTGTGTCAAGTGTAACTATTTAGTTTGTTTTAATTTACTTACTGTTTGTATTAACATTGTGAATTTTCCTGGTAGCAAAAGTGTCTTGAAAATTAACTCAAAAAAAATTAGAATCTTTGTTAAAATATCATTTCCATTGCTTCAAATTTAAAACCTGAATAGCTATTCAGTGTTTTGAATCACAGTTGAATTGCTTTTGGCATTTTAGCATGTCCAGAGGCAAATTCCTATGTGGCTTCACTTGACTTTCACTCAATTCAAAATTCAAAAAAATTCCTAACTATCACAGCTGAAAAAAAAAAAAGATTCATTTTTAATTTAATATTCTCCAGTGTTTAAATTGCTTAAATGTTAGACTCTGGTGTTTCAATTGTGGTGTATTTGTTAATATTCTGGGTGAGCATGCATGACTCTTTGGAAAGGTTTCAAAATACTATTCAGATTACTTTGTATCTCCACAATTTTTCAAAACACCATTTTATGTATTATATGTGATTTAAGTTAAGCCTTTGAACAAACATCTACATTTTCTTAAGTGTACATATGCATGTGAGAATATATACAAAAACATATACACACATGCAGCAGGCACTGTCTTGCCTTTAACCATTTTCAGGGAGAAAATCAACAAACCAAAAACATCCCCCAAAATAGAACACATATTTTAGACAAGATTAAAGCAAAAATCTATTTTTTCATGTAATACTTTAAACCACAAAGAAACCTGGGATTCCATCTGTCTCATTAAGGAAAGACATGACAGGTCCTCAGTTACACAGCTGAGAAGAAATTAATAACCATATGCTGATATAAACCTGAAAATCTGGTCTAATATCTGTATAATATCTCTAACAGACCATGAGATATCAGATGTAAAAATAACATTAGTCTAGCTCTGAAATTTTTAGATATACAGCAGCTTATCCATAGTCATGGATATAGACCAGAAGAACACAAAGAGTTTAAATGGTAAACCACATACTTAACTAAGTTATACAAATAGTCTTCCAGGGTGTGCTCACCTTCTCTTGCCCCCAAAACTATGCTCCCTAAGACGATGTGGGTCGTAAAGAATAGCAACCTGGCCATGTCCTACTCTCCACTCCCTGTCTACCACCAGGACAATCCCAACACCACCTAATATATGAAGAAAGCCAGTAACATGTTTCTAATGCTTCTTCTGCAATACAGGATATAAAATTGTCATTGTGAGTTGAGTTCTGAACAAGGGAAATTTAGTAGATACTAAAGGAATTCTCATGCTCCATGGAAATGACAGACAGAATGATATGTCATAAATTTTGTGAGAGCAAACATACTGCTGCAACCATGCAAATACTGCAAGCATAGAAGATACACATGAAATATAAGGTTTAAATATTTTATGAATATATTACTATTACAGGGATTTTAGAGGTCACCTCAGTAAAAGGCTTCTTGCCTCCTTGCAACTGAGTCTTCTTTTCTCTAGTAGCTTTCCACTTATGTGTGGAACACTGATAATATTGAGAAGCTTCTCTTACCTTAAATGTGATCTGAAAGTCAATTGCATGTGCAGTTTCTTGATCAAGCTTTTGGGAATGTGAATAATGTTAGTGCAGTCTAAAAATAACGGCAAAGATACAGTTATGTACTGATATGTGTTAAATACATCATAGGTGAAGGTTTTTATTATAAAAACTGCTTTAAATATTTAAAACTAAAAGAGTTTGATGCATGTCACTGCATTGCAAGTTTTCTTGAAACTTTCCTTTCCTTTATCCAATGCATACATCTTTCTGCCAAACATTTGCTCTATTTTTGAGTAGTGACTATTTTGTTTCTAATGACAGACATACAATTATATAAGAATTTTAATCATATTGTTCTAAACATACTTTGTTGTTCAGGAGTGCATGTTCTGTAATCCTACAAAAAGATTACAGAGCCTTCTGGAGAGTCTGAATTATTCACTTAGTCCAAAGAGACAGATCAAACAGAAAGAAAATGCAACATTGTACTGCTTATAATGCTAATACTACTTTATTGCAGAAATATAGTAAGAATGAAATTATAGGCTGTGTCTCAATCTTCATTCTGATCTCTTTTCAGTTCTGTGCGTGACCTTGTATTATCTGAGAACAGGCTGATGCAGGAGCTTGTGATGGTGCAACTTAAACTCACTCCAAAGTACTGTTGAAACAGCCTTCAGACATATAGGCAGAATAAAAAAAAAATATTCTTTTACTGAAAAGGATTTTGTTGAGAGCTATGAAGATGAGGAAGGGGCTGGAGCTTCTCTCTTATGAGGAAAGGCAGAGGGAGCTGGGGCTGTTCAGCCTCAAGAAGAGACTGAGAAGGGACCTCATCAGAGTCTGTCAGTGCCTGCAGGGAGGGGTCAGAGCAGGGACCAGGCTCTGCTCAGTGCTGCCCAGCAATGGGACAAGAGGCCACAGGAAGAAACAGATGCACAGGAAGTTCCACCTGAACATGAGGAAGAAATTCTTCACTGTGCAGTCACTGGGCACTGGAACACATTGTCGAGACAAAGTGTAAAGCCTCCTTTACTGGAGGCACTCCAAAACCGTCTGGACACAATCCTGGTCCTTGTGCTCTGGGATGACCCTGTTTGAACAGACAGGATGAACTGCAGTTCCTTCCAAACTGACACAATCTGAGATTCTCTGATGAGACTCTTTTTATGCTAAAATAGCTTATTCTAGGTATGTGGTGTGTCTGCAATCTTTGAATAGTGTGACAATCACAGTTTTGAGGTGAAATGTTGGCCAAAATAATCTTATAATGAGCCACCTTAAGAAGACTAAAGAGCTTTTAACTTCAAAGAAAACAAGTTTTTGTAGAATGTTGGCTATAATATTTAGCTATTTATAGAGATAAAAGAGAGAAAGTACAAAACTGGGTCAGTTGATTCTGACTAGATCAGAAAAGAAATTAAAAAGAGGTTTATAAAAGCTTCTCATCCTCTTCATTACTTGTGGAAAAACCCTGTTTTCCAAACTTCATTCCATAACCTCAGTGCCTCTGAGAGCTGCTCTTTTCTATTTCCTCTTCACATGAAGCTTTTGTTCATGTGAAGCTTTGGTTCATGTGAAACTTTTGTTTCTGTAGTTCCAGATTCCTCATTGTGGATCTCCTCTGTTCTTTCAAACATCTTTCTGTTCTCAGAGGAGCTACAGTTTTCCAGCTCACTCCTGCAAATTTATTTCACCTGCCACATCCTTCATTCTCTCTAAAATGCTGTTTTTCATTGAGCAGGATCAAATTATTGTGAAAGGCAGTAAAAATCTCCCTTTCTCTTTTGCAAATTTCACCTAATCCTGGAAGTCAATTGGCAGAAGAACTACCATGCAGAGACAGCACAACTAGAAATGGCATTGATTGCCATGATGGTCATGTATGAGTGAGGAAGGGAGAGGAGTTGAACATATTTTTATAAGAAAATCTGTCACAAGCGTCTTTGTTACTAACTACCTAGTGTTCACCAGTGCACCCCTCCATGACTGCACACCTGGCAGGTAGTGCAACTATTGAGTGGTTTTGGCAGAGCATGAGCTCTGTAGCAGTAGATTTTGGTGTAGATGCAACTGAGTTTTTCATATCTCTTAGGATTTAGGGGTGAGATCACAGAGAGTGGTTAGGGTTGGAAGAGACCTTAAAGATTATCTAGTCCAACCCCTGATGATAAACACAGGCAGAAGATATAGGGCTGTATTTCTATATCTGAGATGCTTAATTTTTAAATACTTGCAGATGGGAAGAGAACAGAGACTAATAAATGCAAATAGTATTATTCATGTAATCCATCACTGTCCCTCTTTTTCATTTCCTACAGATTTTTCCTTCTGAAAAGTTGTGCTTGGTGTAGCATCTAAGGAACATTTGACATCTCCAATTTTTAAAATTTTCTTTTTCTCTTTTGTTATTCAAAAGTTTCATATGGAAACTAAGGAGAAAACAAGACAATGTTTTTTGACATTTTTCATGAAAGGACAGAATGGCTTGTTGCAGAAAAATAGGGGGGAATATAAACAAAGTGACTGTAGCGAGAAATCAATTATCACTCATTTTATAAAGGAGAGGCAATAATACTACTTTAAGTGCACCTTTTATAATCAAATATATATTAAAAAATGAAATATCTGACAATATAATTTTTTGTGTCTTTTGTTGAGAGCTAATTTTATAGCAAATGGAAGCAATATTAAGAGTTTTACCATATTCATTGTTGCTAAAATTGTTTCACATATAGTTATCACAGAAGTAATTGTTATGTTTATCATATTATGATTTAGAAACTCCCACGCTATCTATATGGAATATTATCTATAGATCTATGTTTTGAAAATATGTTTCATCGTGTCTTGTCTGAAAAATGAAAATTAGTCATTAATAATTTTTTTCATGCTATGCAACTCAAGAATCAGGCAATAGATTTTCTTTAAGAAAGAAAAAGAAAGAAATGTGTAATATACAACAAAGTATAGAAAATATTGCATATTGGTTTTATGTCGAGACAACATAAATTCCCAAATGACAAATAATTTCTTATATAAAGAAAGACCAATTTTTCATACTACTGGTCTGCAGGATATGATCAGTTTCATATTTCAGTGTTTTGATTACATTTGATTCACAATGAGGGTGAAAATAAATTTAGATTTGCGTAGAAGGTAAATTTCGGTTTAAAGTGAGGGCAATCAATGGTAGCTTTACAGCTGAGAGATGCCTACATAAACCTACTGAAAAAATAAATTGAAATAAACTGTATGTATCAGTAATGAGAAAAATACTTCTATTGTATGTCATCTTAAATTAAAAATACCAAAACAACATACCATAAAAAAACCCGCAAAACTAGAAGAAAATAAACTTTCATCAGTTTGGAAGGTCTTTGATAAAAGTCACTGACTGCAAATGTGGCAAATGAAGTGACTATATTACACTTTGTTTAACATACTGAATTGACATTAAGATACTATGCAAGGAAACTATGCCCTTTGGATTCTTCTTTCTCTCCTAAGAGAAATTCAAAAAAGGCTTATTTCTTCCAGCATTCTTCTATATTTGCACTGACTCTATCAGTCACGATGTCTGTGGCTATGTTGTGCAATATTTTTCATTCTTCCCCTGATCCAGTTTGTAAACATTGCACTTCTTCATCTCTATAAAATGGCACCCAGAGATAGAGAGGGGAGGATATATCCTTATTCTTTTAAATTTAGATGCAAATAAACATAAAAAATTAATAGTATGGTCTAGAAACAGTGAAATTGCAACGACATTAAATTTCAAATTGAATGACAATTTACAGTACATAGGTGATTTCTATTTCATTCAGAACAGTTCTGGAAGGTGTTGATCATTCTTAACATTCATTATGGTGACTATGGTGTTTGAAGTATTCTCACAATTCTCTAGGAAATTATCTTTGTAGCACCAAATTATTATGCTGTTAATAATGAACTTACTGCTGTTTGCAAAGTGCTTTGCATTTCCAGATGAAATTCATTTTTGGGAAAGTGTTATATTGAAGATATTGTGCAGGATATTTATTTATTTAAACATAGAAATACAAACTGGATTTGTTTCCATTTCATTTCTTAGTGTATTTTCAAAATGCAATGATAAAGAAACTCATGAGATTTACTAGAGCATTTTATGTATTAGTTTTTTTCCTTCATTTTTTTTTGGGACATTTATATCACTAGAATCTATTTCGTGTGCGTTGCTATGAAAACATCAAAGAAATTTTAATTGTAAAGAAAAATTCCTAAATAAATTGTGAGGAGCAGTACACATCTTGGGCTTTACTAATGGTTTTAGAGAGAAAATTTTCCTTCCAATATTGCAGTGCATGACAACAGCTATCACATCCTAATCAGAGGCAAGTGTCATTTTGTAATGACACTTAGTGTTCATTGGGAAAAATAATATATCATCAGGACACATTTGAAAATATGAATTTAATAAAAGTAAGGAAAATCAACAGGATATACATGTGGTTGTTTCCCATCTCATCCCCTTTTTCATAGTACACATGAATGCGATGGTCAGATGTTGTGTCATTTAATGCTTAAACACTCCTGGTATTTTAAATTAAGAACATCTTCCACTTACCCTGGGGTTTTCTTGGCATTTCCTGTCTATCTAACAGTCACTCAAGAATTGCATTCTTCTCCTCCAAGCATATTTCCATCTTACTAGGAAAATACTCAAATAAGTCCTAAATTTACTTACTAGTAAAATACTCAAATAAGTCCTAAATAAGTCTTTCTATTCAAGAAAGACAAAATTGGGAATGATGCTTTATTGCTTCTTGAACAGGTCTGTTTGCCTGAAAAATGAGATTTTACTGTTCTTATGACCTGGAAATTTTAGATCTGCATGTATGTTTGTATGCCTTTTCTTTTGCCCTTCAGGTTGGACACATAAGTCTCTCCCAGTTTTTGTAGAAGTTCCAAATCACAGTAAATGAGAAACTATTTTAAAGTTCCTAGTCATTTCCTAATGTTACTTGTACCTATTTTGCTCAAGTTGATAAATTAGGCATAAATAACAGTATATCACTCATTTTTAACCCTGATCCTTTTATGAGGATATGAAGTCTTTTCCTCCATGTTCACTAGTCAAGCAGTCTGAAAAAGTCAACTTCAATATTTATTGGGCAATCAGCTTTAAAAGTTGTTGTAAAGACATTATTTTCAAATCTCAATTAATTTTTACACTTTTATCCCAGCTCATAGCATAGTATTTTTCCTGTGCACTGAAAATACAAAGCATGAATATTGTTTTAGTGCTAAGTAGTTCTAATTATTTACAAAAAAAGTTCAGGCACATTATCGTACTCACCAACACTATCATGGCTCTTTTCCTAATTTCAAGTAGCAAGTACTCCACCCTCAACCCCCAAATACAATGATTAAATGAAATGATTGTAAGTGTGATCTTATGAAAACTATTGTGGAGTTGCATTCTATTATTATATTTAAATAGAGTGTAAAAATATAATAAATTATTAATTGCATTTGGGTTTGTACATGTATCTATAGCATCACTATAATATCTCAAATGAGATCAATGGCAACTTAGCCAGGTAATAAAGAAAATTGCTCTTTGCAAGTCCAAATAAAACCATAAATCACTTCTCAGAAGTTTATTTCAAATAATTTAACTGATTTAATTAACCCCAAAGTAAACACATTAATTAGGTCCCAGTGAAAGAAAAATTGGGACATTCTGGGATAATGAAAAAGTGCTAAAGAGTGACTGAATTATCTTTAATCTCATTTTTCAAGGGAATCATCATGAATAAGTCTTGCATTTATAATTTTTTAAAAATACTTTAAAGTAGCTGTCACTCCCAATAGAAATATCCATCTGGGTAATAATTTTGCCTCTCTTCCTCCCCACCATCCTCTCAAAATCCAGACCAAAAAAAGGCATAATAATTGACTAGTGATAATATAGAAGTCATGCCATAAAATATCAATTAATGGAATAGGCTTTGTTCTTCAAAAGCTCTTCCCACCCTGCTATATGATATTAATCAATACATTCTAGGAACTCCTGAGAATACAGACAGAATTACTGATGGTGTCACATGTACCCAGCATGGGTAAACCTTTTCTGACTAGCAATGAATTAAAGATTTTATATCTTAACTTGTAGGGAGTCAGAAATTACAAAGGAAAGGTTTCAGGTCAGCACCCTGCATGTCAGTGTCATTATCATTCCTCTTCACTCCACCACCAGAATAATTAATAATTCTTTCATCTTAACTGGAAGTTCTAATATTTCATACGTATTTTCCTACTTTGTCTGAAGCTCAAATACCTTGCAGAGAGGACAGTTGTTTTTGGTTTTCATGGTAATCAAGTTGAAAGTACTCACAATGAACCTATTTATTTTTAAGATGTGCAAAATACTCTGTGTATGGACCCAAGATGAAGAAGAATTTCTTGATGAAGAATTAACTCTCTGGAATATTAAAGGAAGGGTTATTCATATATTCAGAAGTATTACATCTGCTGACCTAGATCCTCATATAAGAAAAAAGCATAACCTTTGAACATTGAGGTAATGCTGATTTACTATTATTAATTACCTACAGCATTTTAGTTTCTTTGATCCTTTATTTAAGATAATTACAAGGAAAAAAGTACCTTATAACAATGTATTTTTTATTATTATTTTTCAGTATAAAACTGAAGGCATGGCAACAGAAAATTAGGAGAAAACTTTCCTTGCTCTCCATGTGATAATTGCCATTTGTGTATGTTTTCTTTGAAGATGAATATATTTTTTTACAACAAAACTTCTAGCTGATCTCTGTGGCAAGAGAGATGCTGCCCCATCCCTCCAGGACAAGCTCCCACATTGTTTAATTAAATGTACTGCCTTTGTGTGGCAAGGAAAATCTAAAGCAAACAAACCAAATTTACACCAAATGGAAAAAAAAAACAACTAAATAACTGGCGAGATGGGGAAATAATTATTTTTTTGGTTCAAGATACACTTCAATAAAAACAAAAATACAATGAGGAAAAAAAAAAGAGGTAATGAATATAAGGTGAAATACCTGGTAATTTAAAGGAAAGTTAGAATAGAGCTTCAGGATCTTCTTTTTTTTTTTTTGTCAAGTTTAACTTCTAGAGTGTAAAAGAAATTTAATCTCAAGGTTTCAGACAATGTTGAACTAACTAGGAACTGAGCAACAAAGCAATTTAGGAAAATGGCTTAGAAACCAATTTTTTAAACATCTGCTAAGGTGAATTTTTTTGAAGGAAGAAGACTTTGTTAGAAACATTAAAAAGTTAAAAATTGAATTTAAAAACTGTCAGGTTTATCAACTTGTTTCATGAAGAAGCAGCTTATTTTCTACTTTTCAAGTATTCATGAGTACTCATACTTTAAAAAGTAAGAGAGAGAGAACAGAGCAAGTTGTTTAACTTAAAGGGTGAAATTCATCCTATGCACAGATGTAGCATAGCGAGTACGTTAAACCTGAATTTTTATACAATCACAGGCTCTTAAAAAACCTTGGTGGAGCTTGTGTCAACAGGTGAAAATTATGTCTGGAAAAAGTATTTGTAGCACTGTCTATATGACCAGATCTATATCTGAAAAAATCATTCTGGCACAGGCTATTAATTTTTCAAAACATATACAAATATATGTGGCCAAAAGATGAAGGAGAATAAATTGAAATTCTTAACTGGATATTGTTGTTAAATTTACTGCAAAGAGATCCAAGTGTTGCAAATGTTTTGGTGTTCTTCTTGTCAATTTACATTTTATTTGGCCTGACCTCCTTCTTCATAATGAAAATTCAATCATGGCTACCTTGTATCTTTCATTGACATAAAAAAACCACAAAACCTGTAGTTTGTTTAAGAGCACCCCTGCTTTAGAGAGAGTTGCTATATTAAAATGCAAGAAGCAGCACACTGGATGCAAGTATCCAATAAACTGTAAGTAAATATTTTTCCTTTACTGCCACGATACTTAGTGCAAGGTTGTATAGATGTCACAGGTTTTTTTTACTGAAGTACTTCTTAAAGCCAGTGTGAGTCTGAAGAGCAAACTAAATCAAAAAGGATTGCTTTGTTTGAAAAACTATTGAATTCAGAGAAAGAGTGTGCATTGTGATAGTGGTAGAAGGATGTCTTGCATGGAAATAGAAAAATAAGATAATATTGTCCTCATTATTTGTTGACTTCATGAATGAACTAAACATATCAAAGACTCATAGAATTGCCTGGGTTGGAAGGAACCTCAAAGATGGTTTAGTTCCAACCCCCTGCCATGGGCAGGGACACTTCCCACTAGACCAGATTGCTCAGAGCTTCATCCAACATGGCCTAGAACACTTCCAGGGAGAGGACATCCACAACATCCCTGGCCAGCTTATGCCAGTGCCTCACCACTCTCCCAGTAAAGAATTTTTTGCTAATATCTAATCTAAATGTGGTCTCTTTCAGTTTGAAGCCATTCCCCCTTGTCCTAATGTGACCTCTTTTAGTTTGAAGATATTGCCTCTTTTAGTTTGAAGACATTGCCCCTTGTCCTGTCACCATGTGCTTTTGGTAAATACAATATATGCAATGATATATAAGAATAATATGTCAAATATATAAAATACCTACTAATATATATAATATGCTATCATAGTATACTATAATAATAAATATATTCTAAATATCTAACTGCATTTATCAAAGCATCTCAAGTACCTGCAATTTCTAACTTTTAGACTTTCATACCATGTTTCAATGCAATCTCTTACTGTATATAGAGTTCAGCTTCAGCTCCTATGTTGATAATAAGCTACGAGTATTCTGTCACCTACCAGAAACAAACTAAACTAAATCAAAACAGACACACAAAAATAAACCCCCAAAACAGCCAACCCAAAAACTTAAACCACCCCTGTGTGAATTCCTTGGGAAACAATGTTCAGGTTTGCAAGGATGAGCATTCAGAAAACAGCAAGCACCAGTTCTTATTGAATGGTTTGTACTTTTTTTAGCTTGTCATTTTATACAAGAATGCCTGCATACTGTTTCTGGATTTAAAAAGCCCTCTACAGATAGTGACTTGTTATTTTCAAATGAGTTTTTTCTCATGTGATTTTTTTTCCTCAGGATTGTTTTAATTGGTATTAATCCTATGATTAATAGGTGTATTCCCATAATAGGAAAAATAGTATTGATTTGTTGAACAAGTGTGAAGCACAGATTACAGTCAGAAATTATAATTTTATTGGCATGACCATTCGAAATGGCTGGATATTTTGAACAGTTAAATATTTTATAGCAGATGCTCAGTATACAAAAATGTTGTGTTGGTGGATTGCTCAGAAAATCTGAAAAGCAGACTCTGTCCTATATCAGTTTGGGAAATCAGGGAAAACACGTTAGAATAGGTGCTTATGATTCTTTTTTTAGCTCATGAGGGGTCATCATCCTTAAAGACTCATATAAATATGTGCAGGCACCTAGAACTCAAACAGTGATGGGATATCTTTCCATTGTTCTCTGTGCAATGCATGGTTAGTCTTGTCATCCCCTTTCCCTCTTCCACTTTTTTTAAGTCTTTTCATATGACTCTCCATTGAAAGGAAGAATCTTTTTGCTGTCTGATCCAGGGATTATTAAGAATCCAGATAGTTTCCTTGCTACATTTTTAAATAATCCACTGTGAAAACTCATGCTTTATAAGACCATGCTGGGAATGACTTTAAATTTATTTTAGTTTTTTAATGACAGATGCTTGTCACAGAAAAAATAAAGTAGAAAAAATTAATATTGCTCTGAAGAACTATATGTAATTTTTGTTGTTTCTGTCAATCTATAACCTGGTCTACTTTCCAAATAATTTTCGTGCTTTAAAGTGGGGTGGATTTTTTTTATCAAATCCATATCTTGCTCTTTAAAATTGTATTTCAAGAAAAAAAAAAAAGGTAGACATGAAATTTAATGTATTCCTAAATGGGAGAAAGGAAGAGAGTAGTACAATGCAGTAGATACACCCTGAATTTGGTTCTGTGTAAACTAGAAAACAAGAAAAACACGTAAACAATTGCTTCATTATATCAGGATTTCTATTGTCTGGAATGCCATGTCAGGAATTCTTTTCTTTGTTAGAATGATTGTGTCCCAAGGTGAGAACCAGAAGACCAAGCACCTCAAGGGTGTGTGTAGCTGTGGTGGATCCTTTCATACCCCTCCTCAGAAACCTGCATGCTCGATTCCCTCTCTGAAATGCCCATAAACCACCACACACAGCATGGGGAACACACAGGAAGAATTGGAGAACTGAGTGTGGTCAGAGAACAAGAAGGACAAGCAGATACTGGAGATGGTTGATTGGAAGCCATGAAGAAGATGAAGGGTCTGGAGAATCTCTCTTATGAGGACAGACTGCAGAAGCTGAGCCTGTTTATCCTGGAGAAGAGATCCCTGGGAGGGGTTCTTATCAACATACAAATATCTTAAAGGCTCGTGTCAAGAGGAGCCAGATTCTTCTGTGGTGCCCAGTATCAAGACAAGGGGCAATGGGCACTGAAACACTGACACTATAAGGAAACATTTTTACTCTGAGGGTGACAGAGCACTGGAAACAAGCTGTCCAGTGAGGTTGTGGAGTGTCCCTCACTAGAGATATTCCACACCTGCCTGGATGTGATCCTTTGCAACCTTCTCGAGGTGACCCTGTTCACAGGTCCCTTCAAACCCCAACCATTCTGTGATTCTGCAATAACATTAGAAAATGGATAATTCTTATCTTAATTGGATGTTCAGTACAAATGAATTTGCACAACTCCAATATTAAGAATTAACACTCAGATAAATAAAATTCATGCCACTTATCCATATTTTCAAACCTTATTTAATCAGACCATAATACCTATGTCAGGTAAATGAAGTGCAAAAATGTTATAAAACTCTTTCTTAGAAGGATGTAAGGAGCAGATTCAGTCTGTCTTTTTCATGGCATGTAATTAATAATTCCTCAAGTAATTATTTTGCTTTTGGTAGACTATATGCCAAGTAAGTACTATATTTAAAAAGAGATGAAAGAATCTTGCTGTAGCTAATTTATTTCACTCCTACCCAAGTCTTGGGAAATATTATCCAAAATTGGCATCCAGTCTATTTGATGATGAAAAAATATCTCATTTAATTAATTCTGAATTTATGAAATTCTATGGTCTATAAATGATGTTGTACCATTAGGTTAGCATATGCTCTAGGATTCATAGTATTTTGAAGAGGAATGATTAAGGATGTTGTTAGTAAATCTACAAAGAACAGGACACACAGCATTTAAACATTACCCTATCATCTGTGCAACAAATGTTCAGCATCATTATGTTTCCACAATAGCAATTTGCTATTGCTCTATGGGGTAAGCAATCAATATAGGCAGGGAATGCTTTTTATATCCTTAGAAAGAGAGTACATTTTAGCCTGTTTCAGCCTTTGCAAAATCAATAGGCATGTCTCTTTAAATGGCAGATAATTAGTCTCAGTTGCAGATGAGACTGACAAGGTATGGGCTATAATTAACACAGGAAAGACTAACACAATGTTCATGCCTTTGTTTGTGAAATGTCATTCAACTTTTTACTGAGCATTAAACATAAATATTGTTTATATCCCTAAAGCACAAGGATCAGCCTAGAATTTTAATTGTTTCACAACAAATAACAGCCTCTAAAAGTGATGCTGTAACGATGTTTGGTGGAATATTCAAAGTGTGCTTAATACTGATCTGAATCTGGATATGGAGAATAACTTTATATTCAAAATACATAACAAATGGATTTCAAATCACACTCTGACCTCAGTCAAAGTGCATACAAATGGCCCTTGCCATCAGAAACAGCTAATTTTCTCATTCACACTGGCAATTTGTCCTTATTATTTGTTTTGGGGATGGAGTAGTTTTGGTTTTGGTTTTTTTGTGTTTTGGTTTGGTTTTCTTTGGTTTTTGTTTTTGTTTTTTATTCCCTACCATTTTTGGTTATTTTGTTTTGTCTCTTGGGGGGGGGTCACTGTCCTGCTCCCCTCCTAGAGAAGTACTGTGATGGGTGAGAGCCAGCCCAGGATTTCTTGTGAGAGCCTGGGGAGTGAGGGGTGGTTGTGTCCTCCTGGGTGGGAGATTTGGATTGAGGGCCACGCAATGTGGTGTCTCTGACAAGAGATACTGCTGTCTTGTGCGTTTTGCCTGTTTCTTTTTGTTTCTTCTCCTTGCTTCTCTGCTTCTCTGCTGCTTGGCAGCCCAAAGCCAGTGCCCGCTACACAGAGACCCAGGACTGGGAATGTCCCATCCACTGCTGGGGGCTGCCCCTCCCTGCACCCCTTGTTCCCAGGATCAGCCTTTCACTTTTTTTCCTGTTTTTTTTTTTTTTTATTTTTTAATGCTATTCAGTATTAACTATTTGGGATGCCATTAACTGATTACTAGTTCTCTTTTGAGATTTAACCACAATAAAACTAATGCTCATTAGAGGCTAACATTTAGACTCATTAGCCTATGAGTCCCTGTGTATCATGAGCTCATGAACTGGAGTCTTTTGCCTTGATGGTGTCAGTTTACATTCTCATCCAGTAGGTGATGCATTCAGAGACATAAAGTTCTCACAAAACCAGTTCCTTACAGCTACAGACAGAGCACTGGTTCCCTCCAAAATGTGAAGTGGTAATAATTTGTTAAAGCATATTTAATTCTTTCAATTTTTCCTGTAAAATAATAACCAGTGGCTTCAGGCCTCTAGGAAATAAAAAATACAGAGGAAGCCCTCTGCTTTAATGGTACAGAACTGGTGGATGCATAAATGACATTTCACATCTCCTCCAGAAGCAATTTAGGACAATGCTCCTTACTGGCTTTTAGCATGTGGCCCGAAACATCAAGAGTCACAGAAGATTTAAAACATACTAATAGGTATAATATTTTGATCTCTAGTGATAACCTAAATATTAAACTATTCTGACAAATATTTCAAAGGTGTGGTCTAATCAATCAAGCAGCTTTGCTTTGCAGTATATTTCTTTCTTTTTCTGCTTCCTGTGGAAGCAGGCCGGACAGTGTTATTTCCATATGTTACACTGCTAGATCAGTGAGGTCTTCAAACCACAGTCCACACCCATTCCATTGACACTGGATGTTCACCTCCCTTGCATATATTTCTCTTTCTTTCTTTCTTCCTTTCTTCCTTTCTTTCTCTATCTATTATTATTATTATTATTATTATTATTATTATTATTAGCAATGGGTTCTGTAAGAGAGGGCATCCCTTGCTTGTAAGAGCCATATAAGTGGTTACCTTGTACCTTAAGGAAAAGGGGATTTATAGTATTTATTCCAAAGAAAAAATGAGGATGATAACTCACTTGGGAACAAATTAACATACCTCAAGACCTTTTGATGATCTCTGCCTGTGTCTCTCTGTAAAGCATGGTCTTATTACTTGCATACTTCATACTTCAAAGGAAAGTCGAAAATAAAACACAGAACATTGAAAACTTCAGATCCCAATATAGAGATGGATTCATAACATGATTATACTAAGCTCTTCAAGCTAAGTTATTATATGCTTTTAATAGATTTAAAATATATATTAAATATATAATATATGTTTAAATATTATAAAGATATAAATATATATTAATAATATATATTTAAATATATAATATATTTTAAAATATATTATTTTAAACAGAAACCACTTCAAAGTTTTCTAATTAGACGTGGGTTTTTTTCTTTGTTTTTTTGGTTTTTTTTACATATCCCAAAGAAAAAATGGTTGAGGTAATGTCTTCATTTATATAAATATATAGACCCCATCTCATTATATACAGAGAAAATGAAACACAGCTCCAGGGCCGGAGACCCTTTACAATTCCTGATTCTGAAGTTATATTTTGGCTTTTTTTGTACCTTTTAGTAGGCCAATATGTTGTTCTTTCAGTAAGGAAGATTCAGTCATAGAATCATGGAATAATTAAGGTTGGAAAAGTCCTTTGAGAGCACTGAGTCAAAATGTAAGGCCAGCACCGTGAGGTCTATCACTAAACCATGTCCCTGAGGAGTCTACCACTAAACCATGTCCACAGGTCTTTTAAATACCTCCAGAGATGGCAACCCAACTTCTTTCCTGGGCGTGCTGCTCCATGGGCATGTTTGATAAACATTCCCGTGAAGAATTTTTTCTTGATACCCAATCTAAACCCCCTGGTGTAATTTGAAGGCATTTCTTCTTGTCCTTTCACTTGGGAGAATGGAAAAATCCCTCAACTCACCTTAACTTCCCTTTAGATTGTTCTGCAGAACAAGAAGATTTTCCCAAACCTCCTTTCCTCCAGGATGAACTTCTGCAACTCTCTCCTCATCAGACTTGGGCTCCACACCCTTCCCCAGCTCTGTTTCTTTCTCTGGACACATTCAATGCCTTTGTTCCAGTGAGGGGCCCAGAACTGGACACAGGATTTGAGGTGTGGCCTCACTGGTGCCCTGTACAAGGGGCCAATCACTGCTCTGGTTTTGCTGCCACACTATCACTGGCACAGGCCAGCTGCCATTGGCCTTACCCTGGCCCTTTTCCCCATGACAGTTTTCCAGCCACTCTGCCTCAGCCTGTAGGGCTGCCTGGGGTTGTAGGCAGGTTGTTGTCCTCACCCAAGTGCAGGACCCAGCACCTGGATTTTGTGGACCTCAAAAAATTGGCCTCAACCCATTGATCCAGCCTGTCCAGAGCTCTCTGTTGAGCCTTCTTTTCCTCCAGGCTATCAACATTCCTATCCAACTTGGATACTCTGCAAACTGACTGAGGGGTCACTCAATTCCTTTCTTGAGATAGTTGGTAACATTATTAAACAGTATCAGACCCAAATACTGAGCCACTAGTGAGCAGCCACCAACAGGATTTAGCTCCATTCACCACCACATTCTGGGCCTGGCAATCCAGACAGCTTTTTACCCAGCAAATAGTGAACTTATCCAAGCCACAAATAGCCTATTTCTCCAGGAGAATGCTGTGGGAAAAGCAGTCAAAAAGAGATAAGTGATTCAAGGCACATATCTTAAAATACTTTCAGACATGTAATAGTCCAGAACTCGTGTGTGAACATATTTTCATCCCAATAAAAATGCCTATTTAATGAGCTCAGTGCTTCTTAACTAAAACCATTATAGACCTTTTTGTACTGCCACGGTAGCTCAGAGCTGTGTCAATCTGCAACAGAACCAGTCCCAAAACTTTTTCCTATTTTATTATTTGCTACTATAGCTCTTTCAGCCTGCAATGGAATCAACCCAAATTCTTTTTCCCTATTTCATTATTTCCTGCTTTATAATTTAAAATAGTACCAACTGTGCATGTCACTTGAGAATGGAATGAACAGGATCCAGTTTAGTTTGCACTACTGGGTAAAAGAAAGCTGAACAGAGCAGTAGGTATTAACTACTGTCTCCAGAATTTAGACTACTCCTACTTGACACTTATGACCTAATTCCTTTATTGATGATACTAATTTAAAATGAGTGACCAGGGATCTCACTGAGATCAGAACAGTTGCACACAATAATGAAATGTACAGTTACTCAAGTGATTATTGCTATCCAAAAGCCAAGGCACCTACTACTCACTCTTTAACATCATCTGTCTTGATCCATAGAGAGATAGTCTGCAAGTTTTAAATGCTTCTCTGCAGACCATTTTAAGCTGTGCATTGATTCAAACAAAACTATGGATTCACCACAATAATTGCTTATATCTGGAAATATATGTTATCATATTAATTCAGATATCTGTGTATTGTCACTTTTAGGAAAACAATCTGAAATTGTATTCTGGAAATTTTGTAAGAGTTGTGTTTTATTTTTTTCCTTTAAAAAATAACCTGTGGAAGATGGTGGCTTTCTCCTCCTTGGATTTATTCAATGCAGCATAATTTTGTATTTACAACTTAAGTTAGATCCCAACCACTGAATTATGGAATTGTTTGGGTTGAAAGGGACCATAGAGATCATTCAGTTGTAACCACTCTGCAGTAGGCAGAAATACTTCCCCTAGACCAGGTGCCTGAAAGCCCTGTCCAGCCTAGGCTTGAACACTTCCAGGGATGAATGCACAATGCTGTTTCCTGATTCCATTGCCTCTTGATTATTACTGTTCTGCTGACTTCTGTACTGAACCCTACTCTAAAATGCAGACGGAATGATTCAGCTATTTTCCAGATAGTTCAAAATGGTCAAACTTTTTAAAAGAAAAAAAGAAAATCAAGCAAAACACCCCACCACCACCAACCAACAACAACAAAAAATATCTAAAAAACAAATCAGGAAGCTCCAAACCCAAAGAAACAAACAAAAGAACCTAACAAATAAAAAAACCCATGAAACCAAGGTAAACAAAATCATGTGTTGACACATTTAATGTTCCATCCATCCAAACATCCTTGTCTTCCGTAACTTCCCAGTGATTTCAGGAAACAGCTAAAATACTTTCCCATCTGCTTCTGAAATGCCTGCAGTTCATCTTGCACACATTCTACTCTACTTTTCAATTGCTCAACTGATGTTTTCTTTTCTCTCCTTTTAGAGAGAAGAGCTGGAGGTTAGACTGACATACACCTTATTTTTCATTGTGCTAATAGTCCAACCCACACACTGTCAAGCAGCAAAGATATACTCTGACAAATGTGTCCTTCCAAAATAGAACTGACCCTGAATACAGCTGCTAATTCCCTTTTTATATACTCAATAAGTCACAATGAAAAAATCAATCAAATACCATCATTGTGTAATTAAAAATGATATACAATATATTTGAAGTCTGAGAGAAAAAGGAGACTAAGGTTAAAATCACAAACTGAAGCTATAATTTATGGCTTAATTAAACTCTGCATTGATATCCTTATCTGACGACACTTTTTTTGCTCTTAAATTGTCTCTGTGGGAATGAGTCACAAGGGGTATTTTATCCGAATCTCAAGAGGCAGTATCAAATCAGATAGGAAAATGGAACAGTTGTATTGAAGATTTCTAAGGTTCTCAATTCCTTCTTTCTCTTTTCATCTTCTTTGCAATATAACATCTATCCCAAAGTTGTAGACAGTTTTGAGAAAATGTCACGCAAGAAGACAAATTATTGGGCTTTTTTTTCTGTAAAAGGAAAAAAATTATGATAGAAGTCATTATGTTTCTTCATATAATTTGGAATGCATCCTTTTGATAGCAAAGCGGTTTTGCCTTACAGAAAGAAAGAGGCATCCATATTATACAATAGTTTGACATGCAGATTTGACACTGCAGCATCCCTATATAGCAGCAGCTGCTAAAATTGTAAAATTGGGAAGAGACAGAAATACCTAAAAAATACAAAAATGGCCAAAGCTCCAAAGCTATTTGGACCTTAAAACAGAGGGACTAATGAAAGCATCACCAGGAGGCTTTCCTTTGCAAGATCATGGAGTTTCATTCATCTCACATCTCCCTTTCAATTTGCTATAAAACATAACTGAAGGATTGTGTATTTAACCTTGTTTTGGGGCACTGCAGAATGTGTGAGAATTTACTGCATTATTCAATACACATAAAGGGGGTGGCAGGGAATAAAATATTTCAGTTTAATTCCATAAACAAAAACCCACAAGAGAAATGTGTTCATTAGAAAGAAGTGAAAAGATTTTATCAACTTTTGATACACGTAATGTAATTGCTTGCAGAAGTTTGCAAAAAGCATCCGAATGACAACTCAAAATTCCTTCAATGGGGAATAGAAAAAAAGAAAACAAAATAAATTTTCATGAGAGACACCTCCCCAAACACTTCCCTTTCTTGGCTGGTACTACATCTTAAAAATTCATTGTGTTTCTTCATTGATACGCTGTTGCCAGCATTTAAAATCTGGCAATTTTGTTTGCTTAATTTCTTTTCTCTCTCTGTGGTCTTCCAAGTAATTTTACCATTTTCTCATTTTTCTCCCTCAAAAGCATTTATGCCTAAATTCCCTTGTTCTTTTAAAATGTTTCACTACCTGCAAAATCCATCTGCTTGAGATTTTTTTCTACTACACTAGAGGGTGAAAATTAAAATAACTTAATGACTCACTGCCTGTAAAATTACTTTCATTTTATCATGAATTTTAGTTCAGTCCCATAGTGAGTGCAGATTCAGTGCAAGCTTTGTGTTTTGTGCTCTGAATTTGGGATCTTAACTAAATTAAAGGCACCCTCTTAGTGAGAAACTGTATATTAATCTGCAGAAAGATTAATTTTCAGAACATAATACAGTACTGATCACTTGGAATATTCGTACTTGGTAACTCCAATCCTGAAAAATAGATTCAAGATTAGTAGAAGGCTTACAGGGGTTTTTGAACTGAAATATTGTAGTGGGGTGTTGTGGGTAGGGGTGTTTTGCTATTTCTTTTTTCTTCGACTTCTTAAGAGTGTTTTGGCTATTGCATTAGCAGACCTTGGGAGCTGGAATGTAACTATAATGTAGGAGATACAGGGATTTAGATACAGACCAGAATAATGCTTTAATTACATAAGTTTTGTCCATATTTAAATCAAGGAAGCATCAGCTGGACCAATGTATTTGAATAGAAGTAGACTGTTTACATACAAGCATCACATTTTGAAGTTATTAGTGTTTTATCCTCCTTTTTAAGGTTTTAAATTAAGCTGTATTAAAAAAAAAATATATTGACTTCTTATATACAGAGCACTGAACTGTTCCTTTCTAATTTTGGGGTTTACCTTTAGAGTACAGAGTATTTTCTTAAAATATGCACTATGTTGAAAGACAAGAGAACCAGACCCTCACAAATCACACCATTAATAGACCTATTCAGTCAGTCCAGCAAGACCTGGGAATTTCTCTTGCTGATTTTATTCAGTTGACATTTTTATAATATTGTTTTCTTAACATTTTTCACTCTTCTGAAACCCTTTGAGATGCTACTCACAGGGAATCCCTCAATTCTGCTCCAGTCAATGTTATTCTAACATGGTCACCAGCACCCACTGTGCTGTTACTATTCACTTCCTTCATTCAAATATCTCATTTACAATGTTTTTGATTCTTCTGCAGATTGTTATGCTTTCTGCATCTGTGCTGAACAGTTACAGAGATAAAGTATGCAACCTTGGCATACATCTCTCTTGATGTTACAGTCTTCAGCAGCCTCACAATCTGTTTGTATTGCTACTTTCTCCCCAAGTACCCATTTTTTTCATTATCTGCATATTTCATGTTGCCATTAGGCATTCAAAAATATGTATTTATCTGACATATTGGGTTTCATCAAGTCTTCTTAAAATCAACAAAACATTAATGAGCTTTTCTTTGAACTTCTGGTGTGTATATATACCATAATTTTGTTTCTCATGCCTAATTCTATGTATAATCCAAACATACATCTTAATGCTTATCTCACAGTCTTGATAAATACATTTGGAGTTTTAACAATCCTTTTTTTTAGTAAATTTTATGTTTCAAAGGTTTTACAGTCTAAGTGAAGGAATAAAAAACAATTATTTTAATAAGTTTGTATATTTATCTTTTAAAGTGACTCTGAAGAAGTGAATTTTTCAAATTTTTAACAACATCCTGCCAATATATTCTTTTTTGCTTGGTAATGTCCATTTTCTGCCTAGATGCAATTTTGAAAGTATGAGAGTTTCACATCTGTAGCTTTTTCTTCAGATTGATAAGAATCACAAAAATCATTCAGATATTGGCTATTCATGTAATAGCTCTTCATTTCAGATTTTGTGTGGGCATAGAACCCTCATGTATGTCATTAAAGGATGAGTTGCAATAAAATATTTCAGTATTTTTTATTTTACTCTCCCCTTGTGCCTAGTCTGCTGTGGGATGCTACAGACTACTGATAATTGATTACAGTCAGTGTGGACATCAACACTACAGGCAGCTTGAGGGTCAAAGTCACCTTCTGACATCGATCTCTCCAAAAAATGGGCAATACTTTTCTGGACGTAATGAGCTCGATGAATATGATAGTACTTCACTTTAAATTGATGCATGCTGAATTATCTACTTTAAATTAAAATATCTGATGCCAGAGTCTCTGTGTCTCATGATATAAAACTATCATTGTGGTCATTGCTTTGTACAGCTTGTGAAACAGAGTGGTTTGGGTCATGCTCTCAGGTTCCTGGAGGTATTTATTACGTGAGTTACAGTTCATTATGGACAGGCTATGAGGCTATCTGAAATAACAGGTATATTTGGAATGAGCAGTCTTCTGGGACTCAAAACTCATAGTGAATTTTCATGTTTCACTTTTCCAGTGATGTCAGAGACTGAAATGGTTCATGCTTTAAAAATTGCTACGAAGGAGTTTTGCCCATGGTAGGAAAATCTGTATAAAGAAGCTACAAACACAGAAGCCCATCCCTCCTTGAAAATTCCTGACTGGAACCTTGGACTGTGAGTTAAGCCATGTAGATAAGATAAAAAGGATATTGTTCAATCATCTGGGGCTGAGGGCGAAAAATGCATCCACAAGAAAGCCAAACCCAGCTGCTGTGCTGAGAACCATCCCTGGCTGGGTTTGGGGTGTGGGAGACCACAGCCCACAGGAGCTGGGTTTGCACAGACTCCCCCCAACCGAGGGGTGAGGAGGAGGTCTCAGATGTGTGGTGTAACCTCTGGTCAGAGGCAGTGAACACCCATCCTCCCTCACACAAACCAGCCCAGCTGTGAAACCCCCAAGCCCACAGGCCACATCCACGGGGCATTCACATGGGAGGCAGCTGAGGGGGTGCCATAATCCATCAAAATCCCCAAAGCACTCCCCAGACTCATTCCAGAGCCCTTGCACCACAGCATTGCAGGTGATGCAAAGAGATGCAACAGATCCAGAGTCTGCTGAATGAGACTGTGTCAAACTGTGCCCTCACCCTGCTCGGGTGGGCTGGGGGGGAATACCTGGGCACTCCCACCTGGCCTGAGCATGAATTAATCCATTGGATTTTATGTTTTCTGGAGAAAAAGAACCCTCACCACCGAGAAGACCAGCTGGAGAGGATCAACAGGACACCATGAGGATCCACAGAGTAGTGGTATTTTCCTTAATCTGTCTAGATTTCTGTCCCACCACCTTTTTTCTATTTTTTTCTCTTCCTTTTTCTCTCTTTTCCCCTTTCTCTCTCTCTTTCTCATATTTTCTATCAAATAAAATACATACTATTGACTTTGGCACATGGTCTCACTTGCACCTCAATTCAGGCTGAGGCATTTATAATAACTTTAAAAACAATGACTGGAACAAGTGAGAATAGCTGTTCCTCTGTTCTTTTTATTTTCTGTTAGGCTTGAGCCTAAAAAATGAACTTCTTTCTTTTCCTAGGCACAGTGGTAAAGTGGAAACACCAAAATATGGCTGTGAGTATCGTGCAGACTGCACGGTAGCAGCTGTACCTGAACTGTTCCAGCCTAGCAAGCTCAGGCCTTAGAAACAAAACATCTGGAGGTGAGAGCAACCAGAGGTTACTCTGCCTCATCCAGGCTTTGTGATCTGCAATGCAGATGTATCCACACTCTTCCCCACTATGAATGTCTCAGGTGTTAAAGCTGGACAAGGAAATAGTGTTGACACATACCTGTATAAAAAAGTACAGCTAAAAGTTTGCACTCTCTCTTTTTGGTTCCTGTTGCAGCTTTCTGGCTCTATGGTGCAAAACCCTGAAATGTCTGCAGAAAGTCAGTCTGGAATTGTTACAGTATTGAGTTTATATAAAAATAGAAAAACAACGGTACTCAATTTTATATGTGTTTGCTAATATGCTTTATGCTACCCTCACTGTGAAGTGCTATGGAATGTAAGTACTAGTTTTATCTAATTGTACTATGAAAAAATTGAAGAAAAATTTAGAGGCTTACAAGGTCATAGCTGTTGATTTGGCCTTCTATGCATATAAAATGGAAAAAAAAGTGTTTAGTAGAATAATTTGAATTTTTAAATTATTTGTCTCTGTGTGTACCTTTCATGCTTGCTTTTAGTGCATGCATTAGCAGGAAAGGTCACTCCTGGGTCACCGGAAGCCCAGACTTATAGCCAGTTAAACTATTTGCACAGAATAGATACTGTAGATGTTGTTTAAACACGTGTACCAGGACACCATCAAAGCAAAACTAACTCTGATTTGCTCAGAAAATTGCCCAGATGAATGACCTGTTAAAATATTGGGGCTTGTTATTTGCTACAAATGGTTTTATACTTTTTGTCTGTGTGACCTTCACTTGGGAACAAAAGCTCTGGGTTATGTTTTTTCACTTCAGATTGAAAAAGAACAACTAGCCAATTTTTTTAACATCATATGTAAAATTACCTTTGCATGCTTCACTCTCTTCATGGTAAAGCAATGTGGCATGATCACACAGCAACTGATAATGATGCAGGTAAATGACCAGGACATGACTGCAACAAAAAATATAAAGACTTCTTTAAAGAGGACCAGAGAAAGAGGAAAGGGATACCTATCCTAGGAACAAATTACAGCAGGCCTGAAATGGTTTCTGCCAGAGCTGCTACTGTTCCCAGTGGGAAAAAAAAAAAAAAAAAAAAAAGTTAAAAAGTCACTGCAGAAAATAGGGAAAGCCAGGGCAGAAGTGGGAGAAGAGAACAGGGAAGAGAGAGTGCCAGGTGTTCCAGGTGAGATGGAGTAAATGACCAGGGTGAATCTGGATGCTGGAGCTTGTTTAAGAAAAGGGCAATGAGGGATTTTTATCCTGCATGATTACCTCACACATTCTGTCACAGCCTCCCCTGCAGCTCTTGTGTTTGTTAGGTCTCACCATCCCTTCACTGGAGGAGGTCCCTCCTGTCTCTGGAAGGTCTCTATAAAACTGGGTTGGTTCTCTCTATGCTGTTGCTCTTCCTTACCCATCTCAGCTCTTTCCTCTCAAGGTCCCCAAGCATCTCACTTTTTTGGTTTTCTTACAGCCCCTTGATTTCCAGAATCTTCCCTTTCTTTCAGGATCTCTTCTCTAGCAAAGATCTTCACTGTTTCAGGATTATCTTCTTTCCAAGACCAGTTTATAAATGAATTGGTTTTAGTGAAATTCTTTTCCAGATTCTCATTTCTCCCATTTTCCCCATTTCAAGAATCTATATGCTGAAACCCAACACTCGATCAGTCTCTTAATTAGTGGTTTTCCTTAATTTCTTTATTAATTTGAAGATTTGGGACAGGCCAGTATGTTTTAGTCCAGATGCTGACAGGTTTTTCAAAGAGCCCATATCCATTGCTGCCAGCAGGTAGTGGACTTCTTGAGAATTCAAGAATTTGATTTGGGGCATTCACACACAGACAGGCACTGACACAGTCACAGACACACACACACACACACACACAAATATATATCAAAGTTATTTTTACATCCATGAAAGCAGGTAAAAAATAATTTTGATAAGAGGAAACAAAAAATTTCCAAGGGGTCAAAACATGTTGACATTATATATACCTAACAATAACAGCAAAAGGAAAAAAAAGTCAAGCACAAGTACATTCTGATGGATCTTGCCATTCTACGGCATTGCCATACAGTATGCTGGTGCTGATGCAGCCTTGCAATTGGGAAATACTTCCAAGACTTTATTCACTTTGGTGGGATGTTGTGTGGGTAAAGAAAATACAGCAAAAGAGAAGAAAAAGAGCTGGAGAAATTTGGTGAACTCTAGCTCAGAATGTCAAGTAAGCCCCCTTTATTATCTATCCCACATACCTTTCTCTTAGACATCTGTCTAGACTGCATCTCTCATAGCTGCTGACAAGCTTGTGGAATCCTATTAAGTCTTCAGGTCCACTGACATCTCTAGCTTAATTCTCAATATTTTCAAGCATTTACAAAAGAGTAAAAATTCTGCAGGCTAAAAATTGCAGGAAGAAAAAAAAGCATTAAACAATCTCTCTCTCTCACCATCAGCTTCAGTCTTCTATAAGGCTTTAAATACCATGGTGCTGTTTGTTGTTTTGGTTTTTTTTTTCAAGTGGAATTGTCATCACTACAGAAGAGTGTAAAAAAATCTTTGATATTCCTGTGTATTAGCATGACCTTAATAATGAATGGATCCTACCTTTTCATCTGAGTCTCTCAAAAACTTGTATGGAGCTAGTATATTTTCTTGTGTCATGGCAAAATGCCAAACCAAGAATCATGAAACCATAGAATGATCTGGACTGGAAGATACCTTAAAGATCATCTTGTTACACACCCCTGCCATAGGCAGGGACACCTTCCACAAAAACAGATTGCTCAGAGCCCCATCCAGCCTGCCTTGAGCAGCCACAGCTTCTCTGGGCAACCTGTGCCAGTGTCTCACCACCCTCACAGTAAAGAATTTCTTCTTAAATCTAGTCTATACATACCTCTTTTAGTTTAAAATCATTCCCCCTTGTATTACCATTACATATTCCTTCTCCAGCTCTGTTGTAGAGGCACAGCTCTAAGGTCTCCCCAAAGCCTTGTCTTCTCTGAGGTGAACAACTCCAATTCTCTTAGCCTGTCCTTGTAGAAGAGGTGCTCCAGCTCTCTGATAATTTCACCTCTGAAAGAGTTTCAGACTTTCACTAGGTTTTAGTCCTTCAAAAAACGTTTGGAAGTGTGAAAATTGTGAAGAAGAAGTGTAATTTTTAATTGAATGAACTGTATGTATTCTATATGTATTTTAGTGCTCATGAGCACTAAATTGTCTGTTAGTTTCCAGTCAGTGCCATGAGTCCTTTGGTTATAATAGTTCTTTGGTCTGACTGTATCAGAGGGTTTATTCTTCACTGAAATTCGGATAAAACTTTCTGAGCTTCCTAAAAATATTTTTTATTAGTCTAGCTCTCTGATTCAGATTTCAGTTATGGAAATAACAAAATCATCATCAATCTAAATGAAAACTTTTGGTATATCTGTTCTTCATCACAGACACACTCAGCTGTCTTCTGAGACACATATATGCATGAACATGCACATTCTCAGGTTAAAAATAATCTTTAGAGAAAAAAAATCAGAATTTGCTGGAACACAGAATTCTATTCATTTTTATTTTACCCTTTTGCTTGAACGGTTGTTATTTTTTTGATCCACATGAAGCAAAAAGGGATTGACTGAAATATGACTTCTACCAGAATGAAAGTATCTGGAGAATCATCTTTTGAAACTGTATGTTGCTTCTTCATGAAGAGGTGGGAGAACAAAAATAAAATCTAAAGAACCCACAAAAATTGAAGCCTCAGTAGGACCCCTCCATCTTTCATCTCCCTCATACAGGAAATCTTCCATTTTCCAGAAATGATCCTTGTCATTTTTTTGGGGCTCACCTGTCTGGCCTGTCATTGCACAGTTCTTGTACTTGGCTTAATTTCTCTTCTTTACCATGTTTGCACTTGGCTACCACTGTGGCATCAACTTCTGTGCTTATTCTTCCATTTAAACATTATATTTGAAAATGCACAACTGTTAGGGTGGACCACAGTACAAATATTCTTAGAACAAACAGCAACACCTAGAGAGCTTTTAGTCAGAATATTTGCCACTGCCTATTTATGGATTTTGCTCAATGGGTGATAATATCAGCATACACTGTAATATTCCCTGATTCTCTCCCTATGACTTTTGAGGAGTGTTATTGTAACTGGCATTTTGCTGATACATTCATGAATTTGTGCATTTTTCCTTCAGAGTATGCCTTCCCTCCCTCTCCAAGCAAGGATAAACTGCACTTCTGGAAAATATCTTTTATAACTTACTCTCAGATTTATACCTTAATTGCAAATAATCCTATAAGAAATGCTTATGGAAGAAATGGTGTCGAACAAATAATGTTTTTTAGGTTACAATTGATTGAAACATTTAATTTGTCTAAAAGTTGAAATAAGGAGGTAAATACCTTCTCTGTCAGACATGATTTGTACAAAATTATTTTTCTGTACAACCGGGTTTCCCAATTATAAAATAGTAAAAGTAGTTGAATACCCCATAGATATAAATACATATATAACACTTAGTGGCAGTCAGATATGAGAGTATCTTTCTGTACCTTCTGACTGAAGTACAAGTTAGTGTTTTCTGGACTGTATCATTAGGGTTCCAAATCAAAAATTATAATCTCTCTATTTTCTAAGTGCTAGAATAAATTTTTAAGAAAAAAAAATCTATGATGATTGTGGGAAAAGAAGCCTCAAGCTCCCATTTTAGACATATTTCTATAATGAGGAAACCTGAAATGAAGCTAATTTACCAGTAGTATCCCTGTAATTCCCTATTTGCATTACCCTTCAGTTAACTTTTCAGCACCAATTGAGTGAAAATTGATTGTATACATTTTACTAGGGAGACTAGACTCAAGTATTGGGTGCACCTACACCTTATGTGTGGGAATTCATAGATCTCAGATTCTACTCAAGAAAGACTTTTTTTAAGTTGTCAGAAGAAATATCCATGCAAATTTCATCAGCATGCTACTCAAGTCAGCATATGACACCACGTCTGGCAGGTAAGTCATTTACCATCCTTATTCTGTGGAGCTTTAATCACATTCTTTCCTTTCCACCTCAGTTAGTAATATTCAAAGCTGCTAGTACAGGTTCATAATTACTATGGTTCTGATAACAGTTAACAAGTGTACAGCAAAATCTGGTGATACATAATTAACAAATCTTCATCCACTTAATTAGATTTCCCTTCACGTGCCATTTGCATAGCGTACAGCACTATTTTGACTTTTGGGGGTATACGTAATTTTTTGAGAGTGAAAAGGGTGTGATGTCTCAAAGCTATTTTTACATTACTTATTCAGTAGTAGTAGAAATCTGCCAATGAGTTGTGATTTTTCCAGAGGGATGGTGAGTCTGCTCCCTGACAAGAAGGTGCAGGCAATTGCAGAGCTGTGAATTGCTGTGGTGTGGCACATTATCTGCTTTACTTATTGGTGGTCTTCCTGCCTGGAATTGTGCTGCACTACCCAGAAATAACCCAGCTGTCTTTACATGCTGCCTTGCAGAAAAGGTGATGGCTTTAGGGCATAAATTGTCCAATACTTGGCTTCCTTTCTTGATCATTAAACAAAAATAGAACTTCTAAGTTTCATCCCAGCTGCCAGACTAATAATGTCATTTTTATAAGAGAGTTGTTCAAATTAATGAATTTTGTATAAATACGAATATTCTGATAAAGCTCCATATTACATTCTTAACTAAATAAAATGGGTCTTATTTATTACTATTTATAATAGTAATCCATGAATAAAGTGATTATAGCCCTGTGGTTTGCCACGTGATTTTTTTTTCAATTACTGATCAGCTCCTCTTTAATTTGTTCACATCTCCTTATAACAGCTTTCTCATGTGACTCATTCTGTTTTGGAAGGCAAGACCTGGACAAAATGACTGATTTTTTGGAAAGAAACATTCTCCACTAGTTTCAGTTTTTATGACATTGGCACTGAAGGGGTTTTTTGTTTACGTATCTCTTTACCATTACTCCTCAACTCAAAGATTAAACTGTGTCATGGCAGTCAAATGAATATGCTTTGATTTTATAAAGGGACTATAATGCAGTCAATAAAATACAATTTTTCATAAATAACTTTTGAAGGCTTTTTCCTAAGTGCACTTTTACTGATAACCTATCTTGCAGCAATTTTTCATTTGAATTGTATTTGTTTTGACTGTGTTTACCTGTTTCTCTCTGCTTGCTGCAAATAATGAGAAAATTAGTTAGGTGGCATGAATGCTAATGTAAATTCTTTTTACCTGTGTATTGCCAAATATTTGTAGTAATAAACTATAATTCATATATAATGTTATTCAAGGATGCAATCTCATTATAAAATTTTGGTTTATTAAATAAAATAAATATATTTTCTCACTGTGTTTAATCAAGTCAGCTGGACTTACAAAATAAAAATGTTTAAAGCTGTACTTTAAAAGCTTCTTACTGGGGTTTGTACACACTGTTTGTCAGATGACAAGGCAAAGGCACATATGTGAATTGGATATTCAAATTACTTTATTTAGGTCTATTTAATTAAATTCACACACAAAATAAGTGTTTATTTACAGGTAGCATATAAACAGAATTGAACTTGCTAACCTTTAACTTCTGTTTTGGGTAAGAGTTACAGAAGGAAAAGCTAGCTCACTAGCTACATAAAATCTATGGCAGGTCTACAAAGCAGCCTGTCATGCTGTGCCATGATGAAAAAAAAAATATATATGCAAGATGTAAAGCCATAAGAAAATAAATTGATTGTGTCACCATATTTTGCAATCCTGTTGTATTGTTAAATTTCCTGAAAACTCTGGCTTTAGAACTGAATTATAAAATGAAAACTCTCATTTATTTAAAGAAAGATTCAGTGGGTTTTGTGCAAGAAAAAAGCTCAGTTATTATAAGCCAAATAAAAGTCTTAAATTAAAAAACCCAAGGTAAATTGTTTTTAAAATCTCATTTTCTAAACTTGAAGATAAATATATCATGGCTTGAAAAATCATCCTTGATCTGGTCGTTTACCTGAAATATAATCATTACTCAGAAACTTGTTCATCTCACTATTTAGGACCTACAAGTATGAGTAAAAGCTGTTTGTGTTGTTCCTTGTGATTAGATCTGATTTTAAGATAAAGATAATTTCATCTTGAAGCCTTTAATAAAAGCCTTTAAGCAAAGGTCATTCTTTGCTATAACCAGGGCAGTCTATGTGTGCCGCTGTCGAGGCGGTCACGACATAAAGCAGAGACCACGAGCAGTCTCAGTTGGCAACACTTTATTATTGAACATGGCTGATTTTTATACACTTTCCAATTGTTTATGCTTCTTCTATCTTTACTATTGGCCACAATAAATCAACATAATACTATTGGTGAGAAATTATAGTGACTTAACTAACTTTCTAAAAATGTTTCATCCAGCTGCAAAGTTCTTCTATCTTTCTTCTCTCAGTCTCCTTGGTTACAGCCTTGGAGAGAGCTCCTTATCAGTTTCTTCTTACTTCTCGCTCCTTTAGCTAACAGGCCCGCTGTTAGCCCCTTCCACATATGTGTGTGCATATGTGTATTTTAAGGGTGTCATGGTTTGACACTGGCACAATGCCAGTGCCCCCATGAAGATACCTTCTCCCTGGTTTCTGCTGTGAGATGTGACCAGGAATAAGCAAAGCAGGCTCCTACTTAGGGAAAAAAGAACCAGAACTTTATTAACTACTCTACAACTACAGATAAAAAGGAACACACACACAGGGAAAATGAAAACCTCACAAATGCATTTCCTCCTCCCCCCACCAAATTTCCAATACAATACATTTATTCCTCAAATCACCAACTCTCGGTCCAGCACCACCTTTTAGACAATCAATCCTCAGTTCATCAAGAGGAGAGGAGTCCTTCTCGTACCATGGGCTTCCCCTGGAAACACAGCTGAAGCCTCGTGTGTTTCCGTGTCACTCGTGGCACCGCCCGGAGTACATCTGCCGTCGTGACCTCTTCCTTTTCATGTCCAGTGCTCTCACCACTGAACACGGACCAGAACTGCTTCTAGGGTTGTCTTTTTAAGGATGCTCTGTCCTGATCCAAAAAAGGCACAGTCTCTCCTTTGGGACACCTGTCCCCACAATCTCTCCTTTGGGACACCTGTCCCCCCCATATTTTTTCACCCCCTGGGGCCGAGGGGCTTTTCCCCTCCCCCTGCCCAGCCAGCAGCTGGGCTGGGGGAGAGACCCGAACTCTTTCCTGCTGGAGACCCGAGAGGAGCCTCCCAGGGGAGAGCCCTGCTTTTAACCCCGTGTTCTCAGAGGCGGATCCATGTCCTAATGGCCAGGTTAAATGCCAATATTAAAGTCTGAATATCCATTGGCCAAAAACACAGCATCCCAAAAAACACATTTCCTGTCAAACCACCACAAAGGGGATTGCCTTTGGTGCAAAAAATTTCTGCATATGAGTGCTGAGCCTGTCTTGATTGTTGGGTTGAATGACTGGGGCATCTTCCTAGATTGAGATGAAAATACAGTAGCTGTCACAGTAATGACTAACAAATATACAGAAGCTGTCACAGTAATGAATAACAAAATGCTCACTTGATATGGTGTTAACCATTCTAGTTTCTGTATCATTGTTTTTATAAGAAGTGGATAAGCAGAAAGGCAGCAATGATGTTATTTTTAAGTTATTTGTGATGCTGAACACTTGCGGAAAGCAGAAGAGAAAGCATAGATATTTAAATATATCTTGAAATATACAGTTGGCTAAGAAAATTCAACTGTTAGCCAAAAATATTGAAGTATTGTCCAGGACAGCTGCTGTCCTGAAATTTATCAGGAAAATATATTTGTTCCAGGTAGCTGCAACTGGATATGTGTTTCTGAGTCTGGCAGTTGGTAACAAGCTTTTGCTTAGTCCATAGGATGAATAGCTTAAGTATTCCTGTGTAACAAATGTTCAATAGTTAGTAATTAATCAATTGTTTAATTGAATAGCTCACAACAGCATGAAAACCTTCACCCCATAAATTGCGAGCAAGATGAGGTAAGGAGAGTCAAAATCAGAGGTGTTACCTGAAAGGTGTAAGAGCAAGCCTTGAATTTGCAATGGACAAAATTCAGAGGCACAGCTGGTCTCTGTGGATTGCTGCTGCTGCTCAGCAGTAGGAAAACTGAACATGGTGAAAGATCACCAAGACTCAGGAAGTTCATGTATAGAGTGGTTGGGTACCTTGAAGGTAAATGTGGAAGGTTACAGCTCCCAGGAAGGAAAAATTGAGTTGTTTTTCATCCTTTTTAGGTAGAATTTTGGTCTTTCAGTTCTACACAAAAAACCTCAAACAAGGAGACAAATTAGTTAATGCTTCTTAAGTCTCAACTCTCACTTGCTGTGTAATCAGCTCTGCAAGAAGTTATTGTAATTTATTCTAGCTGCTTCCCTTCCCTGAAGGCTGATAATGTCTGATTCACTAAAATCCAGTGAAACAATATGCTGTCAAACCATGAAGTTTTTTCAGCTGAAATTCTTCAGGATTTTTTTTTTTTTAACAAGCGTCTGTTTCAGGGAAGAGGGGATGTGGGGAGGGGGAAGGAAGTCCTGTTTTGACACTTTCCCTTTGAAACTTCCTGAAGGCAAATACAATTACTTTGTCTGAAAAATGAGGGGGTGAGCTTTGCTTAATTTGAAGCCATAAAAAACCTTTTTGTGTAAATGTAAAGCAAAAATTATTAAATGCTGTCAATCCCCTTCCCCCCAATAATTTCTTGGCACTTTTTCTGTCTTGAGCACAACAGAACTGTATTAGGCTTGAACACAATTAATTTTTGTCTCATTTAATGAGTCCATTAACTGATAATCAAATTATTCTGCTGCTAATGACACTCAAACTTAACAAACTGAAGCTTTTTCTGCTGTTCTACCTCTGGTTTGAGTTGACCCTATCTACATCTCTTTTAAAATATAGCTTCAGTGATCTCTGCATTTAAAGAAAAAATATTCAGCACAACTGAATACGTGGGAAAGAGGTAGTGAGACAATTAAATTGCTTCATAAAAAGAAAATTAGTTTAATTTAAATGGAAATAGCTAGGTCAGCTGTACAGCTGTACATGGATTCATGATTTCCCTAGAAATCACTTCTGCCCACTTGTCCTGGTTTAGGGCAAATTTGGGAGAAAAATTTGCTTTTTATCCACACTGCAAAAGAATGAGCCTTTTATGACAAACAATTATTTTTCTAGAATGTCCTTTTTTCATTAAAAATGAGGGGGCGGTAGTAAGGAAGGGCAAGTAATGACAATGAAATATGTAAAAGATTAATGATGACCTATGTAAACTACTGGATATTAACTTAGAAAGATATTAACCTTCTAGATATTAACCTTCTAGAATGACTAAGTCAATAAAAAAGCACTTTACACTTCTACTTTAAAAGAAAGAAAAACTTTATCAGAAATCATATTAAACAATTTGAAAGTACACCTTGCTGGATGAAAAATAAGCAGGGAAGTTCATTTCTGTCTTAACTCCTGACCCTTATTTTCCTCCCACCTTCTTCTACCCATCTATCCTCTCCTCTCTTCCTAGAAGGATTTCCATGTCTGTAATAATTTGCCATTAAAAATAATCTGAAGGCATCTTAATCCCAAATATTTTTCATATTATTAAAAAAAATCACCATTATTTAAATTAAAGTTACGTGGAAGTGTGGGATCTGAACAAAAGTTTGTCACAATTTTTGCAGACAAGCTGCTTAAAGAAATCATCAGAAAATAAGTTTAGCTTGTGGTTGAAATGTTGACATCATGAAATTCCCTGGAGGATTCTGTATGAAACTTCTTGTGATGTTTGTTGATGGCATGTTGAGAAGGGTCCTGAGCAGAATCCTGAGCAGAGTGTTTGAGTTTTCATGGCTGAAAATAGAAAAAAGAAAATTGGCGTTTGCTTTGATTTTGGGAGGAGGTGTTGGTGTGGCTTTTTTGTCTTGTTTTTCAAAAAGGTCCTTCCTCTGTTGCTTTAAGCTTTTCTACTACAGCTCTCAATTTTGAGTACATAACAAAGGAATCTGTATTTGTGTTTCAGTAATGATGGCATTTTCTCCCTAGAGAGGCTGCACTAAGTCAAACCTTGCAGAGCTGCTGGCCCGTGACCTACTTTTGCTAACAACTGCCTACAGAGCCCACACACACACTCCATGATTTGCAGTGCATTCATTACTCCTTTGATCCTACTGCTAAGTGCTTTGGCCCAAACATCAGATTAATAAACAGAGGTCTGGGTCCAGCCATATCCTAATGGAAAGCTACTCAAACCACTTGTTTCTGTTGACTGTACAGCACCAGCTATTCTGCCCTTGTGGCAGCCTGCCATCTCAGTGTCATGATTGATGATGAAGTCCCACGGAGCTGAGAAAAGGCTGAACAGCTTCTGAGGAGATTAAAACAGACTTTCAAGAAGTAAATAAGTATCTGAATCCAAACAAAAGTAAATGTGCATTATGCGGCTGTGTGACAGTGTTCACAGGGGTCCGAGGATGAGGGAAGAGACGAGGATCTGACTCCATGTTTCAGAAGGCTTGATTTATTATTTTATGATATATATTATATTAAAACTATACTAAAAGAATAGAAGAAAGAATTTCATCAGAAGGCTAGCTAAGAATAGAAAAAGAAGGAATAACAAAAGCTTGTGTCTTGGACAGAGAGTCCAAGCCAGCTGACTGATTTGCCATTAATTAGAAACAACCACATGAGACCAATCAATGCTGTTGCATTCCGCAGCAGCAGATAATCATTGTTTACATTTTGCTCCTCCTCCTCTCAGCTTCTCAGGAGGAAAAATCCTAAGGAAAGGATTTTTCATAAAAGATGTGTGTGACACAGCTGTAATTCCTGTTCTCTTGTGTGGCTGAAGCATGTGGACAGTTCAGAGCTGTCCCAGTAAGCATTTTGGATTATAACACAGAGAAACACACACACACACCAGCTCCACGAGGGACAGTCTTTCAAGAAAGAGCCAACATAGTCATAGTCAAATATTCAGCATTCAAAGACCACTCCTACAGGATCAGTTATACTGGAATGGTTTCTGACAGGTGTCAAAGTAGAGTGCCTAAATTGTTTCAAGAGGTGGAAAAAGTGAGTTGGATTTCCAGGAGGTGGGCCAATGAATGCTTAAAAACAGTGTTCAGGGAAATCATTAGCTATTTGATGTTAGTTCCAAACATGGGAAACTGCTGTTTTGGTCCATGTGTTGGTATGGGAGTTCCCAGAGTCGGTGGTTGCAGTAATGCTGTCAGAACCACTCAGCAAAACTCCAGCAAAGGAAAACAGCCACAACAAACAGAGGAAACTGCATCTGTCATGCCTGTGGCAAAATTGAGCTAATTTTTACCCAAGCCACAAAAACACATTTATTCCTGCAATGTATAGAGATTACAAATTTAGGAGAAATCAACTTATGATTTTGTTTTCAATACAAAATTAATTCAGTATCATCTATTTCACACATGAGATCCAAGTACTTGCAGGTGTGGTAAAATTTTATATAACACAAGGGATGGAGGATATTTTATGTCTAAAATAGAACACATCCAGTAATTCTGTTTTAGACACAACTTTAAAGTATGTTTTTCTCTTCAAATGGAATTTTTGGGGTCGGTGGAATGGACTGTGCTTATGGAAATGTTCACCATTTGGGGGCAATAATGGTATTCTGCATCACTATTCAGAGTCTACATGACTTTTAGAGGGCTTAAGGGGACAACATTTACAGAGAGAAAGATTTTCAATCTAAAGTATAAGAGAATGGAACTCTGTTATAATCAAAAGGTTCAGAAGTTACCTTCAAAAATCCATAAATTAATCCATGAAAGGCATAGACAGTAAACCCCAAACCCAATCTTTCTGTTTGCAAGATAAATCATTTTTAAGAACGGTGATGACCTAAGAGTTATTTCTCAGTATAGTAAATTCTAAGCCCTCAGTGAGGCCTCTGGTCTATTTATCTCATTTTATTAAGTCGGAAAGCATTGCTAGTGATGCAGTGTTTGACAGACATGGCTCCTATCAGACATGAGTGCTGCTCTACCCTTTTGTTTTATATGACAGCAAAGATCCAGCTCTATACCTCTTTTCAGAAAAGGCTTAAAAGTTAACTGAGAATAGTACAGATTGTTACTTACCAGCATTTATTGATTAGTGAAATTTCTCTTTTATGAATGTAGTTTTTCCACTAATTCTTATGGATTATAATTTATTTTCATAATTAATAAATTCTTACATTTCTATTACTTTTACCAAATAATCCTTGTTTATAATCATAATCCTTCATAATCCTTGTTTACATAACTATTTTAGACTACACCTTTTTGCAAAGCTTTTCTTTGAAATCATAAAATTAATCAGAAAATCATAGAATGACCTGGGTGGGAAGAGATGTTTAATATCATCTAGATCCAAACCCTCTGCCATGGGCAGAGACAACTTTCCACTAGACCAGGTTGCTCAGAGATCCATTCATCCTGGCCTTGAATATTTTAAGGATGGGGCAGCCACAACTTTGCTGAGAAACCTGTGCCAGGGCCTTATCATCCTCACAATAAAGAATTTCATCCTAATATCCAATTTAAATCCTGTTCTCCTTCAGTTTGAAGTCATTGCCCCTTTTCCTGTCACTCTAGGCCCTTGTAAATGGTCTCTCTCCATCTTTCTTGTGGGCTTCCTCCAGGTAGTGGAAGGCCACAATTACGTGACCCTGAAGCTTCTCTTTTCCAGGCTGAGCAGTCCCAATTCTCTCAGTATATCCTAATAGCAGAGCTGCTCCATCCCTCATATCATCTTGGGACTTGCTTCAACATGTCCACGTCCTTTCTGTGATGGGGACACTTCTTATTTTCTTTGAGTTTCTTTCAGTATTTTCTACAAGTTCAATAATAGTCTAGTAAAGCAAGTTTTTGCAATAAAAATTATTACTTTGACATCAAATAATTCAATATCCTTAAAGACCCAACTGCTGTCCCTTTGTGGGTGCTCTTGGAATTAAGAGGTATCCATAGTAAAATACATTCCACTGGAATACACTGGTCAGTTTACAGAACCAGGAGGAATCTATCACCACAGCCTGTCTGGATGTCTAAATAAATGTGTCCATTCATTTGGTACAGCCAAAGAAGCAGTAGAAATGTGGTAAAGAATAAAAGAGATGCATTGTTGATAAGTAGAGGTTTTATCCAAGCAAGGGAAAAAAAAAAACCCAAACAACAGGACTTATACTTCACATGCACATGACCATCTATGTATAAGAAGCAGAGGTACCACTTAGTAGAGATGCATATAAGTTTATAATCTCATTTCATGGGGGAAAAACAAGAATTGCTAAAGTGCAACTAGATAACTCAGATTTAGTCAAAGGATATAAACCATGTCCCCGTGAAATGAGGCTGACAGGAAATAGTAGCATTTAGGTTCTGAAACCTGAAATGAACTAAAAAATTATTATATCCTTGGCAAACTTTAACATTTTCTTCAGGAAACAAACTAGTCATATTCCAGAGTTTCCTAGAGTGAGAGCAAACTACGTGAAACCTGATTGTAAAGACGCAAAATGAACTTCAGCAGAAGCACGCAAAAGCTGCCAAGTGCTGAACCAAACCATGAGTTATGCAGGAAAACAACTGGAAACCTTTATCTAAATCATAATTCAAACAAGCCATACCCTTGGAAAAATAAGTTTTATTAATTAAGAAATACAAAAATTTCTCCAAGCTGTAGTTAGATGCATCAACTGCTGTCTAATATTGAAAAATCGTGTTCCAAGACAAAATAAGAAACAGGACTAGATAGGCACTGCTGTTAATGCCTGTGTGATATATTTGACAGGAAATTAAACCTGACTGCTGAAAACTGACAATTCCATAAAGATAAACTCTTATTAAAAGCATTGGGATATTGAGTTTTTTCTCATCATGGATCCTTATCACACAATCACATCTGAAGACATTCCTTTCATTTAAGATGACAGTTAAGAAGACCAGGAAAACAAAACAGTACAACACACTCAAAATATTTTTGAGATCACACCTAGGATATTAATTTAGCAAAATTTCTGCTTTAGAAGAAAGACATCCTGAAACAATAAATTACATAAAATACAACTCTGTATTACAACAATGTATTTTTACATAAATTACAAACACCATAAATTACAACTTCAAGTCTTAGATGTAGTACAGAATTAGTTCAATCTTTTCTTCTCTTGAGATATTTGTATGTTTCAGTTTTACTTTCCCATGCTGACCATAAAGGAAAATAAATAGCCAATTTATACTAACATTGCTCTGCTTTTATTTCTGTATTGTCTAGCACTGAACAAATCAAACAGGTCTTAACACCACAATTTAAAGTCACATAATCTCTTACATTATATAAAGTCAATAGAAGCTGGTTTTAGAAGCAAAGCAGTAACAATAATAATGATAATACCAGTAAAATACTTATCAGATTAGCTTGTTTCATTCATCTTTAACTTCACCAGACAAAATATAGTCACAGTCTTTTTTAAACATTACATTTGTTTCCTCAGAACTTCATGTAAACTACCACTATGATGTAACATTGTAATCTGCCACAGGTGTTGAAACTATTTCAAACACTATTTCACATTATTTTAAAAAGTTAGCTTTCCTGTAAAGCACTTCACTTTCTATTGTCAGCTGTCAAAATTCTTAATCTCAGACTATACAAAGAACTTGTTGAGTAGTTGAAGGTTTATTTCAAGTTCTCTGTCTTGCACCTGGGCACAGTCAGGAAAGGATATATGGTGAAACAGGTCAACACCACCCCTTCTGACTTGATATGAACACTCTTAGGTTTTTGTATAGATGTAACTCTTTTTTCTGCTTCTGGCCTTTACTTCCAGTCTTGTATAGTTTTTTTCTCCCTTTGCTCTTCGCATTCTCTCCATTACCAGTGTTCATACCTGCTTTGTACTTTTTTTCTTGGAGTATTTCATTTAATGTATAATAATGACCTTGGAAATTAAATTTTCAATTTTAAATTTGCTCATCAAGTATACCTCAAAATCACTTTGAGACTGAGAGACTGGCAGAAGACTTTCAGAGTCTATCTAAAGGTGAAAAGGAACATTGAAAGAGTTCCTGCCACCTGGCAAGTTTAATTTGCATATTTATCACTTGGTTTCAATATCATTTTATAAACTGTTCAATTTTTTTGTATCAGAAGCCTTCCTAAGAGGATTTCTTTATAACCTTCTCTTAGGAATGACAGTGACAATGATATGTAGCTGAATGTGCATAGGAAGGTTCAGTGGTTCAGTGAGAACACTTAAGGGAGAAGACGTGCATCAAAAATTCTCCTTTGAGTCACTTTACCACTCCTTTCAAAAGGAGTCCTGCTTCTTATAATCATGTACATTTTAAAAGTTTAATTTATGATAGCATAATTTATTAATACTATGGAGAGAAAGCTGGATGTCCCAGTCAAGTGGTCCCTTGGTTGCATTAGATAGTTCAAGATGAAGTGAATATTCCTAAGGGTCTTGCTTAGTCCAACAAGTTATAACCTAGGTTGCTGAAATTTGTTGAGCAGTTTCAGGGGCCACTGAAAGTCACAGAGTGGATGGAAGTTGAGCACATTAGTTATCAATGTCAGACACTCACTTTTATTGTAGTGATGCAATGGAAAATGAGTCCTTCATTTAAACTGCAGAAAACTCCTGAAGTGCATTGGGAAGAGTGTGGCCAGCAGATTCAGGGAGGTGATCCTGCCCCTCTATTCATATCTAGTGAGGCCACATCTGGAGTGCTGTGTCCAGTTCTGGGTTCCACATTTCAAGAAACACAAGGAGATACTGGAGAGGGCCCAACAGAGACCACAAAGATGATGATGAGTCTGGAGTATCTATCTTACAAAGAGAAATTGCAGGATCTGGGCCTGGTTAGTATGGAGAAAAGACTGAGAGGGGGTCTCGTTAATACTTATAAATATCCTAAAGGTGGCTTCCAAGAGGCTGGTGCCAGACTCTTTTCAGTGGTGCCCAGTGGCAGGATGAGGAGCAATGGCCATAAACCAAAATATGAGAAGATCCACCTCAACATGAGGAAGGTGTTAGAGCACTGGAGCACACTGCTCAGGGAGGTAGTGGAGTTTCCCTCTCTGGAGATATTCCAAACCCATCTGGACATGTTCCCGTGTCACCTGCTCAGGGTGACCCTACCTGGGCAGAGGGTGCTGCGATCTGGTCTAATTGCAGAGCAATAAAGTGAACTAATGATCTGTGAATAAAATGGATCCAACCCAGAAAGGTATGAATATGCCCCAAAACAGGTGACTAAAACCAAACAAAGTTAGATCTTGATACCAAAAAAATGATATATTTATTTAATAGTGAAAGAAGTAAAGAGAAATAAAGAAAGGGATGGAAGGAAGGAAGGAAGAGGAAGGAAGGAAGGAAGGAAGGAAGGAAGGAAGGAAGGAAGGAAGGAAGGAAGGAAGGAAGGAAGGAAGGAAGGAAGGAAGGAAGGAAGGAAGGAAGGAAGGAAGGAAGGAAGGAAGGAAGGAAGGAAGGAAGGAAGGAAGGAAGGAAGGAAGGAAGGAAGGAAGGAAGGAAGGAAGGAAGGAAGGAAGGAAGGAAGGAAGGAAGGAAGGAAGGAAGGAAGGAAGGAAGGAAGGAAGGAAGGAAGGAAGGAAGGAAGAAAGGAAGGAAGAAAGAAAGAAAGAAAGGAAGGAAGAAAGGAAGAAAGAAAGAAAGAAAGAAAGAAAGAAAGAAAGAAAGAAAGAAAGAAAGAAAGAAAGAAAGAAAGAAAGAAAGAAAGAAAGAAAGAAAGAAAGAAAGAAAGAAAGAAAGAAAGAAAGAAAGAAAGAAAGAAAGAAAGAAAGAAAGAAAGAAAGAAAGAAAGAAAGAAAGAAAGAAAGAAAGAAAGAAAGAAAGAAAGAAAGAAAGAAAGAAAGAAAGAAAGAAAGAAAGAAAGAAAGAAAGAAAGAAAGAAAGAAAGAAAGAAAGAAAGAAAGAAAGAAAGAAAGAAAGAAAGAAAGAAAGAAAGAAAGAAAGAAAGAAAGAAAGAAAGAAAGAAAGAAAGAAAGAAAGAAAGAAAGAGTGGGGACAGGGAGAGTAACAGAGATTAAGTAGAAACATATTACCCTTCCAAGGTCCCCAACAATGTCTCATATTATAATTATACGTTTGGGCAGGTGGGAACACACAGGTACCTCCCGGCGGGGGCCAAGTTTGACACTGTTCCTTGCAAGACTGCAGATCTGTTGCATCATGTGGGATCACCTGCAGTGCAGGGTCTGGGGACCCCTTTGGTGGGGGGCCTTTGTTGAGCCATGACACCCCCTCAGCTGTCCCTGACACAGATGTGGCCTTCCAGGGGTGGGAGGCCCTAGAGCTGGGCCAGTTTGCCCGGTGGAGGATGGGTGTTCACTGCATCTGGCCAGAGGCCATGCCACACACCCAAAACCTCTCCTCCTTCCCTGCCTTGGGGTAGGGATCTGTGGGAGCCTGGCAGCAGAAAAACCTAAAGTTGCTGGGCTGGGCCCTGTGGTGGATGCTCTTCCAGATGCTTCACACAATGGTGTCATTTTATCTCAATCTGCCTCAGGTGGTTTAACCCACAGTTGAGGGTTTTCAGTCAGGAGACCCATCCAGGGTGGGCTTTGCTGGTGCAGTGCTGTTATACACCTTTGCTGTAATAGGCAAAAGTCCTTCATAAAGACGTTTAAGCCATAAACCATAACATTTCAGTCTTCATCAAGAGGGATTGGAATGGATGCTCTCTAGAGGCCCCTTCCAATCCCAAGCATTCTGTGATTCTGTGAAAACACTCAGAATAACACAGGGCTTAGGATTTTATAAATACATCCATAAACAAATACCCAGGTTTCACATAGCATAAGTTATAAATATTGTGACAATGTTTTGAAAAAAAGGATGGGGTTTTTTTATTGGTGAATCACACGGAAAAACATTTCCAGCTATTGTATTTTGAATACACACCTGGATAAGAGCTGCAAATTTGTACCATACAGATGACTAAAATGTCAATGCATACAAATGGATCTTTGTGCTAAGATGAAATTTAATCAATATTTTAAAATGGCAGTAGCTCAGCTAAGACAGAAGTTGTAATGGAATGCAAAGAGATTTCCAACTTTAAAACTTTGGAAAAGAACCATATCAGTTTAGTACTTGACATCACTAAGTAAGACAGAATATCAGCATTATGTTACCTCTGAAAGAATCCTGAATTTCAGAAATTTACGTCTGCATTGAACCATGCAGTCTTCCATTTACTTTTTAGTGTTATTTGATGCCTTTGCTGGTGTACTAAGGTGAAAAGTTTACTTAAGACTGTGAGGCCTCATACTGAAACAATCAGGAAGGACTATCATTTGAGCTGAGCAATACAGCTGTACATTTCTTTGATTGTGGAAAAAGAAAATAAGAGGCAAAAAAAGAAAACAAACAAACAAACCAAAAAAACAACCACAGAAAACCCCAGGGGAGAGATTGCAATTGCAATCTCTGTTGCAACTTCTTATATTTTTTTTTTCCTCACAATTTAACTTAGTGGATATCAAGATACAGAATGGAATTTTAACACTCCAGAACACAAGAGCTACTTCCCTGGGTTAGAGGGCACAGCAAGAATGGGATGTGCCAGGGAGCTGCTACTCTGTGCTGGCACCTCAGAATTTTGTGGGTATTGCCAACATTATTGCAGGAAAGTGTGATTATATTAGGAGAGCTGAAAGAGCTAGCAGGGAAGGTGAGAACTGGGAACAAATACTTTCTGTTAAATGTAACTTCTTTTTTTATACCTACTCTATGGAATATCATGTGGTACAAGATGTCTGTGGGACAGGAAGAACTGCTGATGACAGGTTGTAACTGTGTACATAAATATTCATGTTCATGTATCAAGGCAGGGATGTAATTGTCAGTTAAGTCTACTGGAAAAATCATTAATTATATTGAACCACAGCTTTGAAAACCTTTTAATTTATACAGGCTTTATAAATACTTTTGCTTTAAAAATCAACATTTTTTGTTCTGCTTCGTCCTTCCCCTTTCCATTTCCATTTCCCTGCATTGTCTTTTGCTCCTTCTTCTGTTCAAAAAAAGATCCTGCAGGAAAGATAAGATGATGGTTGCTGTCTTGTGTTTCTTCAAGGGAGTAATTTAAGACCACATTTTACCACTCAGATAAGCACAACCTCATAAGAGCACCACCATGTATCCTTTTTAAAGCATTACAAAGAACATATAGGTTGTTATTTTGGAAAGTAAAGGACATAGGTGAAGCAGTGACCATGATTTAACTAGGACTAATATTAAAGTTTTTATAAATTAACTTCCAGTATCAAGCACAACAGAACAATAGGATCAAATTAGTACTGATATACTATGCTGCAATTTTGTGCAGTCCATTTACATTTCAATGGAAAGCTGGAAATAGGTATTCTGAAGGATGCAATCAGATAAATTGCAAATGCACACATTTCATGTCTAAGGATTTCCTTCTCACAGCAGATTCTTTTCCAGCTTGAAAATACCAAACAAATGAAAAAACACCAGGTTGCTCTGGCAAAGGGGTCTATCAGATATTTCAGCGCATGGTGATGATCACTCAAGTTTAAAATGTAACTTTTGTGCATGCACACAGGAGAGGGAGGAGCAAGGTTGTTTTCCCCCTACTATTGGGCTGTGTTTTGGGCTCATGCTGAAAAAAGTATTGAAGTCACAGGGCTTTTTTAGCTACTGCTGAGCAGGGCTTGCACATGGTCCAGACCTTTGCTGCTCCTCACAGCACCCCACTGAGCAGTGGGCTGGTGGAGAGCAACAAGCTGGGAGGGGACACAGCCAGGATAGCTGACTCCAACTGGCCATAGGAATATCCCACAACATAGGGTGTCAGTCTCAGCTGGGGGAAGAGGAAGGAAGGGGGAACATTTGGAGTGATGGCATTTGTCTTCTCAAGTCACCATTAAATGTGATGGAACCCTGCTCTCCTGGGAATGGTTGAACACCTGCTCACCCATAGGAAGTGATGACTTAGTTCCTTGTTTTGCTTGGCTTTCACGCACTGCTTTTGTTTTCCCTATTAAACTGTCTTTATCTCTGTCTTTATCTCCAGCCATGAGTTTCCTTGGTTTTACTCTTCACTGTGAGGGAGTGAGCAAATGGCTGTGAGGGGCCAAACCATGACATCATATGAAATACAATATAAGATTCCAGTCTGTAGGTGCCTCAGACTGTCACACTAATCAGTCTTTACCAGACTTTTTTGTGTTAAACTTGGTTTTTGCCAGTTGAACCAAAACCTCACACATTAAATGTAGTTAGCAAACTACTTGTGACCAAAGACAACTCCTAGGTCATTGAGCACCATGTGGTAATGCTCTAGGAAACCTAAGACACCCTCTTAATTTATGTAGAGTGATTTTACACTTATTGATGTTTTTAATAACATGGACATCACTTCCCCATATTAGATGTTTGACAGATTAGCAGTGTTATGTGTCCCTGCCCTTCGTGGCATTTCAACTGACATGAAAAGCTTGAACATTCATATGAAACACAGAATTATGAGAACAAGCTATCCATTTTATTTTTAGTATAGGATTTATTCATGTATAGCTGTATGTATGTATATAATTGGAACTGACCTGTAAGTTTCAGTTGTTCTGCTATGTCAAATATTTGCAAAATATCAAATATAAGTATCTTAATAGCTTACATTTTTTGTTTAAAACATTAATTGATACCATGATTCCAGAGGTTAATATCATTATTTGACACTATTATTGGTACCAGGTTTAATAGACTGCAGCATTTTCCCTGCACCTTTAATTAATCTCAATCATATCTTAAAAATCTCAGCTGTTAGAGAAATTGCAGCTTATGAAAGAGGATTAGATTATTTTTTGGTGGAAACTGCTACATTTCAAAAGTCATAGAGAAGTTTATTTTGGAAAGAATCTTTGGAGGCCAATTTCTCTTATCTCCTGAACAAGGCAGGGCAGGCTTGAATGATTGCATCATGCCCCAGGGTTTCTGCCTGGGTCAAGGCCTTTAGCATGCCAGTGCAACCAGAGCAGTTCGAAGGTCTCCAGGTCATTGGAACATCATTCATATTAACTAGGAAACCAAATGCAGTCTCCTCCACCTTCTGTATCCACCACGAGACTGGTTACTTAAAAGTAATAGAAAAAGTATGAAAATAAAATGAAATAGAAAAATATGAAATGAAAAAAAAAAAGAAGTGAAATTAATACAAAAAATATGAAGTCTCATGCTGTTCTTTGGTTCTCACTTTTGGCTCACCCATCTTGTGAATACTCGGTTAACTGCATGCTCCTTAGAGACACAAGTTTTAGATTTAAAAAACCCACCAGCACGCTCTGAGTATGGGTTTGGACTAGGTGACCTCTGGATCTTGCAATTTACATTACTTTCACTCTATACATTTAAGAAACGCTTCCTTATTTCTATACATATGAGCAGAGAACAGGAGAATCTACAGCAAAAAAAAGAAGCTTCAAATGATGCTATTATTATCTTATTTGAAAGAAGACATACAATTTACAGTGAAAAATGTTTTGCTGCAAAATTTTTGAACTTAAAAAGGATTTATTATGGTACATTTTTTGCAAATGTAAAATAAAATATTGTTTTTTATATGATTTTAGGGTATTCCTGTCATGCTTTCTGCCTTGGTGGTAACTGCAAGTTTTGTTGTGGGTTTCTTTAATGTATATACTTGTTTATTAAAGGAGACATTAAGTGCAGTTGTTTTCATCCTTTTTTGATTTGAAGCCACCAATAAAAAACAAAAACTCAAATTATTGACATTTCCCAATGAAATTTTGTATGTGATACCAAAGTCCAAATCTTCATGCATGAAAATTATGTGGATTAGGACACAAAAAGGAAAAATTTACTTTCATGACAGTGCTAGGCATAGAAAAGATCCAAACCTCTTTCCTTTTTGTCTTCCAATCTACTTTTATGAAATAATACAACAAATAACATTAAGAACATTTTTTCCCTCCTAGGCAGAGTGGTCTTCCTCTCCTGTAATTGTATCCAATCATTGAAGTGAAAAATGGTGAGCACAGCTGATGTGAGAAAAGAAAAGGAATGGCAACAGCTGAAGATAGATGGATAGTTCATTTAGAATGGGATTTTTCAGACTTTTTTGGATAGCTTATTTCTGTCTCCTTTTGGACAGACTTTTCCACTAGATGGATGCGATTAACTTCTGTGTCATTTTTGTTGCTGAGCAACAGCCTGAGAGATATAAAAAGATGAGCCTATAAAAGCAAAGTTATAGTAGTAGAAGCCAACCCATAATTTGCATATTTCTTGTATAGTTCTTAAAATTACAGTATAATTATGTCAATCTTCCTCATTCTGCTAGTTAAAATGTTTGTCAACCCATCAGACTTAAAGTGAGGGAGACAAAATACCCATATGGCATTTTTGTTAGGCGTGATTATTTCATCCAGAGTGGAGGGATCCCCCTGATATGGCTCTGTTCAAGCTCTGCCTGAAGATGGAAATTTTCTTTCAGCTGATTTTCCTTGCAGGAGGAATGTATATTACTGCCTGCCAGAAGGAATGTCCTTCCTCAGAGTTGGCATCACATCATACAAGGCCCAACATAACGCATTTGTTGAAATATGCACTCCTCAGAAACATCTTGTGATACAAGCCTTGAGCTGTATTGAAACCAGCACCTGATTTGCCTCCATTGCCTCTGTGGAGAGAATGTGTCCCAACCTTGCCCACACCACTTGGTCTGCACCAGGTAAATTTATTGTTAAGGAAGATGGCAATACTAAGAAAGTGTGAGGATGCTGTACTCATTATGGGAATAGGTTGCAGGTACTGAAACAAAAATTGCTGTCCTGGTCAAGCAGAAAAGCTGGCTCCCTTTCAAGTGATTTATACTGTCTTCTATAGTGTTCACCATCCCTACATTTGAAATGTCTAAAGCCAGACCAGCAGCTGAACACAGATCTGCAAGATACAGCTCATGAAGACAAGAGGGTGCTTAGCTTTCTTGTCAGCATTTAGCAACAGGTGACAGAGACAGTGAAAGAGATGCTAACAGTGACAGAGAAAGTAACATCAATCTGCCACACTGAACAAGAAATTGGAGAGTCTCCATGAACTGATTTAGAAATGGTGTTAATTTTCTGGAAGTGCTTGTTTTTATTTCTTGGAGTAATTAGCAGAGAGCACTTTCTCTTCTCAAGCTGTCTTCTCTTCAGCAAGGTTTAAAAACCTGCATCAGTCTCCTCTTTAGGAAATGTTACCCAGTTTTGCTATAATAAAGTTCCCCTACTAAAAAATCTTTCATTTTACAGACCTGGCTGTTATTAAAACAAAATATGTAACCAGGCACTTCTCCTCCTAGTATCTGAAAAGATTATTTAGTCCTGTAATTTTCTATTTGGGATGTTGCTTTGTTGAATTCTCCATATGTAATCCATATAATTTAATTTTCATTGGCAGAAAATGAATTGAGATGCATGAACGGAACACGTTTGAGCTAATATGAAGCTCCTTGTTTTTAGAGTAGGTGTACTGGATAGAATTTTATATTCAGTATATATTTCTTAATGACTCTCATCTTCCTTTGATCTTTTAAAACAATGTTTAAAAAAACAAAGAAAGAAGTGAATTGTGGTATTTTACTTTTTCTTTTTCCTCAGAGAATGTCTCTTACTGGACACAATTATTCCATGACATTTTAAAAACAGCACCAAATCACAATAACCAATTTATACAGTTCCTCTTCTCCAGTCAATGTATGGCTGCTGCCCTTTCGGTCATACCAATAGAAATCTATAATCTAGAATGCTTTGTTTCTCCTCAGTGGCATTAATATAGACACAGAGAATCTCTAGAGGATAAAATGCTGAAGTTCAGACAAAAGTAGAGCAGCAAGTTTCAACCGCACCTTCTAAAGGAAGTGAAGATTGTGTTTTCCAGTCTTTGAGCAACTTGGCAAGGGAGAAATTTTTGATATATTTTACTTGAGTGCTACTTAGGCATGCATGTTTTAAAGGAAAAATCACCAGGATGAAAAATTTGAACCAGGAATTGAGGCTGTTCCTGTGACTGAAGACAGTGCACAAAAATGAAAGAGCGAATAAACATGTAATATATAACTTGAAAATCTGGGTTTCCTTCTTCAGACTCTGTGTGCTTGCACTGTAATATTATGAATTTAGGATGGAATGCAGTAGAGTTGGTGTGTAATTTGAGGTGTAAATTAAAAGTTTGGTACTGTCCTGAAAGATGACCAAGAAGCCTGAGTGAGCACTGATATTTTCCAGTATATAATGCTCTGGGTAATTTTAATTCATCTGGTACAGGGAATTTAAAAGTAAGTGAATAGATTATTTTGATCACTAGCTCACAGTGTTAATTAAATTGACTGCATGTATAATAAGCAAAGAGTTCAATGTTCATAAAAATTTTATATCCAAATTTATGGACCTTTTGTAATTCAGAGAGCAGATTCATTGCATCCATTCTATTCAGATGAGGAAGTTGCAAAAACCACCTCATTAGCAAGGTCCCAGTATTGTATATAATGTCCCATTGGTTCTTGCATCTTTTTTCTGGTGTAAGTTCTGTAGTTTTAGGCATGTAAAAGACTGTGAGTGGCTGGTCCAACAGTATTTTCAAATGCTCTCTGGGATCCCCTCATCCAGTTATAAATATTTCCTGTTAAGAAACAACAGCCAATATCTTGTTTGCTCAAATGCAGAAGATCAGCCTTGGAGAAGTGTCTGGTAAAAAAAAAAAAAAAAAACTGAGAAAAGAAATATTGAAGTGTCATCTTGCTCTTTGCTGTGTGGTGTTTTAAATTGTCCACCTTGCAGCCAGTGTGGGCTAAGTGTTATGGTAGATGGCTAGAACATATTTCAAAACAGTTGATTCATACAATTATGTGATTTTACAAACTTCACTGGCAGTATATTGAGGAAAGAAAATAAACAAATGGGTTCACAGGAGATGGCACATGTCTATGGACTGAGTTGGAGGATTTGATATCAAGCTGTACTGTATTAGCGAGATATTTTGGTGGCAATCTGAGCACCATCTGAGCAGTTGTGATGTTATGCAGAAATCTTATACACTGCATTGCTGATGGCAGAACCTGAAAAATAGGAAGGGAGAAGATTTTAACAACAATCAAGGTCCAGACCACTTCAGAAATTTGTCAAGTAGTCTTGAAGTGTCAGATTTGGAGAAAGAAAATAGGGTTTTTATCTCCAGGTTTTAGGAGACAAGTTATCTTTCCATCTTGCCTTTTATGACTCCTGAATCATTCCTACTCCAGTGAGATCATTAGGATAGGCTCAAGCATCCAAACACTCAACATATCTGGATATAGATGTAATTATGAATCATGATCTTATTCCAATAATTCAATCCAGTCCCTTTAACTTGACTCACTGCTAAGGATTTTCACCTGTTTTCACTCGGTATTAAAATACTCACCAAGAATTACAGACTCTGGATTAGATTCAGAGAATAAAAACCCTACCAACAGGTTAACTACCAGAACAGCTCACAAGATTCTGGATGGGATTTTTCTTTAAAGTGTTGAGATCAAACAGCATGCAGGATAAATGATATATTAATTGACAGAAATTTTCAAAATCATTAAAACAGCTATCAGATTCTGTTTTAAACTGCAGAGTTTATTCTTTTGCTCTAGAGAATTCAGGTTTTACATAATTTTATCTTTCCAATGCCAATCTAGTTTAAGGTAGACTCCAGTAATTTTAGTGGCAAATTCTCTAACCTTGCAAATATTTTCCAGCATTTTTGTGTTAGTCTGATTGTAGGGTTGTGCTTAATAAGTGCCATAATAAACTTCCGTCTTTCTTGGCATGTATAAATAGATAAAGGAAATATAACTTACTGAAAAAAACCATTCTGGTTAATATCGACAACTGCTTTACAGGCTTTATTATGAGCTTATTTAAATCACATATTGTGGAGTAAACAAGAATTTTTTTGTGAGCTAAGTGGAACTGTATAATTACTCTTCCTAAGTGAATGCAACAGAACTCCTTGGCATTCTTCAGAGAACTTCCTCTTTTTGCATTTGCATTAGAGTTGCCATGGACAGCAGTGCATGTTGCTACCAGTCATTAATCATCTTAATTTTTTTTAAGCTTCCTGCTAAACAGCAGTTGACTCTATACAAGCATCTCTAATCTCAACTGGTTCAAATTTAAGAGCAAGCTACCTGGCAGTTTAAAAAAGAAAATAAAATACCTTGGTTTACCTTTAACTGTGAATACTTTTGCTGCCTTGTAGTTTCATTGGCCCATTTTCCTGAGTAGCTCATGCTGATTGTAATCACTCCTCTTCATTTTTCCCATATGGATAGAATAAGAGGAGAAGAACTGAAACTGTAGGTGCTCCCCTCGTTGTTTTAGAACAGCTTGTGGGAAGATTGGAAAGCTCCTCAAAAAGGCACTTGGTGTCTGTGTAACCTCAGTCTCTCCCCCATCTTCTCCCACCTTACACATGCATATGATATCATTCATATATGTGTATAAGACACCACAGTTTATTTTTTATGTCCACCAAAAAGTAAATGTTCAGATAATATAAGCTGGTCCTTAAATGTCATAAACAAATTTATTTTTTATAACTGAAGTCCATTGGTTCTAATGATCTTGATGTTTTACAGTCTGAAGTACTATCTCTCATTTAAACAATGAATTTATAAGAGAAGAGAAATCAGAGTTTTTCACAGAACTTCAAAATTACATAAAGGCATGTAATTTTCTGACTAAATGTTTTTCATAGTATCTAAAAACAGATTTTCTTTTTCAGTTTATTTTTATTTAATAAGGAAAAAAAAAGACATAATGAGTCTCGCAATTTTTTTCTAACTTTTTAATTATTTGTGCTTTACCTTTTGCCTTCTAATTTGTAGGAGAATAATAAAAAAATCCCAAAACTCACAGCTGTTAGACAAAAGGATCTTCAAAGACTGCTAACAGAAAGAAGGGGGGGGAAAGACTCACACCAGTCTTTTGGGGAAGTATTGTCCCAAAATTGCACTTCAAAAATAAATCCTCTTTCAAAAAAGGGTTTTTTTCGTTTTTGTAATGTCAAAACTCTTTTTCCATCCTCAACCAACAGAACTTAACATGTTCACAAAAATCAGTACTGTAATCCTGTTGTGATGAGAAGCTCTGAGGACATTATTTTTCATCAGTTTCAGTGCTGCACTATACTGAACGCTTTATTTTTACTTTAAAAAGTCTTTAAAGGATATGCTTAAATATAAGTTTCTGGTTTCGATTCCAGTAATGTAGTGGAACTTATTGCTGTAATAGCAGGGTTTACTGCTGCTCACAAATGGCATGATGACAGCAAACACTTCACTGCCAGAACTGAAATAAGCAACACTCCTTTATGCACTTAAATTTAAGTACATGATTTAGTCAGGAAGCCCAGCACCTAGGGAGCATCCTTAGGTTCTGTGTACTTTGCTGCCTGCATAAAGTAAACCTGGAGCTCTCCAGCACAGCATTGCCACTGCTGGTAATGGGCCATAAGCACTGTACTTAGTTGCCAAGGCCTCAGGTCTGGGGTTTATCCATCATCCTCTGTACTAACTTTTCTTGACCTGCCTGAAGCTTCATTTTTCTTGGTTTAGCTGTGATAGCAGTTTCTGTAATTAACCCATGGCTATATGCATTACTTTTGTTTGTATTTGTGTGATACAAGCACAGCTCAAAATAGAGAGCAGTGAGAAGCAGTTACTCTGCACAGAAGATATTTATGACATGAAGACAGTGTAGGGAAAGACAGCCCTAATCTAAGAGCAGAGGCTTTGTCAGGTGGAGCCCAGAATGCTGCTTAGAGGAGTACAGCCATGGGAAATGGGATGGAGGGTGGTCATGGAAGCTGAACACAGCTCCCCCCTGATCCCTCAAGGAAAAGCAGACCTGCACAAAATGTGGTCTAGGAGTGACAAGGGCAACACAGAAATAGTATTTAACATACGGAACTGCAGACCAGTGCAGGAGCAGAAAGGTACAAAGTGTGTTATCAAACACATGATAAATTCACTAAAGTGAATTCTAGACCAAGGAAGAACTAGTGATGAGTTTGAATGTCATAATCCTGCCAGGAAAGGATGCTGAAAACTCTGCCCATGAAACTCTCAGCACAGAATGAACCCTCCTGACCTTAGGGCATAGAGGAGCAGTGCCAGGGTGAGCATAGCTCCCGTAGGAGTGAAAACTAAGATGTGTATAACACTTTTAACTGCATTAATTTGCTTGCTTTTCTTTTTTTTTTCTTTCTTTCTTGTAGCAATTACATTAGGCTCATAATCCTTGATTTATACTAATAATATTTCAGTCATACTAACAATAAATCCTTGGCCTGATATGCATATTTTTAGATATCTAATGTATGCCTTTCTCTTTGCATGCAATCTTTCAAAAACAAGATTTGAGCACAATAACAATAAAGAATTGGATTGCTTGTAGGAATTCTTGGTATTACGAGAAAAAAATTAGCTCTTTGCTATACTGAAGGCAACAAATTTAATGAAACAGAATTCTTTCTTTAGAAGATAAATAACCTCAGGACTATGTCAGCAAGCAGAATTCCTATTGATCTGATGTTTTGCTCAAGTGGAGAAAAAACTTAAAGGAAGCAACACTTCCAAACCAAATTTGAGTTACATATCCAGTATATTTGATCCTGAAGATGGTTTATCTTCTCCCTAGACACTCCTGAACAACTGGCTTCTCTAGATATCCTGTAAAAATATTCCCAACCATCAAACTATTTAATTCTGGTATCTCTAATAGTCTTAAGGTACTCCATCCTCCTTAAAAGCCTGCAAATCACCCATCTCCTGCTTCTTTAAATGTGAGCAATATCTGTATTTTTTAAGCCTTTGGTACAACATCAGCATCATTCTCTTTGAGGTTGTAAGGTATATTTTCCACAGATTTTTACTTTTTGCATGTTTTTTAGTCTTCCTCTCTTGCCTCATGAGTTTATTCTATTTTCACTTCATTGTGTTATTTTTTTCTGATCTTCAGGATAAAAATTTTCCTACTCTACACCTTTGATTAGTCCTGCTTCTTTTTTTTGAGTGTGTTGGCAGATATCTACACTTCTGGAGTTGTCAGTGCAGCTTTTCTTTCCTCTTCCATCCTGTCATCAAAAATTCACCACGTTCAGACATGTTATTATTCAGAAGTGTTATTTCAGAAAAATATGGTATAATTACTACCTCTGCATTTTCTTGACTTACTGATTATCAAGGCAGATCAAATTAACTGTCCATGAAATCACAGAATCATAGAATACTTTGGGTTGGAAAAAATCTTTAAGAACCTCAGGACCATTAGCCCAGCACTGCAAAGTCCAGCACTAAACCATGCCCTTCACTGCCACATTTGCATATTCTAAAAATATCTTCTGAGACAGTGACTGCATCACTCCTCTGGGCAGCCCCCTCCTTGAAAAGGCTTTCCGTGAAGAGCTTTTTCCAAATGGCAAATGTAAATCTCCCCTGACACAACTTGAGACTATTTCCTCTCATCCTTTCACTTGTTAATTGGGAGGAGAGACCAACCTCCACCTTGCTATGACTGCCTTTCCCTTCAGACATTCATCCTAAGCCTCCTTTTCTCCAGAATGAACACCCCCACCTCCCTGCTCCTCACAGGACATGTGCTCTAGACCCTCCCCAGCTCCATTTCTTCCTCTGGACATGCTCCAGCCCCTAAATGTCTTTGTTCCAGTCAGGTCTCAGGATCTCTCACTGGTCAGAGTGACCCTGAGATGCACTAGAAACTCTCTTTTCCCAGCCCGGCGGTCAAAGAAGGAGTCAGAGCTCTTCAGTTCTTGGTCTCAAGGCTTTTTATTGTTCCTTATCCATAAAATTTTTTCTCCCATCCATCTGAGGTCCGCTCAACAAGACAGTCAGGGGCACTCTGCCTGCCCCCAGGGTGGTGTTATGTCTTTATACTAAAAACTATGTATACAGTGTTTACAACTACTTTCCAATACCTATCACTATGTTAGACAGTGAGCTTCTACTCTAGACCAATCTAAAAGTGCCAACATCACAGCAGAAGATGGAGGCCAAGAAGAAGAAGGAGAAAGGCAGGACATGCCCAGATTCCTCCATCTTGCCCCCTGAACCCCCATTCTAAAAACCCCAAAAAAACTATTTTTCACCCTGTGATAAATTCACTATCATTCTACTTAAACTGTCGTGCCTTGCAGATCTTCATACAAGGTTGGTATGGCTCCATGGGTCATAATCAAAACCACAGGGGTTTTGGGCTCTGTGCCAGGGTCTCTGAGCCCCCTGTCAGGGGTCTTGGCTGCTCAGGACAGCCAGAGGGATCTCCTGGGTTTCAACAGTGAGGGGCCCAAAACTGGACACAGCTCTTGAGGTGTGGCCTCACTGGTGCCCAGCACAGAGGGACAATCCTGCCCTTCTCCTGCTGCCACACTATTGCTGCTACAGGCCATGTGCCATTGGCCTTGTTGGCCACCTGGGCACACCTGGGCTTATGTTCAGCTGCTGTCCACCAGAATCCCCACATCCTTTTCCTCTGGGCAGCTTTCTAACCACTCTGTCCCCAGCCCGTAGCACTGCAGGAGGTTGTTGTGACCTAAGGGCACTCAGCCTTGTTGAACCTCGTCCAACTGTCCTCAACTCACTGATCCAGTCTGTCCTGATCCCTCTGCAGAGCCAGTATTTGATATACTCAAGGCAAGTAAAAGAGATCATATTCTCTGACTATGTAATGTACTACATACATAATTTACTGAAGTCCATGGCATGTTTTTCTTTCCTTGCATGCCTGAATTTTAATAAACCTTACATGAGACTGAAATGTTATGGTTTATGGCTTAAACACCTTCATGAAAGACTTTTGCCTATTATAGCAAAACTGTATAACAAAAGCTGCAGAAAAAACCTGAGTGGGGCCCTGACTAAGACCCTGCACTGCTCATTGATGGAGATAAGAAAAAGTGACACAGGTCTAGACTGGGGGAGAAAAACACACTCACATGAGGGCCAACCTTAGCACCTTCAGGGTGGAGACTACAGCCCCTGGGTTATCAGCTGCCAGGCTTGCACAGATCCCCCCCTTATAGCAAAGTGGGGAGGAGGAGAGCTTTTGGGCATGAGGTGAAATAGCCTCTGCTCTGAGGCAGCAAACACCCATCTTCCACTGTGCTGATCAGCTCAGCTCTGGGCCCCCTCACTCCAGGAAAAGCCACATCCACGTGAAGGACAGCTGAGGGGGTGTCATGGCCCATCAATGACACCCCACAAAGGGGACCCCAGACCCTGCACCAGAGCACTGCAGCATGATGCAACAGACCCACAGTGTTCAAGGGACAAAGTGTCAAAGCTGTCCCCCTTAGGGGAGGCACCTGGGCGCTCCCACCTGGCCCAAATGTTTATTAATCCATGGGATTCTATATTTTTGGCTGCGGGGCTGTGGGGATCCTACCACCAAGAAGACGGGATGGAGGAGAACAATAAGATGTCATGGGGACCCTGGAAGGGTGATATGTTTCTACCTAACCCCTGTCACTCTCTGCCTGTAACACCTCCCCCCTTTTTCTATTTCTTTTCCTTCCTTCCTTCCTTCCTTCCTTCCTTCCTTCCTTCCTTCCTTCCTTCCTTCCTTCCTTCCGCCACTTCCTTCCGCCACTTCCTTCCTTCCTTCCGCCACTTCCTTCCGCCACTTCCTTCCTTCCTTCCGCCACTTCCGTCATTTCCACCACTTCTGCCACCTCCTTCCTTCCACCACTTCCTCTTTGTTCCATCTTTCTTTTTGCCTCTTTTACTATTAAATAAAATATATCCACTTTTTTGGCACCAATATCTAACCTAATTTGGTTTTAATCAAGTTTTGTGGTATATTTTGAACCTTTCTTGGTTCAACCTGTTGTTTTTTTTTTCCCAGAGATTTAGTTTTCCTTGCTCTTCTATGTTTATTTGGATGGTAACAGGACTGAAGAAGAATAACAAAGGATTTTGTAGCAAATACATATCCAGGGCTGGAGGGTGAGGGCAGGGTCCTGTTTGTACCAGGACATCTGTTAATAGGAAACAACATGTTCCTCTTTTCTTGTGGTCTTGCCTGCTCAATCACCTCCATCTTTTCCTACTTCTTGTCTTTGATCAGATTAAATGGCAATTTGGGAGAAACTGTACTCCTGAAAATGAGTTCTAGTATTGCTCTTAAAATGCTCGAAGAATATGTGAATCCCCAGCTGACATGAAGATGGGACACAGCTCAATTTTCCCTGCTGTTCACCTTGCAAATTAATATTTTATAAAGGATATTTTAAGTGAAGCAAAACTCCAGTTATGAAAGAGATCATAACATTGTGGTTGATATTTTTTAATAAAAAATGAAGGAAAGTAAAAGTTATGTAACTTGTATCTCTTCTTAACTCATTCAATTCATAATTTATAAAACAGATTTTTAAAACAAATTATATAAATTAAATGTTCATCTAATTTTCATTAATCTTCCTCCTGGAATGGAGCAATGATTACTTTGGTTTTAATTACTGAAAATTCAAATATTAACTGGAATGTGTTAATTTGGGCTTGCCTTAAAGACCCACTACTTCAAACTCCCTGATTTCTGAAACTTTTTGCAGGATTTTCTGTACTGTTGGTCCTGCAGAAGCTCTTCTCCATGGGCTTTAAAGTGTAACATAATCAGGACAAGAGGAAAGAGAAATTTTTAATGCAAACCTGCTTAAGAGCAAGTGAACACCTTCTTATGTGGGATAAAACAAAGGCTCCCAGAAGTAAACACATTTTCGTATAAATTCTGTAGTCTAAGGACTTCTAGAGTCCCTCAATCTGCAGCTTCTCTGACAGTAAGCTTTCAGGATTTTTTTGTCCATGAAACCGTAGAATTTCATATCCATTAAATACAGAGCTTTTTTCCTTGGTCTTGGCATGCAGTTTGTTAGAGTTCATTAGTTAGGGGGAAAATGGTTTCTAGATTTAGAAGGCACAGGGTATTTTTAGTAAAAGTCTTCAACCTTCCAAACTTGTATGTTTGGACAGCTTTAGGGAACCATTTTATTCCTGACCATTCACTTACATTGTTGTACCCTTGCACAATTGTGAAAAGGCTAGAAATAACCTTTTTCTACCCTAAGATATCAATCACAGCTACAGAAAAAATCTCCCACAGAGCAGATACCTTGATCACTCAATAAGATTGCTAAATGCTTTTTTAAATTCCTTCCACATCAAAGGAAAGCTTGATGGTGGTGTCCTTTTCTGCTGTAAGGGGAGTCATGGAAGATTCTTTTTAATAGATTTCTCGGACTAAAATAATTCACAAACATGGACAATATTATATCTGAGAACTGTTTACTGATAGAGTATGGTCTTTACTAGAGGAGGATAGAAAAGAGAACAAAGAGGGAAAAAGAGAAATGTAGAGAGGAACAGGTGTCTTGGTTTTGAAAGACAGGTGCCTACTAAGGAAGGCAGGAGCTTCTCCTGAAATGGAAAATTTGGTTAATGGTAAACCCCCTCCCTCCGATTGCTATAAATTTTTAATTAAGGGATTCTCAGGAAAAAAGAAATATATGGGAGCAGGAATAACAGTTCTTTACTAGGGAAGAAAATAAGAAAATAAAATAAACAATGCAGTAAACTAAAACAGCACTGCCAGAGTCAGAACACAACCTGACACCCTGTTGGTCAGGGTGTTGGTAGCAGCCCAATTGGAATGGTGGCTGCAGCCCTCCTGGAGTGTCAGGTGTGGTTCTGTTGGTGCAGGGATCCTGTAGAAAGGTGCAGTCTTCTTCTGAAGATCCAGTGGAAGAGAGCAGCTGTTCTGGGAAAATCCAGTGGAGAAGCCATGCTGGTGTTCTAGAATCTCAAGATTATATCCAGGTAGAATGTTTGGCCCTCCCCTGTGGCGGAGCATCTCACAATGGGGTAATGTAATTTTATCAGTCATGCAGTGACATTCAATAGCCTGTTATCAGCAGATGTCTCTCCAGAGGGAGGATTGGGTGTGGAAGAGATAAGGAAAACTGCCCACTTAACAGAAGACAACTGCCATACAGATGGCAAATAGAATACAATTTGCAGATGGAGTGCGTGCACTGTGCTGAGCCTTCGCGGCTCCCCTGGCTCCCGCTAGGCGCGGTCTCAAACAGCAGCAGGCTGTGTGTCTGTCCTGCTGGTGCTGAACCATGGCTGCTGCAGGCTGGCTGCTGCAGGCTGGCTGCCAGACAAGCTGGGAAAAACGTCAGCAGCTGCTGGGTGCAGGCAGTGGCAATGAGTTGCCTTGGGGAAGAGGTGAAACAGGGTGGAGGAACACGTGTGGACAGGAAAGAGAGGCAGGGAAGAAGCAGCACTGCAAGAAGAAAAAGCTGGGGGAAGAGAGAGGGGGTGTGCCAGGCTGACCCGCCTGGTGGGCCCCCACTCCCAAGAAAACAAAACCCATGGACAGAATTGTGGTGCAGTTAACTGCTTTTATCTGCTAAGACTCCTCTCACAGCCTGATTTCCTGGACATTTTTTCCTGGGAGTCTACACCACCAGCAAAGGGGCTTGCAGCCCAATCATGGAAACTTTTCTGCCCTGGTTGGCTGTCAGGTAAAGTTCCCTCTGAGACAGAGCTTCCCTGCCTTTTCTGCAGGGGCTGTCAGTATTGTAAATGCACGGCGAGCCCCGTTGCAGGGAAGAATGATGCATCTGATGCCATGTTGTCAGAAGGCTAATTTATTACTTCATATAACATATGACATTAACATATACTATGTTATATTAAAGAATGCTATACTATACCATACTAAGGAATACAGAAAAGATACTTACTGAATGCCAAAAAGATAATAATGAAAACTTGTGACTGTTTCCAGAGTCCAGACACAGCTTGGCCCTAATTGGCCAATGAGTCAAAACAACTCATACTGGAGTACAATCCAGCAATCACCTGTGGGTGAACACTCTCCAAATACATTCCACATGAGCACAACATGGGAGTAGTAAATGAGATCAGAATTGTTTTCCTTTTCTCTGAGGCCTCTCACTGCCTTTCAGCTCCCCAGGAGAAAAACCCTGGGCGAAGGGATCATGTTCAGAGAATGTGAATGCCACATTGTCCACTTAGACTCTGTTATGTCAGCAGTCACTGTCCCCTCACCTGTCCAAGCTGTCCCCTGCATGTGGCACATGCTAAGGCTCCCTGGACACACACAGCCTCTACAGTAATTTTTCATCCTGTGTCACAAAATGGAATTATAACAAATGTGAGGCATAAATAAAAATTGAATTGGTTCCTCTCAGAGGGTGAGGGAGGATGTGTAATTTTTATTTTTCTGCAAAGCATCACATCATTTCTTTGAAGTAAAGAGTTGCTAAGAAGAATAACCATGATGGTAAGGGTCCTGGTAATGATGAAAGATGCAATGTAATATCCTGTTAGGAGGTTTCACCATTTCAGACTCATTTGAAGTTTATGTATTGAACAAACTCAGCTAGTTTTATAACTGTGGACTGTGCCTTGGGTGTGGATTTGTGAGAAACAGACTTGAAGAACTTCTACGTGGATTGTCTCTGGAGGTGGTAATTCTGGTGCTTCTGGCCAGAATCACTGAGATTGCCAAACAATTGCCAGGTGCCTGCCATAAGAAGAAATGTGATCTACTGCTAATTAAATGAATGAATGGAACATGCTACATTCAAAGCTAACTAGCTATAAACCAAAAATAGCATGGCTGAATTCTCTTCCTCTCTCTTCTCCCATGCCATCATATTATCAACACCAAATTACCTCCAAATAGAGAGACTGTAAAGTATTGTCCCAAAAAGCTGACACATGAATGTTCAAGTTTTATTTATCTCTCATTTCTATTACAGCTGTTTTGTTTGGGTTTTTCTCCTGCCAGTAATAGGTTCTGTGAATTTGTCAAGGACTGTTTTCTTTATTGGAGATTCTATCACTTTTGCTTACAAAAGACGCCATGCCATTTTCTCAAAGAACTGAGGTTTGGACATTAGGGTTTTTTCCTTATAGATCTTCTGAGCAAGAATGTATTTTGAAGAGGACATGGTATAAATAAAGAGAATCACTTGTTTCAGATAAAGTTAGATAGTAACCAAAACCCGATTTCTCAATCATACAAGAACACTGAAAGGAAAACAAAGCTATATTTATTGTCTTGTTTCAGGTTTTTTGCCCATTTGTATAAAAAATACAAGTGCTGTGTGGGCAAATAGTAATGATTTCCTTGACTGTGCAGATAGTTCAAATGACACAGAAAGATACTTTGAGAGATTGTCCTCCTTTAAAAATCAGTCTTTTCCTGCCTTTCCCCAGATGTAACTAACTAAACCAGCAGAACTAATTTATATATAGAGATTAATATTACTGCTGATCTTTTTCCATAATATTTGGAAAGAATAATTAATATCTGATGGGGGAATAACCATAATTTTTTTTCAATAAATGTTAGCAATCAAAATTAGATATCTAGTCTAAACTAGTCCTGGCTTCTCCTACAGCCAGTGGAAAAATAAACTTCCTGAATCCTTTGTCAAAGAGAGGTGAAGTAATTTTCCAGTACAGGTCCCTACTGTGTCTTGGGTAAATACAGTCTAAATAGGTAATCTGATCTCAACATATCTATTTTAGATGGCTATAAACTGAAATGGCTTCTACTGGTAATGTCAAAGATTTACTGAGAAAAAATAACTGAAGTAAAAAACTACAATTAGTTAAAATGTAATTTTCACTCAATAAAGCAAATACAAGAAAAAGATTTTGAAGTTACAGAATCATTGACCTGTGAGAGATCATCAAATCTGTTTCCCTGTCCTAGGACAGGATAATTTAGATGATAATCTTACTGCCAGGGTAATTTCTACTCTGTTCTTAGGTTTCCTATGGGTAAAGAAGACGTGCAAATACTATCTTTATAGCTCTTTCATTCAGAAAAGGCTAAAGTCTTTGGACATCTGTAGCACGTAGACATTGTGTTAATTCCCAGTACTCATTTCTTTTGACTAGAACATGTAAAGAAGGATTAATTTAGTTACTGACAAACCACTCTTTTTTCTCACATTTGCTTGAAGGTTGGCATGCAGTCCAGAAGTCCAGAAATGTGTAGGGCACATTTATTTATCTCAACCATTCCAATCATTGTTCCTTTCTTCAGTGTTTTACCATTTTGGTTCTCTATTGGTCAGTAACCAGACTAGATCACTCTCGTTCATTGAGGTGTTCTTGACATTGAGGTGTTCTTGATTCACCTTCAGCTTGAGATTCAATGATGCATCTTGATGTCTTTACTGAATAGCTGCTGCCTACAAAGTTCTGCATTGCCATATGAATTTGCCTGAGTGGCTGGCAGCACCTTGCTTTTCCTCTGTTAGAGCATCATGCATCTTTCATATCAAATATCATCCATTTTTCAAGGTCATTTTGAGTCCCAAATTCCATCTCCTGTATATGAGCAGTCTCTTTCAAAGTGATGTAATTTGTGATTTCAATGAGCAGATTTCTTAATTCTGATTGTTAATAAAAATATTGAAAACAGCAAAAGTCTTATCCTGCTTGATAACCTTTTATTGTTAATGGCAAAGCACTGAGAGGTGCTCAGATTTCCAATGAGTTCACAGCTCAGTATACTATTTTCAGCTAGACCACGCTTCCTCGTTTGCACATAAGAATGTCATGACTCAAAAGCCTTACTAGCATGGAGAAATGACATTTGCATCTTATTTTCTATTCTCAAATCTTATTGCCATACCGGAGAAGGAAATTAAATTGGTCTGACAGAGCTTTTTTCTTGACAAATCCATGTTAGCTTGTCCACACCTCTTAAAAGACATTGTTTCCACTTGCTTTTTCGACTACCAGTTTCTTAACTGGAACTGAAATTGTCATGAGACCTTGGTTGTTTTCTAATTACCACAGAGATTTAGGGACAGAAATGTTCTGTTTTAAAAGTAAATTTATATTGATATATTTTTTCTAGGCTTTTTAGCAGTTAGAAAGAGACTATGTAGGCAGACTTTCAGTTTATAGCTGTTAGTGATTTATTTGATTACTGTCTGCAATGTACTGGTAGTTGAACTTTAAAACAACATATTTAGATGTGTTTTCTTTACTATTTTATTGATTTTTTTACACTTAGAATTATCAATAAGTTTAACATATCTCTGAATACATGATTATAATATGGGATATTTTAACATGAACAATATGAATAAAACTGTTTATTTCAGTGATTTGAGTTCTGGAGCAAACCCACACATTTTCCATAGGTGTTATCATTTTGTTTAGTTCCCAAGTGAAGAAATAGTGATGATTTCATTAAAAAGAAATCATAATAAAAGGCCAAAAAGAAATTGTAAGCGATTGCCTATTCTAATTCAATAGTTATCTACTTTTGAGATGCTTTCTTGAAAATGCTGCGGAAAACCATGACCATTTCATTGACAAATGGTCTTTATAAAATAAAGATGATTACTCTTTATTTATAAAATCAAAGTAAAATGTATTTTACTTTTTATTCATACTGAATTGAATATCTACATGTTATTATAGCCTTCTGCTTATGGGAAAGTCAGTGTAACACACGCTCTGTAAAGATACAGCTCACAATGGGCAAACTCACTGTCTCATGGAAAAATAAATCCATAATATTCAATAATCAGAGGGGAAGATGAACTCTGAGAACAAGATGTCTGAGATTAGTTTTATTTGCAGTTTGCAACAAGCCATTCTGAAATATAGAAGAGACTCAAGAAACGAGTACAAAATGAAATTATGTGCTAAGGGGCTTTTCTCTTGTCCTTTATTGAACATCTGTGGCAGTAATTTTCTAGTTTTACTGAAAAGGTTACCTTTGTATTCCAGGAATGTGAGAAAATTGTTCTTTAACAGATGCCTTGGTAATTTGTGAGTGTGTTTAGACAAAGCAGTCAGATGGACTCTGATTTGGAATGTGAACCAGTTCATCAAGAGGCAGACAGGCCTACTCTTACTGTGCCTATTGGGTGTTTAAGATTTGGCAAGTGATTTATTTTTTACAGGTCACTTCATTCATGCTGTCCTTGAGTGTAAGATGGGAACGTAAGAATAGTCCAAAGATTCATCTGGCTGGTTTTGTGTTCTCTTGTAGCAATGGGGACGAAAGAGGCATGGACCCCCTTAAGCAACCGAAAGAGATCACTTTGTGGTAGAAACCACCCCCCTTTTATAACTTTAGTTTCCACTGGAAAGAACCTGAATTTAACAGAAGAAGGGCACTCATTGGCTGGCTCAGCTGCAGTCTGCTCTCTACATGTCCTATAACCCAATCAGCTTCCCATTCATGTGCTGTCCACACATTCTTCCTCATAACTGGCTCTCATCCCCCAACCAACTTCCAACCATCCAGCCTGCAGCTGTGCCTTCCCCACAGGGCCTTCTGGTGAGCACAAACCTTAACAACTTTATCAAACACAACCCCATGTCCCACATTCTCCTACTGACAGTGGTCAAGATTAGAGGCTTAGGGAAGAGTGGAAAAACAAGCATATGGTGACACTTCCCCAAACACTCCTTTAACTGCCAATATTTTATCACTCAAAGGTTTACTCTTCTCTCTGCCCAAAGATATCACAAAACATGGTCCTTGTTTCACAGTCACTTAGAGAAGTCCTGATGAAGGCTAAGGAACAACCCTGGGCTTCTATATAATTTTTGTCCTTACTCTTGCATGAACAGCATTTAATTCCATTGATCAGTTCTATAAGTGCTTTGTAATCCCACTTTTTCACATGATATCATCTCACCTATTAATAGTGCCTAAGATGGATTTTGGATCTTCTCTTCATGTCTGAAGGCTACCTGCAGGAAGGTTCTTTGTAGGATTTCTAGTCACTGATAGAATTGCAGATCTGGAGTGCTGGAATGACAATAAATTGTAGCAAACCACATTTTTTACAGATTGCATCTCAGTTCATTAGGAAGGTGGACTGGTGCTCACCCAGTCCTTGATATCCCTATTGCAGATAAACCCTTAATTTTTAGATAAAATTGTATTGTTAATCATTCCAGTGTCCCTATAATTTAATCTCTGTTTTCTTTTCTACCAGAAGTGATTTGAGCAATTTGGTTACTCAAGCATGACCAAACAGACGGACAAAAAGCCAGGAAGGTAAGATGTATTTCACAGCACGTTATCAACATACATTTGAGATTATTTTGACAAACTGTGGGCTAAATATGAAAACATTTCAGTCATCATTATTAAATTTTTACAGTATGGGAAGACATTGGCTGCCCTACAGTTTTTCCTAGCCTTTTTTCAACCACATCATTTTTGAGGCTACTTAACGTAGCAAAGTGCTTCGGTGGAGTTGCAATGCATACTCCCACCTGATGATCTTCTCAAAAGAAAGAAGTTGAGGCATGAAAGGCCTCTTAACAAAAGTTTATAATACAGAATTTTGTTTTTCAAAGTGACTTTGCCATTGACAACCCACACTTAACTCCAACAGCACATGCTAATAAGAAGAGGGTTTCTTTATCAAAATGCACTATATGACTACAGTTTTTTTTAAACAGCAGCAAATTAGACCATGTATTTTTGCTTGCTATGTGACAAAATCAAGGAGTTGGTATTGATTAAGGACAATTAGCTCTAGAAGAATCAGTTATATAATTTTAAAAAGTCAGCTTTAACCTAACAGTGGCTAGAAGGTGTAAATACTCAAATTTGATTTTCATCTAAGCTATTAATAAAGCCTTTAAAATTAATTTCTCATTGATTACATTCTCTTCTTTTTATAATCCAATTTAAACTTTTAGACATGGATACATGACATTTGAATGTCAGGTAAATGCCAATGAAATAAATCTTCTATCTTTCCTATTAAAAATGTCTGATGCTGATTTTAAGTGTAATATTCAGCCAATAAGCATAAAGATCCAACAGATATAGACACTGTTGTAAACACAAAGCATTGCAGTAATACAAATCAGGACCCTTGAATAAAACTAATACTATTTTAAAAAATAACATTACCTTAGAGTAATTCATAAAACAAAAACCAAAACCCTGCATTTTTTTTCTGTTTTTCAGATTCATTGGAAGAGTTGAAATTAATTTTTAAAGTATCTTTCTCTCTAACCTTGAGGACTAGAAATGTCTGTGAGTAGTTTTTGTGTAATCGAATTACTAGAACACCTAGGTACCAATTAAAAGAGACAGACTATGTAAAAAGCAAACAATAATAATAAAAATATAATTGATAAATTTTCTGCACAGTGTCTTTCTCTTAAAAAAACCCTTGGAGTTGACCACTGCCCTTGATGAATAAGCATATTGTAAAATTTTTGTGTCACTTGCCCAATTTTGATTTATAGGATGTAGAGTTCTTTACATTTATGAGATGCTTGGATGGAGCTGGAAAACTTACTTAAGACTTTTTAATATTTTTTTTGAGGAAAAAAAAGCTATGAAACTGATCTTCTCCTCTTCTCACTGACTTTAGAGTGATGCTCTTCCTTTAAATATTAATTTTCCAGATTAATCTAAACTTTCTAAGTTTCTGTCCAGCTCCAAGCTCAAAGCGAGCAATGATACATAAAAAAATGGGTTTGAAATTAATCCTTTGATGCAAACAGAATGTGGCAGCAGGGTAAAAGTATATGGAAGGTCAATGTATGGACATGTAACCTTGGAGAAAGTCTGAGACTGAGCATACAGGCAGGGGATTAGGAAGGACAGAGCCCAGATGGAATTGAATCTCTCAAAGGATGTCTGAGACAAGAAGGATGGGTTTTATAAGTCACCAGGTGATAAAAGGAAGACCAGAGAACATGTCAGTGCACAGCTGAGTGAGGCAGGAGGCTTGGCTACACAGAGCATGGTAAAGGCTGAGGTATTGAACACCTTCCTCACCTCAGTCCTTACCAGCAAGATCGGTCTTCAGGGATCCAGACTCAGAAACCACAGGGAAATCTGGAGCAAGAAATGCATGCCCTTGGTGAAAGAGGATCAGGTTACAAAGACTTAAGCAAATTACTCATACACCAGTCCAAGGGGCCTGATGGGATGAGTGCTAAGGGAGCTGGTTGATGTCCTTAAGAGGCAATTCATGGCAATCTTGTAATGATCATGGTGACTGGGAGAGGTGCCTGAAGGATGGAGAGAAGAAAGTGTTACTCCTAACTTCTGAAAAGACAGAAAGGAGGGCTTGGAACTGTAGAGAATTCAGCTTAACCTCAAAGCCTGGGAAGGTGATGGACCAACTAATCCTGAGAACTATTTCTAGATATGTGAACTACAAGTCCAATAGGAGTAGTCAACATGGATTCACCAAGAAGTTATTCTTTACCAATGCTTTGACCTTCAACAATAAATTGACTCTGTCATTAGATGAAGGGAGAGCTGTGGATGACTTTGGTCAGTTTTATATTGTCCCCCCTTAAGATCTTCACAGAGAAGCTGATCAAGTATGAGCTGGATGAGCAGACAGTGGATGTACATTGGAAAATGGCTGAATGGTCAGATCCAGAGGTCAGTGATCAGTGGCACGAAGTCCAGTCAGGGGACAATAATCAGAGTTATATCCCAGTTGTCCATGCTAGGTCAGATCCTGTTTAATATTTTCTGTAATGATCTGGATGATGTGACAGAATTTATCCTCAGCAGCTTTGCTGATAATGCAAAACTGAGAAGAGTGGCTGATACACCAGAAAGTCACTGTGCCACTGAGAGGGACCTTGAGAAACTGGAGAAATAGGGTGAGGAACCTGATGGAGCTCCACACAGGGCCATTACAAACCCTTTGCAGTAATAAATGCTGGGGGCCACCCAAACAGGAAACAGCTCTACAGAAAAGGCCCATGGGGGCTGATGGACACCAGGATGAACATGTGCCATGAACCTTCCCTCAAGGCAAAGAAAGCAAATGGTATCCTGGGCTGCACTGGGAATAGTGGGAATAGTGTTGCTGGCAAGTGGAGAGAGGGGAGCCTTCTCCTGTACTCAGGACTGCTGAGTTCATACTTAGAGTACTGAGTATATTCGAAGTATATTGCCATACTTGTGAATTCTGGGTTCTCCAGCACAATAAATCCTTGGAGCTTCTGGACAGAGTTCAGTGGAGGGCCAGTACAATGACTCAGGAACCAGAGCATCTCTCATATGAAGAAAGTCTGAGAACTGTACGATCTCAGAGGGGATCTTATAAATTAATTTGAATACATGAAAAGTGGGCCTAGAAGTACCAAGACTCTTTACAGTAGTGTCCAGTGACAGGACAAGAGGCAATAAAAAGAAACTGAAGCACAGTAACTGTAGGAATAATGTTGTGGGTTTTTTTACTCTGAGGTTGGCTAAGCATTGGAGATGATTTCTCAGGAAGATTGAGGAGTATTATAGATATTCAAGTGGTATTTGGACATAGTCCTGGGCAACATGCTCTAGATGAAGCTTCTAAAGCAAGAGTATTGGGCCAGATGATCTCCAGAGCTCTCTTTAAACTTGAGCCATTTTGTGGTTCTGTGGCTGACATGCAGATAATCACAGTAAGGAAAACCAGCATCTCCCTTGACTTTTTTGAGTTAGGCAGGATAAAAGCTCTATGTTGCCTTTCCTCACAGGATGGAGAAATGGGACACCAAAGAAATGACTCCATTTTTGAGTCTGCTGTCCCTGTAGATGAAGGTTAACATCTGGAAGCTGTACCTCATGGCATCCTTTGCCTCTCAACCATAATGCTGCATTTACCCAAGGGCTGCTTTCCAAAATCCTTGTCCAAGGGATACAGTTATTTGTGAGCAGTCAGATTATATTTTTTAAGTCTCTTTCTCTATACACTACTGTTATTATAATTAGACCATATTTACTACAGCAGTTCCAAAGCACCTGTCAGGTCTGAATTGTCATCATTCCAAGTAATGTAAGTGCAGACTTATAGGCAACTGCCAGTGTGAACAATTTACAATTTGCACAGCATGGTTGTAAAATTTATACCTTCAAACAGCAGTATACCTTTCCCCCTTTCTCTTCAATAAGAATAATGATGTTTTCAAATGTATGCACAGGAAAATAAATAATTTATCTCTCTGGCCCATAGAAGTTAAAGCACTTAAAACTACATAACTCAGTATTTCATGAACACTGATGTGCTTTCTGAATGAATATTGAATTTCATGTTATCCTGGACTCTAATGTGGTAGAATACATTACAGCACTTTGTGAATTTATGACTACCTGGCTTTTCCCTATACAGACCAAGACAAACTATCTTTTATTAATGGGTGAAATGCTCAGTTTTGACTCCTTGTGTTGCAAGGTTCAAGAAATCTCATTTGAGCACAGGCAAAAACCTGATTCAATAAAATCAAGAAGAAATTATATTGAGGGTTTTTGTGGAAAAAGTATAAAGGTCATTTCTTCGAAATTTGAGAAAGCAACTCTCTGTCTTGCATTTTGGTGTCAATCCCATGAACCACAGAAATCTATTTATTTTCCAAGCAAAAAATTTTATGGGCTATAAGAACTAATATAATTTTTTTTTTTTTCATTTCGATGTCCCTCTTTTCATATCATCTAAGGCTAAATAAGTCTTTCCACTGTGAAGAATCTAACTCTGGAGTGACATGACAAATTACATCTTGAACTGCATCTGAAGTTGAGTCACGTAAATTCAAAAGAGATGAGCACTGATTTCTGTGGAAACTGGTGCAAGCATATTGTCCTTACCTAGAAAATATTACTCAAAATATTCCGAATATGCATAATTAATTTTTTTCAAGTCTAAATACCAATGTTTCCCATAAAATAATGTAATGTATGAAGAAATCTTGCTTTTTTCTTGCAAAATTTTGTCACTGTTGTAAATAATGCTTGCAAATTCACATCAAGATCTAATATATTAGAAACTAGATTTAACTGCTTTAATATTTTGTGCCACAGGTGGACATTTAGGATTTGGTTTTTCACTTTTTTCTGCTAACTTCTCTTCATGCCTGTATCATTCCCATAGGGAAAACAAATCAAATTGTCTGTTTTCAATTCTCCTGCCAGGAGCTAATCAAGGAATTAGAAGCCTGGCTTGTGAATGTTGTCAGCCATGATCTCCATTCTCATTCTTAATTACAAAATTAATGTACCACAAAAATCATTAGAATAAAATTTAAATTACTATAAGTAGCTAAGTTGCTATAAAACAACTTTTATTTCATTAAACAAAACAAAATAAACAGATAGAAAACCCCAACAAAACAAATAAATTTTGGGAAACCAATTGACAATAAATTTTTTGTGCAAAATCGTCAGATTCAATTATACATACAACTTGACAGTGACAGTCGTGAACAATAATTGTTTTTATTGTTAAAATGAAGTCAGGATGTTAAAATTAAACAGATTTATCACTGACTCAATGGAAGAGCTGCAATAGAAGCTGGAGATGTTTGAAACAGTATTTTATATTTCTATCCTCCTCATGTTGCAATTTCCTGTCTGATGGTGTAAATATGGGCTTCAGCTCGAACATCTCAATACACAAGAAAACTCCTCCATGTGTGTGAAGCCTAACTTCATGTAAGACAGACAGCATATGACATATGAGAAAAAGCTAACTTTCCATTTCTCCCACCAGATTTTAATCACAAAGTTCAATACTATGAGAATGAAATCCATGCACAATTCAATCTGTACTGAACTCTAAATTTGTAGACTAATGATACTTTATTGATGATGAAATTGGAACCCAAAGTCCTTCTTTTGCTCCTGCCTCTGTAATTCTTACTCTTTTAATCTCTATCAGAGCTGGGGAGGATTCAGGCTGGCAGGCATGGCTAGAAATTTATCCCAATTTACATAAATGATTGTGGGGATTTGACCTCCATTTCTTGTATGAGCATGATGATATCAATTGATAGTGAGCTCCAGGAATAATAAAGTAAAATTATTTGCCTGGAATAATAAAAAGACAAGAGAAGATTGTTTTACATCTGGCCAGATGATATGCATACAGATTATCTGCTGGGACAGAAGACACCTTAGTCCAGCCTCTACTACCTTGATGGTTTAATAAAAAAGGGAAATATCAGAGCAGCAGGATAAACCTTTCGGTACAGGCCCTTAATTGAATGTTCCTACAATGCATTCCCAACTGCCTCTCCTGCACATTTTACACATCTCAGCTTTTCAAGACCATATAACATCAAGCTCCAACCTAGCAATGTCTTTATGAAGAACTCTATGATAAATGGGAATTATTCACTGTGGAATTACTGGGAAATGTGCAGTCGATGCAACAGCAGAGAATTACTGGCCTCATAGTAAAGGACAGGAAATTATAGATATCCTCTTGGATTTTTCATGTAATATTCTTCCTATCCAATGCATTTTCTAAAATACCTTAGCAAGCACCAATGCTTTGGATTTTCATGAGTCTTTTTTTTCTTTTTTCTTTTTTTTTTTTCTTTTTTTTTTTTTTGCATTCACAGAAGGACTCAAAATATTTTCAGAGGGGAAAAGAGATGTTTTAATTCTCTTGAGCCAACATTTATACATTGCATGGTTATGTAAATCAGGAAGCAGGCAATCTCCGAGATGACTTCACCCTCTTTTATTCCTTGTATTAGATAGTGTGGTAAATACATTGCATTGTTGCTCATATGGGTATTTGTATAAGCTGAGCTGAATACCTTGCAACTGCAAGGAATAGCAAGAAAGCCCACCTGGAGAAGGGAAATCAACTGTTTGACTGCTGAATGAAGTTAAGCACCTACATAAGAGCTTGTAAAACTGAGTTGGTACAATGCAAATTGCAACATTGTTGAAGTGCAAAATATGGACACCAGCTTTATGTGAAACTCTTCTAAAGGAAAGGTAATTTAAGTTTCATAAATTTCTTTAGCATTCTAAAAAAATTAAATGTTGTGTTTTTCAGCAAAGTTTGTGTAACTTAGTCAAGAGAATAGGTGAGGTCTGAAAGAAACAATTGAAATTTAAACCCATTATGCTATTTACTTAGAACTCACAGTATTATTTAATATTTTTGGGGCATAAATATTGTCTCAGCATAATCACCAAATAAGAATTAATTTTATGTCCTAAAGCCTAGTATTCCTGGAAGAACTACTTTTCATGGCTGTTACAGGAAAAGCATGACAATTCTTTTATTTTATAACATTCCTTAAAGGAGAGAAAACATATAAATCAGGTGTTCCTAAATTCTGGGAGAGGCACTAGGGGCTGTACTTTTGCTATGTAGTACAAAGACCACTTCTACTGAGCATCCCAATCCACTCTTGTGCTCCAGCCTTGTGTTTGTGCTTATATATAGGCTTTCTTACCTTTTTTCTGCAATGCTTCTTCCAGTCACAGTCAACAATCACAGTAATCTGCAATTGCATAATTTCCTTCTTTGTTCTTCACCTGACTTTTACAAAAGCTGCTGTGGAACAGCAGAGCTCCAGTCATACCAATCTGTTGGCTATCCAGAGTGGCAATATTCCAGGCATTTTCTGTCTCTCACAGTAATCACACCTTGTTTTTCTATACTTAACATGGGGTGAGCCAGGAAGAAAAGTTATGCCTGGATTTTGCCATATATACAGAGATGACATAACTGAGGAAGACTCCTGCACACACACAGACAAAAACCACAGAGATGTATTTAGATGTGTATGTATTTAGAAAGAGCAGTGACACTATGGCAGTATTTAAAACCGAATTTATATCCAACAATCACAGAACCATAGAATGCTTTGGATTTGAAGGGACCTTAAAGATCACCTCTTTCCAACCCCTTGCCATGAGCAGGAACATCTTCAACTAGACCAGGTTATTCACAGCCCCATCCAGACTTCTGAACACTTCCACAACTTCTCCAGGTACCCTTGCCAGGGCCCCACCACCCTCACAGTAAATAGTTTTTTCCTAATATCTAATCTAAACCTATTCTCTTCTAATTTGAAGCAATGTTTCAATAACTAGTCCCTTGAAGAGATCTTTTCTTGTACTTTCCTTGCAGAACTCCAAATATTTTGTAAAAATCTAAAGTTTATCCCAAGCTATATTTGAGATTTTTTGCTTAACTTGTTTCTTTCCACACAACTGAATTTCTGTTCTGTGTTAGACACAAACTGATGGCCAGATTCAAATGAAATATCAGCACCGTTATATTGACTTTATTTAGACTTTACATGTGAGCAGAGATTTTGTTCAATTCCCATTGCAGCCATACTTATTACCAAAGGTGGAAGTTTTTATCTTGATGATTATGTTGTTTGTTGGCTTCATTTTAAAAGTCATCCAATAACAAGGATGAAGTAGATATTTCAGGAAACTGCATGAAGGCTTGAGAAGTGAAAAAAAAGTGAGGCTTTCTGAATTTTTTCCACTTTGGTCTAGCAATGCTGAAAATTTACATGACTCTCTTTTTCTTCTATCTTTTAATTTCTTTAGCAATAGCTTTTCAAAATTTATAGAAACAGCTAAGGTTACTTTCAACTGTTATTGTTTAATAGCCTTACATCATTATGATTTCTTTTAAATGACATCTTAAAATAATTGAGGCTGACAAAGACCTTTAAAATGATCAAGTCCAACTGTAAACCTAGCACTGCCAAGCCCACCACTGAACCATGTCCCTAAGTGACGCACACATCCATGCATCTTCTAAATACCTACAGGGATCAAAAGTCTATGCCTTCCCTGGGAAGCCTGTTGAAGTGTTTGACAACCTCTTGGGTGAAGAAAGTTTTGCTAATATACAATCTAAACCCTTTATGTTTTTAATAAGTTCTTCAAACTTTAGCGGTAACAATGCTAATAGTTAGACATCACAGCAGCTTTGCCTTCCTTAATCATTATCCTCTTAGAAACTATTAACTGCTGACCCCAATATTGCTTTGGAGATGCAGAAACAAATTCCAGTAATTGTCCAAGGCCTATGGTAAGCCTCTCACATGAAATTCATGGTCAAATAACGTTGTTTAACTTTTGCTTTCTAGGTATTTCTTCCTAGCCCACATTATTACGAGATGAATTTATTTACAATAAAATGCAATGACTTGAATTACTATGTCATTCCTTAGCTACTCTGTTTCACATAGCTGTGAGTTACAGAGATGTAGATAAATCTTATCTTCATCATTGCTTTTCAAAACTCCTAATTAATATATCCACTTGCTATCATTTCCCACAGTGATAATGGTTTCTGAATGCAGCAGCACAGCATGAGATTCTGCAGCAAAGCAGTACAATTTAAATGCCCTTTTAGCAAGAAACAGAGCTTGTCACCACTACAGAGAAGACTTATATTTACAAGTCTTCCATTTGTGACACCTTATTTTGGAGAAAAGTAGCTACTCAGAATCACATCTATATTAAACAGTAAGCTGAAAAACCTAAATTGGCAAGGGTTTAGAGTGCTGGTTTTGACAGGAAGCTAAGCAGGCTAAGGGCTGATGAGAAAAATGGAACTGAATTGGAATTGAAGCTGTAAAATTATCTTTAGGACCGCTCAGTGACCACATTTCACACATTGCAGGAGGATCTACCCCATTGTTGTTGCTAGATCTTTCAATTTTACAGTCTCTTCCATAATATTTTGAGTCTTCTCAAATCAACTGCGACTTATGTTGTTACATCAGGATCTTTACCTTATTACCTTCATTCAAGTGAAGAATGAAAAATAGAGAAAAATAAACCTATACCAAAATACCCATAAAGATGTCAACAGTGGCAGCAAAGTCTCAAAGATGCAAGACTTCTCCTTAGGTTAGATTACAAAACATTACATGTCAATTTTGCCCTATTGGTACTGACATGCTTGTGTTTCAACACAAGAATTCAATTTGTGAGAGGAGCTCTGGAATTGATCCTGTAATAACAAAAGATAAAAATATAGGTGAATTTATAATAAAGTTGTTATTGTAATGCAGAGTATGAGGCAACGAGACCTTTTAATCTAGTGCATATTACAGATGGATAGAAGCTTTTATTTTAGTACTTTTATTCAATGACAGTATTGTTACATTAAGAAATATAAAGATGAATAATCTGATTTTTTCCTCACTTTAGTGCTGCAGCAATTGTCATGACTTTTAAATTACCTTGTAAAGTCTATGTTGGGTTTATACTTCAACTTTCATTATTTATCTTCTACATGACTATTTTAAATTCAATTGATCATTATGGAATTTGGAATATCCATTCACTTATCCTGCTTTCACTGGTTTGGATCTAGTATTTTTCAGTGTAGTTTTCTGTCTTGGGTAACAGGCTTTGAAATGTAGGAAGCCTGTGCAATTCCATTGAGGTGGGTTTTTTTGGCATTTCAGTAAAATAAGTAACTAAAATAATCCAAAAGTTTGCAGCATATTCTTGTGATATTGTTCCCCTCAAAGAAGTCTCAGTCAAAGCAATATTCTACATCAATGTGTAGTTGGCAAACACACATCATTTTCTCCCTACATTTCGATGAGCCCTTTGGGCACAGGTTGCTTTGTCAGTGGCTATATTCAATTCAATTCAAGGTCTTAATATTTTGTTGCTAAAAACAGAAAATAAAAAGGTACTATAGAAAAAACTCCCCACAGCTGCTACTCCTTCATTAGAGGCTCTACATAAATCTCTTTTAGATCAAGGATCATTGACCTGATAAAGTGCAATAGAGTTGATTGCTCTTGTTTTCCATGTTGATGTCATAAAGGTGCATGAATTAAATAAATGCATTAAAGCTGCATTTCTCTGTTGGTTAGTGTGGGCCTCATAAAATAAGACTATTCATATTTTTGTTAGGATTAAGACCACCTAGATCAGGAGGTCATTACTTTGAATGACACAGCTGAAGGTGTTCTGCTCACAAGGGCACAGATCACGGGACAAAAAAGCAGGAGCTGTACAGCTGGATGTCTGGTTCTGAATTAACAGGCCAGAAATAGGCCAGTATGGAACACAGCATGAAGGAACACATTGTTCTGGTTGGTGCTCATGCTGTTAAAGTTCATTTCTTTCATTCCTGTTCTTCAGATTTGGTTATTGCTGAGATTACAGCCTGCTCTCCTTCTTGGAGCCACTCACTGCAGTAAAACTTCTGCCTGGAGAAAGTTTTACCTCTCCAAAACTGAACTTGAAGTTAGGAGCATGACCAATCTAATGTCTATGATTAGTCCCACTAATGACTGAGCTTGCTGATAGGACTTCTGAGGTGAGTTAAAATTTGCTTTGAGTCAGCCGAAGAAAACAGAGTGATTTTCAGAGACTTTGACTACAGAACAAGGGTTATATAAGGCTAAATTGTAAAAAACAGTACTTAAAGAAGGTGATGAAGTACTTTTTTCAAGATTAATGCTAAACGAAAACATAATTACAAAGTAAACTAAAATAAGAGTTTAAAATGTAGTTCAAATATATTCCTGAATTCTTAATTTCTGTTCCATTAATTCCCCACTCAGTGCTCTGTTAGCAAATTAATTTTGGCACAATTGTAAAGAATAATTACTTACATTAAAGCTCTTTAGAGAAGTGAAAGTAGTTTTGGTGGGAGGAACCCTTAAATTTAATCAAAAAGCAGAATTATGCAAATGTAGTAAAAGGTTAATGCACTTAGGCCCATTAAAGTTGTCTAGAGGTCAAAACAGAACTAAAAGAGCAAATAATAAATATATTGTTACTAAAAAAAATAAAAGATTCTGAAAAAGTGCAAAGCTTTTTCCCCATCTACTTAAAGGATTTCAGAACTTTAGAGATGAATGCAATTAAATTTACCTAAAAGTAATACCATTGTTATTTAAGGTTCATTTCCAGCAAAAGCAAAGGTCATACCAAGCACATATAGTAGTTGTAGCTGGGAGTCTGGGTTGGAAGTAGTCTAGTTTAGCCTATTGCGCAAAAAAAAGTATATTAATTTTCAGTAAATAATACTTTGGAGTGAATGTAACAATAGCATAGTTAATTGCAGTTTTTCCTTTAAAATGTAACATCAAATTTTACTATCCAAACCTGATTATGGTCTCTGTAAAATACATCTCAGATACAGAAAGGGACAGAGATTTTGGTCAGCTATAGATAGGGGAGATTCATGGTAAAAGATAATTTCCATGACAATTCATATTCTTATCAGCTAAAGCAGGTATGAATGTAGGGTTTCAGAAAGCAAGATATTAGCCAAGACATGAGTATAGCTCTGAGAAACAATTCATTATACACATGAATTTTGTGGAATGAAAATCTACATTTTACAAAGTGTTGAGAAGACATTAAAAACCAGCAGCAATGTTTTGCTCTGCATGAATATTTTAAATTGAAAGAAAAGCATTGCTTGGTCTTCTCAGTAAAAAGAGGATGAGGTAAAAATTATAAATATATAGAAACTATACTTATAAGCAAAAGAAATTATTTCAGTATCCGTTATTTAAATAATACTCATTATTTAAATAACATCTTTTGGGATGAAGCGTATCATTTATTCAATTTATTGCAATGTATGTTCCAATTCTTCTTAAAAAAGCCTGAATTAAAACCATTTTTTCAAATATAAGAAAAGCAAAACTAGAAGTACTTCTCTTTGGGTTTCAATGTCTTTATTTTATAATAAAGATATTTTCATTATGTTATAACAATAGATGGAAAGAGTACAAAAAAGGGTAAAAGAACATGCTGGCAATCAAAAGAATGTCTTCACAACATAATTCAGTGTCCACTGAAGCCAGTAGGGTTGCAGACAATAATTTTTTTTTTTTTTTAATAAATGTATATCTTACTGGTCTTTCGTATTCCTTTAATTGCTCTGTTTATTTTTCTTAATAATAATGTGTTCAGATACCTCTCTATTCTTTTCTAACAAATTAAGCTATATCACAGCTTATAATCTCAGAAAGATTTTGACATTGTTTATTTACTAATATTTCCTAGTATTTAAAAATATTTTTTGAACTATAATTCAAGTTGCCAGAGTATTTCACTTCCAAGACAACTTTTCATTATGTAGACCTGGTGGAACTTCATTTCTTCTTTAAGAATTTCTCTTTGCTTTTGTGTAATTAACTTGATTTATTCTTGTAGCATTCAAGCAAGCTTGTTAAGTCCTTGATTATCGAAGAAATGAAAGAAACTTTTTCTTTTCACTTTCCCCCGCCTCCCCCCACATTTAAATCCTGTCTGCTGTGAATATCTTGCTGCTCTGGAAAGGTTTCTCTTGAAGCCATGAAAGAAAACTCTTCAGGCTTGAAAGACTAACAGTCACAGCTATTGTGCCTGATCTGTCAAAGCAATATCTCAATGGTGCAAAAACTTCCATCTGCATTAGAAATCCATTAGTCAGTGAACTTTAGTGGCAGAGCGAGCACAATGGCTGGATGAGCTTCTGTACTACTTTGCCTGTTTTCTTTACTTCCTATTGTACACATGGTGGCTAAAAATATTGACAAAGCATGAATGCGCACTTTATAGAGTATATCCTCTAAAATTTTGGACCAAATTAGCACACAAGGCTAAAGGTTATGATACATTATTAATGGCAACTGCAATGAAAAGACATTAAAAAAATATTAAGTGTTCCTCCGCCTCCACCCCTGAGCACAATGATGACTCAGGTTCCCCTGGAACTCCTCAGGCTTGATTCCTGAGTGCTATGATGAATAATCTTGGTCATCTCTAGGGCTGGAAAATTTTTCCCCTTCAATGCAGAATGGAACAAACTGATTTTTCTTCTTAGGGTGCTTCTACTCCCTCTTGAGCTTCATAAGATTGAGGGAACAGCAAAGTGACTTTTGGAAAACATCATGGAAGTGCAAAATTAAAGTCTTTAGCATCTAAAACCTTTTAGTTAAAGTTCTATACTTTGCTGCTAATGATTGTGCATCAGGAATAGTTCATTGTTCATAGAGAAATGCTTTGACAGATGACATATTACATAAATACTAAACATCAAATGATGAGTGGAGGGGAGGCAGACGAAGGGGCAAGCAGATGATTTCCTCTTTGCATTTCCATTAAAGAACTGGATTATAGAGACTGTGACCAAAAAAAAAAAGTAAAGAAATGCTTGCTCTAATTTTTTCTTTTAAAACTTCCACAAGCAGTCTCAATCCCTCTAAAATCTTCATAGTCTTGAAAAGCTTTATATTAATTGTTTTCTTTTTTTTTCATGCAAACATCAAATTATTTTTAATATTGCTAAATGTATATGACATTAATCATTGCCACTGAAAATGTCTTTGTAGAAATAAATGAACTAGGACACTGATATTAAGTTCCATTGATGTAAGCAAAGATAAATAGATGAGATTTCACTACCTGGTCCCTTTCACCTATGGATTGTTGATGTTTACAGGTGCAAAGACAAGTGGTTGTGACGAACAAATATTGAGTATAATTCGGTCATTAGCATTGCACGTCAATGTTTTTGTGGTTTATATCAGTTACATTATTAGTACAGTAATTCCATCTGCTTTAAAAATATGTTTATTATATATTTTACATAATTTAGCTCTTTACATAATGTATAAATATATACTTCCTAAAAGCCTATCTGGCAAGTGGCAAGTCATGTCTGTTTTGGACAAACAGAACTCTCCAGACTATTAGATGTGGACCATGGAACTGTGGTCAACTGGATTTTAACTTGCAATGCCATGGGAAACAAAGCATTCTGTACTTTGTCACTACATCAGCCTAATTCTAGGAGACACGCATTATGTGGTTAAGTATTTGAATGCTGGAAAAGTGTAGAAATAATAGCTACACATGCAGGTCATTTTATTCAGGAGCTGTCACAAGAAGGGCTGACATTTCATAGACACTAGAGTGAAGAGACCGAGTACTGATCCATAAAATTAGAGCAAATGAATTGAAATTGATGGACCCCAAAAGGTTCAGTGCTTCTGCCTTAACTCTTTCCAATGACTTTTGGCTTGGAAAGTGCATTGACTTTAATACCTACTGTAAGTATGGCTGGATTTAAATTTTAATCATTCTATCCATTTCATAGTTTCATGCTGTCAAATTATGTTAGACAGTATAGCTGATGATAAATCTAAACCATTCCTTTCTTGCTTTCAGAGATGCCCTCAATGTCAATGGTTACATACAAGCAGAAGTGACAAGATTGAGCTGTGCAAGGTTATCTTTTAGACTACCTAAGAAACCGAAAACTTCCCATGAGACATACTTGAAATGAAATCTCCAGTGCTCAAATTTGTTGCTCCTATTCCCTTACCTAATATAAAATTCTAACATTAACAGGAAAATAATGTGCCCAAAAGCCATGGAGCTGGGGAAGGGTCTGAAGCATAAGTCTGATGAGGAGCAGCCAAGGGAGCTACATTTTAACCTGGAGAAAAGGAAGCTCAGGAAGGACCTGCTCACCGTCCACAACTGCCTGAAAGGAGGGTGGAGCCACATGGGGTTCAGGCTTTTCTCCATGTAACAAGCAATAGAACAAGAAGAAATGTGATATTAGTAAAAATTTATTCACTAAAGGTTTAACAAGCATTGGAAAAGGTTGCCCATGCAAGTGGTTGAGTCAGCATCCCGGGAGGAGTTTAAAGGCCATGTGTATGTGGCTCTTAGGGACATGGTTTAGAGGTGATCTTGGTAGTGCTGGAGGAATGGTTGGGCTCAGTGATTGTAAAGGTCTTCTCCAACCTAAAGGTTCCATGACACTTGCAGCAGACACTGGTGTGTATATACACACATGTAAGTATATACATATATGTGTGTATATATTTGCTTTACAAAACCGTACTGTGCTTTGGGTCAAACTAAAGGTCAGCGTGGTGTGAAAAGGGTCATGCAATCAAATTTTTTAAGTCTAGTAGGCATTTAGTAAAATTGAAAGTGTGATTTTCTTGTGAAATATGTAAGAATTTCACTCATATTTTTCCCATCTTCAACTGAAAATAGGAAATATATCTTTAGAGGATCACTGAATGAGTTGGAAAGCAACCTGAAAAGATCATCTGGTCCACCTTTTGGTGGGAAAAGGAGCTTAGGTGAGATTGCCCAACATCCTTCCCACCTTGAAAAACTCCAGTGACTCTGCCACTGTCCTGGGCAGGTTGTTCCAGGGAGTGTCTGATTTTATAGTAGAAAATTATTTTCTTATTTTGAGATGAAACCCTTCGCAGTGCAACTTGTAGTCATTGCCCCTTGTCTTCTCCATGTGTTCCTCATGAAGATGCCACCCTTTAACTACTGACTGTTGGGAGGAAAGGGTTAAAACCAGACGATTTTACAAGGAGGGAATAGTTTCTCTCAAAGTGACCTTAGAGGTGAGAATGCTAAGAATGTCAGTGTGGGAAAACTCCATTTATTATGTGACCATCGTCCTCTGCCTGTTTTGAGAAGTAGAATTCCTGTGTAGAGTTAACACCCTCTCGCAGACCTGGCTGAGACTCCTGCTGGGAGAGAGAGAGCTCAGAACAGCACAGCCTTGAGATAAACTTCTTGGGGACCGAGCCCTTTGATATACCAGGGCAGGTAGGGCCCCCCACCCTACTGTCCAGTGGGATGAGCAGACACTAATGGGGCCCGTGTCAGAGCAGACACTAATGGGGCCCATGCGTCAGTGCAGCCCAGCATCACTGGTGAGGTAATTAAATAAATCTACTCTTTGCCTTTCACTGTGGCTTGGTGGTCACCCTGGTTACTGCACATGGAGATTCACACACCAGCCTACTGTCATGAGATGCCCCCTTGAGTCTTCTTCAGGGAGAAAAACCTATGAACTTCCATCTGTTCTGACAGAATAAGTTCCCCAGTCCTTTGATCATCTTTGTGGCCTTTGTATCCTCTCCTATCCAAAATAAATTATTACTATTGGTTCAAGTAATATTTCTAAATATCTAAAGCTGAATATGAAATGAAGAATAAGAAGAAAAGTTATTTTTCTGAGGAAAAAAAAGTCCATTTTATTTTAATTAAACTTAAAATGGGATATCACATAAAGAATTTTAATGAACTGGGACAAATCTTTTCCAGTAAAATTGGGAAATTTGCAAACTAAATGCTTAACTAAAATGTTTCTATTCCAATTTGACCATTTTTTAAAAAAGTATGTTTTAAAATCCTTGTTAGATCTCATTTATAACAAGAAAAACTCCAACTAAAACAGAACTACAAATTCACATAAATGACTGTGGGGGAAAAAATTACTATTCCTTTTCACATTAAAAGCAGTAAATGCACTGAAAGATAAATTGATTGTGCAGTGTCCCATGAGAAGTCTGAGAGAAGCAAGAATTGAACCTGCATTTTAGTCTATGACCTTAGCTGTAAAAATATGCAGTCTTGAAACTATATAATTATTAATACAAATGACAAGTTAATTACAGCTATACTCTCCTCACCACAGTCATCCTTTTGTGTCTCCATTGAGGAAGAAAATGCTAGTTGAGTCTGTCTGAGAATGTCATTCACTTTTACAGACTGTTATTTCCTCCACGTCTTTTAAATCTAATTGTCAAACAGCTCAGTTTCCTTTGTTGAGAACCTCAAAAGCGGTTTGAATGACACTATCAAGGGCAGCAGCAGCAGTTTAGCTGTTGAAGTTTATATTGTGCCGCACTGGTGACTGAAGACTAGACTGAGACAACAAAGTGTATTCTCTTTCACATAAACCCAACTTTGATTTTACAGGCTGTTTCTTCTGGGTTCAGATACAGAAAACACAATTACATGATGACAGCTAATTGCTACACATGGTTTTGCTTTCAGCTGAGCTAGTTTAACAGAGCACTGTGGATTACTTCGGGTAGGATGACCACAAGGTTAAAGAAAAGATATAGCCAGTATTGCAGTGCATCTAAAGAACACATTACAGAGCACCATGAACAATAGGAAGTGACAAGAACAAGTGCATATTTCTGTAACTTTCCTGATGGCTGACTCCAGCTGCTCTTTCTCTAGAGTGTATAAGGTTTTGTGTGTATTATAGACAGGAAAAGCACATTTAGCACTAAGGTAACAATAGATGACATTGCTATGCTGTGCAGAAATGGCTCAGTATTATAGAATTTGAAATAATATTAGATGGTTAGTTTTCTGAGAGTCAGGATTTAACCAGCACTCACTGACTTATGGCTTCTGATTTCTTCTCCATGTTTACCACCCTTCCTGCAAGATTGTCATTTTGGAGAAAAGGCATCACAGAGGTCTCATGTGCCTCAGTGATGCTGAAGTCTATCACCCAGTTTCTTCCTTAAGTTGAGGAGAAAAGTTGTGTCTTCTGAACTGCTTCTGAAAGAACTTTATTAATTAGTTTGGGGAAGAATTAAAGGAGAACAGGACCAGAACTGGAAGAGGTTGTACTGAAGCACATGGAATTGTAAAGTCTTCTACTCAGAGGGTGAAGAGAAATATGAACACGAATGCTGGGGGGAGCTGGCTGTGGTTCTGAGAAAATTGGATTATTTCCAGTTAACCTCAATGGAAAACAAAAGCTGTCTACATTAACTGCCTGAAACATTAGGCATGAAATCCTTTTTGTTTGTCTTCAGTCACAGTTTGGTTCTTAGTCTTTGTATCACACATGAGTTGAGAGTTTTAACACTTATTACAAGTGTTTGTTCTATTATAGTCAATGTTTTGACCATATTGTTTGTGATTTAGTGGCAGTAGTAGTTGTATCTCATGGGGAAAAAGGTTGCAGAAAGTGGTTTTTGAAATAAACTTTCCTTATTAAGGAAGCATTTTCATATCATCCTCTATGTATTTGGCATTGTGTGTTCCTTATTATAAACACAGTCTTGCACTTTAGATATTTTTCAGAAGCCGATTTCATTTATCTCCTGAATTTGTCAAATGGTCAAACAGGGTTTCAGAAAGATTCATCTTTGTATCTTTAAACAAAAACTAAAATACATATAGTGCTCCATTTTGCATTTGCTATTCAAGAAATAATTCATTATCAGAATGAATACTAAAGGATAAAGAAAATAGTGCAAGCAAAGTGGACATTAGGATGGTTTACTATTATTATTATTATTATTATTATTATTATTATTATCATCATCATCATCATCATCATTAATCCCATGTTTATTTATATTTAAGGGTTTTTTCCCATTGTGCATAAAATGCGCTTTTGTTGGAGATTAAGGACCTAGTTTGCAATTTTTTTTCATTTGTTTCTGAGATTCTTTCAAAAACAGAAATGCAGAAAATGCAGCAAATACACCATAAAGAAAAGTGGACTCGACAGTTTTTAACATCTCCACTCTTTTCCTTACTCTGGTTTAAATACTATTACGCTGCCTATTTAGGTCTCTCAGTAAGATATAAGAGGAAATGATAACAACTAAAGCACCTTATTTCCATAGATGTTTGGGTTCATTAGAGCCAAACACTGATATGCATTATTACATCAATAAACATATGGGAATTGGTCAAGAATTTACCCAACTAACACACAATGCATATGAGTGGTAACAAAGCAATTAATGTAGACATTCCTGTAAACACACTATTGCATTCTCTACTATCAGTTTCATATTCCAGACATAAGAAATCTACCTTTATAAACTGACCAGTTTATGTGATAAGTAACTATAATTATTTAAGCTGAAATAGTTTAAATATGTTCTCAATCAAATTTAAATACTTTGTCAAAATCTTATCCAATAACTGGGGCAGAGACATTGGTTTATGGCTTTTTTCATTCATTCAGAAGCTTGTTTTTATTTCTTTGTTTTAAGGGAAAGGGTAGGCTTATAATAATTGTTTTTCATTTTACTATATCATTGACCAGAGGCTAACATAATTCTGGTTTTGCATTGGGTTTTTGGTTAGTATTTAAAAAAATTACAAAGCAGACATGTAAGCTCTTATTACATCAGACACTACGTACATAACTCACCTTACTGATGTGGAGAGATGACTGAAATAGACATTCTATCTGCTAAGATAACTAGTCATAATTAAAAATTTTGCTTAATGTCTTAAAAACCTATATAACCCATTCCCTTTTCCCCACATGTCTTTGAAGTGGTTTGTTAAGTTTTGGGCTTTTTATGCATGTAATACTATCTATCAAATAATAATACAAATTATCAGCTGAAGATTAAATTCTAAAATAAATTTTCAGTGTTTTTTTAAAGAAAACAGTCCCCCAATCCTTCTTCATTCCTTAGCTTTTCCCTTCCATTTAAATTTGCAATGTAGATATTTTGATCTGAACAAGCCGCCACCTCTGACAGAAAAAGCTCTTAGTCACTGACTCATAGCCTCTTAAAAATAATATTTATAACAGGTAAAGTCTTACACTCTGAAATTATTTTAGTTTTGAAACCTTTGAATTACTAATTTAACTGAAATCTTAATCTTTCTGAGGTCATTTATAGGTCAACCTACAAACAGACACAAGTCCCTACAATTTTGTTTGCTTTCTCTTAAACAAAAAGTATTAGAAGAGCTGATCTTCTTTATCATCAAAATCATTGACTTTTGAAATTTCCTGGCCTATTGTTTAACGGCATTCAGATTGACTACAATGAATGTTACTAAATCCAGTTAAGATAATATAACAGAGTATAATATAAAAGGGTATTTCTGCTATTTATTTGATTCAACACATAGTTTTTACCATAAGAGATTATGCTTTTAGAGAAATGGAGTGAAAAAAATTTATCAACAGGAAATTAGATTTAGAAAACAAATTTTCAATTTTTCAAACAATTTAGAAAACAAAATTTGAAAAACTAGATGGAGATTTTATTATGTATACAAAATATGTCGATTTTTTTTAAGACACATGAAATATATCTGAAAAAAAAAGACTCTCTTGAGTGGAAAACAGTTCATAAAATATTTCAGAATGAATGGTGTGTGTTTTAATATTTCTCTAGCCATTGCAGAAGTCTGCTTCCACACAGGCCTGCATGTGACTTCACCATGGCATTTTAAAGCTGCCATTTCTTAGCTACCTTAGGTCTATGTAGGAGCCAGATTTTCCTTAGTAAGTGTGAACTCATCTGAACAATTCAACATAGGAATACACATAGTACTTGGGGTACAGATTTAATGTTTCACAAAATGCATTTTTCTGTTGATTTCTTCAGAAAAGTGGAAACAGAAATTTCCCACATATTTTCACAGAACTGGCTCTATGATTCCAAAACTCAGCCATGAGACTGATGTGCATGCCCAGCACCTTGCTGTAGAAGAATGAAGACTCATGGGTTTCTCATGTTACAATATATTATAATCACCAGTAATTTGTTCTCCATCAACAGATAAAGAATACCTTTTAATTGATGAGATGTGATGACTGACCCAAACTAGACAAAAAAATGTGTTTCCAAGAATCAAAAAAGCATGGACAGGCCTGGCTTAGGAGGTACCTTAAAGATCATCTAGTTCTAGCCCCTCTGCAATGGGCAGGGACACCTTACACTGGACCAAGGTGCTCAGAGCCCCATCCAGTGTGGCCTTGCACACTTCCAGGGATGGGGCTCTGAGCACCATCCTGAAGCACAGTCACAGCTTCTCTGGGAAACCTCTGCCAGGGCCCCACACTCACAGTAAAGAATTGTTTCTAATATCTAACCAAAACTGCTCTCCTTCACTTTTGAAGCCAGTCCTCTTTGTCCTGTCACTCCAGGCTTTTGTAAATTGTCTCTCTCCATCTTTCTTGTGGGCTCCCTTCTGGTACTGGAAGTTCATAATTAGATGACCCTGAAGCTTCTCTTTTGAACAAATCCCAGTTCTCTCAGTCTTAAACAAGACTCTGCAGGCAAGCACTGGAGGTTTGGCCTGATTCTTCTTGGCATGCTGGATTGTTGCTGTTGGCAGTATAATGTGAAATGCAGCAACAGTTTTTGGAGCAAAATCCTGAGCTAAAAACTGTGGTCTACCATGTGGTTTTGACCACAACTTCCCATGAAAATGTGTTAATATTAGGCTTCTGTGAGAAAGCTGGATACCGTAACTAAGTACCATTTTTTCTTCTTTTCCTCTTCATTATCCATTTATAATGAAAGGCATTTCCAAGTTACATACTTTTAAAACAAAACAACCACCGAAACAGAGGACCTGGGCTACTATACTGGAGGACAAAACCTGCATACAGGAGTACAGCTGAAGGCTACAGATACGACAGTGGTGTATTTTGTACTCTTTTTCACTGCTGGTTTTTTCCATTGCATTGAATACTTTACACAGGATGTATTTTCACCTTACCTTCTGCACTGAAGTGTTCTGATTGGAACAAATTTGAATCTTTACCTCACAAGACACTTTGTGCTTTTGGTCATTATTCAAGACCATTGCTACTTCCACTGAGTAGATACCCAATGATTGTATTTCTGCAGTTCAAACACCCTAGTTGAATATAAATTACTAAAACTAGCAGTATTTTAAGTTGTTATCTGTTGTCCTTAGGGACTAGACATATCTAATGTAATAAGAATTGTACTAATTTGAAGTAAATTTTATTAAACTCTACAATTGGTCACAATTGAAAATTGTATACAGACAAGCAGAGCACTCTTGCCAAGTATTGCAACCAATAGTTCTATATGTCACATTTCTTAAAAGTCTTTTAGCTGTCTCTTGCGGTGCAAGAGGACAATAAATTAAGGACCATGCAGTAGTTATATGCCTTTCTCAGTTTTGGAGACAAATTTCAGGACAAAATGCCCTAGAATGAGCGTTTCCTTTAGAGGGAAAGGGCTTCAATAGCTCCCTTTTCTTCTGACAATAAAATAAATGGATACCAGGGGATGAAAGTGAAAAAAAAAGTAGAGCTGTTTATTAATAAGGCAAGATACCCACAAAGCACAGGGGGAAAAAAAAAAAATTGAACCTTACATTCCACCCACACCTTACTGCATGGACAGAAGGCAAAGATGGCAGCTGCCCCTCTTCATCTCTGGGAAGGAAGGAGAAAAAAAGAGTTTACACAGCAGCTGGGAACCTGTCAGATTTCTGGTGTGGGTCTTTTCCTCACAGCAGTCACATTTGGTGGAGTTTAATGTCCCTACTTTTGCTGCTTCAGCCTTTCCAGGGTTTGGACAGGCTGGACCCATTCTGCAGGCTCCCCAGGCCCAAGGGGAAAAGCAAGCAAATAAAAAAAAAAACTTGCCAAAAGGATTTGCTGGTGAAACCCTCCAGGCCAGGGGAAGGAAAAGAAAAACCCAAAAAACCCAAAAACCCCATCCCCCTCTGCAAAAGGAACCCCCCAGAAGCTTCTTGCCAAAATTGAAGAGAATTAACCCAGCAAATGCAATGAAGTAACAATCTGTGTAGCCACAGAACACTCTGGAGAGAGACTGAACCCAAACTGTGCAGGAGCCCAACCTCTGGGGGTCCCTCTCAAAGCTACAGCATCCATGTTCTGGGCATAAAGCAGACAGTTAGGGAATAAAGCATCATCATAAAATCACCCCAAGACAATGCCAAGGGGCTTAGATTCACCTATGTTTTGAAAGGACCTGGAAAGACAACTGAAAACCAGAAGGAACAGGAATTGTTAAAAAAAGAAATTATATAGGAACATTCCTTCTGTTCAATAACTGCTTTCAGCCATTCATCTAAGATAATATCCACATGAAACATCTTTAAGGCAAGGTTTAAAGTCAGACAATAATTTTTTTTTAATGAAGACCTCTCTGCTGTATCTGACATCCCTGTCATTATATTGTGCCAATGTTATGTGAAATAACAATTAGTCTTTTTGCCCTATTATTAAAACGTGTCAGTTTGAAATTAAGCAAGAATTTTTCTTCACTCTTGATCAGTTCATCATCTAAGCTAAATCAGTTCAGTATATTTGCCAGCTATTTAAAAATCACTGATACAATGAGGGTCTTCCATCATTATCTGAGAATTATTTTGACCAAATGGAAGAGTAGGAACTGAACATTTGAATAGCCAAAAAAGAAAAGCAGGGGGGGGAAGTGAAAAGAAATAAATATGTACCCTAAAGTCCATCCAAAATGTAGCATTGCCTTTTTTGTCCCAGACACTTAGGAAAAAGAATAAGGTGTGGCATCTTACCTGAAGAAACCAAGTATTATGAATAATTTGAAGGAAAAAATTATAAACTATAAATTTACTCTTCATTGCAATTCTGAAAGGGAATAATGAGGAAAGAAAATATAATCAAAGGTTAAAAAAACACAAAAAAGGATCTAAAGGATCTTGAATTGGTAGAGGAAAGAATGGAAGAAGAATACTCTGAGTTCAAAAGGTTGACATTTCTGAATAAGCCCCTTTTGGTCCATGGACTTTTTCTTCTTTTCTTTTCTTTCTTTTCTTTTCTTTTCTTTTCTTTTCTTTTCTTTTCTTTTCTTTTCTTTTCTTTTCTTTTCTTTTCTTTTCTTTTCTTTTCTTTTCTTTTCTTTTCTTTTCTTTTCTTTTCTTTTCTTTTCTTTTCTTTCCTTTCCTTTCCTTTCCTTTTTCCCTTGACATAATCTGTGTGTAGGGAAGCAAGGGATTTGGGAAATGGAAATAAGAAAGGGCAGAGGATGGGAGGATAGAAGAGAATCTTAGAAAGGGATTAAAGAAATTGAGACTAAGTGGCTTCCAGAGTAAAGGAGAAAAAAAGCTGATCATTAAGTCTCTACACTGGTAAATAAAATATATGATACACTGGTGAAGTAAAATATTTCCTTTAGATCTTTTTTTTTTAATTTAATGGTTCCAAATATGTATGCTTTCATGAACTCTTCATCCTTTGACATCATAAAGTAACTTTAAAGGGAAAGTTCTGAATGTTTTAACTACTACATTCCTTATTTTGATAATTTTGGGGCCAGGCAGTATATATATATATATCAATTCTTGTACATGTCTTGGTTTGAAAAGACAGGTATCTGCCAAGGAAGGCAGGAGCCTCCCTGAAATGGAAAATGTAAACCCCCTCCCACCAAACTGTTATAACTTTGAAATTAAGGGAGGCTCTCAGGCAAAGATGTGGGAGCAGGAATAACAGTTCTTTTCTAGGGAAGAAAATAAAAATAAACAATGCAGTAAAACAAAACAACACTGACAGAGTCAGAATACAACCGGGTGGTCAGGGTGATGGTAGCAGACTAATTGGAATGGTGGCTACAGTCTTCCTGCAGTGACAGATGTGGTTCTGTTGGAGCAGGGATCCTGTAGAAGGGTGCAGTCTTCCTCTAAAGATCCTGTGAAAAAGGCAGCTGATCCTCTGGGAATCCAGTGGAAAAGCCGTGCTGGTGTCCCAAAAATCTCAGATTATATCCAGGTAGGAATGCTTGGCTCCTCCTTCTGCGTAGAGCATCTCACAATGGGATGCTGTAATTTTATCAGTCATGCAGTGACACTCAATGGCCCATTAACAGCAGATGTCTCTCAGACAGAAGGGAGGATTGGCTTGTGGAAGAGATAAAGTAAACTGCCCAATTAACAGAAGATAACTGCCCCACCTCTAACAGATGGCAAAGAGAATACACACATTGCCTTGCAATCTAGAACAGTACATTTTATAGTATTTTTTATCCATGTTATTCTTTTCTTCTCTGTAAACCCATGAGGCCTCATGCTTTCATTTACTTTCCTTATGGTCTATTATTCATTTGTATGAATTCATAATTTACTCTTGTATTCATCAAAGAGGTTAGACCAGCTGTCCAACTGTACCAGTCTTCCTCTGCCTGCCTCCTTTTTCTACCTTTAGGGTGGTTATGGTTATACAATGTCCTACAAGGGATTTCTGAAGCTCAAAAATGTCATTGGAAGTGCAGCAGAATTAATCAAAAAGGTGATACTGTGATATATGGCAGTGTTTTGCTTAAAGGTGCCAGTCACCTTGAAACAAAATCATTAAAAAAGCTTATTACGTATTTGAAGATTCAGATGGCACTTTTTTCCTTTGTTTCCTTTATGCCTGCTGGGCTGAGTAGAATCAGCTGGTAGAGACTTTTATTGTGTGATAAAACAAATGAAAGAGTTGGAGCCATTCACCAATAAAGTGGTTTCAATAAACTGGAATTTTGCGGTTTATCAAACAGTAAAATTTTTAAATCTACCTGTTACATGATAAAAGCAGCTTGTAAAACCTGTCCATTAAGAACTGATCTCAAAACAGCACAGGATGCCTCTGTTTCCTGAAGACACACCCCTAGACTTGCAGAATCAGAAAATCATCAAATAGCAGAAAACCATACACACACCACTTGTTTTTTACTAGGAAAAATGTAATTTTTGTTATTTCAAATTAGTATGAAACAACAACTACTATAAAAGAATCCCAAAGGGAACAGTGCCACCTCAAACTTCAAATGCATGAAAGGTTATGAATTATTTTGTTTCAAAGTGACTAGCACCTTCAAAGTAAAAAAACTATCTTGTATCACTACAGCACTTTTCTTGGGGGCTGGGATCGGGGAAGGAGTCATTAAACTGCTTCTGTTTTCAGGAAAAGGATGCCTAATTTGATCTTTGCAGAGACTTCCTTATAAGCATAGGGAAATGTAACATGGTAGTTTATTGATGGCACACCTGCTCATTTTGAAATTGTTCTGTGAATTGCAACAATATGAACTGACATATTACCATGCTGATCATTTAATTTTGTGAAGTAATACAGCTCTGCCTAGTTGTATGCAATCTGTTCCTTTCACTTTTCATGTTGTACTGGGAGATAGAAGAGATTTCTGAATGAAGATTTATGATGCTCTTGCTCCTCAGGTATTGTATTTATCCATTTTCAGACCATCATAAAGTAAGTCAATGACAGTGATGACACACTTGGAATTTTTAGAGGAAAAAAAATTACAGCCTGTCTGTTTAAAAATTTATGTCAATCACTATTTTTGCACAAGGCTGTTATTTTAAAGGCATTAAAACTTGTGGAGGTTCCCACCCTTTTTCTTAATTTTTTTCTTTTTTTTTCTACTTTCTTTTCTGAACAAGAAGGAATTAATAACAACAGAAATCACATCTGAAAATTCATGAGATATACTTATTATACTCTTATACATTGATCCTTATATCTGTGTCAGCCTTTTCCAATACAGAGTTGTCGCTGCTGCATTTTTTAAAAGAAAAACAGAAAATAAGCCTAGACAAAGAAGACAGAATACTTCTGGGGAAAACATACAATTGCTAAGGATGTTTATTTTCAGGTACTAGGAAAATTACATGCTTTTGGTGGGCTACTTGGAGTAATGGCTGCTCAGAGTTCAGAGGGAATTTTACAAGGTGAAACACCTTCTATAACAGACATAGGTTTTACCAAAATGATTTATAAAAAGATGGATTAAACATGCTGTGAGTTAGGGTAGGAAGACCAGGCACTGGTGGATGTAGATGCTGCAGTTGTAATGCAATACACTGGTACAAAGAGGTCTGCACCCTGGGAAAGTAGAAAATTCACAACAGAAGTCCAGGAACAGACATGGGGGAAGTAGATGTACACAGACAGTAACACACTTCAGAAAGGAAGTGGTTTTAAAAGATTTCAATTTCCCCTGTGAAGATTAAAGGAAATGTATTATTATGTTTTGCTCAACCTTCAGCTTCTTGTTTTTCTCTCCTGTATTTTCTTTAGTGGCGTTATATTAGATAAGCTACACTTGACTGCTTAAAGAAAAAAGTCAGGCAACCCATGGGTCTAAGGATGCTTTTGATGATATTCTTCATCTAAGACATCTTGAACTCAGGTTCCAATATCCTAAGAAAGGGGATGGCCTAGAGCATTTACTCTAGCACTGTCTCTAACTAGTTGACGGTTGGATTCAGCAATGTAAATTTCTTCTAATCAGAATTTGTAGAGGGATAGAATATAAGAAAATAAAGATAGTGTAGAAAGTAATCTTACCCCTAAGGAGTTGCAGCTGGGCCAATAATCAAAGATTAAGAACAGACCTGACTTTAACAGGCCACAGCTGTAACCAATGGGAAGAAGAGTGCTATAAAAAGAGTGAGGTGGCCTTGAGAAGGGAGCTGGAGTCAGTTGGCTGCTTTGTGAAGAAGAAAGGCATAGTGCTTGGGGGAGTAGGCCATGAGAAAACACCAAGAAGGAATGAACTGTTTGTGATAAGGAGACAACAGTATGGAGCCCCTGCAATGACAACAAAAATTGACCTAAAAAACCCCAATTAACAATAAATCTGTGCTTGAACTAAAATTACTAATTTTAGTTCATGAAGGACTGCAGCAAATATGAATTGGTTTTATATCTCAACTCAAAAATTAATAAATTTGTCCTTTTTTGGTGGTGATTTTGGTATATTCTGCCAAAATACTTCCTTGTGGGTCAAAATTTCTTGGCATTTGTACTGACAGATTTTTATGTGTATTTCTGATAAAAATAGACAGCCCTCTACTGTCTTTTTAATTTATATTTTTTCTGTTTGATGGATGAGTCTTGTTAGTTAATTTTGATGGGCCCCAGAGAGTCACTTAGAGACATTGCTATGAATCAACCATTAGAAGAGTTTGGTTCACTTTGTCTTCTCACCTCTGAGTCCAGCATTTGAGTACCACCTACAATTCAAGCTATTTCTCATTTAACATTGCTAGTATCTGCATTTTCCCTGCAGTCTTCCTTTTCAAGAGCTCATAATCTTGTACACCAATTCCATAGTTACATTTTGTAGGGAAAATACACAGGCTGGACTCTTGCTCACATCTATATGATCTCCCACAGTAATACCTCAGTGTTACTTGTGGCTTATGCACACAACACTTCCCAAAGAGCAGAGGTGCATTAAAAACACCTCCTAATATCCTTCCACTTCCACTAGATCATTCTTTAATATTTTATGTCCTCGTAAGAGTATCAGACATTGCACAAATACATAATTTGATATGAATTCCATAGATGAAGCAAGTCTCACTTCATGGAAATAATCTGCGTGCCTGTTAGGGATTGTGTGAGATTGATACAGAGACAGCCAAAAGCAACAGACTCAGTGAGGAAGAAGTGCTGAGGGAACAAGGCTGGGGAGGAGAACTGCATGATTCCCAGGAGCCTGGTGTGATGTCAAAACTACTAAACTTTAAAGACTCTGTAGGAGATTGGACCGCCCACAACTTATCAGTGATAAAAGGCATAGGGAAATGGGACATGCTGAGAGCATGCTGAGACAGTCTGTGTTTTCCAGAAGCAATAAGGGAATAAAAATACAGTAGCCAAGGCAAAGTCACAGAAACCATGCAAGGAAATACAGAAATAAAGAATATTACATGAGAAATATATAGAAATATTATTATCCAACAAAAAACATGTATGGAGATTATTTTCTCTCTGTTATATGTATTACTACTAGAAAAAGTAAGATATATACAATCCTTTGTTCTGCAGCTTCCATGTCAATAAAAAAATTACCATTAAAGGCTCCCATGAGGAATTCCTCACAAGTGGCAGATGCAGCACAACAGATCACATTAGGTTTTCAAGAAACAGAGATTCATCTTGAAGTACCCTACAATTGGGTTATCTTGGACTGAATCTGAAGGCACAACTCTGGAATTTCAATGTCCTAAGGGAAAAACACCTAATAACAGATGTTAACTGAACAAATGCCAACTGAAGCCTAGGTGTCAGTTCAGTCCTCAGTTTTAATTAATATTTTTAGTATTTTAAAAAGATTTAGATGTGTTTTCAATGGAAAATGGCAGACTATTCCACCTCAGTTCTCGTTCCAGTCCCAGAAAAATACCTTACAGTTCTCCATCGGTTGATCCAAGTGTTTGAACATCTAAAGAAGCAGCACTTTAGAAATGTCTTGTCCATAATAGACTGAGTGGAAAATTCATAGATGTATATGTTTTTTCACTAATGAAATTAAGCAAATAGTAATTTTGAAAGATTCTGCATCTACTCATAGTTTTACTGCTGCTGGAGAGTTTTCATTTCTGCCGCAACTCTGCACCAGTTCAGCCCCCAAGAGTTGCAGGAGCTGAAAGGAGCTCCAGGAGGGCTTCAATCCAACATCGTGGCCAGAGCAGAGCCAGACAACAAACCAGTCTGCTTAGAGCTTGAAAAGATAGTCTTGCACAACTTCTCTGGGCAACCTGCTCAAATGCTTCAAAGCCCTCAGGGTAGCAAAACTTTCTTATATCTTAGTGAGAATGACCCCTGTTTCAATTTATTCCCATGTTCTTTTGTCCTTTGACCAAATATTACTGGAAACATTCTTCCTGGGTCTCCTTGGTACTCGTGAGGGAGGCAGGAGGTTGGATTTTCTGAAGTTCTCTTTTCTTCAGGCTCAATGAGTCTCAGACCCTCAGCCTCTCCTCGCAGGGCCAGTGCTCCAGACCCAAACATCTTGCAGTTGTCCCTATTTGTGAATGCCTTTCTTGTATAGGGGAACCAGGACTTGAAGTACACAGGGTTCTAGGTAGACAGGGATAATCCCTCCCCTCAATTTCTCAGGACAGAGCTGGGTACGTTGGGTGGGTCATGCTCAACTTGCTGTTAGCCCACAGCCTTTTCAGCAGAGCTGCTGCCTAGCTGGGGGTCTAAACCCATATTTACTAAAAAAACCCCCCCATATTTACTAAAAAAACCCAAACCATATTTACTAAAAAAATTGTTATTATTATTCCTTCCCAGCTAGAAAATTTTTCATTTGTTCTTACTGAATTTCACAAAATTCACTCCTTCAGTCTGTCTAGGTCCAAGGGGCATTGCATTACAAACCACACTTACACAATGAAATAGGGATGAATCTTAGAAACAATTTTGCAAAAACAGCATTGCCAAAACCCTGAGGTTTGTTGACACTCTTTCAGACCTTGGTGTTTTACTTGAAATTCAAATTCAGAAAAACTTATGTGGCTTTGGAACATGCCAAGAACTCCCTTGTATTACAAATTGTTTCAGGTCAGAAGTATTTCTCAGAGACTGAGGAAGAAAACCAGTTCTTTTAAAATATCCCAGAGATAGTTCTATTAGCATTTATAATCTGGAGGAATTGAGTAGGTCTGTGATTTCCAAGTGTTTGTAATAACAATGCAGGCTTTGGTTTACATCAAAGTCTGCTGGTGTCAGCAAGTTTTTATTCAAGTTTACAAAGTGCACAGCTGGCAAAAACAGTGTTTGAAACAGTCTCTTATCTTCCTTAGGAAAGGCAGAACTGTGCATAAAGTAAGAGGTCTGCCAAAAAACACTAATTCCTAAATCAAATTTTATCATCATTTTTGTCTCTTTTAGCCTTTATTAGCAATGTTTTAATAGATTTGACTATGCTGCTGCTCTTAAACACTCCTGCAATCCGAAGTGTGAGCATATGGTCAGAAGAGCTTTACTCAGCCAACAGGTAACAATGACACTTTGTGCTCTGGGAATTTGATTGAATACTTACAGTTAATGACAGTTGCTCTACTTTTCATTTAAGAAGAAATATTACAAATCAAAAATTAGTTTGACTGACAATGGGTTGTGATGATTATTTAATTTTCTGTCCACTGCTCAGATCTGATCCTGAAAAAAGGGAAGTGTCTAGGATGCTGATGGGTTATATATGGATTTGCAGTTTCTTAAACTGAACTACAAATGGAACAAACTGAACTGTTTGCCCCTGCAAACTCAAGCAACCGTTAATCTGACTTTCAATGTATTAAAGGAAGCTTAAAATCTGAAGGATCTAAGTTGGTAAATTCAAATATTTGATGCTGCAAAAAGCACTTTTCTGACTATGCAGAGCAGATATCTATATCACTTCCTCTCTTAGTCTCTCTTCCCCACTCTCTCCCTCTTTCATCATCATACACACAGTCGTAGTTTTTTTCTAGAAAAAATGAGCCTTATGCAACAAATAGCGGCCACAATATTTGGAAAGCAATCTGGAGAATATTTTATTGACATTTTCAGCACAACTAGCTCTGCTGATTTTGCTAGGACAACCTGTGGCAGTGAAATATGTGGTAGTATTTCCAAGGCTCTGTATTCCTGAAGCACTTGGGTCCTTTAGCAAACAGAAACAGGTGAGAATGTGTTCCAGCATGCTTGGAAGCCACTTGGGGGCACTGACATCTCTACAGGTCTTATTTAAAAAAAAAAAAGTTTTCTGGGGAAGTTTATGTGTTAGGAGAGAAGGAAAGGAAAGATTTAGTTGGCATCCGTAAATACACAGCACATTGAAAAGAGGCCAGAAGTAAAACACTGTGTGACAGTGTTCACAGGGGTTTTCAGGTGAGGGAAGAGATGAGAATTTTGACTCCATGTTCAGAAGGCTTGATTTGTTATTTTATGATATACATTACATTAAAACGATACTGAAAAGAACAGAAGGAAAAGTTTCATCTCAGAAGGCTAGCTAAGCTAAGAATGGAAAAGAATGTTAACAAAGGCAGCTGCCTCAGACTCTCTGTTCAAGCTAGCTCTGCTGTGGTTGGCCATTAATTACAAACAAGCACATGAGACCAATCACAGATGGACCTGTTGCATTCCACAGCAGCAGGTAACCATTGTTTACATTTTGTTCCTGAAGCCTCTCAGCTTCTCATGAAGAAAAAAATCCCAAGAAAAGGACTTTCACAAAAAAGATGTCTGCGACAACACTGGCCCTTCTCTGCTCCTTTTACAGATCAGTACTGACTAAATACAATTATACTCACCCTATAGTGACATAAAATGAAACTCATTGGGTCTCAGGGCTTTAACTTCATCATCATTTCTGTCTTTGTACAATCCCAATGTTTCTCCTTGGATAATCACTGCAGCAGGAGATCTATCCTGTCTATAATATAATTGGGGCCTGAAAAACTTTTTGACTCCACACTTTATGTTCATTCTGAATGCTCTAGAAATAAATGTTTTAGAATTTGCTAAAGAAATTTTCATCCTCACAAATTCCTATTGTTTTGTTTTCAATTGGTCAAATAATGTGAAAGGAAAAAGAAACATTTTGACTTTAGTCTTCATTGCCTGTTTTGATTCTTTTAATGTCCAGGCATTAGCTGAATATCTTATGCATTTCAATAAATTTACATTCTGGATAAAGTGAGGAAACAGAAGATAAAAAGGATTGTTTGTAACTCTGTGGAGTTATTTTCCCCTTTTAAATGTAATTCTCTGAATAACCTTGAACACAAATAAACTGCTAGATAACAGTAATATGAATGTGACTTAAATCATGAAATGAAATTATTTTGTGACTTTTTGGTAGTCTCATTAAACTAAAATTATTTCAGTAGGATATTGTACAGCACATTTATCCACAGCTCCCAAAACAATTTTGTCAGTCTCATTTGATAACTGAGTGTTTATTTGTTAACTGAGTATGTTTAAAATAGCATTTTAAAAAGCATTTTCACCATGGATTGTTCCAATTTTTATTTAAAAGAAGAAAAAGAATATTTTAAAACAATTTTAAAACAAATAATCTATTAATTAACTTCTTTTAGGGTGTCACTACACACACAAATTTATTACCACAGTTAGGACAAGATTTTTAAAATGACAGAAATATTCACTCAGAAATAACTCATTTGTTCTAATATTCTTATATTCACTTTCAGAAAACATCCTGGAGACTAAGTTTGCAGAAAAAAAATATTTTGTTAGAATATATTTAATTTAGTATTACATGCAAGAGAAGAAAATATTAATTTTTTTTTGGTTTTATACAGGCTAAATGATTCAGTAAGTTAAATTCTTGCAGAAATGTGTCCAATCAAAACTAGACAATATACCTCGATTCTCAAAACCAGGTATCTGTCAGTGGACTGCAAAGCATCTGCAGTCTAATGGCTTTCAGCCATTTCAGATTGAGCACCTCTCCTGCTAAGGAAAGCTGAGAGAATTGGGATTTTTTGGCTGTGGGGTGACCCAATTGTGGCCTTCCAGTACCCAAGGGAGGACAAGAAAGATGGCAAGAGACTTTTTACATGGGACTGGAGTGACAGGGAAAGGGGAACAGTTTCAAACTGACAGAGAGTAGGTTTAGATTAGATGTGAGGAAGAAATTCTTTATTGTGAGGGTGATGAGGATCCAGCACAGGTTGCCCAGAGAAGCTGTGGCTGCCCCATCCCTGGAAGTGTTCAAAGCCAGTTTGGATGGATCTCTGAGCAACCTAGTCTAAGGTGTCTCTGCCCAGGGCAGGGATGTTGAAACTACATGATCTTTTAGGTCCCTTCCAACCCAAATGATTCTATGATTCTGTGTTTGTAGAATGGGGAAAGTAGAGGTATTTCCTGTCCAAAGAAGCACTGTTAATCACATTTTTATCCTCATGAAGGAGAAACTTTAGATTTCAATATTCTGTTAAAATCCCATTATTTTTTGACTATAGCAGAAGAACTGCTCTCTTTGTGAATAGTTATTTCTGCATTTTAACATATATTAAATAAATAGTGATTTCATGGTAATTACCACTTTTCCTCTAAGTGTACGGGCTTCAGCAACATATTATTGTTATTGTCATTTTGACAAGCATGAATTTAGAAGTTACAGTAGAGGTAAAATTATAGTAAGAGATGCTAAAGAGATTTTAAATGCTCATTTTAAGACCGAGCTTTTTTCTGTCCTCCTGGGATAAGCCTTCAGAATTAATCATTAAATCTAGTGGATCAATTTTTGCTCAGTAAAATGTAAAATTTTTGTACAGTAAACGTAAAATCAAAGTGTTAGCAAATTTTTTTTTACCCAGTTTTATTACAAACAAAAAGTTAAATATTTGCTTCTGCTACTCCTTGTATAAAAAATGGATATAAATACACATGTACAAATACATAAATATTCATACAAACACATAAATATATACATATAATACACATGTACAAATACATAAAGCATGCATACATGCACACACATACATAAAAAGGTTTACATGTGTCAATCTTATAAATCTAAAATTATATACTCCCTTTCCTAATTGGGTCTATAATGTGTGGAAAACAAACATATACATTTGTAGACAGTGCTATTAGTGAACTATGCAAATTTTAATAGAGATGTCTCTGCTGCAATTTATAAAATTCTGCATTAGGGAATTATCTATACACTGTGGAAAAAAGATGAATATTTTTACTAATTGAAATATTTCCAAAATAATGTCTTTCTGGATCGTAGCTGCAGTTAAGATAGCCTTTTCTCCCATGAAATAGCAGTACTACTAATTAACATGTTTTCAAAAACCAAACTGTTGACGGAGAGCTGCAAGAGCAGAAAAAGGTTGCTAGGTACCTGCACTCACAAGACTTGAATGTTTTATTCTTTGGGAAAGAATGTATTGCAAAGATTTCAAGCACTGGCAATTTTCCCTGCTAGGAAATTTATTCTTCAATGACTGAAAAACATTAATTTAAATCTTTTTAATGAACTAATGGGTCATGTAAAACACCTTATACTTTAGCAAAATAATTTCTTAATCAAAGAGTCTAAATTTAATTGGCTAATATTTGAGCTACACTTTGTACATCAAAAGCTGATCGTTAGTATTACACACAGATAAATCCCAAATAAATAGATTGGATTTAAATATTTATTACAGTTTTCTCTCTCTCTTTTTTTTTTTTTTTGTCGTCATGGCACCTTTTGTTGATGTATTTTAGCCTGGCTCCTTCCAAGGCAATGTTCATTACAAGCTCCACATCCATGTGTTTATATACCAATAATAAATACATATTTCTATATTACATCATCGGAATTTTGTGTACATGTACACCTGGTCCCAAATGGTGGAACAGTTGTTATACCTTAACATCACAGATATAAGGAAAACATCGAGTTTGTAAAATGGACTATTATCCAGGTTTGAAAAATGATCACATATGAATGAGATGTAGGTTCATGCTCTTTGTTAAAGCTGCATCCTGAAATGGGAGCCTGTACTATAAACCCTTCTTGTGCATTCATCCGTGCTCTCCAGGAACTTTCCTGCAGGATGGCGTGCCAGAAACTCCCTCCATTTTGTAAAGGACTCTGGTTCATCAGCATTTATACAGTTGTTAAAAAATTATACAGTGAGAGAAGCTGGATTTCAACAGGTGAGTCACAATGTAGGAGTCCCTTGACTGAAAAGGCCCTAAGTGGTGCTGGTATTCAAACAGCAAAAAATACAGATTTTTTTTGCCAAAAGCTCCATAACATCAGCATGTGAGAATAGTCTAGTTCAAATGTAAGTAGGTTTATTCATGGTTTTTTTTCCTCTCTGGACTAAGAAGATGGAAAATTTAGCAAAGAGGATATGCGAACACAGCATGTGCACAAAGATATTCCCTTCCATTACAGTCTGTCCAGCACTTGGATAATGAGAAGCAGTTCACCACAAATTATGGTGGTGAGTAATTCACCTCAATTAGCACCATTCTGTGGTAATCACCAGTAAGCCTTTAATTAGCTTATTTTTTCTACGCTAAAAACACAAATTAATTGGCCACCATTGTATGGCTTTATTTCATCATCCTGTGGGGTTGGGAAACCTAAGAACAAGTTAAGTGATGTCAGGCTTGCATATGGAGAACAGAAAAGAGTTCTTCTGATGGCTAGGTGTGTCCCCAGAGCAGGGCAGTGTGTCCCCAGAGCAGGGCAGTGTGTCCCTCGAGCAATTTCCATTACTTCGACAAGAGCCTGTATGTGAAGGAAATCACAGGTTTAAATTTACCCCAGTTTCTCATACTATGAGACATATATTGAAATATTTGTTGAACTGTCAGGGAGTAGTGTTAAGGCAGATGAGACACTCAACAAGGAACCTTATTGGCTTGATATTAATTTCTAAAACGTAATAATTATTTTCTTCATGATGAACGCTCTACTTCTCTGAGACATTGAGCACCCTCCATCTCCACAGAAGTAAATGTAGATGTGCCCCTCAATGTTAATTCATCCCTTTATGTTTGCTTTAGGCTCGATGCAGGCTTTTTTCAGCTCTAACTAGGCTAGAATAATAATTGCCATCATCCTGTTATCCCTGTGCTATAAATTAAGAAAACCTTGCCTGGCAGTGGAGAAGCTCAGCATATAAAGAGGGAAATGAATTGCAAGAGACCAAAGACGCAGAACTCTTGTCAAATATGTCTGAATTGATACAAGTTGTGAACTACAGCTGCTAATCCAATGAACCAGATGGTATCAATTGTCAAACCAGGTGCAGGAAATGGGGTTGTTATCCCTCCTGCAAATCAATTAGATCAGCATGAAAAATCTGTAAATGAACTTCCCACCAAACAAACAAATTGTACCGAAAACTGTCTCAGGTGTTCAGCTGAGTCATGAATGATTGGTCCTTTTGCAAGAGGCAGCTGCCATTAATGGTCTTTATTTCTTTTATGAATAAACCTACCAGAATTTAATTTTCAACTCTAATGCATCATTGGAAGCTGCCTGATCCAACACTTTTCCTTTTACTGATCCATGCTAATTGGAAGTGTCAGAAAGCATGAAGTATGCCATGGAACTAAATCCAGTTTCTGCCACACAATATTTCAGTTGGCCTTACATATCCCAGTGCAAAACTAAATAAGTTTCTATCTCACTTAGGAGAAAGCCAATCCCAACATGGTGCTTCTATAAAATGAAGGTCCATATTGGTTAATAATGTTTTGACTAATGCTTTGATATTCTTTGTAATGAAATATGATCTGCCTTTTTTTTACAAAACAATGCTCAATATGCAGTGGGTTTTGTAAGAGACTATGGAGATTGCTGGGCTGCTAGAGCTGGAATGAGGCTGTCTAGTGGAAATATTCAGGATGATTCCAGAGTAGTGGTGAGAACGGAATGATGAATTACAGTAAAGTGATTCCTCCTATTTTTTCTGAATTTTGACAAGAGGAAGTAGATTTTTAATGGAAATGGCCAAGAATACACATAAATAGCTTTCCCTCAAGGGACCATTCTTAGATATGATCTGTAAATGGTTTTCTTGTCAAACAAATAACAGAAATCTTGAAATACTTTACACACATGTTAGTTATACATGCACATTTAAAACATTAATCACATGCATATCTATATATCTACAATAGTTACATTAAAATAATCTTTTCACTTTTATCTTCATTAGTTTTCAGCAAGAAGAAAATATAGAAGCAGACTCATTTTGCACTCTGAGTTGGAATTAAAATATATGTGAGTGATTCATAATCAAACAAACTCTCTCTACGTAAGTACTTCTTGAGGAAGAATGCAAACAGGGGAAGGAGAAATGCACTGAGAGGGTTTTCTCTACATTTAAATGTTCTTACACAAAATGGACTACCACTGGGTTGGACTGAAGTAGAGTACTCCCATTAAACAGATATTCTCTAGCTAAAAGTTAATCAAAAGCATTAAAAAGATTTAGCAATCAAAATAAACACGTGCAAAGCAAGATGGTTCTCCAAAGACGAAAAAAAATCAGGAAATCTGGTATGAAGACAGAGTATATACCTCAGAATATGTGTTGCATGATAATGAGTAGAGGGAAAAAGTACAGGCGAAGCTAAACAATCTAAGAGAATTATATTACAATTTCTTGCACTCATAAAGGTTCTATCACCAGAGTCCTGTTCTGTTTTTTAAGTCTCTGCTTGTCTCACAGCCCAGAACACAAAAGACTTCAATCAAATAAGCCTGAACCAAACACTTATAATTTTGACAATTTCATGCTGCTTAAAGCATTGATTAAGGTATGATTTTTAAATGCTCTGCATGCGTTATCCCAAGAAACTAGACATAGTTTGCTGTTACAGAGAAATGAAGGATCAGATATTATCAAAAAGAAATCAAAGTCCAAAAAAGTGGCAAATCACATCACTTCAACATGTAGAGGCAAATACTTCACTGAATATGAGATGAGAAAAATTTAACCTGTATATTTTCCATAGGGGTACTTATGCAGGGCTTATAAGACAGCACCAAGTATAAAGGAGAAAATGAAATAGCACAGTGTAATTTTCAGGGATTTATTTTACTTGATAATTCAGTATATAAATGATAATAACTGCTGTTTAAATTTAATGTATCAAATACAGCTGTATTTTAACACGAAACCATGATTAAAGAAATAGCAGCATTATATTCAATCATACACTTAGGTTTTTGGTTAGGAACATTTTTAATTATTATTTGAGGTCTGAGCAGATGCACACATATATTTTTCTATTATAACACCACTAAGTGTGCATATGGTTTTATCCTATTTCAAACTCACCAAAAACCAAAGAAACTTAAAAATTATATTTCTGATATAGAAATGTTTATTGTATCTCAATATATTTATAATTTTGTGGCAATTTCAATCAAAACTGAAAGTTTCTTGTGTTTGACACAGAAAAAAAGTTCCATCTGTTTTCTGAATAAGGTATTACTTAAAACACCAACATGGTGAAGGAAACTAAGTAAGGATTATATACTGAGATGTGTGTATGAGGAAAGAAATACAATCTTTACTACTTTCATGTAATAAACTGTCACTGATTGGGTCTTTAGATTCCTTGCGATTAAAGACAATATTCAAAATACTTATAGGGAAAGGAGTACTACAGCTAATAATGGCTTCATGAACATTAATGAGGTCAGGAATGGAAAGCCCATTCCCTCATTGCTGATTGTACACCAGAAAACATTCTCTGGATGAAAGAGAAGATATGATATAGATTAATCTATCATGAAGTTTTATGGTGATGCATCCCCTCCCTCTCCAGGCCACTTCTCCAGCAGCATTCCCAGAGGTGGAGCTCAGACAGGTTGGGCAGTGAGCACCTGGGCATGGGGCTCCTGGAAAACCCAACTCAGGACAAAGATAGCCCAGACACTCCCAGAGACTTGGGCTTCACAGACCAACTATTTTGTGACTTTTCTTCTAGAAAATTGTCATTATTTTAAAAAATCATTTTTACATCATGATTTAAACAGGAAACAAGGCCTTCCTTGTTGAGATCCCAGTACTAAAAGTATTTTCATGACAGATGCAAGATATACATTGAATTCTTCCACAGGCACAAGAAATGCTATATTTTTAATTCTATGGAATAGTGAAATGTTGGGTAGGAAGTTAAAATGCTCAGTTGTTTGCACAAAATATTCATTCTGTGCATGTATAACAGTTCTTAATATTCTTATGGGGCTTTCAAGATAAAACCAAATAGCTACAGGCTTTCAGTTGCACAACAGATGAAAGAATGACAGAATCAGAGATTATGTTAAATTGGGAAGGACCCACAAGAATCATTGAGTCCAATTAATTCCCTGTTCCTCACAGGACTAACTAAAACTAAACAACATGAGTAAGAGCATTGTTCACTCACTCCTTGTACTCTGGAAGAAAGTTTTACTGCCTTACATCTGTGAATGTGAGAAGTTCCTTCTCAGTCCCAGTGTAAGTGTTCATTGATGAGAATTTGTGTTGGTATTGGGATGGTATGGAAACTATATCCCTCTTAAATTCTCCCAAGACAAAGATAACACTGAACAATTCCTTCCCATGTCAAACTCATAACCTGAGGTGATTACTTAATGCAGTAATTTAGTGACTGAATAATTGGAACTGACTGATTTATTGATTCAATTTTAAATGTGCCCATTATTTGATCATTGTACTGTTCATATTTAATTAGCTAATAAAACTGTAGCATATTAGCTAGAAATACGTCTCATTAAGCAAATACTTGCTTGCTTATGCTTTTCTTTTATAAAATCCATAATTGTCTCATAGAACTGATTTATTTTCTCGAGTTGCAATATGTGCCACAAACTTTCAAACCACAAATAACTGTGGATAAGCATCTTCAGAATAGTTGGCTCTCTTCCCATCTAAATTCATAAACAGAGATTGAGGAGAGTATTCCCAATTAAGCATCTTTGCTATAGTGTTAAATCCAAATCAGAGTTGGGTTTACCCAATGGATAAAATGGAAAAAAAAATGAGGGATGGAGAAGAGAAGGGGGTGAAGAAGGGGATGGGGAGAGGGAGGAAGGGAAGGAATACCTCATGGTAGCCAAGTGCTTTGTGGGTTTTAAATGGTCAATGCTAGAAATGGAAGTGAGCTACCAGGCACTTTAGAATCAGTCTCCCATGTAGGGTAGTGTGGTGTCCCATACTGAAGGGAACACATCTCAGACATCAGAGAGAAAAGAGAGAAAGAGTGCACTGGTTTTGCATCATAGAAGTGATGCAAAGAGAAGCTGCTTGCAGTTTTCTCTGTGTCTGACAAAAAAACAATCAGTAACTAGCTTTGAGAATTGACAATCTGTTAAAGCAAAGAAAAAGAGAAAGCTGAACATGCATCAGTGAAGACACATGTAAAAAATGAAAAATCCCAGGAATTCTCTCTTTCCCTTCCAACCAGCAAAGAGGAAACACAGCTTGCTCAGCTCCCTGTCTTGGCTGAACCAGGCCCCAGAGGCTGCAGGGCAGAGGGAGGGGAGGCCATTGGCCACTGAGTCCAAGCCTGGCTGCTGGGATCCCAGCTGCTCTTTCCTGCAGTGTGGCCACTGAAAAAAACAGAGGTGGCTCTGCAGCGTGCACAGAAAGCAATCTTGGCTTGGCCAGGATTCTACCACCATTGAGATTCACCTGCAACCACCAGACAGGGGGGAGGAGAAACCATCGGGCCCTGGCCATGCTCCTGCTGTGTCCAAGCCTGGCTGCTGAGATCCTGTCCCTCCCCCTAGCGCGGCCTATCCAGACACAGCTCCAGTGCAGCCACTGCAGAAACCTCCATTGTAAAACAGCTCCGGCCACAAACAACTGAGCCTGACCATCTGCAGGTCCTGGGAGAGATATGAACTCTTTCAGTGCTTCAGTCCTCCCTCGAGTGAGAGAAAAGGTTAGAGTGAGAACACACAGAAACAACATGAAGACACTGAGGAGATGACTTATTCAGCAAAAGGCCTCCATGATAAAGTAAGCACGTGTTGAAGTAGTTGTGATCCCATGCAAAGTTTCAACAGAGAGAGAAGAGTGATGAAGATCCTGTGCCCTCAGGGAGAGAAGAAGAAGAAGAACACCTCTGTTCTTAGAGATGAAGATGACTACAAAGATAGATAAGGAAAACCTTTGCTCTTGAACAGCTCATCTTTAAAATAGTATCCCATAAGTTGACATGGCCCATAAAAACAGTTGTGGGAAGCTGTGAAAGATGGGAAGAACTTCAAGATTGCAGATTTTTTCCAGGCAGCTGCTATTCATGGAAACTAAAAGCCATGTGAGAACTGTTTTCTAGTAGAGAAGTCTCCATAAAATGACAAGAGGGACTCCTCTCCCTAAGTGAACTGTAGAAAAGATTTTTCTAGAAGTGATAAACAGACTGAATTGTTTCTGTGCGTTGTTAGTGGGAAAGAAAAGGTTGTTGGGGGAGGAGAAGTGCTCTGAAGGTTTTGTTCTGATTCTTATTATTCTTTCTTTTAGTTATTGTTAATAAAATTTTCTTTATATCTTTTTAAAGTTTTGAGCCTGTTTTGCCTTTCTTTTAATCCTATCTCACAGCAGGAAATGAGTAAGTACATTCTAGTGGGTGCACTGGCATTTGGCCAGCACTGAAACCCACCACATTTATTGGTGTGTTGGTTGGGAAATCTTGAATTGGTGAACCTAAACCACTACAAAGAGAAAAATTAACTTGAATTTAACATAATAGCCTGATTGTGCACAATGTGGTAAACTTGAGACTCTGTATCATTTCACTCTCTTCCTATTCCTGATGGAAATTTCCTTTCTAGCAGCCTGAATCATGCTGCATTTTGAATTTGTGGCTGAATCAGCCATGATAACACACCAAAGTCCCAAGGATTTCTGATTAGTGCTTGCACAGTTTTTGAACATCCTGCCAGATACAACAAATCTTTAATAGCATAATTGCCATATAGGTGTTTCCCTCAGTTAGAGACAATGACCCTGATTCACCATCAATCTCAATCACTGCCTCTCTACCCAAGTCAGGATTTCTGCACTGGTGCAAATCAGATGGAATCTCAGCCCCTGAATCAAATATTTAAGGAATCATTACTTATTTCATACCTGTTCAGAATTTTCTTGGAAAGCTACATTTTCAAGAAAATCACAGTATCAGAAATTGAATTTCTACTATGTTCGCCTGTTACAGCAGAGAGTACGCTTCTATTTTGAGAGTATTAATTGGAAACACAAGATTATAAACATTATTGGAACTATATAGAGAAAAAATAGTAAAAACTGCCACCTACACATTTATAACAAATTACTGGAGATATTAATTGCTAATATATACTCTGGGGACAGAAGTCAAAGTTTAAACTAACACCTAAAAATATATATTTCCTATGAGGATTGTCCACAGGAAAAGCCCAAACAAATACAAAAGGTCAAGGTCAAGGTCCTTGAAACATCTGCTGTGATCCACATGTCCATTTAATTAGTAGAAACTGAAAGACAAAATTTTTATTGTAATGTTTACAAGAACATTAAAAAGACAAAGCAGTTACACATGCAGATAGAGAAAATTAGTTTGCTGACAGTCATTTCAATAATTTAATAACTATTACCATGAAAGATTCAATTTCATTAAAAAGTAAACAATACCAACAAGTTTTCTTAGACTATGAATGAAAATGAAAATAAATCACTTGTCATAAAGTATCAGTGAGTGAGCCACAGTCTGTTTCTTCTACTGACAACTGTACATATCCTGAAACAAAGCAATGCATGACAGAAGAAAAATATATAAATCAAGGGAATGCAATTGAGCAGCAATTGTAGCTGAAGGAATATTTCTATGCTGTTCTGTTGCAATATTGGTTGGGTTGTTTTCTTTTTCTTTTCTTTTCTTTTTTTTTACTTTATAGCATCTTTCTGCTGAATTCCTCAGATGTGAGATGTTCAAGTGAGGACAGAAACAGCACTGCTCCGTTGACTCTTGGTGAGTTTACCCTTTCTGTACTAAGTAGACTCATATTTGAAAATAATTACTTGTCTCATATTGGCTGGAATCAATGACAGTGAATGGAAGTCACAGTTGTTTGATCTAGGCTTTTCTTCTGGCTGGACACAGGAGGGAGTTTCATATCACAAAATGCTCATCTATTCCCAGTGCTGTAGTCTGTCAGAGTAAATCAAAGGCTAAAGGTGTTACCAGCAACAAGAACATACACATTTCTAGCAGATTCAAATTTCTCTGTGAGCCACTTTCAGAAAAAAACCAAACCCCCCAAAAAATTAAAAGTCAGATTAGATACTTCAGATGGTTTTGACTTATTTATTTTGCTAAAGAAGTCTAACTGAATGTGCAGAGATACTTTTCCCTAAGTGGGTAGTTACTTATTCAAATCAACCCATAAATCTTGTACAAATCAGACAAGCAACATACATTTCTTGACAGATTCTGAATACAGTTTAGAATCTGTCAATTCTAAATTTGAATAGTTCAATTTTTTCTTGTGGAATGGTGGTTCATTTATGAAACAGAGTTTTGTTTAAAAACACAAAATTAGTGGATTAATTCTTTTGTATTAAATTCTTAAGAGAACAAGTCACAGTGAATAACTGACTCTTTTGTACTTTTGGATGGTGTGTACACTGATTTCAAGTTTGCTGACAAAATTGTTTTTTCAGTTTTAAAATACTAGGTTAGCAGAATCTTTATTCTTTTTTATCCCTTGGAAGATTATGAATATCTCATTGGCTGTATTTGTGATCTGAAGTTTCAAACTCATATTTAGTAATTGTTAATGAGGAGTTTTTACAACATTAGCTCTCATTTTTATTGGAAGTATAAGCAGTTGCTTCTGGGGCTTCAAAATTTGTAAATATATCTAAGAGCTCACCTCCCACTAAATCTATGTGTACATAAGGTTACCACAGACCTGACAGTGAAGAGGAGGGTGAAAAGAAACAGGCCATCTAGAGGTCTAGAGGTCCCATCAGTTATAAATTATAGGATTATATTTATAAGTATCTATGTAAAGATCTGTTGCAGACATCTTTCATGAAAAATCCTTTCTTAGGATTTTTCCTTGTGAGAAGCTGCAGTTTCAGCAACCAAAGTAAACAATGGTTATCTGCTGCTGTGGAATGCAACAGGTAGACTCATGATTGGTCTCCTGTGGATGTTGGGATTTACTGACCACTCATGGCAGAGCTGGCTCTTGCTCTGTCTGAGACACAGATCCTTGTTATTCATTCTTTTCTATTCTTAGCTTAGCTAGCTTCTGAAGAAACCTTTTCCTTTCTATTTCTTTTTAGTATAGTCTTAATGTAACATATATCATAAAATAATAAATCAAGCCTTCTGATCATGGAGTCAACATTCTCATCTCTTCTTCATCCTGAAAACCCTTGTGACCATGGTCACAAAGATCTGCTGCATAAGAATTCTTCATGCTTTCAAAATCTAACCCACCTCTAATTCCTGGCTATTGACACATAGTTTTTAATTTCTTCTAACCAGAAACTTTTAATGCTTTGCAAACAAAATTCCTAGATCACAACCACAGTCTTTCTCAATTTTTCAGTCCTCTTTCTCCTTCATTCCTCAAATCCCTATTTAAACTTCATCATATTTTCTCAATCCCCTCTGGGGATTCTGCCATCAACCTCTGCAAGTGTCCTCCTGTAAGTTGCTCTGTCTGAGACCTCTCCTGGTAGTACTCTGAAGTCACACGCTCCTACTGTCTTCAGGTAAAGTTCAGAAACACAGATGTTGGTGACACTCACCAAAAATCTGCTGACAGTAGTCTTATAAATATGAATGAAATTGAATAATTACTGAAGATGTTGCTTCTTTTCTTCCCCTCCATTTTTTTTTCTGTACCATCAGACCACCACATAATTTATTTAGAGACACAGATTAAAGTTATATTCATTATCTTTTTCATTCAGTATTTGTGCGTGACCACTTCACATCTGTGGTCATATTTCTGAAATGTGAATTTAATCTTTGTCAGATGATGTCATTGCACTAGAAGCTCTTACAATCAGCTTCATACATGTTATATCTCCAGTGGACCAAGTCATGTTTGTAGCACAGAAGGTGTGTTATAGCTCCAGGCAGCTCCCTAGGCTGCTGGCTGGGCCCTCAAGCTTATTTTGGACAAGACATGGATGACTACTGGTCAAGACATGGGAAGTTGCTGTACCTGACAGGAAACAGTGTGGGATGCTGGCAGGAGCTACAGACAGTGCTGAAAAGGAAGGCAGGTTCATAGCTGGTTACACAGGGAGTTGTGATCCGTCTGTGCCAGGATTCACAGGTGTTTAGGGAGGAGTCTTAGGCATGTTCAGGGGACTAAAGCCTTGTAAAGCCAACAGATCCTAAATATCATTTATCCCATAAAATGCTGAGATTTGGCTGAAGGTACCAGGATTAGAACCACAGGGAAAACCTAACTGAACAGGTTGTGTGGGAGGACACTGGCATGAGGAAAGGGAAGTACAGGAGTATCAAAAAGAGCCAGAGCACAAGAAAATGTATGTTACAAAGTACCTACACAGGGCAGTGCTTGCTAGGAAGCCCAGCATGTGGTTTCCACATGTGCAGCATGATAAAGCAAACCCATAGTTCTGACCTCAACACAAAATGCATATCTTCCTCAACCAGGAGGAAGCCAAGGAGGAAGCACCTGGATAGAAGAAGGATGTATACAATACCAGAATTCTGGTATTGCCACGTTAGAACCCACCCACCCATAGCAAAGTGTATGGGATATGTTAATCACACTGGTCTGGACCTGAGCCATTGTCTCCATTATATGTAGAAAATAAAAATATGGGTACATATACTGGATTGTCTTTGAATTGTATATACAGTATTTTTGCTCACATTTTCCATCATTTCTGTGCAAAGACTAGGATAACTGGTTTTGGGAAAGCCTTCATTATGACTTTATTCTATACCCCATGTGAATTATAGTACTTTGGGTGTGATATCTTGCCTGCAGACAGAAGTCTTTGCCACATAAATATTATGCAGTTAAATAATCCTTAACTTGTAGCTTATCAACATGTTAATGCTGAGAGCGACTTGAATAAATTCAACATGAATTCAAGGGAACATGCATAGGCAAATGTTTAGCAATATACCTGTAACTCTAATGTTTATTAAGAAGTCAAGAAAGCTTCATAAGAATAAGCTTTTAATTCTGATGTCCTGGCTAAATTTCAGCTTATGTAATTACACTCTGCCTGCTTCATTTTCTCTTGAATTTTTAATTAGATTCAGCAATCCTGTGCTTTTGTCCTGAGCCATTTTGGAGTGTGGCTGTGCTCTATTAACCACTGCAGCATGATAATACACCACAAATGTACTGCAGAGCTGGCTGAAGCAATTTCTTTCTATATAGCTTGTAATGTAAAAGAGTTTTGAGGTATTCCATGAAGAGCAGCTCACTACAAACATATGGACACTTAACATGAAATCAGTGTAGCAAGCAAAGGTTGGCCAGCCCCTCTGGTCCTGAGCCAGATAAGCACTACAACACATGGAAGATTCTTCTGGCTTCATCTCCCATGTGTAAGCATTTTGCTAGATTTGTGTTCAGAAAGAGGATATTCTGTCTGATCTGCAGTCAGGAATGCTGGTGAGGATTCTGTAGAGTCTTTGACACTAATCTCTCATTTGGAACCCATTTCCACAATTTCTTCTCTCTCCATTCAAGACATGATGTTTCCTTCAGCAACCACACAGCTTTTCAGAGAAAGAAAAAAGTAGGCAATAAAGCAGATTACTGTATGTTCTCAGGGGGAAAAGGATATTGTTAATTTTCACCTCACAATCGCCTTTATGCCAAAATCAAAATGTACTCCATCACTGAAAAAGAAAAAAAAAAAAAAAACAAACAAACCATGATAGTCTCCAGTTGTAATAAACCTTTTGTTGCTATAAATGAGATTTGAGAGCTATGTGGCTGATATGCACATCTCTTTTTCATAGCCAATTTCATTAAATTAGGTACTGAGACTAATTAGTGGAATTCTACATTACCCTTGTCTTCCTTCTCTAAGTACAAGTTTTTAAAAATACCATGGATACCTTACCATGAAAATTCTAGCACATATCACTCACTTTTACCATGGTGCTTGGACTCCTTATATATACTTATATACATAAGTGTATATATATATATATATATATATATATATATACATTTTGTTTTTATTTATATAATATATATATACTTTGTTTTTATTTATATAATATACTTTATATATATATATATATACCATATATACTCACAATGTATACTAGATTAGAAAGAGAGACCCAGATCCCTACTAACTGTGTTACTTTTCTCTTCATAACCTAGTCATGTAACTGGCAACACAAAAACATTGTGAAAATAGGATGGTTATTTAGGGAGTTGATCAACCTAAAAAATCTTATACCCAAGAGGAATTTATCCCCAAGGAACAGAACTTTTCTTTTTTAATGAATGTGAAGATATTCTCCAAAGGTATGGAAAGAAACAGTATGGGTGCAAAGAATACAAAATCTGGGTGCTCCTCTACAAACTGTTTACTTCCTGCCTTCTCTACAGAGAAAGATACATCAGTTTTAAAACAAATTCTGTTAGGGAACCTATATGAAATTAATTTTAAAATACTAAAATTTTGTTCTCCTAATAAGAAAGGAAAATCTCATTTTTTCTCATTTTTATTACAAGCAGCTCACAATTAGATATAAAGACTGAAAAATATAATTTTTCTTTGAATAGTATAAATACCATATGGTGTATTATATTCTATAAATACTATAAGTTGTTCTTGTGTGATGGTCATTTTAAGGCATTTGACATCAAAAGCTGAAAAACTGGAACTGATTGAAATATTTTATGTCTTTTCAGAGAAGTGCAAAGATTGGTAATGTGAAAACTTTAACAGGTTTGCATTGATTTTGCTTCACTGTTTGCTAGGCAACTGCTTCATTTAGTAGCTCCAGTATGGATAGCATGGGTTCTGAAAAATGGCATTATAATCATCCTATAAAGTTGTATAAACTATTTCTATACTGGTGTGATGGGGCACAGGAGCCACACAATAGCAGACATGGTGTTAATGGGAGTCAAATTGTTCTCTCAGCCTTTGAGGCTGAGCCTAGGTAGGAACAAGCAGCTGAATTAGGAATTAAAACCTGTGGTTTCCTTTAAAAGACAATGAGACTGCTCTTGAAACAAGCTCTGGCTCCTGAGAAGGTGTGTGGGAAAAGAAACTACTTAGTAATCACTGTTTCATAATAAATACATGGCTGCATTAAAAGCAAATATTTAGTCGATATTGGCATTTTATCTTCTAGTAAAATATGGGGTGACAAATTTCTGGTCTCATAATTTAGAGCAGAGATATTAAGAATTACTCCAAATGCAGGGCAATATTGGTAGAATAGTGTATTTGGAAGTACTAGTCAGTGTTAATTTTGCTGTGCACTGTTCTCTGATATTCTCATGCATTTCCATGCAGTTTTTAAAGGTGAGTTTCTATCCCTGGCTGCAGGAGAAACTTACATATTGTGTAACCACAATTTGCTTACATGGTTTTCCTTAATCAGCTTCCAGTGGTCCTTTGTATTGTTCTAAAATCATGCTTGTGTGAGGAGAAACAGAGGAAGATGCTTCTCAAACAGAAAGATGATGCTCATCGCAACAATGAAGAGTCTCTACAAACCCTGACAATGCCTGGAAAATCTTGTTTCAGAAACAGAACCTCATCTCAGTGCACCTGCTGACACCACAGAGACCCTCCTAACCAACCCAATCACAATGGAAATGGAAAATGTGAAAAAAGTAGCTCTAACCAAACCTCCCCTTGGCTGAGACAGATATTAGTAGCTAACTCTTCATCTTGTTTGTGCTGTTCTTGCAGTCTTAGAGTGATCTTAAAATTAAATAATGTTTAATGGTTGTAAATCTAAAATACTTACACAATAAAAATGTATTGTTATCAACATTTATCTCTCACATCACAAAGAGATAGAATTTTTTTCATTTTAAGAGAGAAATTTTTCTTTTTAAAAAGCCAAATACATACACATCCAAAAGTTTCAGTCCTAGAGTTCTCATTCTCTCCTAAGTGCCAGGAAAAAATCTTTTTAGATTTCCTATCTAGAAAACAATGTGCAGTAATTTAAGAGAGACAATCCATTCTACTCTAGGTATTACTAAGCTAAAAACTAATATTCTCCAGTCACAGAACTCAGTTAAAAAAAAAGAAGTGTAGTAAAACATAAATATCACAATTCAGACTTTTAGCTCTAATTCAAAGACACAAAGTTCTCCTTATGTTACCTTAAACTGCTGCTATGAAGATTTACTACTTCCTTGTTAGTAATACTCCACTCCGTAGTAAGTTAATATTTTTTTCTTTAATCAATAGATCTCAAACCAAAAGAAAAAAAACCAAACCAACCAACCAAAAAAAAAACCCAATAGCAAATCACTAAAAAAGGTGATGGTGAAAACAACACTTAAAATCAGTTTAATCAATTAAAATTTTAAATCAGTGTGGCCTTATTTGAAAGCTTGTGCCCAGTTTCTCAAATTGAAAACCTCTTCTTGAAAGCATCTATGAGGTTTGGTTTTTTTTACAAGCTTTTTGTGTAGAAAGTTTAAAAAAACCAAAACAAACCCAAACTAAAACAAAAAACTAACCTGTTCTGTACCTTGGGTGTAACAAGCTAATAAAAACATGATGGAAAGTTACACAAGTTTGGGGATTTTTTTTTGTGTGTTTTTTTCTTTGGATTTGTTTTTGTTTTTGTGTTTGTGTTCCTGTTTGTTTTTGTGGTTGTTTTTTTCTTGTTTGTTCTGTTTGGGTTTTTTTGGTGTGGGTTTTTTTTTTTTTTTTTTTGTTTTTTTGTTTGGTTTGGTTTTTTTTGAGGGGGTTGGTGGTTGTGTGTAGATTTTTTTTTATTTACCCTGGGAAAAAATGTAACCGACACAAAAATGAAAGCATATTCCAAGTACTTGCACCTTCACTACAACTATTTTATCTTCTTTAAACAAGCTGAAGGTTTGTCTCATGAGTTTTTTACTATATCTTTATGAACTAGAAAACATGTTTTATATATAGGATGGATGTTTTCCAGTTTACCTCCATTTTCAATACTGCAGCTGATCACCACCCCTGCTTCAGAGCAATAATTTGTTTGAAAAGCTGGTGGCAGCCAAGCTGTGACCACCAAAGTTCTGGGATGCTGTGGTTCACAGGAAGAGGCAGCTGTACTTTGAGTCTAATCACAATGGGAAAATGTCTTTAATTAAAATGTAAGATTTGGATACTGCTAAGTGTTAATTACTATGTTTCTAAATACACAAGAAAGTTATGGACAGTTTCACTTTTTTTTTTTTTTTTTTGCTATTGTTAATAGAAAAGTCTTTGCAGTTTATCCTATTTATTATTCTTCAAAGGCACATAATTATACTTTTGGAATACATTAAAATGTGCAGTGTAGAAATACAATGAAGTAATGCACTGCAGCACACACTGCATTACAGAACACAAAAACCTGGGGGAGACTTTCCTCTCTTTTCTTTTTGTCTTTTTTTTCTCTCAGTGTTAATACTCCTGAAAAACTTAACTGAGATTTCTCACATCAAAACTTCACAAACATAGGGATTTTTCACAGGGAAGCACAAATGATCAGGTGGCAGCCAAGAGAATGGTAGTCTATATTGTACAAATGAATAATTATATTTGGATTTCATTCATTGGTAGGATCCCTGAGTAATTTTAAATTTTAAATTCTCAGGTATCCTAAATTTGTGAAACATAAAAGATGAAAATATGTAAGACATACCATGGCTATGTGCAAGTAAAATAAAATATACTATAGAAGGATTCTATAAAATGCATGCTTAAGGTTTCTACTTTGATCAAATAATTGCAAAAATATTAGGTGTTACTTTCTTAAGTCCTAAATACATTCATCTAAGTATATTTAAGAAAAATAAGTAAATATCTAGTATTCAGAATAAATCCATTATATTTTTTTCAAAATACGAGTGAGTGGCTACCCAACATGTGATTTTTCTCTGCAGTTTACTATAATCAGCTATTTCTGTTGGACTTTGCCAATCTTACTTTTACACTAGGATTTTCTTCAGCATGTGCAAAGGCCAGGATTGTGGAAAGAAGCCTTTCTTATGTATAAGAAATGCATAAGGTTCCTGTCAAAATGGAATGATGAGACTTCCATATAAATGGAAAGAGTACATGTAAACACAATGGAAATTCCCATAAAAGAAGTTTTACCATAGACCCTGACTGCTTTTCTTATTGTGCTTTGTTTTGCTGCTCAGAAGAAAGTTAGGATACAATTTTTTCAATAAAATCTGCAAATATGGAGCCTAAATAAACAAAGCAAATAGTGAAAAGTCAGATAGCAAGAGGGTAAAGACTGACAATTCTTAAACACGAGTTTCTTATTTATATTTTATTCCACTTGACCCTTGGCAGAACAAGTTCTCCCCTTCCCACATATTCTTAATGCCTTTCCACATTAATTGGTTTTAAAATGGTACATCTGGACAGCTTGTTAGAGATTACTTAATGCACTTGGAAGGCATATAGCAAAAGAACCAACATATATGAATGTGCACTTCATAATCATATATTCTATTACAAATTTAATTCCAGCTGAGAGAACATGAAGTCCAGCACTTTAGTCGGCTAATGGAAGAAGCCCTGTGCTTTCTGACACTGTTTGCAATGTAACATACCACCTACCAGCTACACTCACCAATTATAAATATCCCTAAACTAGATAATGCACATTAATTCTTTAGCAGGTGTAGTGCAGCACTTAACTTTCCTCTCAGTACTGCCTCAGACTAGAACAATAATTCTCCAAATTCTCCAAAATGCCAATGTATTCTTTAAAACGTTGAAACTTCTCCAGCAAGAATTGGGGAAAGTCTTTTCAATGCATATTACTGATTTTTTGATTACTTGGATATTTTATGCCCATATTCTGATGCATTGTTTTGCAGATCTTATTTTCCTTTGGTTAACTGATTCCTTTCAAAAAATTCAATGAGATAGTTTTAATATCAGTGGTTTTTACATGTTTCTTCGCTATTATTGCATCCATCATGAAACTCCATGTGGATTTCCAATCTATGCTACTAAGGTCAACAAAAGATGAATGGAGACTCAGTCCTTAAATGCAAGATTCAAAGTGTCAAATCTGTCTCAGTCTGCTGCTGGTTTCTGTGAATCACAAAGAGAAATTCCTCCACTTTACATTTGTTTGTTTTCATACGTGGTGCAAGCTAGAAAACATTCTTGCATGCATTCAAAAATTCCTTATGAACAGTTGCCAGATTAGTAGAAATATCATTCATAATTGATGATCAAAATGACAAACAAGATCACTTTCTCCCTTTCCAATGAGACACAGTTACATCACTAAGAGAAATACTATTGTAAGTGAAGAAATATTTCTTAAGAGAATATAGCTGCTTTTTTCTGACCTTTTTCATTCAAAATAAAATGTATGACTTTTGAAAGATAATCTTGCAAAGTGATTTGAGTAAACTTTGGAAAGGTTTGAATATATCCTAACCAAAACCAATGAAATTTTTCTTATTGTTCTTCTGCAAAATGAATCAACTGAATTAAATTTCCCATGAGCTTTAATTCTTTTTAACATGTGTACTAAGGTAAATAGGGAGAGAAGCATACAAATACCCAAACTAGAAACTTTCCAAATTTTTTCAGCCTTCTCTGACCTTGGTATTCCTTGTCCTGCTGGTCAGAAGAATTAGTCAAACTTCATTTTGACAAAGATACTGACAAATTGTTTCTATAGCTAAGATTAATACCTACAATTGATTGCATTGTCACTGTAAACTGTTGCCATCCAGACCATTCCTCATATCCAGAGGCATATTTCAAGTGTTTATTTTGCAATAAAAGACCTTTTAAAACACTGTATCATCCATGAGTAATGATGCTTCTTAGACTCTACAAAGAAAAGTAATCTCTCCAATGTTTGATTCTGGGAAATCATACAAAAGAAAAAAGGGAGGAAAATGGTTAAATACACAAATTCATGAGACATCTTTTATTTCACAAATATATTTAGCATCTTATCAATCACAGATACAATCGAAATGGTAGTATTTCTTTAATCTTGAGTAAATCATATTGTAATAATTTGGGGTCTAAGATTGTTAACTCTCCAAATCTACATATTGTTTTGAGATCACTGAGAGGACTGCAGAAATTTACATGGTAGCAAAACAATGTAGTCAACAGAGAGGTAGTAGAATAGTGGCACAAAGAGGATATAGGGCAATGGGGTGGAGCAGAAATCTGAGCATCCACACTGGATGTTCATGCAGGTGGTGTGACTATTCTTTACTCTATTCATCAGTATTATTCCTAAAAGCAGAAATGACATTCATATAAGATGCAGATTTTGAACAGAAATTATAGAATTCCCACATAATATCTATACTTCTGAATTTTTTGCCATTGAAAGGGATTATTAAGGCCCATTTGAATTTGATATGGGTCTACATAGTTTCAAGCATATGAGCACTAGAGAAGCAGAATAGAGTTGCTGTATGAGTTGCAAAGTAATTGCAATACATCTCAGGTATCAAAAGGCAAAAAAGTTTTCATACTTTTAACAAATACCAATTGTGTTTGACTTGCTATATCAAATTTCCATTAGTTATACCACATAATCCTACAGTGACTGGTGTTTGTGGCAACCACCAGGGTCACACAAAAATATCCAGTGAACAATACAAACAGAACAAGTTAATAAAAAAAATCATAATCTCTTCTCAATTCATGAATTGAGAAAGATATATTGACTAAATATAAAAGATGACTGCCATTCAGTGAGTCCCTTAGAACCCTAATGTCCCCATGACTGCAAAGTATAGCCTTGACTGAAGGAAATGTATGCTTTACCTCTTGAAACTTTAAAAGCTATCAGCAGGAGGAAGCTGGAAGGCTTTTATAAAACTCTCTTTATTCATTGAGAATACATTGTTTGTTATCTTAATGGTATCTATGAAACACTGTGAATCACTATCTATCCCTATTAAATCTACTTTCATATTTCTTCTCTCTCCTGCTCTCTCAACTCCATTTGGAGAAGTTGATGAGGCTGAATAAAGACTGTAATAACAGGATTTAATGGGTATAGTATCTGGAGGCAGACAAGGTCATAAGTGTTGGGTAAGTAGCAGCAAAGGCAAAGGAAAGAAGCATGGTCTTAAATCAAAACCTTTCAGAAAGCTATTGTTAGTTAATACCCTCAGAAACTGACTCACTTCTTTCTAGGGTGAAATTCTTTGTTCATAAAGAAAAATATTAGTGTGTTAGTTCTGTAATCTTTTTTCTTTAATTGTTCATTGTTTGTTTTGCTTAGATGTTAAATCTCTATAAAGGCACAGATTAAGACCAGCTCTGCAACTAATTTTCCATGGTTACAGAGGAATTTATGTTTCTAAATCCTTTTGCAAATCTGTGATTTTATAGAACCATAGAGTAGTTTGGCTTGGAGGGGACCTTTAAAGGTCACCCAGTCCTACTCCTGCAGTGAGCAAAGACATCTCCAACAGGACCAGGTTTCTCAGACCCCAAGCTGGCTTTGAATATTTTCAGGGACAGGACATCTACCACCTCTCTAGGCACCCCATTCCAGTATTCCATCATCCTCATTGTGAAAAATTTTCCCTTATATCTAGTCTAAATCAGTCATCTTTTAGCTTAAAACCATTGTCCCTCATCCTATACAACAAGCCCTGATAAAAGGTTTAAACTCCTGTGACTAAACAAACACAGGAGAATGCAGTGCAGTGTGGAAGTTACTTCATGGATGGTGTCAGCTGTAAGCAGTGCTGTCAACTTGGCATGTGACATTAAGTTTGTTTTAATACATGGAATTGAGTATCTTATATTTTAGGTGATTGAGTAATCATCACTTTTACTGAGAAATAAATTTCTAGTGAATGTTTGTGGCTTTAATTTCTTAACCTGTCATATGGAAATATCAATAGAACTTAGAATCCATCACCAAGAATGAAGGTCTCATATTTGGTCAAGTTTTTTTATTGATAGTGCTACTAAAACAATAGTAATAAATTGCCCAATTACAAATATATCAATTTTCATATATAGCCATTTTTTCTTCTCCTGCTCTTCCTTTTCTACCTCCTCTAGCTCACAAACATTAATCTTCATTTCTTCCTGTAAAGCATTGAACCAATGCTGTTCTTGAGCCAGACTCTTCTTTTTCTTCCCTGCTACAGTTACTTCATCCATGTCTATCTTCCTTCCAGCCCTCAATGATTGTGGCATTCTCCCTTCCACCTCCTGGCTCTTTCCCAGACCTTTTCCATCCCCTCACAATTTCCTCTCCTCTTTCAGCTGAGGTTGTTCAGCTCCTAAATTCTGAGAAATTCAAGTTTTTGGTGTAAGTTTTGTTTTCGTGTATCTCAAAAATGTAGTAAAAAAGGCATATATTTGGTCAATATTCACTTAACTCAAAAGTTTGTAATTCAGCATTAGCTGTGCAAGTGAATTCAGTGAAACCCCAATAAAAATATTGGACTATTAGCCCATCTTAGCAGTAAGAGTCATCAACACAAGGACTAAAGTGAACATATATTCATTAGAACAAAATCAGAAATAAGAATTACAGCCAAATAATACATGGATTCAAGGGAGAAGAGATTAAGTGAAGGGAAAAGAATTATGTTTGATGTAAGTATCAATAAGAAGGGATCAAACAAAACATTTGAATCATAACCTCCTAATAAAACATTCACTTCATTTTGAGTGTGTACTTTGCAAACATATAATATCCCACTTGGCATTTTTGGTTGATTAATTCTCTCCAGGTGTAAGTCAGGCACTTTCACTTACATGCTTCAATACCTATATTCATCAGTCAGGGCATTACATAATTTTTTTTCCTACCATTTTCAGCTACCAAGAGCTGGACTGAATATATGAGTATACAACGGAGGGGTAAAACATCCTCCCAGTCTGTTTATTACAGTAACTAGAGATAATACAGTAGCACTGCATAATTACTATGAAACAGATCCTTTGCCGGTCTAGTGATTTCATGAGCAAGGTTGATTGCTGGCTGATGTTCTGGTTCTATATTTAATTAGAGATGCACTCACCCCTAGTGAAGACATCAACTTGCTGCACAAAACAAATAAAAAGAGGAGCAGTATTTCCAATGTATTAAGGAACAAGCAAGATTACCTCTATTGACCAAGACTACCCCTGTGCATTTGAATTTTCTGACAGGACAATCAGCCAAAAAATGGTGCATCCTCATGACACGTAGGTGAAATCAACAGGAAATCTAAACCATCAGTTAAAAAGCTCTTTTATTTAGTTAGTGGGTTTGATTGTTTACTTTTTAGTATTGGTTTCTTTTTTTCCTACCAGATACAAGAATTTCTTCCTCTGACAATAGACTTCTATATCCTGATCAATTCAGATCAAAGGAAGTATTTCATATTCTTGCAGGGACACTGGAGAATGGATTTTTTTCCTTTTGTGTCTTTTTTCCCTTAAGACTGAGTGCAACACTACAGCCTGCTAACTTCCCAACTGCTACAAGTGCTTACTGCACAGTCCAATAAACTTCCTCAGGTCCTTAAATTTGCCAGGTTTCTGAGCACTGTGAATGCTGAGGTTTAACTAACTTGTACTATTTCATTATAAATCAGAAAATTTCACAATAAACTTCAATCAGCCACAACACTCCAAATGTTTCTGCAGTTTAGAATGAAAACCAATCTGAGGTACACACTGTGTATTTTGGTCTCATATATTTCACCATTAATGATTTAACTGTTAAATGCTGTCACTTTTGAAATAGAGATGGATGATCTTCTTTTTCTAATATTGACAGTGATTTCTTATCTCTACCCATTATTACTAGCAATACATTGAACAGTTAATCAGATTATTTCCTTCATCAGCATGAATATTTAAATTGTGAGTAGAGCTGATTTTTTTCACTCAAGGAACTATATGTGAAAAAGGAAAAGCAATGCAAAAATTACATAGGATCCATTATTTTAAGTTTTTATCCCTACAGTCTTAGGTGTACTTCTTATTGTGAAGAAAGAAATATAATTTCATTTAATTTAAACAGATATTTTTATGTTATATTCTTTTCTTTAAGAACAGGGGAGCGAGCCATGCTCACAAAAATGATAATAGCTTAAAAAAAATAATTCTAATACAGAATACACCAAGATCAAAGGAAGAAACCCTGCTAGTTTCCAAAGATACCAGAGCCAAGTAGCTTGCCTTGCAATGATGGACCAGCCATAGGACTTATCAAAAGACTACAGTTATTCACAAAACTGAGATGCCACCAAATGACTTGACAGCAAGAGAAGTCAAAAGGAAAAAGACTCTACTTTTTAAAAAGTAGACAGTTTTTAATTTTAATAATTTGTGAAAAGTTAGCCATGGAAGTCATGAATTTTACATTAGGAGCTTTGAAATTGTTCTGTTTTTTTTTAATCACTATTCAGCAGTGTAAAATGTCTTGAGACAAAGAGAAGCAAGTAGATATATTTAAGCAGCTTCCTGGAACATTAAGTGAGAGTGTCAGAAACATGGAAAGGTGACAATTTTGAATATGTTGGGAAAATGAAGGAGTTTATATTCACATAAATAGTTCTAGGCTTTATATAAGTAATCTTTACCTGTATGTACCAAATAAAACACATTTGTTGGTAAAGACTTCTAAACCTTTCCACAATGCTGTTGTCTATGAGAACTATCAAAACAGATAATCATGAATGTCCCACCAAAATGGTCCCTGTTAAATAAATCTATTACTACACCTCTAAACTGAAGTCTATACAGCATTGCATTATCTATGATTCTATGTGATAAACAGTATATGCTGCTTTAATCAAATTACAAAAATAGTACTTTAGCAGAAAGCTTATTTTGCAGTTTTGTCTTTGAGTTCCTTTTTATAAAAAGGAACTCAAAAGAATTATTAAGTCTTTCAATCCTTAAGGCTTTTTATAAAAAATAAAGATGAACAGATTTGGTGCATATGATGACATGTAATATTCATATAAGTGAGATATCTAATATACAGCAGTTTAATAACTGCAGTAAATGGAGATCTATGCTGCCATAAAAAAGAAGACAGGAAATACTGGGGAAATTACAGGATAATCAACCCCAGCCAGTGTCCAGAGTTAGATATGCCAGTCTCTTTCTTTTTGCCTTGTAAAATAGAGTGCTTCTCTTTAAGGTTATGCAGTCAGAAAATTACAAGTCAGGGAAAAGGATGCCATTTATAGCCCTGCTTGACAACTGATGGGCTCTGTTTGTGTTTAATTTAATCCCTTCTGCCTCTGAATAGACTAATATGGGGATCCTAGCAAAAATAGAACTTGTCAAAGCAGAACTTTTCACATCTTCAGGGAACTAGCATTGAACTAGTATCTCTTATTTAAAGCATCTTCAAAACCACACACAGCTATCCGTTTTCCCTGATTTGAATACTGTCAGCCTCCACTATATGTCACCAAATAAATGACATCTAGTAGTGCTTTCAGTTGCTTTATTCAAAGATTATTTGGGGTTTTTTTTTAGATATCACTATTGAAAACATCCTGGCTGGAGCAAAACTGAGCTGTGCCTGAGCTGTTAATTTGCTTTGGTCCAGAAACCAGAAACTTGGACAAGGTTGAAATGTGCTGGGCTCTCACTGGGACTTTGAGGCAGGATATTTATCAGATTTCTGCATCTAGACACATAGATTACATAGACCTCTTAGTGTGGTACGGGCCAGTGAACTTCATGTCAGGAATTTCAAGAAAAATATTATTTTGCTTGTTATCCATTTCCAAAACCATTTTTAAGATGATTTATTTCAACAATGTGCGATAACTACTAATTTTACTTTTTTATATCTTTCTTATCCTATTTTATCCTTGCACAACTCTCAAATGTTGAATTATAAAAATAAAACCTTCTAACAATTTAATTAAAGACAGATTGACTTTTTAAAGTCTGGTTAAAAAAACCCTAGAACCTGGTTCAAAAAACCTATAACTGTTGGGGTTTTTTTGTTGTTCTTTTTTTTGTTTTTCCTATCATACAACAGAATAAAATGCAAACCATAGAGAGAACATACTTTCCTCATGCAACAGAGCATATCTGCTACAGAATTTTTTTCCTACATTGTTCTCAAGTCATGTGTAATTTCTGACATTTCAAAATTATAAAACTAGCAGAAATAGCAGCTACTAAGAAAGGTCTTTCTGTGTTCTTTCCTTAGATTTATTTTATAATCCTCAGTGGTTCAGTACAGTAAGGCTTCTTTATTACATCACTCAAAAAAAAGCAAAAGAATAATTTTGCACCTTCTGTAATCCTCACTAGAGAGGCTACTTTCTTTTGCCTCATACTTTTGCCCTCTTCACTACAGATTTTTGTCAAGCCTAGTGGCTAGAAATTCTTCCCTGTGAGGGTGTTGAGGCCCTAGCACAGGCTGTCCAGAGAAGCTGTGGCTGCCCCATCCCTGGAAGTGTTCAATGCCAGCCTGGATGGCATTGGAGCAATGCTTGGAGCAGCCTGGTCTAGGGGAAGGTGTCCCTGCCCTCGTTAGAGGGGTTGGAATCAGAAGATCTTTAATGTCCCTTACAATCCAGGCCTATCTATGACTCTATGATCACCTTCCTCTTCTGTGGGACTCAGTTGCATGTGCCGAGATTAAACACAGCTCCAAAGTCCTAGGTGAGCAGTTCCAGGTTCTTGAGGGGTTTAGATACTGTGCCAATGAAATACTCTCTTCAATGAAGGACAGCTGAAAGGTGTAAAGGTGTACAAAGGTGTACAAAGGTGTAAAAAGGTGTAAAAAGGTGTAAAAAGGACTCCTCCCTCACGAGAATTTCAAAAGCTGTCTTTTCTTAGCAATAAAATTTAGCCCTCCTGTGAAGATGCATATAGAATGAAATGTTTTAAAACAGTATCTTCCATTAAAAACATCGCATTTAAATTAATTTGTCAGATAATAATATGGATGGAAGAGATTCAGTAAATTTAATCTCTTAAAAATATTTCCTTACACAGGAATTTTCATCTAATTATAATTATTTTTTCTGAATAAGAGCTACAGGATTTTGCTACTGAACAGTTGTTTCTATTAAGGAACTACATTTTAAAGCTGTTTTTCAATCAATCCTTCATTTAGTGCTTCACATTCATGCCTAAATTACAAGCAAATGAGTAATCCCAGGGAAGCCAGTGGCATTCTAAACATGTTTCAGATTAGGTAACTGTATAAACATCTTACTCACTGAGACCCCAAAAGTGAAATATAAAGAATTCCTTCAGAGATTATCAGATACCTGGATATGATTCAGAGAAATCATAAAGGCCTGCCAGTGTCCCGCCTGACCAAGCATCTTCCCAAGGCAGTGATAGATACAGTGAATTCCTTTCCAATTACCTTTGAAGATATGTCCATTAGCATTTACACAGCTCATTTATAAAAGATCATGATTTAACCCAGTGCTAAATGCGAGACAATAGCAGCAGTGCTAATGTATTACAACATTTATGTGTTTTTACAGCAACTGTGGTGGTTTTATTATTTCTTGTGCCTCAGCCAGGGCCCACAGGCATTGTTCAGAATTTATTCACACCATCCAATAAACAATTGCTCTGGAATTGACTGCTCAGGAGACTTGTCTGCCCACAGGAAATCCCAGTCACCTCCCAAGACAGGAGAGTAATGACAGTGAAAATAAAACAGCCCAGCCATGATATAGAACAGGAAGACTGAGTCAATGAGTGCTCTTTCTGAATTCTAAACAAAGTCAGATAAAATTTTAGTTTCAGAAACCCTGAGATTCATATTTGTAATTTTCTTTAGTTCTGGCTTGAGCAGATACATTCAGAGTAAATTGACAAAATAAAATTAGGTCAACTTTTTGATTTATATAAATAAGGACTGTAAATTCCCACAGAAGACAGACATGAGTGATGTTTGAGTTTGTTGGTTTAGACCAATCTAACAGTCCTCACACCTTTACATGATCTGATTCCAATTCAAATCAGAAGAACAAGAATGAAATGGCTAAACAAACTCTCAATGCCTATTTGTCATGGTGTATATAACCAATATGCACACTTAAGCTACATCTATCAATGTATATAGCCTTTATATACAGAAAACCTCCAGTTTGTTAGTGATTGTATTTCAACTTCTTACTTAAGAGAAATTTCAATATTACATTTACAATAAAATATTTAAAAGAGTGGAAAAAATAGAAAATATTAAGGAACTGTCTTGTCTGAGAAGAAATATTGAAAATGTAGTTGTATATATTTTACTCCAAAAAATTCAAATGAAGTTCAATGCTTCATATGAAAAGATAAAGATAAATAAATTATAATGATTTTTTCATTGTTATCTATTCCATTTATTTAAGACTTTATTTAAGTTTAAATATATAAACTGTACATAGTGAAGGTCACTGTTGTCTCAGAGGGACAGTGAGATCAATACAATCCTAAAAGGTTTCTTAAACTGAAACATATGGAATCAGACCTGCTTTAGTTTTTTCAAAGGGTTGAACTCTGTAGGAATTTGAATGCAATTCCAGTCCTTTCTTAATCTATTTTGTTTTCTTTTTTTGTTTCTTTGTTGTTAAAATGTTGAGAAATATCTTCACACATCTCTAAATACCTATTACCTAATTTACATTGTGTATTACTTTATGCACACTACTGTGGAATCCTCTGATATCATAGAGTTTTCCCCACCTAGGCTGATAGAGAAGACTTAGCTCATGATGCTCTGCAGCCCTACTGCCAATCTACATCAGATTGCCTCCCCCACTGGCCAGTTGACACTGCCAATTATTCATCACCCCAATTATCATTGCCCCTATAGGTTGCTGCCCTTTGCCCTGCCCTTTTCCTGCCCTGTGTCCTCAGGTCATTGGCCAGTGACCCCATACTTAAGTCTGTGCAGACCACATGGTTTTGCCTTTGTCTCTGATCTCTTCAGCATGCTTTGGAACAAATCTTTGCTGGAATACATCATGCAAAGACCCTTCCTGTCTTTCCTCTGCTGAGCTATCTGTGGTTTCTGTGTGCATGGACTTGAAATGGCTGTTCTTGTAGCCTTACTCTGAGTGGCTTCTGAAGGAGACACTTCAGAGAAGGTTGCAGCATTTCTGCCCCCCTGTCACGATGCAACACACTGTGATGTGTAAAGTGGGATAGATAATTCACCCTTCTGCAGGCTGGTTCACTCCATTTCACTGCTCTAGTGAAATTAAAGTATTAGTGCAATGTTATCTATCTTAGTGGTAAGGGATTTTCTGTACTTTAAAGAATTTTATTTATCTTGCTTTTGTTCCTAAGATATCTCTAATAACACTTCAACATCCTTCAGTGTAAGCAAGTGTAAACATTAAACAAAGTAGTTTAGGTAGTAACAAAACATAGGTGTATAGACAGTGTGCATAGCACTGCATTAAAGCTAACTGGTGCTTTTAGAGCAGCAGATTATTAGAAATGCATATATAAATGTAATTCTGTCCAAAGAAAAGAAACCCAGCATATTCAGAGCAAATTTTAACCTTTGTAAAAAAATAACTTCTAAAGATAAAAATTGTAACTCTATCCATCTTATCCCCAAAGTGACTTCTGGTTTATGTAAATATTAACCCTTCTTTTAATAGAATTAATAAGTATGTTTACACCAAAGCTCTGCTCACATAAATTTTTCAAAATGATGGAAAAGAATAGGTCTTATGTCTGGAAATGTATTTGTTCTCTCATCATTTCCATTCATAAGGAAGGATCCCCACAGGATCTTCAGGAGATCTAGAAGTTAGGACTTACTCCTAGTTTCTAGAAAACAGGAGTATGACCGAAGGACATGAAGTTAATACAAACCAGAGAGGGACTGTGCAATCTTGGACTCAAAGAATGATTTGGGTAGGAATGGACCTTTAAGTTCATCTTGTTCCAATCCCCTGCCATGGGCAGGGAGAGCTTCCACTAAGCCAGGTTGCTCAGAGCTCCATCCAACTTTGACTTTAACTCTTTCATGGGTGGGTCATCCACAGCTTCCCTGGATATCCTATTCTTGGGATAAATAGGCAGTTCAACCAACCAAAAAATCACAAGATCTGATTATATATAAACAGAAAAAATTTGAGGAAAAAGGAAAAGATTTACAGCTTCTGTTCAAATAAACTGCAAAGGTGAATGCAAGTTCCCGTAGGTAAGGCTGTATGAAAGGAGATGATGAGACTGAACAATTCCTCTCACTGGAATGCAGATATCTTGACTGATGGCTTGTTTTAAATATGAGTAATAAATACAAATAATACCAGAGGTTTTTGCCTGTCCTCAGATGCCTTAACATCAGTTTTCTTCATCTCCAATGCTGCTTTATTGTTAAGTAATTTCTAAAACCAGCAAATTCCTCTAACTCATCAAAGTGTGTTGTCTCCTCTTCCTCCTTTACCCCAGAAGGTCTTGCAAGCTGAATGATTGATGCCAAGACAGTGAAGTGTGGTTTTATTCTAAATGCCAGATTTACAAGTTCTGTGTACTTATTCATGGATACTTTCATCTCTCCATGCTAAATGGGATTATTTTATACTTCAAAGCTTGTATATCTTTCTTTGAAAAAAAAAAACCAACAAAAAAGAAAACTAAATTCTTATATTCTTTCACATATATATATGGGAAAGCTTGATCTTAAATTTCACAGAAATGTATGGCCAAGAATGACCTTATTTTAAAATGCAAATTTCAGTTGTACATATTTTTTATGCAAATAAAGTCTAGTGCATGATTTTTAATTTTTTTTTTGGCTCTGTCCTAAGCCTATTTATGTATGATACTAACTGATTTTAATAATCTTCTAAGTTGATAAGCCTTATATATATACTGGATTCTTAAAAGCATTTAACTGTTGACTAAATGGCATGAACTATCAGCTAAGAAGCTGTCTTTTAGGTACAAATAGCTGATCCTTTTTGCCTGACAATTCTGTTTCAATACATCTGAAAAAATCAGTTTTGGTCAGACAAATCCTGGAGACACGCGTAAGACCAAAGATATGTGTCCCAAAGATATGTTCCAAATCCATTTTTTAATCCCATAAACAAATGAAGTCAAATATTCCATCAGTCTCTGCCTGCAGATTTTATGAACTAAAAAAGCCAAAACTTAAGGATAAACAGGTTTAGAAAGTGAGGCAATTGTCTGTAAGTTTCATGGTAACTGGGTCCTCCTACTAATTCACTAAAATATGTATTTATACAGAGGATAAACTACAAGATAAAATTTTTAAAATGCTCCTTCACAAATATAAAACCCAAAAGCACTTTACAAAAGCATTTTAAATGTCAGAAAAACAGTTCAACTTTTTCACTGCAGTTGTGATTACTATGAAGAATGAGTGAGGCTGACTGAAGTTCTGCTGTTATTGAATAATGTTCTGATGTAATTAAAGAACTTGTACTGGTGGCAGACCTAAGGAAGGCATTGTATCCCTTTGGATTTGCATCAGCAGGATGAATCTGAGAGACTTCATTAGTATTAATATACTGTGTGATCATACAGCTGGAAAAAGCAATCATCCACAGTCTCTCATGCCATAAGCCTCATTGGATGCCCCTGAGTCATAGCAAATTTTTGAAGAGTAGAAGTGTTTGGCTGCTTATCAGACATAGTGGAATATTTAGTTATATGAGGAGCTGAGCTAGTCAGTGGCAGAATGGCAGAAAAGCATTGGAAGACAGAGTTCATTTGACAGTTCCTCTGTTAGATACATTTTCTCAGCCCCCTGAGAATTGTTTCCAGTCTCTCCAGAGACTCGCTAATTTGAACAAAGGAGAATGATTTCTGATAAAAAATTTTTTAATATACAATGTTTCTTACTGATAAAAAATGGCCAGGAAGAAGTTTCCCTGAGGTCCTCAGGACTCTTTTGAAACAATAGCTGTTCTGCTTACCCTAGTCCAAACTCTGTGGGGTTTACCTACCCAACCAGAACATGCAGTCCTTGAGCTGATCCAGGCTTTTGAGATTTGCCCACCACCACACTTGCCTATGGCAGAGCCAGAATTTCCTCTACCAGCTGCTGAACACCAGGCACTGTACTTTAAAGAACCTCAGATGACAATCAGCAGCCACATTACAGCAACTTATTCCTCGCTACTTGGCTAAAAAAACCAAGCTTACAACCAAAACTAAGGTGCTTTTCCACAGAGGTATTTGTGTCTTTTCCTAGTGCTATCGTCACATATAGAATATGTTATCATATGTTATCATATAAATTTGTTTATTTCAGTCATTCCTTTACATTACAGTGGCCAAACATTTCAGTGGGATTTCTCAATGCCTCTGGGACATTTGTTTTCAGCATGCCAACAGCATCTTACAACATGTGTCAGAGAAAATATAAGTGTCAGAGTGTCTACATCTTCCCTTCACTTCACAATATAGTGAAATATTGCCTAACATTTTTTATGCATGGTTTCTTGCAAAAACCAGATAGGAACACAGCACATATATGTGGAGCCAAAAAGGTATTGTCAAGCAAATTCACATTTTAACAGTTTAAAAGTATGGTTTATGATATATAGAAAATTCCAACAGCAATACCTTTTTTTTTTCCTTTTTTTTTCCTTGGTATTGTACTCACCACCCTTCCAATGTCCCCTACATCCTATACTTGACAATTTTTGCTATTTCTTACACCAACATTCTCCCTAACTCCTTGGAACCCAACTCAGGGCGAGGGCTTCCCAGCTACTCCCTGGGACCTGCGTGGGTAGGGAAGCCAAGAGCCTGTCACCTTTCTGCTGGTAATAGCACTGCAACTAGTAAATTAGTTAATGTTTATATAATATTAAGACACTTCTGGTTCCTGTTCACAGTCTTAGCATCAAAAAAAAAAAGTAAAACAAAATAAAAACCTATTCTTATCCTATGAATAAAAATAACAACTATATATTTTTTTCATAATGTAATGACTCCTGAATATCAAGTAGGGCAATTATTACTGTGGTGTCTCTTAAAAATTAGTTAGAAAATATTAAAACTATGTTTTCAATACCAGCCATTTGAGTTGTATTTTTAAGAATTTATGATGGGTTTACACCTGTAGAAGAGATTGGTAGAATATTGGAGTAGAATCTGGTCATAGAGTTTCTATTTTTTCTAGTGTTTTCTATTAATGATAAATTAAAGTGAAAGTAAAATTAATTTATATATTCCTTTGAAATTCTTCTCTGTTATAATATGAAGTAACTTAAAACATAGTGAAATGCAAATCATACACTATGTTTTCCAGATTTATTAGAATGGAATAACCCTGGCACTGATAATTACAGAAAAAACTGATGCCTTTATGAGTCTAACAAGGGAATTGTTGAGTATTTGCTTAAGTGCCAATTAATTACCATTGATTTTATACTTTGATGACCTATTTAAAGAAACATTAATTATAACCAAGTAACCTCTTTACTGTATTGTCACATGAGGCTAAAAGCCAAAGACCTCCTATGGAAACAAAATTAATACATTGCTAGTGTCACAACACATGTCCAAAGGACTAGCTAGTAAAATTTCTTCTGGGACTGTTAAGATAGAATAAACATGTGAAAATAGGAAAGCAAATAAATCACATGGACCAGAGAAAGGACAGAGGATTCAATTGCATTAACAAATATAAGTTGAGGAAGATTCTTAAACAAGGCAGTCTCACTCTTTACCTTCCCATCACCCCAAAGGAAGAAAAATATACTGAATACTGCAAGCTCAAGATGTGGAAGACGAGCTTTTAGAATGATGGATTGTTTAGATCCATACTCACAACCTTCACTCACACTGCTGATACTTAGTTTGCATATTTTTAATATGAGAATCATAAAATCATGTTTTATTCTGTGATTTTACTGGAGAACCATGACAAAATTTTCAATGCATCATGGCTCATACTTGAAAAGATCAAAACCCAAATGAATATTACATGTTTTGCTGTCTTTACCAGTGTACTGCAACTCCGGTAAATGCTAATGGTACTTACCACAGGTTGAAAGAAGGTTGGTCATCCAGCAAGAATCTTTGAAAAATTAAGTGTAATTAATAGTTTGACAATTACATGAAATATATATTTACACAGGCATATGGGCATAATGAAAGGGGGAAAAATTTCTGAATTAATTCAGCATACCTACTCGGCATGTGTTATCTATGAGTTTTATTTAGTACTGAAATTGTATTTATGCTCATTTCATGTCCATTATGGACAAAATTGTATTACTGCCCCAGAGCAAGTATTTTACCTTTGATATTATTGGGAAACAGAACAAACCAATGCTGAATAATATGGAATTGCAGGTCTTAAGTCTTCTGATCATGCAAAAATATCAAAAGGTATTGATGTGGTACTGTTTTGCTGGATGCTGTTAAAACCTGAAGATTAACAAATAAGTCCCCCCAGATTTTCAGCCAAAACAAAACTTTAATATTTGCACTCAGTATTTGAAAGCCTAAATATTTAAAAGCTCTTCAGAATAATTAAACAGAAACATATTTTCTTTCATTTTAAACATAAAAGAGTTTGTTTTGATAGCCACAAGAATAAAGAAAGTGAGAAATGGCTTTAAAGAATGATTTTTTAAATATTATTGTCATATTCAAGATGCCAAAAATAAAGTGACCGTAGCCTTCCTTACTGAGGTAAGTTAATGTTTATCACTATTTTTTATGACAACAGATTTCCTGTTAAAAAAATTATAATTTCTGCCTGCTCAAAAAGAATCAGGCTTAAAAATGCCAGTAGAATTGATTTAACATCCCTCTTAAAAATCCATTCAACAGTATACTTGTACTAAGCTACTAAATCAGTATTTATGAAACTATCTCTGTTCAGTTGAATATAATGACTATATTTTCAATCAAAAAAGATGAGTAACTAAATGTTTTGCATCAAATGGGAAAAACCTGAGGGAGCAAATGGAACTCACCCGCCCTGTGGAGTTCCATAGTGGGTTTGGTGAAATTCTAGGGCAAACACACTGGTAATAGAGAGGGATGCAGCAGAATAGTTGCACAGCGTATTCACTACTCTCCTATCCCTCAGGAATTCTTCCTTGGAAATAGTAAAATTGTTTATAATACTGGACCATACAGGGCCAAAATAAGTGAATAACTTACCACACAGTTACTATTCCCTAGTCTCCAAATTTACTATAGTAACAGTGAATGAATTGGATTTTTTTGTGTTAGAGACTATAAGAACATGTTGTTCTTTTCTAACACCTTACAGATTCTCTATTTATTTCAGGAACTTACAGTATCCCCTGGAAGAAAATAAATCAGTAATTTATCAAACAAATATCAAGCAAAAAGTACTCTCAGAAATAGTCCCTTTTTTTCTCACCAGTATATTAGCAAGTTTCTAGAGCAGACCCAGAAGTTCCTCCATGAGATCTTAAAACATAGAACTGAAATAGATTTTTTGTCATCCCACCTACGCAAATCACACCCTCTACCCCCTTATTACAAAATTATCATCCTTTACATAAATGGGTCAAGCCTAACTTTAAAAGTTTTCTTTTACAGGCAATTCTCATAAAATCTCACTACTTCGGTGGTTACAAACTTGTCCTCAGCTGTACCCATTTCCACCTTAATTTAATTAATTTAATTTTCCTCTCTTTTCAAGTGTTAATAATGTCTTTCAATAAAGCTTCTGTTCCCTCATCTCACCTTCCCCTTACTCAATATATAACACACACAGAACATCTTTCCCTCTTTTTGCTACAAGGTACATTTTCCAACCATAAGAAAGCTCTTTTCTGCTTCTTTTACTGTGTCTGTTCCAGTCTAAAATAGCCTTTTAGGGAAAGAATTAGCTTTTCAGAATTGCAAAAATACTTTTTTCAGGGTCTTGTAAAGTGGTCAATTTGTCTTACTTTCTTCCACTCTTTGAAAGCCTGAAAATCTCTCCAGAAGTTTTGTGTATTATTATGGTCAGACTAATATGTTTTTAATTCCGTCCTATCAGTCATTATGGCCCCGTGCAGATTTGTTTTAAATTATAAGATTTACTGTATCATTGCTTTAATAATTCAGTAACAAGTTTTGTCCAAATCCTAGAGCATCGAAGTGAAAACCTCAAACCTTGGAAAAGACCTCCAACATCATCAAGTGCAACCTTGTCAACCAGACCATGTAACTGAGCCAATTATTTCTTAACTACTTCCAGGGATGGTGACTCCACCATGTCCCTGGGCAGCCTGTTCCAATGCTTGACTAGCCTTTTAGTGAAAAAAATCTTCCTGATATCCAACCTGGACTTCAACAAGGTCTCCCCCAAGCCTCCATTTCTCTAGGCTAAACATCCCCATACAACTCTCTAGACTCTTCACCAGCTTTATTGCCCAGTGAATTAGTTTCTACCTCCACAGGACTGAGAATTTTTTTTTTGGTCTTATTACTTTCTTTGTATTCAGAGTCCATGCATTTGTATCTTAGCATCACTGGGTGTCTTATCACTTGTTTCTGAGGTACTAGTTTCTAAACCTTCCAGTGTTCCCAAAGTGACTATTCCATGAGAAGTATATCCTCAAAAATCAAAACAGCAGCAAATACTCCATTTACTATTTTTCAAACTGATTTGGAAAGCAGGTTCTAAACATGTGCAAAGCAACAATCTGGTATAGAATCACAGAATGGTCTGAGTTGGAAAGGACCTAAAAGTTAATCTAGTCCTAATCCCCCTGTCATAGGGACACCTTCACCTTGACCAGGTTGCTCAGAGCCCCAGTCCAACCTGAACTTGGACTATTCCAGGGCAGCCACAGCTTCTCTAGGCAACCTGTGCCAAGGCCTCATCACCCTCAAAGGAAAGAAATTGTTTTCCTTATATCCAATCTAAGCCTAGTCTCTGCCAGTTTGAAGACATTCCCCCTTGTTCTGCCACTCCATGCTCTTGTAATTAGTCTCTCTCCAGACAAATTTCTTGTAGGCTCCTGTCAGGTATGCAACAAGAATTGACTGGGATAAAATTCACCAGTAATTATTAGTTTCATCTCCACACAGTCATGTCCATATGGGTAAGATCAGCCACTCACTAGCTTGAAAATGATATCTAAGCTGAAGACAGCATTAAGATAGCATGTTCATTAGTCAGTAAGCACTTTAACTTACTGTCATCCTAATTATTTTAAGTAGCTTGAAATGTATCTAATCAAAGTTAGAAGCATTTCCTCCTTTTTAATGTTAAAAGCATTACTGACCAATATAATTGCTTAGGATTTGGAAAAAGCATAATACTGTAAGTGGAAAGCAATACCATAATAATAAAGTAAATCAAATTTGCAAAAAAAAAATTAGAAAGTAAAATATGAATAAGAGAAAACAGTAATCTGGAAATATAAAAGCAGACAGAGAGAATATGAAATGTATGTAGGTACAATTGAAGATGTTCAGAATTTGCCAGGCATTTCCTGATAAGAGGAAGGTGCCTTTTATGCCAATGCAGTTGAATATCCAGAAATGTCACAATGGGAAGAGATTGGAAGAGCAAAAACAACTTATCAGCTATCTTTAAGTCTTGATTTTTTATGCTGCATTCTTATTTTAAGAAATTCTCACCCATAATAGTACATCAAGGTAGCTGTTGTCAACATGAGCGACTTCCATTGCATTTTTATCTTTACTGGGGTTGTCTTATTACTAAATCAACTTAAAAATGCACCTTGTTATTAACCAAAACCCATTCTATGACATAATTCAAACATTCTCCCTGAGGAAAAATATCATGTTTCTTCTTTTGAACTTTTCTAAGTGAAGGTTAATATAAAATAATCCTTATAAAATAAGAGAAATAAGTTAAATGCTAAAGCAGTCTCGTAACTCTGAGTGCCATTTATGCTTCTGCCCCAACAGTGTCTCAAATGAAAAGTTCACATTATAGATATGTGATCCTCTGTAAAATCAATGCTGTGTGGTGAAATATGAAGCTAAAACAATTAAATGTATGTTCTAAAATGTCATTCTGATTCTACTGGTCTTTTCATAGTCTGCAATGATTCATCTTAAAATAAAAAAAAATACATATCATGTTTCTGACTTCATATCAGTCTGAACTTCATCAAAGGAGACAAATACAGCAGGAAAACACATAATTTAATGATTGTTTTATAAGGAACCTTTCTAAATTCCAGGAAAAAATGGAGAAATGGACATTTTTTTCTGCCAGTTTAAAAAAATATATTTTTTTTACATATGCACCATTCATAAATAAAGATATTGTCATTAAAAATATTATTTAGACAAAATGAAAAGGAAAGAAGGGAAGGGAAGGGAAGGGAAGGGAAGGGAAGGGAAGGGAAGGGAAGGGAAGGGAAGGGAAGGGAAGGGAAGGGAAGGGAAGGGAAGGGAAGGGAAGGGAAGGGAAGGGAAGGGAAGTCTTTCCAGATAAAACTTTTATTTTTATGAACCAGAGGAAAAAAAAAGAATTCATTTTCAGGATTTTTCTTGTCCTTTTTTGCCCACTGCTCTTGAAGAAAATAAAAGAAGGAAGAAAAAGTGAAAAATTTAAGTATGTTTTCTCTTAAAATAAAATTTCCGTCTGCCAGACAGCCATTTTGATTACAGTAACTATCAATAACAATATAAATTATGTATACCTATTAACTATTTCAGGTATCATGTGAAATATTTATCCAACAGCTTGGTATGAATTTTTCAAATCTTTTAAGAGCTATGTAAAGCAACATAGTTTTCCCCTTTTGATGTATTTTTACAGGATTTTAAAGGAATTAATATGGAAAGTGTTAATCATTCCACAAATTAAAATGACATCTCTTCAAATGTTAAGTGCTATTCTTTTTGGGCTGCATTTTCAGGGAATTAATTGGTTCTGTCAGAGGGCTGAAATGAAGCAGTAAACACATTCCAAGAGAATATTTATACTATTGTGGATAATATTTGTTTCTTAGAAAATAGGCATGGATTTTGTTCAGTATTTATTCCATAGGAAGAAGTTAACTATTATTTAGTCTTTGGATATCATTAACAGTGGTTGTAAATGCTTAGTTCTTGCATTTCTGAATATAAACTACAGTGACTCTTCAGCTACTTGTGCATACCTCTTTCCTTTGGCCACTCAGAATTAGGTTTTTTGTAGGTACAAGGTCAGACAGACATGATGCAATTTTACATAAACTACTGTGATAGTGGAATAGATTTTTAAAGTGAGTAATATTTGAGAAAGAAATGTTTACTGATTATATTGATATTTTTATATTTTTAATATTTTTATATTTTTAGCATTGTTTTGAATATAAAATGACTGCACAATGTAGTTTAAAAGTCCTTCAGATTCTTGGCAAGCAAAACCAGTGCCTCACAGCCCTAGCACTCCTGACCCAGACCCTTTGAAGACAGAATGTAGAAAGAAAACAACTGACAGCATTCTAACTTTCAAAATGAAAGGCTTTTTTCTTGGGAATGTGCTACAACGGATTCACCCAGGTACTTATAACGTATTCTTTTAACAATAGAAGATACTAATCACAATGAATGATTCTTTTAACAATAGAAGATGCTAATCACAATGAATGATTCTTTTAACAATAGAAGATGCTAATCACAATGAATGAAATAGACTGAAGAAAACAAACAGTAATAAAAATCAGTGTGAAACTAAAAAATGTGTTACCTTTGTTGAGCATTTCAGTACTACCTCGAGGGAGAGAAAGAAGTGTCAGTGGAAACACAGAAAATGAGCATACACATGCAAAATTTAGTTTTACCCATTCATGTGGATGAGACTTAAAAAAAAGGAGTAGGTTTTCCCAAAGCACAGAAACAACTTAATTCAAACAGATGTGTCCTACTTACAGTGTACGCTGTCTCCATCCCACATCAACAGAATTAGGCTGTGAAAAACTAGTTAATTTTGAAACAAATTTACCTTTTAAAAGCAAATATTCCTGTTGCTTCTCACTGAGTTGTGCATGAACAGAACTGGGCCAGTGATTTATTTTTTGTGCACAATGGCTGAGACCCTGAGATCCTTTGAAATGCTAAGTGATTTCCCTTTAATTCAAAAATGAGAGAGTAGACAGACCCCGTTGTTTGCCCAGTCCTGGCTGGCTCAGGCTTTGTTGCAAAACTTTCATACCTTTCCAGGTGTCTCAAAGTACCTAAAGAAATTTTGAAAAGACTCTAACCTGAGTTCATACTTTTTATGATCTTAGGGAAAATTTTATCTTCAATATGATTCTGAAAGAGATTTAATTTTGGGATTTTATAAAGCCACTTCTAAAGGATGAAGATATTATTAGTTATCTAAACTGTTAGGAAAATCACCAAAGTTGTTCTAGGGTGAAAAGCTGGGTTATTTCCACCCCTTAAAAATAATATTTGGACAAATATTAAAAATAATATTTGTCCAATATCAAAGTTGATGTGTGATGTAGAAAATGGAAATAAACATTGTTATTAACAGAGAATTCCAATGCAACTAGTTTAGGAAACCATGTATTGTCTGTAAATTCTACCTAAAAGTTAACAGCAGTGCCTGAAGCAACTCAAAATTTTTTCTTCTTCACATATTCACTCCCCTGTTTTAAAATTGTTGTTTTTGCAAACGACAAAATCAGAAGAAAAAAACTGGATAGGAGCAGAAGGATTTTTGTGCTTTAACTGCTGCAGAATCTTCAACACTTAGGTAAGGATTTGATTTTTTTAAGAAGAAATTCTGGGTCATTAGTCTAATGTTCCCCAAAATTTCCAGTTTTATGTTCAAAATAGAAAAAATGATTTATTTTTAAAGGTTAAATGTGTCAACATGTCTCCTACTATAAGAATTGCATAGGAAAGCAATGAAAGCAGAAGGAAACTGTGGTAGCAGCAACAGAGAGAGAAGTCTGTAATAGATAAGGAGATAAAAAGGGTGGCATCGTGTTAGACACAAGCAGATTATTAAAAGAGATCAGATGGCCCAGGAGCCTGAAGATTTGATAAGCAGATTTTCATCTCTGTTTCTGGGCTCAGGATCTCACTTTTTTCCTTTTTTTTTTTTTTTGTCTACTAACATTTGGACAGTATGTTGCAGAATGAGAAAACAGGAGAGCACCTGGGCAAGAGATTCCCCCTGATTTGGTCTCATGCAGATCCAGGCAGCACTTTTGGGGAGGTGGCAGCAGGGGAATGGCTTCGTGCCGCGTGGCTGGGAAGGCAGACCTGTGCTAAGAATAAACTATTATAAAATTACAACAATTACAATAGAGATATAACCTTCTGTGAAAGTCACAATGCTATATTTTTTAAATGTTATTTTCAGAGAGATAACTTAATAAGGAAGATAAATGTGTGTTCTAAATGGTGTAATTTTCTGTACATTTGGTGGAGAGCACTCACTGTCTGAGACAGGCAACATTAAAAAGGTACCTTTACTGTCTAGCTATGAGCCCAGTAGTCTAATAGTCATTAGACTAGAATTGCTTAGTTCTAATTGTTAATTTGATGTATATCTGATTTCTCCCTCCTTTATTATAGATAAATCTTTACCATTTTCTGTTCCCAAACCACAGACATCAGTTTTTAGGAAACTTAGCTCTTCACAGACCTAAAACCCATAAGTACAAGTCCTGTAATAGAAATAACAAACAAACAAAAATTCAGCACTGGTGAAATATGTGGCTACAAATGTTGTTACACCATGTCAAATAGGGACATTGCTTGGTGTCTGCATGCTAATCTCAAGATTATTTTTTTTATACAGTACAAACTCTCTGCAATTCAAAGACTCTGCTTTACCTCTTAAAGATTTGTTCCTGAAATACACATGTGCTAAGGAAAGGTAGACCATGGTTTCCTTTCCATGGTATAGGATTGAGAGGCATCTCCACAATTTAATCTTGTTTAAAAAAGAGAATCAACTAAATTTTCCTGAAGAAAGTGGTATGTTTGTTTCTGTCTCTCTGTAGGTGTAGGAATACTTGTGGACATCATAGAATCACAGAACATCAGAATGGGCTGGAAGGGACCTGAAATATCATCTATTTCCAGCCTGTTGCCATAGACAGGGACACCTTCCACTGGACCAGGTTGCTCAGAGCTCCATCCAACCTGACCTTAAACACTCTGTTTATCTTTCTGTGGTCATGTCCTTGTGTTTATGTATGGAGTTGATATTTAAAATTCCTCAAATGCATGTAACAGCTCAATTATTAAGAAACAGATATAAGAACCCCAATGTCTATCCAATAGTTATTTTTCCAGTAATTTGCTTAAGGAAGAAACAAAGGGCACAGTCAATAGTTATTAAACAAATAAAACATGAGTAGATCACATGAAGAATATCCAAGGACTCATCTTACAAACATAAGAACCTTTACTAGGCAAAATCAAGGAGGTCAACTATTGTGAATCCATTGTCATGGAAACAGCTGGGAAGCCAGAGGTCTCATTTCAGTACATAAACTTCACTGACATGACAGCTTAAGTATACTTTTAGAATGTCATATATTTAATTTCCTAGTAAGTACATTTAATTGCCAACCTTCAAGAAAGTGCTTTCAGTAATTTCTTTTCAAAAAAATATTTGCATTTGTGTTTGAAAGCAACTGAATTGAATAAAGCATAGACTTTGGACTTTCAAGACTTTTTTCTCTTTTTTTTTTTTTAAGAAATAATCAGCCTGATGCACTTTTTTTTTTTTTGATCAAAACATTTTCCCAGCCCAGTTAAATAATAATCTGTATTTTGAGATCATCATAGCAGGTAGCATCAGTGCCCCTTTTAGCTTGTTATGAACATAACATATTTTAATATACTAGACTGATTAAATGTATAGGAATGACAAACAGGAGCAAAATCATTAGAAATTCACTACCACTACACTAAACACTGGTCTTTCTAGCACAGTTCTCTGTCTCCAGCAGTCACAAACTACCACCATACTTAAATATTTAGGAGATACTTAGAAGAACAATGTTAGGCTGTGTTTCCATGCCCACACATGCTTCAGCACCCATAAGAAATGCAGGGAGAGAAGGACTGATTCCTTAATTTCTCTGGGTCTTTGTGAAGACCCCACTGAGCACAAGAACAGCAGGACCAGCAGTTTCTGTAGGTCTTCTCTTGTACCACCTTTCCTGCAGCAGGAAGAATCAAACACAGCTGCTGAAACCTTTCTCCATCAGGAATCACCACTATTTTTATTGCCAACCTCCACAGTCATGAACACCTGGACTTATTATCCTTCAGCAGTATCCAAAAACATGGGTTATAGCAGCAACTTCAGTGCATGTAATTCACACTATAGAGAGAGACAGCAATTGCCACCATCAGACACTCCCTCACTTCTCTGCACAGAAGGACTCTGGGAGAACAGGAAGAGTCACTCCCAGAACTTTGAAATGGGCAAAAAAGAATGTGTCATACACTGAGCCAATAATCCATAAAGAGTTCAATTAACATCAAGTTATCAAAATTGAGAAACCCTTAGTAATAATGTTAGTTACAATTATTTCTGTTTTTCAAAAGACCTTCCTTCTATCCAACTCTTTCCCCTGGAAATTTGCTCATACTTCTGATGTCCCTCTGCATCCTAACCCATTTAGCATCACCCTTCTCCAAAACTTGTGGTGTAAAGCAGAATTTGTGACAATCTATGGTTCCCACCTAGGTCTTTGTCATGAGGAACTGTAGTATTTGTGCTGGGGTTTCCTTCTTCTCAGTCTTGGACTATTTCTCACCCAAACTCTCCCTTGCCCCTGCTCTTAGGGAAGGGGTAAAGTCTGAATCTAGAGCCCCCCATATTTTTGGGGCTGTTTATCCCACACGGACTTCCTCCTGCACCCCGGTCAGGCCAAGCACAATCCAGCCAATCTCTCAAAAATTCTGGAAAGTGAGTTTCAAATTAAACTCTGACCAGCTCCAAAATGTTCTGCAATTTGGTGAATAATTGTTTGGCATTCACCTCATCTGCTAGCTTCATGATCCTATAAATCTGAGACTATGCCTCTTAGCCTTCTCCTCTCGAAGCAAAGATCTTTCAGTCTCACAGTTTAAAACTGTTCCATCCTTTTGATCACAATCATTGCTCTTATACTTTCCTGTATTTTCTCTCTACCTTCATAAGCCCCTGAGACCAGAACTGTAAGTGGTTCTCAAGATGAGAATCTTCATGGCATGAAATCACAGAGAAAATATTCAAGGAAAATTTCACTGAGAGCTGGGTATTTTTTGGGTTTTCTTCTGATTTTAATTTTGTCTTTTTACACAATAAGAGTAAGCAAATAATGCCACAGCTAATTCAGTTTGGAACAAGCTAAGTATTGCACAAATCGATAGGAAAAAGGCCTGTAAATTACTTAGTCCTAAGTCCAATTTCAATAGCAGCTCCAAAGCAAGCATCCAGCTGATATGACTATAAATTTAGCTTAAGGTGTGTGGTTTCCCAGCACACTGAAATGGCCCCATTAACACTGTGGTGACATATGGAGAACTGGACAATATTGGCAACTGCAAGTACACCTACATATTTTCCCTAGGAGAGAGATGGAGCATCTGGGCTCCTGGAGAAGTGGTTAAACTTCTTCCCAATTCAACTGGCATTTTCACAAATGCCTGAACATTGTCTGATTATGTGCAAAACCAGATACCCTTAGGAAAACACTAGATTAATCACTACTCAAATACAATTGTAAATCATAGTAGAGTTGCAGCTGCTCACTTGCACCTATAAGGAAGAACAGGATATTGCACAAAATACCCAAGACAAAAACAAGACACAAACGTCTCTGCAAGAGAAATGCATTTCTGAGCCAGAGGTCCAAAATCTATACCCACTGTCATACTGCAATTTCTGCATAATCTGCTTTTTTTGAGGTTTCAGAGCTTTGCCAGGGTATGTAGGTAAGGAGACAGCTTTCTGGGGATGATTCCTTAGAAAATGGGGTTCTTTAGTCCCACCTTGCATCTCTTACTCATCAAAACTCTGCAATCTTTCACTCTGTTGAATTTTCTTGAGTGCTGTCTTTGCAGAGTTTGTTTAGGAATCCAGAGGGAATTCTATACAGATTTCTAAAAATGAATGTCCTGAACCAGTAAATCTTACCCCATTTTCATGTACATTAAGTTCATTAGCTGGCTAACACAGTTTTCTAGGCTTACCTCTTTCCCTCAAATTTCCTAAGATTCTTTCGCTTTACCAATGTCTTCAATCTTTATTCTGTCTGCACAGATGACATTAACAAGACCAGAAGTCATGGAAGCCAAATTCATTATCACAGATGATTCATTGTTTTCTTTTTTTATATTCTCTGTTTTTATTGTTTTATAAATAGCTCATTGTCTTTTATGTGAGTCTATATTTAAATGCTCACTTTAGTAATGCCTGTTTCAATAATATGATGAGTTTTTAGTGAGAGCTCTGGATGCAAACTACAACAACACAGCAAAAGAAACATTTATAATAACTCCAGGGATTCAATAGCCTTGATTTCCTGGGTGTAAAAAGTAATCATAAAACACCTGTTGCCAGATACCATTATGAATAACTGCAATATTCCTTGTACTGGCATTTTATTACTAGATTGTTTCTTGGAATAGCCCTTCAGCATCTTTCTATCAGCATCAGCACAGACTTGATTAATTTCAAGGCTGCCTGTCACAGAGTAGTTGATGGTTGAGGACACAGCTGGGCAATTGTATCTTTCTAACATTTTAATATAACCAGACTTGCCATTAGATTGCATTTGGCCTTCAGTAACATTCAGTGAGAAATGTCTTTGGGGTATCTGTTTTACAGACTTATTAGAAAAAAAATTGCCTTTTTATGCTTACCAGGTTGTGTAGGTTGTGTAGCACTGCTTTTGAGTGACCATTAAGATGTGACAGGATGTTCTGCAAACCATGGAAAATAAATCAACTAAAAAGTGAAAATCTATAAGAGAGAAATGTTCCTGAAGAGTTTTGTGCCACATCCTCTCTTACATTTTATTTTTTACTAATTATTGCCTATACCTGTCAGAACAAAAAGCAGGGGTAGCCAGATAGGACAGGTTTAAATGATAAAAGACTACACAGAAACTGAAAGATGCAAGTATCCTGGTTTTCTTAGCTTTTATCAGAAAAACTGATGGAATCATTTTTCAAGATGGAATCACGGTTCTTCAGAAAATGAACTACATGATGAAATCTTCCATTCTGCATTGAAATTCATGTAAAAGAACAACATTTCTGCACAGAAAACTAGCAAACTATGCTCTATTTGATTGAATATTTTTTCCACATCTTGTGACACAAACAGTTGAAGAATGCAGATGAAGTCCAATCATATCTATAGTTCTTTGTGAGGATTGATTTCACATTGATTAAGATATTTTTTAAGAGTTAGACTATATGCAGAGAACTAAAAATCCTAAAACTCTCATAATAGGGTTGGGGAGTAGATAACCAGAGAGCTGCAGTGGGAAGAAATGACTGGAAACATACTGAAGTTTATAACAAATTAAACTTTTTCATTATAATCATTAATTGTCAAATTCTTCGATTTGTCTTTATCCAGCCTTTGTAAAAGGACATTCTTTGAAAAAAATCCCAACAACTTTTAGCCTGTAGCCTTACAAGGTGTTGCTAAACAGAACAAGTGGAAATTATCTTTGACAGAGCACTGTAACTGAGATTTATTGCCTTGACTTTATTGTACTCATGATAATCCTCATTTTTTTAGGCCCTGAAAGAACACCAAAAACTAAACCTACGCAATGGAAAAAGAGCTTTCCCAGAAGTGTAAGATTTTTAATTGGAAGATAAGGTGTATTGGATGGATCTACCATCCCAGTGAAAGACACAAAGAGATAGCAAAGCAATAATCTTTTATCACACCCATGGATATGACTTTTTTGCCTCTCTGGTCTGCTCCTGCATTGGCTACTGATGCAGATCATGACATGAGATTTGACACAGCACTCCTCAGAGAGTTTGTCAAGAAGCTTCTGCAATGTGAGCTGTCTATTTGCCAGCCTTTCCCCCTCTTCTCCTCATCAAGTATTCATTTTTCAGAGTAGTTATGACAGATGTAAAGAGGGAGAATATATGGGGAATATCATGTTGCTGTCACTAACGCTGGGCATCATGTCATGCCTGAGAGAATTGTGCTATGCTATGTTAAGAGGAAAATGTGCACCCAGGTTTTTGCTTGTAATCTTGGTTTTTTAATAAAAATCATCAATCCTGTCTTAAAAAACTATTATGTGAAATAGGACAGTATGCAAAACTTCCTGACTTACATTAGTATTCCAGATATGGATCAGATGAGGAGTATTAACTGAAATGAAATAAAAAATGATGATATACTCTTTTTCATAATGCATGAAATACTAGAGTAGAAAAGGAATTTATTGACTAGGAGCTATAGAACAAGCACAGGAAAATATTTTTCATGTCATTCTCATGTTAATTGTCTAATTAATTGCTCCAGAATCTTGCAGCTCAAAAGCTCTGGACTAAATTAATTGAAGATAAAAATATCCATCAAGCACTCACTCCTACACAGATTTAGGATAGCCAGGAGATTGAAGAGAAAAAAAAATTAATGGGGACAGTGTCTGAGAGATGGACTTTCATTATTGGTTTAGAATATTGTCTCCAAGTTTCTACAGAGCAAGAGCTAAGACAAACACACAGTGTTCAAGCATACAGTGATTAAATAGGTGTCACACATATGTTTGCTGTCAATACTATTTCTAGTATATCAAATTGCATATTGAAGCCACACAAATACATTTCCAAATATTATAGTTTGGGTATTTTTTATTCATCAAAGAGATTAATAATTATCATCTTGATTCCAACAAAAGAAAACAAGAACTTTAACTTTGGTTTGGGTTAACATTGGTTGCTGTCATAATATATAAGAGTGTAAAACAAAGTATCAAGTTAAAATACTTCTTTTGAATTATTATACAGATATCAAGGATAATGAAAATATTGATAAAAATAATGAATACTAAAACTGGAGGTGCTCTTTTGCTTTCTTAGTTGTCTTGCTGCTGCTTAGAAGCAGATTTTTTTCAAGTGTGAATGGAGGCTGACTTTTCCTGATTGCCTGGGCATCCAAAGGCTATGGATGCTGTGGATACTATGGAATACTTTTACTTTCATAGCAGTTGTATGATGAGGACTTCACCAAGAGCTGCATTTCCCTGTTGGAGAGCTGCATAAACTTTGGAAATACTAATTTGGCTGTATCAAGTACAGATACTTGTTAAAGTGTGGAGCTCTTTTAAGTTATATAGATCATGGTTTTTCCATTGGTGGCTGTAGTTTAAAAGGATGAAATAATCTTGTTCTTTTCTTACTTAAACTATTGTAGATTTTAAAATTCTAATTTTTTGGATTGCTAAAAGAAAGTAGGAAAACATTCTAAGTATTTCCTAGTTGAAATGTGAGGTTACATTATAGAGAAAGCTATAGGGAAAACTACCAAGAACAGCCTAATTTCCCCATAGGATCATCACTCATCTGTTCAGTTCCTCTCATGGAAGTTGTCAAAAATCATAGCAATATAAAATCTGATGTGCTACCCTGAAATTTCTGGTTGATTCCTTTTTGTTTGTTCATTGCTCTATTTCTGAACAGTAAAAGACTGCACAAATGTTATTTATTTAATGTAATTTTCTTATTTCATTTCATCAGAATAGCCCCTGTAACCTAAAACTGAATGCAATGATTATCAGTGGGCTGCTAAATACTAATTAAAATATATTGCTGTTTATCTCATCCTCCCACATTTCTTCTGCCTGTACAGTAGTTTTAGGTTAAAGCCTTCCCAATATTTCTATAGAACATACGGTCAATCTTAGAGATTTATTCCTGGCACTTAGGAAGAGTTTGCATAAGAGGTACCCAGCAAAAGAAGATATTTACACTTTTATCCACATTCTAAAGCAAGGACACTGCAACATCAGCTACTATACAAAATTTGTTAATTAAATTATTAAAAGAAACACATTTTTATTCACAAACAGAATCCTTATCCTGATGGCACTTCAGGTTTGAATTTCATTTTAAACACAGGTAAAAGAGACAGAAACAGAATGATGAAACAACACTAATTCTCAGCACTACATGGGTAGATCACGAGCTATCTGCACACATGGTCTGTCTTTAATCCAGCCCTGCAACACCCACTCATATTATTCTCTGTAAGAAAGCCAGTCAAGCCAGCCACTGAAGCAGAAAATTGTACACTTTTTTGTAAGACTATTGCCTGCAAGCATTTACTAAAAACAAACACTATGCAATCATACCTCAGGTGTTGATCAGCAGCTCTGTCACCAATGCAAGAATTCTTCACATTTGTTGTATTCACTTTTCTGCACTTTTAAATGCTGTTGCCTTGGATTACTGTAAATTATAGAGATAGTTAGTAACACACTTTGCTTTTTCTTCTTCCTGTACCTGACTGACCACAACCAGTAAGAATATTAATTTTTCTGTGTGTCTGAAGTTATTGACAGAAGTCACAATGAAAGCAAGTGCCAGCAATGTCCTAGTACTTTCCGTATGCTTGATGCAGAAACCTTGATTAAATTGGCTTTTCCATACAATTACATTTGATATAAGTCTATACTCCACTTATGTATTTGAATGTATACTCTTTATTTTTTTCATAGCTCTTTAGGCAAACTTGCCATTGAAATGAGCCATTTATACCAAAGGATATAAAGTAGACTACCTTCTTTCCCAGCAATTGTTTATTTAGTCCATTTCCTAAGGCAGATTCCTGAGGCAATAAAGGCAATCATGATTTACTTTCAACACAGATATTGGATATTTGAAATGTACAATATTCTATGTACTACCAAGCTATTTATCAATGACATAATATTTTAGTATTATTTGCTCTGGATTGTTTTTCTCCAATAAAATTCTGTTTAATTATTATAAATAGCTAATCTAAAAGTCAACAAATAACTTGAAAGGGTGCACTGACGAATGCATTATTTACACAGCATAGGCAGCAAATCTACAACAACTATGTTAATTCTAAGAATTAGTTGCTTTTATTCTTAGAAAATACTATTGTGTGAAAGTTTCCTATTTGAAATATGCACTTGTAAGAATCAGCTCTATACCAGAAGTTCCTTCTTTTATAGGTTTCAGCTAATAGTAAGAAAAAAGTTCCCATTTATTTCTGTGTGGTTACAGCTAATGATTTCTGGAACCAAATCACTAATGCGAGGCTTAAAATAGATGTGTTCCCCCATAAAGGACACCAAGAATTTCTAATATTTCTGCATTTGATGTTTTCTGTTTAAAATGTGTATAAAATGATGACACAGAACTCAACTCCGTGTCTAAGGGAAAAATGGCAGCAGCTGATCTACAAAAAGGAGGTATGAATAAGCTGTGTATTTTTCACTATATATATTTGCATATAAAATTGGCCTTATATATTTATCTTTATATCATTTGCATTAGCCTGATCTCAAGATAATTAAGCTGAGAACGGGACTTTCACTCTTTGCCAGTTGTATGGAAACAGCAAAGCCTGACACTGCAGAAAATTCCTGGGAAGCACAAAAGAACCTAGATTACACACTATGTGAGAACAGGAAAGGCATCCATCGAAAGCCTGCAAACCTTGAGGAAACTAACAAATTGATGTGTTTATTACAGGCTGATGGATTCATTACAGGCCTGCAACCAGGTTGTGTGCAAAGGACTGTACAGAGAGTCTAAGTTACTGTCCTATAACTCTGCAATAAACAGATTCATTTTGCTCTCAGCTTGTGAGTCTCATTTTCACAGTGTGAGCAAAAAGCCAGTGTGAGCAAAAAGACTAAAGACTGGCACATTATGGTACACTGAATTTAGCCTCTTTAATTTACATCACTCCTCTCCTTCACATTATGGAAAATGCCAGGTAAGTTTCTTGGGTAATGCTTTGCCACTGACTCTATTTGGTCATTGTCTGGCTTTAAGGACATTTTTTTTTGTTTTATGAATGCTCCAACACACACAAAATTTTAAGAATTCCTGTGAGGAAAAAAATCCCTGGAGCTCCCTATTACGCCATAACGGCCAAGAAGCATGGCATTTGAAAAAATCCTTGTTAGGTGCCTTCCATTTAATCTGTTTGGTTTGGACTCCTTCATGCCTTTGAAACTGAATCAACAGCAACTTCTCTGGCATGGGTGACTTTCCTGCTGTTTTGTTCTCCTAGCGCAGTTCCAGGAGACAAATGCCCTGATGCCCTTCTCCTGGGCAAATCAAAGTTTGTACACTTTCTTTGAGACAACCTTGTCCCTCTTACCCTCATAGAATGTACTTTTAAAGGTTCAATAACACTGTACTCTAAAATACCTTCCATTCCTAGTAGTAAGTCTCCAAATCTTACTGTAACTTTTATGGAGATTTTCAATTGAAATGAAGTATTGAAATCTATAAGTCTGCAGGCTTTTAGCTGTTCAAGTACTGATATGCCCTGTGGTACACAGATTTTTGTTTCCATTTCACAAGACAACAACATAAAAGCCATTGACTAAATGCTGGAGGTTTTTATTTATGTTCCATATGTAACAGAACATTTCCTGATCATATGGTTGCATTATTTCTAAACACTTTATTTCTTACAATACATAGTTCAAGTCTTTTTAGAGGAAAAGAGAGAGGTACATACTTTGAAGAATGGGATGGCAAAAGCTTGATCCTTTAAACTGTAGTTTTTGAGTTCAAATATGATAAAGATAACAAAAGAAAAAATTAATATGGAAATTGTGCCAGCAGTCTGGGGGAAGAATTGATGAGAATCTGGACTGTTCTCTCCTGGAAAATTTACATGAATAAAGCTTTTTTAATTCTACATCTATTTGGCTCTAGTTAGTGATGGGATGAATGCCTAAGAATGGTCAAGAAAAAATGTAAACACTTTGATTGAGTTCACTGCTGTCTTCTGCTAAGAAGGGAGATAACTAATACCTAAGGAAATTCATTGCTTGTCACTATGCAGGACCAGAAAAACTGAAGGATTGCCACTTTGAATTTTTTGTAAAACATTTTGTACAATTTTTGAACCATGCTGTCCTATGTGCTTTGTTCAACGGTGGTGTAGGAAAGCCTGTATAAATTAGAATGTGAATACTGAATCTAGATGCAACTACAGCCTATGGTCCCTAGTTATTGGACAGAAGCAAAATTTCTTACTTATGGGGGAAATATTGCATTTATGCCTATGTTTTTACATCAAAAAGACATGGACACAGCTGTGCAGCTGGAGCAGAAGTGAAACTAGAGAGCTGTTCTGGAGGGTATTCTTGGATACACATTTTGCATGTTACTTCTCATTCGCTCAAATGGAGAATGATTATGTGCCAATTTGGCACAAGCTTCTTCCTCTTCCCTTTTAGCTTGAGGGTTTTGGCCATTCTGGTGCATAAACATAGCCAAATATTATCCACTCTCCACCTCTGCTGGAACACTGCTTCCTTCAAATGGAATATTTACATCTATTGCTCTTCATTGGCATTTTCAATAATATGCCAGTATACCTTTCTACCTACACACATGAAAAAATATCAGAAAGCAATTTTTTTTCTTTTTACAAACAGAAGAAGCTAAACTTTTCTAACAGGAGTGCCTATACTGCCTTTCTTATTTTCTCCTGAGTAAAACAAAAGCACAATAAAAGGAAAGAAGGATTATCATGTAGTGTATTTCTGGTAAATTCTGTGTGATGATAGGATAGAATGCCATGGAATTAGGATTGACATAGCTTCCTAATGACACATATTCTGATAGTTATCGTTTCCAAAAATTTTTTTAACCTTCTAAGTGGTGATAGAGACATTTAATAAGCTTTTTCAATTACTATAATTTAGTACAATCAGGAAGGAAATTAAAAGCACAGATGCCCCATCCCTGGAAATGTCCAATACCAGGCTGGATGGAGCTTTGAGCACCCTGGTCTAGTGGAAAATGTTCCTGCCCATGGCAGGGGTGTTGGAATTGAATGATCTTTAAGGTCCCTTCCAACCAGACCATTCTACAATTCCATAATGTGTTGGGTACTAAAGAATGACAATTATCTGTTGCCTAAGATTTTGTAATTCTTATAGATAAATCGCATCATAATCTGTACCAATAACAAACATGTATAAGGGATATACCAGTGACCAAGTCACATATTTGACACAATGTTCTTAGTGAATATTTGAGAAGTTTATTTCCATGTCACTTCAGTTATCTTTTAAACCTAGTTGAATAATTTCTCTTGATGTTAAACATTCTATAGCCTCAAGTTTTAGACTTTTTGTGCATTTATTTAAACTGTAAGAAAAAAGAAGTTCACCATTAACTACAAGATAAAGTTAAAAGTACAAGTCCTGGTTTCAACTTCCAACCATGGACAGCAGTAAGTTACTGACTCCAGGATACTGGAGGCCATTGCTCTAGAACCTGGACAAAACTAGACCAAAATCAGCATGACTTTTTATGGGTTATTTCCTTGGGATTTGTTTTACATCACTTCCCATTTTTTTCCTGCATGATTTAAATCAGAAATGTAATCATAGTTTACATTTTGCTGCTTGACTTCTCCATTATGTAAAAAAAAATATACATTTATTATCTTCTTCTTTGTACCTTATATTGATATTGCAAAAAAGATTTGAAATATGGATGTTGAATAGCAGAAATTCGTGCAGCCTAAGGAAAAAGAAGTTAATTAAATTATCCTATAGACCTGCCTATAAAACCCTACCATAATGAAGTGTTTTTCCATAGTTAACAAATATATGCTATTTGATTGAAAATCCTGGTCCAAAAAGAATGAAAAAGATAAAATACCTAGAGTTGTGTTCTGTATTAGTACTTATTCTTTATACACTAAAATCCTCTAAGGGATAGATTTGTGGCTTGAAAATAGACTTACTAATGGCTTTCCAAATATTTTCTTTCATATACCCAGTCAAATGTGATGGCTTGGTTACATTTCTATGATATGCACCTCCATATGAATATATTTACTGTATATTATTACTGTACCCTGGGAAAACATAACAGAGTTACAAGAAAGCAAAAAGTACAATTTTTCTTGTAAGTAGCAAGGAACAATATTTTCAGAATGAAGATCATGTCAAATGTCATGCTTGTTCCATTCAGCCTTTGAAGGATCTGGCCATTAAGTTTTAAAAAATGTGGTTCAGTATGCATTTAGTAACCAAATTACCCAGGTTTAGAAATTGTCTGTCATTTCAAAAACATTTTTTGTTGGAAGAAGACAAATACTTTGCAAAATAGATCTTTGTTGGTAACTTTAAGGGAGACAGCTCTGTATCACTTATTATTTGTAACATCTTTGGAAGAATGACCTTGTGTACATAAATATTAGAACAATTTTATAATAAAACAAACTAAAAGAAACCCATAGCAAAGTGGCAGTGGCGAGGCACAGTAGTCAGACATTATGACTTGGTAAATTCAGACTGGGCATCAGAAAAGATTTTTAATAGTGGAATTGATTGTGCAGAAATGAGGAACTTCCATCCATGGATGCTGTCAAGGTTCACTAGACAAAGCCACTGTTGACGTAATCTAGGTTTGGATAGATCACCTCCACAGCACTCAGTCAGCTTTTCTATAACTCTACTGCTACTACATTTGTGATAATTTTAGGTCTTTCCTTCATAGCTGTGTACTGCTTGTTGTATTTACTTTCCTTTTCGAATCAATGGGAATAAATTGCTCGACAAAATAAGATCACAGAATACTCTGAGTTGGATGGGACCCACAAGGCTCATCAAGTCCAAACCTGAAGTGATAGGCTCATTTTTGGATTGAATCCACAACCTTGGCATGATTAACACTACACTCTAAGCAACTCTCACATATGCCTAATTTCTTTCAGCTGTTTAATTTAAGAAGGGTTGAACTGTACACTAGACTATACTGACTGCAAATATATCTTAGACTGAGAACTTAGGAGCTGATGGTATGCTTATGAAACTTATTCAGTGATTGCTTCAGGTAAATTCCACAATCAGTCTGGAAGGGGATGGAGCTTTAACTCCATCCTGATGAGAGTTCTTCATGATAAGTTTCACTCTAATTTTGCTGTAATTTTAACAATATCAGCAACACAATGCAGAAATAATACATCTCAAAAAAATAAAAATTATCTTTCTTTTGCTGTTGTCCAGCAGTTGAGTTTCCTAAAAACTTTTGAGAAGTTCCAGCCTGAGAGGTGAAATAAGAAATATTCCTTAGCCCATTGTCTTTGTCTCCAGTACCCTAAACTATACACATACCTTGACACGGGTTTCATCTTCATTTCTGCACACCCAAAATGCCAAAACTAACCTGCTAGATTTGAAGTAAGGAATCAAAAACCTTACGTGGTCCTCTGCAGAGAGAATAAAACAATATTAGCTACTTTTATTTTTTAGCTAGTAGAAGTATTAAAGGGACTCAACAAAGAACTTGAAAATAATAAATCCCCCAACCTTTAACTGAAATATGTTTACCTGTTCAATCATCTTACTGACATTCATTTAATTTAGCTTTGCTCCAAGGTACTTATTCTAGGCCAGGTTGAATTGCCTTGGTTTATTGTTTGGTTTTCAAAAGTCTGTTGTATATGCAAAAGCTTTAAAGGCACTTTGATGACAATGTGCTGCAAATTAGGCATTTGAACAAGTTAGCAGCTTGCACTTCAGAGGCAGGTTTTCTAGAATATGCATACACAGCTATGGAATCAAAAGGAACAATTATGGATAGAGCTGGTCACCAGAAAGCACAGTAGGTCACTTATGTCTGCAAATGAAGGGCACTCAAATGAAAATATATGACTGAAAAATAAAGAAAAATTAAGAAACTATGTTTTTCCATAGCAACTTAGTTAAAGATAATGAATCTGAAGCTGATGGAACTCTGCTGCTTAAGGGGACAGATACATCTTAGTTGTGCCTGTCAATATTTAGTTGATTGTTTTTACTACTACTAATAGCAAAGGACTGCTGAATTCTTCATGTTCATGTCTTCAGACCATGACAGTCATCTGCAAATACTATCACAATTGATTGAGATACATGATAATGTTTTCAATTGTATATTGTTTTGCAGTGAGCTTGTTATCCTAAACTTTAATGATCCGGTTGTGCTGGATTACTTAATCAATAGTAACTTTAGATGCCATGGTGCATTCAGAATACTACTGATATTTATATTATTTTGCTTGGAATGCTGTGTTCACCTTCCCTTGTCTCTCTTTGCATAAAAAAGAGGTAAATAATTACAGAAACGAGTTAATTTATTTGTGAAAGATAACATCTCTATTGTCTTCTCATTGGGATTTGATGCAGACTGAGTTAATGAGACATGCACTTCAGTCTTGTTTTTCTCCACCATATTAAAATGGTAGCTATTATAGACCTGTTTCCTTCCTTTTTTTTTTAGCAGTCACTCATCTTTGACATATCTTTTAAATTACAACACTTGTCTTTAGAATTCTCCATATTACTGTCCATTTGGAAGCTTCATTACTTTTTAAAGTCTTATTTTAACAAGTTTCTTGTTTTTAAAAGAATTAAATCTGCATGAGTAATTGATCCACCTAAAATTCATTCCTGCATTCTCTGACATGCTTCTGTTAACTGACAGGCTACATTGTATAGCTGTATTTTTTTACTTCATGTTTTCTTCATCTACTTAAAGCTATACCTTCTCTAGTCTTTATAGTGCTCACTCTGATCTGAGACAATTTGATACAATTTCTTATTTTAAATGATCAGTTAAGAGACTCAAAACTAGTATCTCACACAGAGAAGGTGAATTTCTTAGTGAACTAGTCTGGATTGAAATGTATTTAGCGTCTTTCTTCACTAATCTCCATTTTCTACCAAAAATGTATTAACCAAAGAACGAGAAACAAAATCTCTAGGAACTTCATGGGAAGATTGGATTGAGTTCTGAAAAAACCCTCTCAGAATATGAGTACATTTTATAGCTGCATTGGGTGTTCACAAGATGTCTTTCAAAACTACTAAAATGCACATCTTCTAGATTTCTTGCTAATGTTGATTTTAACCACCCTTTGAAGGCTGTGCTCCTTAGGGCAAAAAAAAACCAAAAAAACCCCAAAAACTTTCTAAAAAACTATACAGTTCCTGATTATCCAAGATTTAGGTACAACTAATTAGGATAATGGGAGTGCTATGAGGTTGGAATTCCACAAAACTGTGAAGACTCATTCAGCAAACAGCTGGATAAAAATCAACATTTAAATTGCTGCTGGATAAAAATTAACATTTAAAAAATCAGGTTTGCTTATTTTATTGTGTTTCAGCTTTGTGGCTCTTCATATTTCCTGATGGTATCATCGACAAAAGGACTGAAGGCAGAACTGAAGCTCAGTTTGTTTTTACAAATACAACTGTCTAAAATTAATGTAATAATTCTCACTGGGAAATCTATTCCCTATTCCACTACAAAGATAAATGTACATACCTGCATAGATCTTTGAGTTGCTTTGCTCAAATGACAATTTGATACAATTTCTCAAATGTCAGCCATATTTAAACATATAGAGATGACTGTCATGAACATGGACCACATATAAATGATTCAAAAGGCTTATAGAGTTAGATTTTAGGTACATCTTTAAGCATTTTTCCTTTGAAATCTTACAGTTTAGTAGTCTCTATTTTGAAGAAATTTATTAATTCTCCCGTGTCGGAAGGCTGTGGTGGAAAACCTGTGCTTTAAACAGAATATATTGACAGTAACTAGAAGAACATTGCAACATGTACACAACAGGAAAAAAAGTCCTTTTTCTTTTCCTCTTATTTTATATGGAGCCTGTATGACTAACATTACTCAGGGGTACCAAGGGTTACCCAAAACAGGGATCAAGAAATAAACAATTAGATCTTTTTCCACTGACAGAATCAATTTCCCATTTACTTTCTGGAAAACTAATTTTCTTCTACAAATAGCCTTTCAACAACTACCTTGGCCCACAAGGATTTCTTCTGAGGCCTGCTATTACATGCTTTTAACTTTGTTCACGGTGTTCTCTGCTTGGGATTTCTGGCAGACATCACAAGCTAACAGCCAAGTAGATCAGAATTTCATAAAAATGGAAAGCAAACACTTTGTGCAAGCACAGATATGTGGCTTTAACACACTGAGATATTTTTTTATCTCTTTTTGCTAGAGATTACTCCACTGGCCTTCTGGGTAGTCTGGCAGCTCATTTGGGAATGCTCACTTTTGCTGTAGTTAAAGGAGCTTTCTGGAGGCTGAAGTACCAAGGTCCATTTAACTGCACAATTAAAACACATCAAAGGTGAGGATTTCAGGAGACAATTGTTCTGATACAGAACTAAGGATTGGCAAGACAATTATGAATGACTACCTTCATTTTCTGCAGTCTGCAGGATGTTGAATTTCATCCATGCTGTAAGAAGTTTGTGCTAGGTTGTAGGAGTGTTTTATGTCTTGATCTGAGGATATCAGGTATCAAACACATATAGATTTTTCCCATGGTTAATTGGTTAATGTCTTCAAGACTCTGGAATTTTTTGTTTTGTTTGGTTGCTTGGTTTGTTTTCATTTGATTTCCTTCTTCTACTTAAATACATCTCACTTAAACTTCTGAAAAATAACTCAATGTTTCAATGTTTTTTCTCTGGAAGATATTTTGGTACTTAGAACAAGTCACTTTTCAATTTTTTTTTTGGTTCCAAGCAAGTTGAAAACTGTCTAGAGATTTTTTTCAGCTTTCAATTAACTTGTGTAGTTTTTCTTTTCACATCCATCACAATTTCTTCTCCCTTCTCAAATTTACAGACACAAACTTTACACATTTTAATCATATCTCAGGCAAACACTTTATTGAAGTAAGCTGATTGGTCTTGTCTAGTTAATATCACTCTTACGTTGTATATACAAGTGTATTTAAAAATTTATTTTGGCAACATCACAATAAAAACTTATAATCATACATAATTAAAATCATTGTTTTCAGAAGTAATTTTTAGAAATATTCATTTCTATAATGTTCTCTTATTTTATAAGGATAGTCCTCATAGTTGTTTACAGTGTATTAATTTTCATTTTATGTAAAATCCTACATCATCTGATTATATTTTCACATTGAAAATTGTTTCATGAAAGCTGTCCCTTATTAGTACTTGATTTAATAAACATGTCTTCTACTTACTGCCACTCTTTTTTTTACACATCAGCTCAGGAATATTTATCAATCAGGGAATGAGATTCTTTGATTCTTTCTAACTAGGCAAATAGATACTGATTCCGTACTTCATTACTAATGCCTAAAATGCAAGGAATCACTGGAACAGTGCTCTGGTTTGACAGCCCATTAGAAGTCATCACTATGACATATTCCAGGTGTCTGATTTAAAAAAACAACTCCTACTTTAGTAAGCCATGCTTTTTAAAAGGATTTAGATTCCTAATGGTGAAAACATGAATTTACTTGCTTTTTCAAAGATCTTTGGCAACTTTAGTTGCTCTGAATGTCTTACCAATTTAGATTTAAGTAAGATAAACTTGCTTAAATGCTATCTATTCACTCAGTTTAACAAGGATCTATTTATCTTCACTTGGGTTGAGTCCATCATTCTGATTTATATATTTCTAATAACTCAGTGGATAGCACGGAAAGACCCCCTCAGAAGGAAATGTCATCTTCCTATCATTATAGTTTGGATGTGCTTTTATGTATACAACTTCATATGAAAAATAACAAAACTATTTGGAAAATTTACACACAATAACATCTAAAATTAACCATATTTTCAGTAAAGTGTGTTTTTTCAGCACTTTTAAATCTGCTAAAAAAAAAAAAAACAGAAAGAGATATTGTTCCTCTTGAGACAAGTGAGGTGTTAATATCCAACTGTGAACTATTGTGAATCTCTGTTAGGCATCTGTGTACAGACTGCTAAAATATGTGAAATTATTATGTTTTTTCAGTGTTCTAAGTGCTTCTATCAAACTTTGTGATTGCAATTGCTCAAAAAACTCAGAAGATCTTCTACTTGCATATCATAAAGCATCTATTTTACATCTTGTCTGATATGCTTTTTGTGCTATTAAGGGAGCATGAAAATACATTTGCTCAGGGCCTATGGAGTTATCCCAGTTATAAGAGTCTATATTGCTACCCTGGTATTTTTGCCATAATTTTCGAACTTTATAACAACACTTGGAAAGAAAGAAGACTACATTTTCCATGACAAGTTTGTTGGAGAAATCATCTACCATATTTTTGAATCTTGTTAAGTCAAAAAAGTTTTGAAAAGGCTCCAGGTGAGATGTCACTGATAAAATTTATACCTTGGTTTCCTGGTGCTGCCATGGGTAAACAGTCCTGGGTTGGAGGATGAGGGCAGTGACCTCCTGGCACCTGGGCTGTCCCAGATTCTGGCTCCCACCTCGGAGCAGACCACACCTCTCCTCTTCCCTGCTAGTTTATGTTTAGTGACATGCTGCTGCTGTCACCTGTATTAATGAAGCTGAACACAGAAACAAGTGCAAAATGCTTTGTGCTACAATCAAATGTATTTCAGTGCACAGAATAGGATTTCTTCATCTATTATAATAAAAGTGCCTAAAAATACAGAGAATATTCTATTATTTTGCAATCATAAACATTTTGAAACAAACAGAACAAGGTCAAACACGATATTTTACATTCTTTTTAGTTAATATTTTTCTTTGAAATGCTCAATTTTCTCACTAAATTAATTGAAAAAATATTTCTTTTGTAGAAAAATGTATACTTCTAAAAGGCTGTGCATTGCACCTTACTCAACTAAACCAAATTTTAATGCCCACAGCAGATGCATTGTTAAACAGATTTTTTGTCATTTGAACAGAACGCACAGCAGTGGAGAGCAATGATTTTGTGAGGTAGCAAGGACACCCAAAAGATCAGTGAATGCAGCAGAGAAAATGATACATATTGTAGAGTGACAGCAACCAAGGACTATGTGGATTCTTTTCATTACAAAACAGTGTTGTTAGAGAGGACTTAATTCTGAATAGTTTTATTTGTTGAGATTTGCAAGAGAATGAGTAGGTTGCAAGGTTTTTTCTCACTCATCTACAACTATCGCCTTTTGAAAGTAAATAATGTTAAATATGTCTTGTTTAAATGCTTCTACTATCTCTGTTTTAGTTGAAAACATTATTTATGGAAATAACCCAATGTTCCCTAAATTCTGCTTTAAAAGACTGCTTGCTCACTAATTCAAGATGGTGCTTTTCTTGTAACACTTCTGAAAAACAGATTTAGTAACTCTTTTAATCTGCTATTTCTATGTTCTCTCTTCCATATGGTCTCATGGATCCATTGCTTCTCTCCTCCTCAGAACTTCCATGAATTTCGCTTCTGATCTCAGGCTCAAAAACATTTTTAAATACCATACCCAGAACTATACTGCCCCTACAGTGTGTCTTCCTCTACAGCTAGCAAATAACAGTATATCATTTTTCTCTCTGAATAAATCAAGATTTATACTCTGCATTCTGGAATTTACATTCAAAACAGGAAGAGTTATTTTTGGTGAGCTAGAAAAAAAATGGAAGAGCTCTGGAGTGATCCAGTTTACATTAGCCACTGAACTATTTTGGAAATACTCCAGATTTAGGGAAGCTCTAAGATACTGTAATGAATCTTCATTTCCACTGCTTGTGTTCTCTCAAGAAAAGCAGCAAAAAAATCCCTCAGTCAAGAGCACACATCTTCTCTGAACAGAATAAAAAGTGCTATGAATAAAAAAAATATTTGTGACAGAGATGGACTTGAAGCCTAAAGCATGGAAAGAATATTTGATCTATACAGTTTATAACAAAAAAGCAAGGATTGAAATCCTACCCTACTGATAGCAATGTCAAAACTCCCATTTTCCTTTACTAGCCAGGTTTTTACATGAAGGCTTTTAAGGAGGAAAAATGTATTTGTTTAGGTTCTCTTTTGGGGGCACTGGAACAACACTGCCAGTAATTTCCCAGCAACATTTTTAACTTAAGTCCTTGCTGCAAGGTTAACATTTGAATCCAAGAAGGCAGGGGTTTGTTCAGTTTGCATTTGAATTTGTCTATTTTGCATTTTGTCTTTTAAAGACAGATCTGCATTCTGCAGAGCTTTACACACACTTAGCATTTTGGGGTAAAAACTGTGGTTCTGACTCATTTCTGACAACAGAATGGCCCTACTCTCCCTTCAGCATCAAGCTCTTCTGGGGTCCTTGCCTTCAGCTTCATCCCATGCCTTCTGCATTCATGGAAGAAGCTGGTGAGCATTTCAATGAGTCATTTTCTGTTTAAGGAACAGGAAAGATGCAGAAGCATCTCTTGAAATATTTTTCTTTCCTTAGCTCCCACAGCTCCATGGTGGGCGTTATCTGTTGCTGTCACAGATGCACAAGAACATGGATGTCAAGGTGCCGGGAGCAGGACACCTGTAGAAAAAACACACTTGATCAAAAAAGTTGTCTCAGTTATCCAGCCACATTAGACCATGAAGCCATTTTCTCTAATCTCTTTTCTTATTCTTAGTACACAAACTGAAGAATAAAGCCAAGACATTTATTAGCATGTGTGCTAACATGCTAATAACATTCTCTGAACAGAGAGAGACATAATTTTCTCTACAAGGTTTTTCCTGGGGAAGGCAGTGAGAAGCTCAGAGAAGAAAACAATTCTTATCTCTACTTGCTGCTTCTGTTGTTTGGCACATGTAGAATGTGTTATGGAGATTGTTTACCAAAAGGGATTTGGTTATTAGACACCAGTGAAGATTGTTTTGTTTCCTTAGCCAACTGGGCCAAAGCTGTGTCCTGGCTGTCTCCAGACAGTCACAGGTTTTTCTTTAGTATTCTTTAGTATAGTATCTCTTTAGTAAGTAATTTAGTACAGAATTAGTGTGATATAATATAGCTTATTAATGCAATTGTTCAGCCTCCTGAATCATGGAGTCAGAGCACATTATTCCCCACATTGGGGTTGCCTGTTTCTACTACAAGCATGCTGTCATTTTATACTCTATATTCTTAAATCCATTAGAACTGAAATATTATAAGAAGAGTAATATAACTACACTGGAATTCTGTCCTGTGAAAGAGACATCAGGCAGCTGCTGTTAAAAAGCAATGGCTTCACTCAATGAGGCACACCAGCACACATTGAGTGGGATGCATGAGAACCGGCATCCTCTATAAACCACATTTCTCCCTTTATGTTTCAGAAGAATTTTCTCCAAGTCTACAACACGCACAGAGACTGTTTTCACCCCTATATCATGTGGTTTTATTTCTTGTAATGTTCTTTATATAGAACTTAATCTTCTATACCTCATGCACTGTCTTCTTAATACCTTTCTTTGAATGATGTAAGAATCTGACAGCTTTCTTTTTAAATGTTTGTTTATGTGCTTGGCTGAACCTTGTCTTTTACTTACTAGCCAGTAGACGAATTCATTTGTGGTTCATTTTATGAACAGAGATGACAAACATAATTTTAAATTTCTGTGCTATTCATTGTATCTTGAGAAGTACAAAATTAAGACTTGAGCATAAAAGAAAAGCTTGACAAAAGAATAAACAATCCATACTTTTGCAATTTTTGCTATAATTATTCAAATTATTTCACTTGGTCTTTTAATTGAATTAATTCAGGGTTGTTATTTTCCTTTCACAGAGAACAAATTCCATGGTTATTTACTAATGCAATACATTATAAACACACAAAGGGGAAAATGCCATTGAAATAGCACTGTGTACTACTTTATAAGTAAAATACATGTGAATTAGACACCTTTGAAAGTTCTGTTTTTAACACTTGTGTATCATAATTTCCCCAGGAAGCAACTGAGAAGTTAACATAAAAATGTTCCAAGTTATTGAAATGCACAACACATAACCAAATCTAAATAAAGGAGACGCTTGATACCTATAGTAAACTGCTCTTTTCTGTGAAGTCAATAAGCTGCTCTGATTACACTCTTTCCCAGTGTGCTGGTATATGTTGAGCATTGTTCGAAATTTTCTTCATATTAAGCAAAACTCCAGAAAAACAGGAGTAGAAGTTTACTTCAATAGCCTGTTGTTGCACCCTGAAGCCAAGGTTAAATAAAATAATACTCCCATTTTAAATTTTCAGGAATAACCAGTTGTAGTGGTTTTGGTTCACCAATTTAAGATTTCTCTAATTTGAGATTTTCTCAATCAATGTGTTGATGAGTGTGGTGGGTTTTCAGAGTTGGCCAATCACTCATGTACTTGCTTCCTGCTGTGAGGTAGGAAGATAGGATTAGGAGAAAGGCAAAACAGGCTCAAAACTTTAAAAGGGTAAAAAGAAAATTTTATTAACAGTAACTAAAAGGAAAAAAAGTAGTAGGAATCAAAACAAACCTTTCAGAACACTTCTCCTCACCCTACAACTTTTTTTTTATTTACCAACAATGTAAAGAATCAAAACCTAAAATTTCTAGTCAGTTTTCTACATCTAAAATAGTCTTTCTTCAGTTGGGGAGAGAAGTCCCTTTTGTTAATGTTATGGAAACTTCTCCACTAGAGGAAAAAAACAGTTGTCTCATGGTTTTCAATTTCTATGGCTAGTAGTCACCCAGGGAAATCATGAAGTCCTTCTCAGTTTGTATAAGCTTTCTCACAGCTTGTCTATGGTCTATGTTGACTTATGGGATATTGTTTTAGAGATGAGCTGTTCAAAGGTAAAAGTTCTCATTATTTATTTCTAAAATCATCTTCATCTTTGAGAACAGAGATTGTTTTCTCCTGGGGGCACAGGACTGCTCTTTTCTCATTCTCTGTTTAAACTTCTCATGGGACCACAGCTACTTTAACATCTTCTTACTTGGAGGCATGGAGTCCTTTGCTTGATAAAGTTTGAACACTTCATCTCTCCATAGTTTCATGAGTTATAGGGAAAAGAATGTTTTTTCTCCATAGCTTACAAGAGGATTTCAGCTCTAGGATCAAGGCATCTCCTCATTCTTCTTATCTAGGGCTTTCTTCACTGACGTTGATGTCTTCATGTTGCTCCTTTACATCTTGCATCTTGTTCCTTTCTCTCTCTCAAGGGAGGACTGAAGCACTGAAAGAGTTAATATCTCACCCAGGGCCTGCAGATGGTCACTGGGTGCCAGAGGTGGGAACTGTGGCTGGGGCTGTGTCAGGAGCAGCTGCATGGCTGGTCTTTGAGACAAGTCAATGAGTTTCTCTGCATTCAATTCCAGCCGCAGGGCCACTCTGCCCAGGCTGCAGGGCTGCCCCTGCTCTCAGCTGCTTGATCTTGTGCAGTGGCTGTGCTGGGGGAAGGGGACCTGGTGGCAAGATCTCCACAGCCATGGCCGGGCCTGCTCCAGCCAGGGCTCCACAGGCTTCTCTGCCTTCCTGCCTGGCAGTGCTGGGGCCTGGCCCGGGCAGGACGGGGCCTGGTGCCCCCCAGACGCCCAGAGAGGGTCCCGGTCCTCACCCTGGCAGGGCCGCCTTGTTCGGCCTGGCCAAGCCAGGGGGACAGCTGGCCCTGTTACCTGTCCCCAGGCTGGAAGCAAAAGAGGAACTTCTCAGATTTCTTTCATCTTTAACATGTGTTTTTCACAGAGGCATGTCCAGCTTTCCAGTGGCTGGAAGCTTTGCATCACTTCCCTAAATGTCTCTCATGCCAGAACATGACACCTGTGAAAAACGCCAATCGCTTGTATTTAAAATTTTAAAAGTATGGTAGTAATAAAATGGTTATAAAAATAATAATATAATTTAGAGTAATAATAATTTGGACAATTGAGATTAGGACAATATGAGACAAAAGAAACAAAGAGTTATGGATAGTCCAGGTACCTTTTTCTGGGCAAAATAAGCCTGAAAAAGGACACACGTTAACAGAGGATTAATCCTTAAAAACAATAGCCTGTTGCATATTCATACTCCTCATACATGATGCATAAATTCCATTCAAACAAAGGATTCTGTCTGGTCAGTGTCAACTTCTTCCTATTAATCCTAACAGCGTCTTCATGGATAAGCGAGGCAGGAAGAAGTTCATTTCTTCTGATAATGGAGCAATAAATACTCTTTCTCTGAAATATTTAGGTGTCCTGTGGCTGCCATCTTGGTGCGAGTCCTTTCTTTAAAAAAAGTATCTTACATAGCATAGTTTCTATTTTTTCATTTTGTTATAACCTAAAACTATATTTAACAAACTACTTTAGAAAATTAATACAGCATAACTTTCCAACATAACACATATAATATTAATTTTAATTTTTGCAAAAACCCAATCATAAAATACACATTTTTCACAACACCTGTTTTCTTTGTGCAAAGCTTGTATGTGGAGGGTCAGTCTGCACTGTGTATCTCACAGAATACTTTTTAGAGAAGAAAGCCAAAAGCTGATATTTATAAATTTTATTTTTAGATCCTGAGAACTTAATTGTAAAATCACATAAAACATGTGGTATATGTGTCACTAAGGAGGTAATTCAGGGAAGGGAAGCACTAAATCAAATCCATTTCACTACAAATAAACTACCAAAATAGGCCACTGTCACAGTTATATTTTCTGGAAAAATCCCTTCGCCCAGGATTTTGCTCCTGGGAAGCTGAGAAGCCCCAGAGAAAAAAGGAAAACAATAATTATGGGATTTGCTTCTTATGTGTTTTGCTACTTTGTTTGGAGATGTGTTTGGAGATTGTTTATCCAACACGTGGTTGTTTCATTGGTTTCATGTGAATTGTTTTGACTTATTGACCAATCAGTGTCAAGCTGTGTCAAGACACTGGAAAGAGTCACGAGTTTTCATTATTTTTTTAGCCTTCTGTAAGTATTCTTTCTGTATTCTTTAGTATAGTTTAGTTTAGTAGTATATCATATCATATCATATCATATCATATCATATCATATCATATCATATCATATCATATCATCAATCATATCATATCATATCATAAAATAATAAATTAGACTTCTAAGAACATGGAGTCAGATTTATCATTCCTTCCTGCCACGGGGCACCCTGGAAATAATCCCTATTCCACTACAAAGATACATGTACATACCTGCATAGATCTTTGAGTTACTTTGCTCATGTCAGCCGTATTTAAACATATAGAGATGACTGTCATGAACATGGACCACATGGGCCACTACAATAGGCCACTATTTTGGGTTTATGTTCAAATGAAAAGTGACAGAAAGAAGGACATACCTGCATGGAAATAAGATGCATCCCTTAGTGTATCAGTAATTCTGCCCTCCTGCCCGAACACATTTTTTGCCCTTTCCTATGGAAAGCAAGCGGATAGAAGGATGGGAAAAAACTCCATACTTAGCTGGCTTTTCCCCCATGATTAGTACAATATGCTTGGGAACTTGGAGGCTTTGAACTGCTCTAAGATGCCCTTTCTCCCTCTGGTTATGAGCAACATGAGACAAGTCAATGAGTTTTGCATCAATCCTGAAATAATTGTGATTGTGGATACAACAGTTAAGATCCCTGTGCCTCAACCAACTTGAATACAAAAGCAAATATCCGTATGTATTTCATATTTACATGAAAGATATGAAATATATGAAATGCATATATATTGAAAATATATGAATTTATATTAAATTTATATTAAATATATTCATATTAAAGTCTTTCATATGTATAGGCAAATATGTGGTTCTCAGGAGATGTGTGTATTGGAGTGCAAACATTCACCTCTGTGAAATGTTGCCACTCAGGGCAATTTAATTTAGTTTATCTCTGCACAGATAAAGCACTGGTAATAATATTCATGATAATTAGCCTTATCTTCCTTGAATATTGCTGTTGCTCTGTAGGGAAAAACATTCTTAAAAACTGAAATTCAAAGGCTTCCTTTCTGGTTTTCATTACCTTTTTAATTAACTATTATTTAAGTGTCTAAATATTTTATTAGGAAAAGAGGAAAATTTTAAAAATCCATAATTTATTTTTAAAACTACTTCCAAATCAAAAGAGATGATCAGACATGGCTCTTTAGCTCTGAGGTTACCTCCAGGCCATCGATATGAAAGAACATCTTTCAGTGATTTGAGTCCAAATTCATCTCCCCCGAATTAGTCAGCCAAAAGAGAGATAGATGGCTCCCCAAATTAGCCAGATGCCTTTAAGTAGCAAAGAAAGACCCCGAGGCCAGGTACATAAGTTTCCCATTATGTCCCATACAGCAGTATGTGGGATATTAGACATTCATCCTGAATGACCCTTTTATCTTTACCTGGGCAGCTAGAGAACATGAAGGTTGCAGGTTGCTCTCATGCCAGGCCCACAAGATGCTCTTTTCCTGCCCATCTGTGCTTTTTTACAGCAATTCAAAACTTTGTCCCAGCTATCACAGCACTCTTTGCAAGGACAGTTTTTGTTTTCTAATCCGAGGAATGGAAAGAGGATTGGTCGTTCAACTGCAGACAGCAAGGAATGACATGTACTGAGCTATTTCCCAGACCTAGGAGATCATGTTCCTAAACACACTCCTTTTGTAGTTACTCTTTTTACTCCTGATTTAGCATCAAGAGGCAACAGTCCAAAATATGGATAGTTTGAGAATTATTATATTAAAGGTTTATCTTGTGCGTTTGCTACATGAAAACTTTAATGAAGGGATGGTTCTCCAGAAAGAGTAAAGCTATTGGGAGGTTACAAGATCAGCAGTAGCCTGCAGCTTCCTGGGTTTTGAGGCAGCAGCCACATGCTGCTCTCCATACTCCTCAGATCCACCACTTCAACCTGAGACAGGAAAGATCACAAGTCTTGTGAACTCTCTCAGCAATGTAACAGTTGATGTTATGAATGTTCCATTCTTCCATTTATGAGGAATTCAATAATTCATGCCTTGGTACCATTCAACTGCTTTCAAGCACGTAGACAAATTCAGCTGTGGTAACAGACAGCAACTTATCCATGGGAAAGGTCTCAAATCCCATGACAAAGAACATCAAATAAGAAAAACTCTATTCTAGCAAAACTGAGCAAAACGTTCAAATATGTATTGATCCAGATCTTCCTTAGGTAGGATATGCACACTTTGCTACTTCTGGGAAGGCTTGTGTCCCTTATTCCTGTTGCCAACACAGTCTGCCTGACACAACGGCAGGGATGAGATATCTGGGAATTCCAACCAGAGAAGGCCAAGTGCAGCTATTCATTCACTCCACTTTGGGATGGATAAAGCACAGTTCTGAAATAAGAATCAGCATTTTTTCTCCGCATCCTTGCTTGTCTGGCCTCTCTACAGTTGGACATCCTTCCAATGAGTTGAAAACTTAACCTCCAACATTTCTATCCAAACTTGTTACTCTTTGCCTGTCATCAGCTGCATGGTCTGTCTAAACCAGACCCCTACATAAATTTATTAGAAGAACATTATTTTAGTTTTTTTTCTTTCCTCCACCCACATAAATTTTGAAAATTTTCTAAACCACATCAACTCTTCAAACCATTGGTATAAAATCACTGCTTAAAGAAATCTCTGAGAAAAGATTTTTTCCTTAAGATTTTGCTGATTTTTTTCTATCACTCCCCAATTTACAACCTGAACCCAAGTAATTTGAGAAGCTTACTTATTAGTGGAAAAATTATAAAACCTGTGGAAATTCAGGTTCTGAGCCATCTGTATGTCTATGGAGAGATTGATATGTGGGATGGTTCTTCCAATGGCTCCAATAAGTGTACATCTGACTTCAAGTCCTGTAGCCACCTTATATCATAGGGGTGGTTGGGGTGGAATGCTTTGTCTGGAGTTTTTAAAAATTCTAAAAAAATTTTTGTGTGAACTGAAAGAAAACAAGAACTTTACAAGAGAACAGCAGTGCTTAAGCCCAGAAAGTACAACCAAAATGTGTCTAACTTTTCAGAAGGTCTCTTGGGTGTAGAAGACAAATAATAATGACTTTAAAAATGGATGTAGAATGACTTGTCTTTCTGGAAAAACTTTGTGAAAACTGCCTAGTTAAAAAAAACAAAACAAAACAAACAAACAAAAAATCCCCCTAAAAATACCCAAACAAACAAAAGAGAACCAAAGCAAAAGAAAAAAAAAAACAAACAAAAAAAACACCCCCAAACAAAACAAAACAAAAAACCAAACCAAACAAAAAACAAAAACCCAGAAAAACCAAAACCAACCAAACACAAAACAAACAACCAAAACCAATTAAATTCTTATTTCTGTGAAACAACTGTACTTCATATTATCTCCATGGGCATTCCTTATAATGATGGACATTTTCTGATGGCTGCTGGGTTGTTCACTGCAAGCAATATAGATTCTCTACTAGATTTCACATAAAACAGTGTTAGGTAGGTTTGAAAGTATTTTTGGAATGCATAAAAACTCTCTGTATACCCACAACAATTAGGAAAATATCAAAAACAAAATTAGCTCAATAGTAGGTTAATGAGCTACAACAAATGTGATGAATATTTACTTTTGCTTTCTTTGAATGTTGTGCAGTTTTGAACCAGAACTAATTTAAAATAGGTACAAAACCCAGGGAAAAGTAGATAAAGAATTGAAGAGTTGTATTTGTATAAATATATCCTGTTTTCCTAAATTTTTACATGAATTATCCTAAAAACCTCATTTCCATCTTTCTTTACATACATCATTTAGACTAGGCTAGCCCAGAGTAGGCCACTTTGTAGAATTTTTGGTACTGCTGCCAAGAAAAAACCTGTTGTTGGATGATCTTCAGGAAAGAGGAACTTGATAGTCTCAGAGAAGAGGATGTGAACTAAAGAATGATGTGCCTGAGCACATCTCAGAAATCCCAAAAGATTGAGGATGCCAACCAAGCACATGCTATTCCTCCTGATATTTTAAAGTCTGGTCCTGCCAAAACTCAATGCTCTCTTCATAACCACATGGCATGCGCGTGATAGCCAGACAAAGGACACCTGCTCCCTGAAAAAGACAGGGATTGATTTCTATCAAAAGTAATTGTCCACAGCAATATGAGTTTGTTCTGCCTTTCATGTATTTTTATTGTCATCAAATGGAACTATAGAATGTCAATCTCCTGAAGGATAAAATGGGATTAAGGTACTGCTGTTCTCCATCAGCTAAAGGATCTGGGATAACAATGAAAGTTAAATGAGTCCAAAGTCCAGCTATTATCTGTATCATATACCTGGAAATTAATTGAGGAAAAATTACATTGAAATTAATTTAAAAATTTAAAAAAAAATATATGATAAGGCCTTCTTATGATGAGATTGGTGAAAGTGATAGAGAGAAAATAACACCTGTTAGAACTGCAAATCTTGCATCACCAGTCACATTACTCTGGCCAAAATAGTATTTTTGTAGTCCTGAATTCTAAACAGCAAAATATCATCATCACAATGCCTGACCAGGGAGACTATATAAAAATAAAATAAAATTTCAGGCTAAATTATAGCAGTACAAATTAAAATGTATTGTCCTCTTTTATAACTGAAGGCAATAAAGCATCACTTTAAGTGGCATTTATGAGAAAAAACAGTTAGGTACTGTACTTTCAAATGAATAGGAGCAAGAAGAATTACTTCAACTCATTCTCATCTCTATCTTATAAAATAAAAATGTGGCATTAATTCTTATATTTTTATTTACAGGTGATTTTAAAACCGCAGAACCAGTGTACCCATGTTTCTGTCACAGTAAAAAAACATCAACATTGTTATAACTTCTCTGAGTGACATGCTTAGAATGGAGCATGTGTTAATAAGATTTTTATTAAGCATATGCTAATCAGCATATGATTATTGAATGGAACTCCATCAATCTTGCAGCCATTTTCTCTGTGAAGAAATATTCTTAAGGACATGGCTGGGAGAGGAGTTTGGAAAAGACAGTCTGCAGATTTTTAAAAGCCTGTTATTACCCCATTATGTTTTTAAGAGTACTTTTTCTAGATTTTTTTTTTCCTGTACACATATGAAGCAGTATTTGCAGAAAACCAAATGATGCAAGACAAGCTACTTTCCAGTTTTATGGTACATTGCTCCTCTCTAGATTTTCTGCCCACAGTGTTTCCTATTAAAAACCTCCATCTCTAGAGGAAAATGTAGAAGGCAAATGTCCATTAAAATTTTGCTGCCTGCTCTATCAAGTAGAGTAATTTAATTGCATCAAGTGACTATCTAACTGATGCACTAAAATTATAAAGCTCCAGTAGACCCTCCATTTTACAAACATCTATGTTGTTAATCACACACCCTTAATAAGATGGACTCTATATTTGCAAGATTTCTACACTTTTTGCCATTTTGCATTACATGAGATTGCGCCAAAGTTTGGACATGGTTCAACTTTTCAGAATTTGAATAATTATTTGTTTTGCATTGTTTTACTGCCAGGAGTCCACTGTTTTCTTTTATTACTTACCAGTAGTTAATATCAAAGAAATATTCAATAAATGCTCTTTTGTGATGGAACTGAAATGAACAGAAAAGATACATTTGCTGTGTGACAGTGAATATTGTCACATTTCTTATGTGTACAGTATTCAGCTTGAAATCAAGAACTGCCCACATTAGGCATAGCTAATTTAATACTTCTGCACTTGTAACTGTTAGTTCACTACGTGCTGCAGGTCTTGGCTGACTTTTAATTTTACACCAATACTCATCAGTGCATCAGGAGGGTCTATAACCTGTTTTCTCTAGCAGACCAATCTCCAGTGCTGAAGGTGTAGCTGACTCCCATTCTTTTGAACACCGGGTGCCTGAATCCCACCTTAGTGACAGTGTAATGGCAAAGCTAGGAACCCATAGGACATTTTCTACATAAAAGATATGTCAGTCCTAAAGTTCTAGTCAGTGAATGACAGCATCACTCTCATGGTTAAAATTCAAGCTAGTTCTTAAACTATGTATTTTGTTGGTAGTTATGATCAAATCTAAGTAGTACTACAGTTAACATAACAAGCCTCAGAAATTTAAAAGCACTGAGATGAGGAAAACATACAGAGTAAAATCTGCCTTGTACCAGTATTTAATCAAAATCAATACACCCATGTCAATTTTTACAGGTGTAGATTTAACCCTCTGTTAACACTGAGATGCTACAGCTTAACCAGTGCTAAGTAGGACCCTGCCTTTCCCACTTACAAAGAGATAATCTCTATCCAGGTTGTACCATCATATGAATGGACCTCTGTAAATATTGACACATAACTAATTGTAAGTGATGATTTTAGCCTTCTAACAGTCTTCTATAAAGCCAAGCAAAATAATGTCAGTCAGTGAAGTGAAACTTTTCTTTCATTTTCAAACCAAAGCCATTGTTTGTAAAACAAAATTTGCATGCATCACAGCAGTGGAGAGAAGTGTTTTTGAAAGGGTGAATTTTATCTGCTTGGAAAATATTTTTCCATGGAAAGCATTTTCTTGGTGATTTACAGTGCTTTTGCTTCAAAGCAGAACAAAATAAAAATGCTGAAGAGCTCATTATATTTCCAAAATAGACTTCTTGAAGATGGGAGAAGTAGGGGGAAGAAATAAAATTTGAGTCTCTAAAAAAATTACAGGGGGATGTTAAAAAAATTTAGAGCAAAAGTCTCAGTAGCAATAACAAACTACACTCTCATCTCCAGCATAAGATTTGAGAGCAGGAGGAAGAAGGGTAATTATTATGCCCAGCTACCAAGAAGGCTGTCATGGTCTAAAATATTCAGATCTCATAGAAGTACTTAGCTCTTAGTCACTCCTCATCACAAAACATCTGTTATTCATGATTCTGCCTCATGATTTAGAAGCCAAATGGTTAGTAGGAGATTTAAGTACAGCCACTTGGATCTGGCTGACTAAATTTGAAAATTACTTCTGAAATTATACATGTTTATTCTGAGACCATCCTTGTTATGACTCACAAATATACACAGTTGTCTGTTCTTCAGGAAATCTGAGTGATGTAGAAAGAGTTTTGCAGAAGGTGGAAAAACCTTTTTCCTTAAGGTTTTAATTTAAAGGAGTAGTAGAATTCTTGTTCCTAAAAAAACAAATTTTGAGTATTTGAAAATGCACAATGTAAAGGATGGCCAGCAGCATGGATGCTCCAGCAGGCTCTGATTACTCTCAACCACCCTCTTCTTCAATCCTCCTTCACAACCTCTCCTTCTCCCCATCTCTTTCTCCCTCCTGGGCTGTCCTGGCCACAGGAGCACACCTGATCATTAACTTTATGCTTCTCTGCAAGTGGTCAAGAACTTTCTCTGGAGTTTGGCAGGAAGGGAGGTGGTACTGGGAGCATAATCCCAACACAGCCATGCTAAGCACAACATCCCCGAATCACGGCCCTACGCTTACCACCACATTGCCACTTTGAGTACTCCCTGCAGCCCCAGGATATTCCTATGGACTGCATGGAGCTCCCTTCAGCAGCACTCCCTTCAGAGGCATGCTGTGATTCTGCCAGAACCTTGGAGAAGAGGAGGAAGGAAACCCATAGACCACTGCATCGACTAGCTCTCAGGAAAAGAGTTAATTGGTGACTCGTTGCACCCTAAATTAGCAGCCTATGAGAAGCTTCTCAGGGAACATCCAGCACTGTGCTCATTTACCACTCCTTCTCCCTCGCATGTCCTTTGAACTTTTCATAAAATGTAAGAATTGGGAGAGAGGGTCTTCCAGAGGAATATTACACAAAAAGACAGTTAAAGGGTAGTCAGACTGGCCAGAGACTGCTGGTACACACATCCTGACAAGAACATTGTGCAAAATAACCCTTAATAATTTAAAACTAACGCTGTTCAGTAGGGTGGATATGCACATATGTTTTTCTCTACCAAAACCTGCTCTACACAAGTGACAAAGGTTGCAAGAGACATTGACAGGCTGGAGAGGTGGGTCTGTGTGGACGTCAAGAATTTCAACAAGGCCAAGTGCAAGGTTCTACACCTTGTAGAAGGTCAGGGCAATCCTAGACATGTCCACAGATTGGGTGGAAAGTGATTGGGAGCACTGAGGAGGAGGACTTGGGGGTGTTGGTTGATGAAAAACTCAACATGAACCAGCAGTGCGCGCTCATAGCCCAGAAAGCCAAACAGATCTTGGGCTGCATCCAAGCCCCATGGCCAGCAGGTCAAAGGAGGAGATTCTACCCCTCTGCTCTGGTGAGAGAACCTACATGCTGTGCTGCATCCAGGGCTGAGGTCCCAGAATTTGAAGGACATGAAACTGCTGGAGCAAGTCCAAAGGGAGGCATGAAGTTGATAAGGAGATTGGAGCACCTTCCAGGCTGAAAGTTGGGGCTATTCAGCCTGGAGAGGAGAAGGTTTTGTAGAAACCTCAAACAATCCAATATCTGAAGAGGCCTACAGGGAAGCTGGAGATAGACTCAGGAACTGTAGGGAGTAATGGCTTCAGGCTGAAAGAAGGGAAATTTAAGTTAGATATTAGGAAAAATTCTTTATTGTGTGTGTGGTAAGGTACTGGAATAGGCTGTCCAGAGAAGCTGTGGCTGCCCCATCCCTGGGAATGCTCAAGGCCTGTTTGCATGGATGACTAAGCAACCTAGTAGAAAGCATCCCTGCCCATTTCTGGGGTTTGGAACTAGATATCTTTGAGGTCTCTTTCAACCCAAAGCATTCCATGATTTTATGATTCTGTTGTCTAATTGTAGTTTCTTACTCCATGATCTCTCACCACAAGAGAGATGGAAAGCAAGATTATTTTATTCTGTGCAAAATATACTATCACTGCTATTTATTTCCACTCTGCAAGAGGAAATACCAGGGAATGAGTTTTTGTAGTGAGGAGAGATTTAAATAAATATAAATGGCAGGGAGTGTGCCCAGTTATTTGGACCAAAAGGTGAATTGCATGCTCAGGTGATGTAAATCAACATAGTTCTTTTCAGGTTAAATATTCACTGCTCAGATCTACCAATCTGATCCAGAGAAGGGATAAGTTTTAGAACTGGTTATTATTTATTTGAAGTAAATCACTGGTTATCAATTCATGTGTATCTAACAGAGGACTGCATAATTTATTTTAATCTCATCTGCATAATAAATCTTAATCTCTCTGTATCTGAATTTCTTTGTTGTAATGGTTTTCTTTTCTGTTGAAACTGTAAAGTATTTGGAACAAGGATGTTTTTATAACCTGGATATGCATATACCTACACATACTTTGGCATTTGACATATTTTTAAATCAGAAACTCTGATGTGAAAAATAAAAATGTATTAGAATATATTAAAAGAGGTTTTGTCTTCCAGATGCAAGCTCAGGGTAAGAAACATCTTCTGAATACTGAGTTTATCCCAACCATGCATAATATCACTGTTTTAGGACTTGGGAATACAGAGGAAATTAAATAGGTCATCAAATGCTATTATTTTCAGCATTCATCCTGAAACTCCAAAATATATTCTCCTCAAAAGAATTTATCAAAATACAAAAATGTGAAATCAAAGAAAGTAGCCTCCTGAGACTACATTATGAATTAATAATGCTCATATTGTATTAGTTGTCTGAGATGGTCTGATTTTATACCAACACTTCTTAAAACTGCTTTAACTAAGTAAACACCAGAGAAGATTAATTTACAAGATAGAATAAAATTATTCATTAAAAACATATGGTGAAACATTACTTATGAACTCTCCTAAAGTCAACAGTGATTATGAGCATCTGACATAAATTATGAATGCAACATCATCATGTTGCCAATCTGAAACTTTAGTATGTAAAAGTGCATTTAGAAATAGCTTGAGAGCATCTCTCTGTGTGAATAAACTTTATATATCAGTATGCCTTCTGGTTAGGAGCCAAAAGTCATAGGTTGGAAGAATAATTCAATTTCATTGTCTAAGAACTGATGCTACTTAGTCATCTTCCCATGATTAGGTGAAAGAAAAAGCCCAGCAGAATACAGCAGCTACAGTGGGTAATAATGAATATAAATTTAAACTCAGTGAAGTGTTTAGCAGTTAAACTGCAGTACAACTGTGGAGTAGAACTTTCTGGAGTAAAGGAACCAGTACATAAGAAGATAAAAACCTTTGGGTTGCTTCTATTTGTTTCAGTTTTGGGATTTTGGGGGTTTTTTGCTATTGTTGGAGTTTATTTTGGTTGGGTTTTTTTTTGTTTTGTTTCACTTTCACTTACGCATTATTAAGGAAAGAGCAGACTATCTTGAATTAACATTCAGAAAATTTGGCACAGTGAATACTTTTACCTGAAGCACAAAATCCTGCACAACTGACCACCCCAAGATGTTGCAGAAGACCAGAGCTCAGTGTAATAAAAAGAGTGTGCAGCAATGAGACCAGGATATTCTCTGTTCACTTCCTGTGCTATGATGAGAACTAGATATCTCTCTCTCAGAATAAATTTTACTTTTATAAATATTTGTGTTTTCAGAATGGCTTTTTCACCTTTTTTCATGAAGGTTATTCATCTTTCTGGACAGGAAAGAGATATGAAACTCATTCAACACCAAATATAATATAAATATTATATTAAGATTAAATATTGGGGGAAAAGAGTATTTTCTGAAAGGGTTGCATGGCATTGGAACAGTCCTCCCTGGGAAACAGTGGAATCATCATCCCTGGAATTGTTCAAAGAGAGTGTGGATAGGGACATGGTTTATCAATGAACTTGGTGGCACTAAATTAATAGCTGGGCTTGATCTTCGTGGCCTTTTCCAACCTAACAGATTCTATGATTAGAAAGAATGGGAAATAGGAAAAGGAGAGCTTCACAAATGTTGCAAGACAGTCATGGCCAGGCCCAAGACAAAAAGACAGGCAAAGGTTCTCACAGGCTCCAACTTGAAGATGATCTCTGCCTGCTAACCAGTTTTATTAGTCCTCCTGAAAAAAACTACCAACAACATTTACAGAAAAACATTTTCTTGGAATGCATATAACTATTGCATTGAATCATTGCAAAGACACAGAAGCCACATAAAGATTATTTAGTCATTAAATGGATAAAGAGAGATATTTGTACAGTGAATAAAATTAAGTGTATGGAAAATGAAATATGATGGTAAACGGAACACTAATGCTGATTAGAATAAACAATGTATAAGGAATAATGAAGAAAACACGTGCTGAAAATAAGCATTAAGAACATACAGAAGTTCTAAAAAGATAAAAGAGTTGAGAAAGACTATTTGTATAACTAAAGTATGTCTGCACAATATGATGTGAAGAAAGAATTTACTGTTCTTTCTGTTGACATTGGTTAGAAAACTGGAACAAGGTTAGTGTGTTAGGGACAGATATAGAAAATGCAGGCTGAAACTTGTGTGGCCATGAATGTTTCTACAGTTCTTTTAAAGATGTGCTTGGAAGCCACAGCTGTACCCAAGGAAAGGTCAGCCCAGCATGCACTTCCCCCTCTGCAGCTCCCACCTGAGGGTCAGGCAGGAGTGCTGAAAGGAAATGGACTTCCTTCCCAAGACTTCAAGAAGTCGAAGAGCAGAGCAAGGCGAGACCTGTATGAATGCAGTTTCTGCATCTCATCTCTGACTAGGTGATGTTTCTCTGCTGAGTGTATGCTCTTGATGAGGCCATACAGAGGAAACCATCATGTTTCTGAGAATATTTTCATAATTGTCTTTAACTAAGAACTTTTCCTTTCTGTGATACTTTCCACTCTGTGGGCAGAAGTTAGACAATGTTTTGTTCCCTCTTAGATTTAAACAAGAAGACAGATGAGGTCAAGAGTGATATTGAATAAAGTCATACATCTTTGCAATCTTGAACATGTTTGACTACAAAGTGGTATTTCACGCCTGTAAGAGGCTGTTATATCAGTGATTACCAGGACCCTACTTAGGACATTGTTTAAAAGCTTTTTTTATCAATGGGAAGCTAAAAATTATGAAATTAAAAATGGAATTTTTTTTGACAATTTTCTCAAACATAATTTCAATATATTCTTAATCATGAGCCATTTTTGTTTTCAGACATCTGAGATATTAAAGTTAGCTCTTTTAGTACTTGCAAAAATGATTTTATAACTGTTTTTGGGATCATATCGTCTTTCAAAGGTACATTTGTAGTAGTCATTCATCGCATCTACTCTTTGTTTTAAAGTATACTTTATAGATGTAAGAATTGAAGATTCAAAATAAAATCTTTCCTTTACATAACAACACAAGAAAAGACCATTTCCACATTTTTTTATTCTGAAACAATTATAATATTGATGATAGCTGAGATATGATGACAAATTATTTGAGAGAAAAATCACTCCCATCTGAAAGTTTTGAACTTTGCTAATTTTCAGCTGAGCTTATAGTATTGCTAATTAACATAATGTGATGGGTAAAGAGCACTCAGAAGTTACTTGTTTTCCATGGTGATGGCTATAATATTCCAAATTTCTAGAATGACTAAAAACCTGGGTTAAAGAGCAGTTGTAAATACATAAAACAGGAAGAAAGCAGAACTAAGGAACCTGAATTCAGCTACGAGGACAGGTTTCAGAAATGGGATCGTTCAGCCTGGAGAACAGAAGGCTTTGGCATGACCTAATTGTGGCCTTGCAGTGGTCTCCTAAAAGGAGCCTACAGGAGACATGGAGAGACACTATTTAAAAAGGCCTGGAGGGACATGACAAGGGGGAATGACTTCAAACTGAAAGAGGCTTGTTTCAGATTAGATATTAGGAAGGAAAATTACTGTGAGGTTGGTGGGGCATTGACAGATTGCCCAGAGAAGCAGAGGATGCTCCATCCCTGGAAGTGTTCAAGGCCAGGTTGGATGGGACCCTAAATAACCTGATCTCGTGGAAGATGTCCCTGCCCATGGCAGGGGATTGGAACTGGGTGATCTTTAATGTCCCTTCCAAGCCAGGCCATTCTATGTTTCCATGAAAGTCCAAGTTGTCAAGTCCCCACTCACCTCTCATCTAAGTCCAAAGCAACCAAATTTAACAGGTCCCTGCTGAATATATCCCAGGCACTTGAATTTCTGTCTGTTTACTCTGAGCAGGACCCTTCCTGTCAATGGCCTTCAGAAAATATGTATATAGTACAAGCTAAAAGCTCATTTTGTGTCAACTGTGTTGGAGTCAAATTCCTGAGACTGGTAAAGAGAAACCAAGAATTAGTTGGTGGACTAAGTAAAATAATACTCTGCTGAATGCAAAGTTACTATAAATCCGAATTCATTAACATTCATGCGCCAAATTAATCCAGGAAAGTCTCATTAATAATACCTTCAAAGTTGTTTCACAAAAAGTCTTGGTTACACTTACCTCTTTCCTCTTACGACCAGTGCATGAAAAAGCTCCTACTGCAGGTGCAAAGTACTGCTACACACAGCAGATTGAAGTCCACTCGGAGCTATAGTAACACCTTTGATTTCAGCTTAGACTTCACTAAGAACAGCACAGTTTAAGCTCCTATGTAACTGCAGCATTTTATATGGAACACTGAAGCTGCTGCTTAGTACTTCTGAAATCCTGCTGCTGCTCCCCATTCTAGAGTAGAAACTGTAATATTTTCAGTAGCAAACCTCTCAACAGCATGTTGTTGTGTTCCACTGTAATCCCCAGCTTTAGCCTCACACTCTCTAAGACTGAGTGCTCATACAGCATTGCTGTTATCTCTGGAATGAGCCTTCTCTCACCAGCATGATAGATTTCATAGCTCATTTTCTGCCCCTGTGGTAGTGTACACTGGGGAGATAAGAAATATGTTCAAATTCAATTATTTGATTATGATCTGATTACACAGACATCAAAATACAAACAAGATCTAAATATAATTTTCCAGAATAATCATAATACAGTTGGATTGTTCTCACGCGCATCAACTAAAAATAAATTAAATCCGCTAAATCCACAACAATTTTGCTGCTTATTTTGAAGGTATTTTGTATTTTACAAAGAAAAATAATCCATCTCCTACACATACTACACTGATAAGACTCAATTAAATTTCATGACTAGCTCTTTAATTTGCAGAGCAAATGTAAGTTAGTTCAGGAAAAATACACACCTTATGAATCTTTGTGAACATCAGGAATTCTACCAAAACGAAAGTTAAAAAAAAAAAAAAGCTGATTTTTCATTTCAGTAATTATAAATCTCTGACTCAATATCCTGATAGAGAATGTCTGATTTTGTCCCTTACTGGCTGCTCAAGAGCCATATTATAAATCTTGCAAATATCCCTGGGTTAATTTTGGCTATGTACTTGCTCCCCCTCACTTCTAAACCATATCTGTGTAAAGCACAAGGGGAGAAGAAATAGATTGTGTTCTCTAAGGTGTAATCTTAACTTATTCAGAAATGTCTGTGCAAAGTCAAACAGCTTTATAGATATCTTTTGTCAGCCAAAAGAGTAGTGCTGCCCATCTCACACATCCCCAATCAACTGGTTGTCTTACAAGGAATAAAATTTCATCGCTATGGAAGGTATGAGTTGTCTCACAGTTTGTCGTGGCTTAAGCCCAGCTGGGAATTGAACATCAAACAGCTGTTTGCTCAACCCCCCTCACAATTACCAAAAACCCAAAACATCAGTGTGCTATGCACACCATACTCATTCCTAATCCAAAACACATCACTGCAACAGCTACTGAGAACAAATTAACCGTACCCTAGCTGAAACCAGGTATTATTTTCAGATGTCTATAGATGTGTTTCTAGGAAGCAGGTATGATTTTTCCATGTATGTCTAGACTTTCCGATTTTTTCAAGAAACTTCTAAAAATATATTTTTTCTTAGTCCGATGTGTTTGTAAATGAGTAAAAATTCAGTATTAAAATATGTCTTGAGCCTCTCACTGCTTTGTTACTTGCATGCTGATCTTATGCAATGAGATGGAATGATTAACTACTCATCGCGTACTATTTCACAGAGGTACATGATTTATTGCTAATACATTTTGTTATCCACATGATATCAGATAAGATGCTCAATAAATTAATTCCAAACTGAAAGGCATATTCTTAGATCCTGAGCAGTCGTTTAATCGGTAAGTGGGTATAAGTAGGATCGAGTGAGAGTTTGGGAATTACATTTTTCTATTTTTTCTATTATACATATTAAAATACACTGTGAAGATATACAAAATGGCTCATCTTTCCCCTTTCCATCTTTCAAATTTGCCTTTTGTAGATTATGGAAAAAATGCAAAAGCAAGAGAACCATTAATAGTTTAAGGAGAAGCATCTTACATCTATAATGGCAGCAACAGGAAGGGGTTACTGGTCTGCTTACTTCAGCTAAAAAACAACTTCATAGGCACTTTGTAGACAGAGCACCTATGATTTGTAGCTAAAACAGGGGCTATTTCCAGGCTACGGTCATACCAAATGGAAATATTTCACAGGGATAGAGGATTGCCCACTCTGAGTGTTAAACTTAGCAGTGTTTCTAGCATCTTCACTCACTGAACTGGTTAGGGCTATGAAAGATGTTTGGAAACAGAATAAGCAGTAAAAGTCCTCTATCAGGGCCAACACTATTCATGAGAAAAACCCATTATTTGGCTCTGCCAGTAACATCTGAAATGCCTGTCACTACTTTCCTTGTCAGAGCAGTAAGTAATAATCCTTGTCACTAACCACACCAGTCTTAGCAATTGCCACGTAAGAGACCAACTCTGGGACCCAGAACTTTGGTCCAGCTCTTGTATTGATGGAGAATGTGATAGATGAGTAATGAGATGATTGACTCTCACAATTAATAGACAAATATCATGTATATAGGTTAAGAAAAGTTTTATATATTTATAGTTATGTTTAACCCCCTTGCGTGTTTATCAAGGGACAGATGGAGTCGGGACATCTGGGAGGGTTAATTTGTTACTATGGTGACATCTGACCTCAGGATTTGAGGAAGAGATCTCCACCACTGGACAGCAAAGAAGGGGTTGATGGACAGAGCTTTGGGAGGGGTTAAAGGGTTAAAAAGGGAAAACTTCCATTGTGAGGGGGCTGAGCACAGGGCAGGGAAAATCTTTTGTTCCCGATGCCATAACCTTTTTTCTTTATTCAGACTTCTGTTGTATTTTTGATAAGGTTTAATAAATCTTCCTAAACTGAAAAGTGAGTAGCTATTTTTCACAGAGAGCTACAGCCACAGGAATAAGAGATCCCAGAACTGCAAAGCACAAGATGTTTGGAACTTTCACTCTTTTGTTTTTAGAGTCATTATCTATCACATTGTAATTCAGCATACAGGTTCATTTGCTTTTGAAATAGAGTCATAAGGAGTTTCTTATATCTTGAATTCAAAAAGAGTTCCATCCAATTTAAGAAGCACCTCAGACTTTCAAAAACTGATATTGAGTTCCTGCTGGAAGACATGGGACTGGGTGAAAAGACAGCACCATTCTAAAATCACTTTTTCTAATTAAGACTTAAGAGGAAGCGCAAAACAAAAATTGATAGAGTTGGGTAAAATTAAAGTAGGGTAACTGTTTTTCAAAGACCAACGTATAATAATCATGACATTTTAGTTAAAAATATTAATCTGAGCTCTCTGTACTTGTTCATTTCCATCCAACACCTTCATCTACAGTCTCTCAGTACTCTCCCTTTTCAGACTGAATTCAGAGCAGATGACTCACATCCTGTATTAGGAGCAGGCTTTATTGTAAAAGAGGCTATTTTCACTAGTGAGGGCTAAAGATTTTTATCCTTAATCTTTGTGTAAGATTGAGTCAAACAATATTTACTGGCTTTAACAATACGAATCCCACCTGAAGCTACATCCTATACCAGCATGAAGTTCCGGTGATTTAATCCTACACACATAGCTCATTAATATTTGGTTCAGTCTTTGCTTTGATTTGACCATCATGTTGTTTTACTGATGATGCAGTAATTTTAAGCTCAACACCATGTTCCTTTTATTTTTTTTTCTTTTAAATTATTACTCTTTAAATAAAGCACATAAATAAATATAAATTTCTAATGTGCGAATGTAGTTCTGAGGACTAGGGTGAATTAAGTGGGTTATCTGATTGCCATTTAGACTTCTTCCTAAATTAAGTCACCATTCCTGATAGCTGGGTTTTGATAGCCTCATAGCTCACCTCATAGCTGGTGATGATTGGACATTCAGACTGCTACCAGGCTGAGTTTTAAACATCACAAGGGGATGAATGCCCTGTGCTTCCCCTTCTCATCTCTTATGTTGCAAAATGAAGAAATATAAATTCTGTTTAACAAGGAAAAAAAAAAGCTTGAAGAAAATTTGTTTATATTTGGGAAGGAATAGGAGGAGAAAGAGAAGCAAGTCGTATCTCCGCCTAACTGGTACAAAAAGAAGAGCACTCTGTCAATGAGTTGAAGAGCTATGTTGAGAAACCTTACCTGTTTCAAGAAGAGTTCTCCCTCAGACTCTTGTGATGAATAAACTAAAGGAAGGTGGAGGTGTGGAAGATATTTTAAGATTTATACTTGTTCAGTTGAGGACTAGGGGAGGAGCTGGAAGATGAAATCAGGATGCCTGGTCAAATGAGGTTAAATCCACTAGCAACAATGAACAAATCAAAAGACAAAAGTTAAATTAAATGGCAGAGCAAGTTAATGAAATAGCAGCAGTGAATTAAAAACAGGCCAAAATCCAAAAGGCAGCAATGGAAAAGTTAATCAAATGGCAACAGTGAGGTGAAAAGTGGCAGAATTAATTAATGGCAGCACAACTCAGACAAATAGTCAAATGGCAAGGAAAGATTAAAAACTGGCAATGCTTATCAGCAGCAGATGACATTTGATGACACAGACTGTGTGTAGAATCTAGAAGGTGGATTTTGTACAAGTGCTGCAAGATCCTTTTGGAGGAGATTAGGAAGGGCCTTTCCTGGAGCTCAGCACAGCTCAGAGGAGGCAGATTTAGCCTGCCCAAGAGATAAGGCACCAACAGCTCTGTTGTGGGGATTTGGTGCTTATTTCCTCAGGGAACAGGAGGAGTGAGAGGGGGAACTCCCTCTCCTGGGCACTGTTTTAGCAGGAACTGTACCTGAGAGTATCTCCTTTTGAATTTTGGCTCTAGCTGACTTGTTGCTAGAATATCCAGACCACTCTTTATAGGAATAAAAATAGCGCCAAATGGCATTGCCAATTTTGAAAAAAAAACCCAACAAAACTCTGAGAAACAAGTACATATTCCTAAATTTCACCCTATTTTTAAACCTGGTTACTAATGTATAACCTTCCCAATCACCCTGTGAGACCAAAATTTCTATAAGTGCGATAGGTAAAAAATTTTGGAAGCCTTTTTGAAGGCTGAATACACTAAACCTACTGTATCATTCCTATCAGCATGTTTCTAACTTCAGCATAAACCATTAAGCAGCTTGTGAGCAATGACTTACTTTAAAAAACACATTTGTTTTTTCTCAGACTGTTGTATTACATTTCCATTCATTGTTTTTCATGTTTTCCACCAACCTGCTTGAAACCATAAGCTGCAAAAGCAAAGCCAACAGAGCTGGTTATTACACTAACACTGGGTTGCAGTCAAGCAGAATATTATTGCTCATCTCATGTTTTTCCAGCTTTGTACTAGAATGTGAGAAAAAACATATGATGTTTTAAAAAAGGAAACTCACAGTAATATAATGGCAAAATACATTAACTTGCATCCTTTGTGACTAATTTTGGGTTTCCCACACACCAAGAATTGCAGGGAAACCAAAGAGAAAAGTGAACATGGGAAAAAGGTATCTGAATTTTCTATCTAATGACATCCCACAGTGAATTTTTTACAACACTGTTAATGAAAATTGGTAGCTGTTCCTATGGGAAAACAAACCTACCAAAAAAGAAACAAGATTAGATATAGAACAAAAAATAGAGAACAGGCAGAGGGAGCTGGGGCTGTTCAGCCTTGAGAAGAGACGAGTGAGAGGGGACCTCATCAGAGTCTGTCAGTGCCTGCAGGGAGGGGTCAGAGCAGGGACCAGGCTCTGCTCAGTGCTGCCCAGCAATGGGACAAGGGGCAACGGGCAGGAATTGATGCACAGGAAGTTCCACCTGAGCAAGAGGTAGGCCTTCTTCACTGTGCAGTGACCAAGAACTGGAACAGACCACACAGAGAGGGTGTAGAGCTTCCCTCACAGGAGATAGCCCAGAACCATCTGGATGCAATCCCGTGCCATGTGCTCTGGGATGACCCTGTTGAGCAGGGAGCTGGGACCAGATGACCCACTGTGGTCCCTTCCAGCGTGACCCAATCTGTGCTGGGATTCTGGGATGCTCTGATAGTGTAGAGCTAAATGTAAAGGTCAGCATCCTTAGTAAAGTGAAGCACCATGATCACCATTTCCATCAAAGATTGTATCCTCCAGTATTTCCTACTCAGGGGTGTCAATCTCACCCATAAACACATCAGTCAATCAATACCTTGATAGGCTCACTGCAGTGGTCTTCTGTTTCTCAAAGAAGAACATACTCATCTACCACATGCAGATTAATAAAATCTGGTCTAGTTATAATGAATATTGTTGCAAACTATCCTCATTCAAGGTGACATGTTTGAAAAATATGTGATGAGAGGAGACTGGGGTGGTTGAGGGTTGGGATTGGCTTCAGAACAGCCAGTAAAGACACACCTGTTAAGAGCACACCAGAAAAACTTTAGAAACCATTAGCAAAGCTTATTAAGTCATCAGAATAGTGGAGATAGAACAGTTTAAAAGGTGCATCATAATCACATGCCTAATATGCCTTTTCCGAGATTCAGGATAGCATTGAACACTGCTCTGTTGGCAGGAATCTTTACATTAAATCTTGTCCAGAGAATAAGAGGAGACAGAAGGAATTTTAAAGTTACAAGCTCATACCAGACAATGATATTTGTACAACAGCACAGCTTGAGCTCCCCATCCTTAAACTTTAAAGGAAAAAAAGTCTTAAAGGGTTACAGTGTAGGCAGGCTGGAAAATTAAAGAAGGCAAAAATTATCAGCTTCATGTCATTATGACTAACAAATCCTAGAGCTACCACAAAGACAACAAAGTATGTCTTAGGTATTCTAAAATGTGTCTAACATTAAAAAGAAAACCATAAAAGATTAAGATGTGGAAATATTGCTTTCTTTAGCATAAAAATATCAGCCATGTTTTTAGTTAAAAAATAAGTCAGAATTTTCTTCTTAAGTATTTGTTTACACACAAGCAAAAAGTGTCAATTTGATTAAGTAAAATACCTGTAACATCTGTATAATTGAAGTATCTATTATTTTCTTAAAAACAGCATGTCTTTGCTGCAATACTAACTACTGTCCATTGAACAAGAGAGAAAATCCTTTAGACATTCCTGGGAAGAGTGTTCAAAATACTACACTAATAAAAAGACCTACACCTACAGGAAGTGAATACAGCGCTTATAGTTTTGCCAATAAAAATGAACCTGAAACTAATGTTTCAACATTCAGAAGGGAGGAAGGAACACTTACTCACCTGGATGCAGATGCTCCAGTGCAGCAAACTGTCATAGCTATTCAATGGCATGAGAACAATGTGTACAGCTGAGGGCCTTTGGAGGTAAATACTGGGGGGGGGGGGGGGGGGGTAAAGAAAAAGGCACTGTTGAAAACACAGATTTCCCATGACCTTTCAACATATTTACATAAAGACAACACTTCAAGGCTTAGAGATGCTGTTTTTCAAAATAACTGATGTATGAAATAGTCACATATAAAGGAAAAAACCTTTACTTCTTGGTTGTGGGCTGGGATCCACCACCTCTAGTGGAAAATGGGAATGAAAATATGTTCTGAGTAACATTAACCCTTGCATATCATCCAGAGCCCTTCTGTTTAATGCAGTGTTCACAATGTTTTTTGTCAGCTTAGGCTGACTCATAGATTGTATCTGAATCTCTGGGTATTCTTTACCCATTGTCTCTGCCAGAGAAATGGCTGTGTGGAATATGGGTGCCAAACTGGAAATGTCTTCATGGTGAATTTTGAGGGCTCCCTTTAGTAAGTAGGAAGACAGAAAAAAACATAAAGCTCAGCCAAGAGGTGCTATTTATAAAAACCAATGTAAATGTAGTGAGAAAGTTCAGAAATGATCATGGGAGCATCTCCACGCGCAGACCTGAGAGCAGCAGGCAGTAAAGCTCATAATGGTAACTCCATCCAGCAGGAAAGTCACAAGAAAAAACCTACAACACAAGGCTGAAAAAGGCAAAGAAGGTGTTTGACCTTTATTGCATTTTCTCAGTCCCAAAGTCACTATTTTTAGTGTATCAGTAAAGTCTCACCTTATCTACACCTATTTACAATAAAATTGGTTGTTATGTTGATGTTCATGAGTGTAATATAAAGTATTCAAAAGCTCCACAAAAAAAGGCTATTTTAATTCTGCTTGTTTTATACTACTCCCAGTAATAAAAGTACTATTCTGTTGATAATACTAGATGTGATAGTAGCAGGGGGATTTTTAAAAACAACTTCTGAATTTTTTGTATGCCACATATGTCCCTGAACAATAAACTACTAAATGCTTTGGTCAAGCTCAAAGCCTGATTGACTTTAAGGGAAAATAATGAGATATATCCTGAAAGTCAAAATTAGAACCTCTTAATTAGAAGTTTAATATACTAACTACATTAAGGAGAAAATAAAGTCAGTCTAGGAATTGTGTCAAAGGATGAAGGGTCTCTAAACTGTGCCTGTAACTTTTAGTATTCATTCTTATTACAATAAAGTATTTTTAGACATAGATTTTATTATTCTTGCTTGTTTCATCTTTCAAACTCATGAAGTGAAAAGTGCAGTGAAACCAGTTCTCAGTAAGATGATGGCACTTTAACTCCAGTCTTGAACAGTGAAACTTGCTGCATATACTCAGAAGCCTGCAATTGTAATATACATATTTTCATCTTTACCCACGACTTGGTTCCATTTATGCCAATGTGAGCTGGACACAGTGTTGAAGTGATTACTTCCATTTTCTTCTCTGTTAAAATGAGATGATGTCCACTTATTTTACGTGCTTACTTAGAGAATGCAATAATGGAAAAAGCACATTTGAAATGTTGAGTTTTCAATACATTCATCCTATAAGGTATTTTTCATATGCAAGAGGAGAAAGTCTAGAGTGCAACAGGAATATATAATAAAACTCTTATTCTCCTCATTTTAGTTTTAGCTCTTCTGAAATTCTTCAGGAAAGTGCAAATTGCCAAAAGGAAAAGGAAAATGTATGGAACAGTACATTGAAAGAAAATGGTCAGTTAGCAAAAAATATGGAATCTCTTCATAATTGCCTTATCTAACTCTGCCTAAGATGAAACCCTTAGTACCTTTTCATTTTAGAAGAATGATACACAGTCTTTAATCCTATTTTTCCATCAATATTTTTTACTACTTATTTCTTTGCTCCTTTAGAGCTAACCTTCAATCATTCAAGTAAAAATTGTCAGAAAACAAATGTGAAGAGAGAATACGTCTACAAGAAATTGGCAGCTGAAAGTTTCTATCCTGACTTGCCACAAAGAAACTTAGAATTTCTAGATTGCAGGAACTCCATCTGGTTACAGAAAAATCATGTGGGAGCAGCAGATACAGAGTATTTTGGTCAGAGAGACCTGTGTTTGGTTCAGAGGTGACAGCCTGTAGCTGAGGTAGCTGTATCCCTCTCCACTGTCCTACTGCAGATAAATTATCATTGCAGCAGTCACATACCCTTAACTCTAGTTAAAAGCCTGTGTTTTTTGGTTCCATGAATATTCAGTTATACATAATACATGAGTAGAGCTCTAGGAGAGAAGAACACAGGCACATGTGTAATGAGGAAATACTCAACCATGCAGAATTGGCCAAAGGACTGCAGTGAGCACCCACAACTTCTGTGCAGCATAAGAAGAGTGCAGCTACCAAAGGCAGCCCACAGCAGCTGGTACGTGTGCTGTAGTATCTGAGCCCCATTTCTACACCTCCTGGGAACAAATTCTGGGCTTTTCAAAGGAGTGTCATAATTCTTAATGACCTCCAAGTTTTTAAAGACCTTCAGATGGGCCTCAGTTGGGAGATCTGTGACAGAAAGCCATGACTGCTGGCCAGCTCCCGCAGCTGCCAGGACTGCTGAGGACTGTCTGTGTGCACTGTAATCTTGGTGCACTCCTTGGAACAGCAACTTCCCCTGCCACTCCAGTGACCCAGCCCATCAGAGACCTTGGCTCAGCTGAGCTCCCAAGGGAGAATGCAGCTCTGCAAGTGTAGAACTGCAGGAAGTGCATAGGCATACAGCTGGAGAGAATTCTGCAAAGTGCAACTAGGATGATAAAGGGTGTTGAAGCGTCTGATATATGAGGGGAGGCTGTGACTTTTGGGACTGATTATTCTGGAGCAGAATAGTCCTCAAGGAGAATTTTATCCATGCAAGGACAATCAAACACTAGAATACGTTGCTCAGAGACATTGTGGAGTTTCCAAGGATGGACACAGTTCTGGGCAAGGTGCTCTGTCTGCCTCTGCTCTGAGCAGGTTATTGGACCAGGCGATCTCCTGATGTGCATTCCTCCTTCAGCTACTCCATGATTGCAAGGGACTCAGAGAGCTTCCATTGCTCCAAACTTTGGTCTGCTCTAGCACTCATGTGGAACTCCTGTCAGCATCAGAGTGATTGCAGGTTTCTCTTCAGCCAAAAAAGTAGAAAATTATAACATTTGTTATGAAAAAAAGGAGAAAACTGTGTGACAGCCAGCCAAATTTCCATGGAATTACAGTAATCTTCTTTGCATGAAGTGTTGGATAAGGGTTTTTGAAAGTGCATGGCCTGCTGAGCTAGAGTTGGGCCTGAGCTTATTTCTGTGAGCATCCATCCCATCAGTCTGAGGTAGGTCCTGGTACAAATGACCTCTTAACACTGCCAAGGTATCCTCTGGGAGGGAAGTAATTTTTGCATAAGGAATCCCTATAGTCAAGTGTGAATGAAGCAGAGAGGATGCAAAAGAGCAAGAGCTTTAACAGAAATACAGAGCAAAGAAAATTAACAGTATGGACACACTCTGTCATAGAAAAGAGATTGCTGAAATGGATGCACAGAGACAGCTAAGCCACTTTCTCTTCCTGTGGGCCATAAAGGTTTACACAAACCAGTGTAATTTCAGACAGGTCAAGCTTACCATGGTGAAGATTTGGGGAATGAGGCTCTTTAACTTGTAGTTAACCATATTGCTGAAAATCCCTGTGGCTACTCCCTGCAACCAGCTAAATGCAGATCAGGAAGGAACACCCTTGGTGCACAAGACACTCTGCCAGAGATAACACCAAAGTACAGTTCACAGTGAGCTCTCAAACTCAGATTTTGTGGCAAGAAATAAATGGTGTGCCCAGTTGGAGGCCCAGAAGCAGAACAGATCATAGATCAGCTTGTGCCTTTGGGGAGAGCTGGTTACCCAAGACAACAAGAAGGTAAAGTGTTTAGGTTAGTGAAGGCATGATTGAATGTGCAAAGATAAAAAAGTTGCTGTTACTACTATTTTAATAGTCATGAATCTAAACCTTACAACATATTAATGTAGCCTAATGTATAATTTTCTGCATTACATAAGTATCTCCATTACCATATTTTGAAAAATCTATTCATGTTTTTTTTGTGAATTAGGTAACACAAATCACAATATAAGTTTTTTTAAAGTTATTCTGGTCTTGAGGTAGCATATTCAGGAACTCATTCCCATTGATACAGCATTTTTTGGCCTATGAATTCCTACACTGTGCTTTTTCACATCTCTTCAGAAATGTTCCTTCACTCACACTGTCGCATTGAAAATGCATCAATTCCTTAGCCCTCCTCTCAGCTGCCTTCCTTGAGAGTTCTTCATGGGTTTGCTACAGAAAATATTTCTTTCCCCTCATTTCTCTGTGCTCTTAATTTTATCTTTCTCTCCTGAAACTGATGATTTTTTGACATTTAATCTATTTAATTTTATTGTCACCTTCCCTGTCTATCATTAACCCAACTCTGCAGATTGCCTTGTGTCTTTCTAAATCATCTCCCTTGTTATCATACAGTATTTTGGGGTTTTTTTGCAATCTTTTATCTTCCTTTATTTCTCCAGCTCTTTCTTTTGCACCCATATTACATTTTTTAGTTAAAAAAAAAAATTTAAAAGAGAAAAGTTTTAATTCTGAGTTGCCTATTTCCAATGAAACTTTCCTTTTAGTCTATTGTAATGTATTTAATTCTTTACTACTTGAAGGATGCTTTTTGTCCCCCATAATAACCTGTTTATCCAAGAACAACAATCAGTTAAATATCACAATATCTAGTGTGGGTGTTGCAGAGAAATAAACTGTCAAGTATGCTGATCACGTAGGTACTGAAATGCCAAGTCTTTCATAAACACTTCCAGTGAAAACTGGCACAATCTGGACTTTAAAATACAATTTAACAATACACAAGGGATTTATATTAGAAACTAATATTTTATTTATATTAGAAATTAAATTTATATTAGATTTATATTAGATTTATATTAGAAATATTTATATTTATATTGTCTTGAGTTCAGGTGGAAATCAAAAATATTTTTTTCCTTTTCAAAATATGTTACTTTGGATATAGAATTTAGAACATCAGAGAACTGCATTATAAAAATAACCACTTAACAGTAAATTGGTTTTGAGAGTCTGTAAAAACATAGTTACAAATGAACGACAAAAATTTTCACAACTTTTCAATTAAAATGAAAATAGGTTTTCACAGGTAGAACTAACACAGGATGTAATACATATATTAACATTTGTCATTACTGATGGGTATCAGCAAGACCATTTGATAAGTGGTGGGATAATTTGAACTAGAGTTCAAACAAAACTGTTTAAATATATTTAAAAAAAATTAAAAATTACTTCTTTTACTTGTGCCATGAATGCAGTGAGGTTTCTATGTATGGAGGAGAGCTTACTCTTAATTCTGGAGCTTTTCTAAAACACTCACTAGAATACAGAGGTTAGCAGGAGATTATTTCCTATCGTGAAATATATTCCTATATACCTTTCAGTGATCATTTACCTCTGCTTTTTAAAAAACAGTGATGGTGCCTATTCTATTAAACCTTCTTTCTTCATATTTAATTTATAATACAGATGTGTGTGATCTGGCTTCCCCAGCAGGTATTAAGGTCTGTTCCTAAAGTTTAGGTGGCAAAATATACTCTCTCCTCATTGGAAATATACTGGAAACTTTATTAAGAACTTCAGGTTTAAAAGAGGATGTGTCTGCCTTATATACTATTAATATCACCTCAAAAATCAATCTTAATTGATGCCAAGCTATATTCCTGAATATTTTTTTTATTCTTATGCATGCTAATTTACCCAGGTCCTTCCCAGCAGACTGTGAGTCATTAAGAGGGCAGCACTGAGATAATCATACCATGGTCTCAGTGCTTTTTTTATTAACATTTTGTCAAACACATTATCATGCTTATCTTTACAATTTTCCCTTATCTTTTCAAGACTGTGTGCCATTCTTTGCTCTTATTATTTGTAAATCACACTCAGATTGTTATTCAGTCTTCGACATTTTTGAAATATGGAATTAGATAACCATCATATTATTTCAGATGTGTATTTCCCTTCCAAAATTTCTGTATCATGGTTGCATTAACAATGTGATTAAGTAACATGTCAACACGTTGGACCTTCTGCATTATTCATCATTTTGTTGAGCTATGATCCATCAGCATTGCCTAGTGGGAGCTTCCAAACCACCTCATTTGATCAGCTTAATCAATTTGCTGCTGCGGGTTAACATTGCTGTGCTGGTGAAAAGTAGATCATTGCAAAGTATATAGTTTTACCCCAAATTCTCTGTTAAAAATTCACATACAGACTCAAGCACATATGCATGCATATATGGATAAATATCTGCATTTTTACAGAAGGAATCAAATAGGACTTTTCAAAATTTAGCAGTACATGTAGAGCAGAACAAGTATGTTCTGATTTCACACCAATCTGCCTTTGCTAAACATGGCAGGATTGCTTTCTGCAGCGTTGCTGTGATTTTCCACCCTATTCTGGTCTATTTTGGCTGTCAGTGGTGGGCAATGCTCGTGTACCATCATATAGAACACACATATCATTGGTACAGTTGGTGCAAGCAAGATGAAGATTCAGTGCTGCTGTAAGAACAGCATATTGACATACCTATATTGCTAGTCTAAAAAAAAGAAAAGTTAAAGTATCTCTGTAGCAATCTAATGTTGACAGTATGCAATTGCCAGTTGTATGAGTTCCCTCTATTTAATCTGGTACCATAAAATTCTCTTAAAGAGAAAAATTTGAGATATCTATCTTGAATTACTTTTTCACTCCTAGTCTTTGGCACTTTATCTGTTGTCCTCCTTGTAGACTTATTACTTTGCACAGAGTTCCATCTTTTGTTTCCATTATTTGGGTGTGACATGTTTAAAGCTTACAGAATGATGTAACCAGCCTCAAAGATATGCATTTGATAGAGCTTATTAGGGGCTCTAGAGCTCAGATTTGCTCAAGGCTGAAGCTTTACCCTCACTAAACATTTTTTCTGAACAGAGTTCATCATGATCTCCTCAAAATCAGAATAAAAATAATTAATTAAGAAGTTATATTTTAAAGGCAAATGAAAATCACTTCTGTGAGATTATGTAATCATATGTATAGCAATAGAAATAAACTTCTATTTTCCCCTCCTAGTCCTGTATATAGAGTGCTACTTGGGTAGAGGCAGGTTAAACAGGTACTTTTCTGTATTTATTGTTATAAAACCAGGGCTCTTCCCTAACATGAAAATATTGAAAATAGCTATGACTTTGAAATAACTCTTTGAAAAGCTACTTACAGTAGTTTTCTGATGAGATGAGCAGAATGTTTCCAGAAAAAAACTCAAAACCTTCTCCTATGACATCCCTTATAGCATCCTCGCGAGTGCCTGTGTGAGTAAACACGAGAACTCTCTCAGGTACAAATTGTTCTAGACACACACTGAAGGTTATTGGGAAAGTGCAGCAAAGAAGAATGACCAACAAATATCTCCAGAGAACTGGAAATCCTAAACTGTGAACAGTGCAAGGTGCCTAATGTTAAGAGAGCACAAATGAAGAGTAAGATTAGCTACCTAGTGTGAGCCAGATGTCTAAGAGTAAAACTAATTGCATCAATTTTTAATTTATTTTTTTTTAACAGATGATAAAAGCCAGAGAAAATTCCTCCTTTGTACCTAAGAGGAGAACTCAAAATCCTCTGGACGTTCATGTGCATAATTTAAGGAGATCTTGTAGACAGTGTTTATACTACTTTTGGAAAACAGACAGTACACCTGCTGGCAGATTTTTGGTTAATTAAATTGCTAAGTGATTCTTGCAGTACGTTATTATCAATTATTGTCCATTTTGATCAAAAACTGCTATCAAGAACTATTAAGACTTTAGCTCTGCAAAGAGACAAGACAAAAAGGAGGAAAATTATTAGCTCTCTAAAGTTCTCTTGAACCATATTTTAAATGGAACTAAAGATATGTTCTCTAAAAGTACACTACATAAGCACTCAGATCAGCAGGTACCAATTAGTGAAGAAACTCAGCAATTGTGTCTGATCTTTGGCCGAGTTCTGCTTGCCCTTGTGCTCCCTTTTATGCTCATACACCAGTTTGCACTAATTGTTCAATCTCTTCCTACTGTTCATTTACAACTCTTCTAGTTGTTGGTAGAGCAATCAAGGTATTGCACAAAGCTGTAAGCTCATTTTTTTGACAGAAATGTACATGAGGAGGAAAAGGCAAGTGCTTCAAAAAAGCTTGTCATAGAAGCCAGCTAAGGTTACATTTCCTCCTGTCTCTACCTTTAAATTGTGCAATGGAAGGGTTTGAGATACAGTTATCTAAATTAACTTAATTCTAAATTCTACAGTTTTCCACCTTTGAAGTGTGGAATATCCCTATGTAGTCTATAAAATATATGTACATGTATACATGCACACAAACTCATGCATATATACATATATATGTGTGTAAGAATTCACATGAGAATATTTCATAAGATATTCAAACATGCTAATTTGCCCTGCTCTTTAGATTTGAAATAATTAGATATTTCATGTACTGATCACTATGAGTTGCTAATGACTTTTTAAAAGAGCAGTTGTAACCAGCAGAGTTAATCACATAGTACACTCTGGTTTATAATATTAGGGTAAGATGTTGAACAAACCTATATACTTAATACTATATTCCCTCAAAGCTCAAGAAATTAGAGAAAATAAAATGTTCAGGTGAAAAAGGAAAAAGCCAGAAAAACAGAAATGTAACTAGATTCTCACAGCACTTATGGGTTTATTGTGTGACCTCATTTAATCTCTCAAACCAAGTTTGTTCTATGCATGCTGCATTAGCGATTTCATGTTTATTTTCCTTCTTAATTGTAAACTTTTAATAGTTTTATCTAGTTATGTCTACTGGTATTTAATATTTTTCTTCATGTTGCTACCAAAAGGAGATTTTAAAATCCTTGGGGAGAGATCACAAGCATGATTTTTCTGTGTAAACATCTAGAATTCTTCTGTCCACTATAAACCAGTGGTTCTCTAAGCACATTTGTTCCACAAAATAAACACCTGTTAGTTCTTCACACATTGTACAAAACTAATTTCAAAATTTATCATCAATCCCTCAAAAATATGTTTCCTAAGAATTTCTGGTAGCTGAATACAATTTACTCGAAATATTCTTAAAAAAACAAATTTCAGAAAGCCTCAGGATATGTCAGTGTCATTGACTCACAACACGTATGAACACGAGTAGCTGACATCACTCTATTTTCAGAATATCTGGAATAATTACTGGAAAGCCAAGGAATTAAACAGTTTATGCAAGAGTCCAAGGCTAACATCAGGTCTAGGTGGAGCTTCATGCTGTATCTCATTTCTCTTAACCCTTCAATAATTTCCCTCTAATTTTAACCTTCTCAGACCCTTGCTAACCTCTTTTGTTTGATAGTTTCTGAAATATCAGAAACCATATTCCCTTTCCAAATTCTACATTTGGCATCAAAGCTTTATTCTGTATAATTTCTCCTCTGGTGTACTAACAAATCCTCTCTTTAATTTATATTATGAACTCTTTGAACTAGAAATAAATTCAGTGTTCTGAGTGTTGTGGTGACTTGCAGTCACAGCTACACAAATCCAGTGACACAGAGGGCAGGCAGGGAGGTGCAGTAAGATGCCCTGCAGTCGCTGAGTTCATCTCTGTCAGCTGAGCTATCACTGCACAGAACCAACCCTTTGGCCATGGAAAAATAAGAAACTACTCTCCCTACAGCCACACACACACACACACAGAGCTATCTTAAGGGCATTCTACATATATCAGCATCTCAGGAGCATTTTCACCAGAGTAATAACATTTATTAACAGGAAATTGTGTATTTTTGCAGTTCCTGTATTTATCAAAATCACTCCATTCAACTGGGGTATTTCCACCTAGTTATCTAAACCAACACTTCAGATTTAAGCAGTATCTATTACAATTAAACTAAAAAACTCAAACAACTATTTCCAACCTACCTGACTGTCCAGTAAAGGATACAGAATTAATATTAGTTAAACCTTTTCTACTCTTAGCACATTATTTCAGACATTCAAAATATTTGAGACATTAATAATTCAATGAGACAATAATAATTCAATAGCAAAACAGACCTGCATAACAGTTAAAAATAAGTACACAAATGAAACCTTGCATATCTCATTTGGCCTATTTATAATTTCTGCAGATTTTAAATAGCAGTCAATACAGCAATTAAAGGAAAGGAGAGGGTTTCACAAAGACATAATATTTAGCAACAGCCTAGGCTGAAAAATCCCTGCTTCATTTCTCCAATTGGACCAATAAAAAATCTTTTCTGTAAATCCTGCATATTTTGATTCACATTTTCAGAAAATTAAAACATTGATCTCTGGCAAGAGTTTTCTCAATAAAATACAGTGTGTATATTTTATGTATGGCAGCAGATTAATATCTAGTATTTTCTTATTAACTGTTCTCTTTATGTGTGGTTTGCATCATGAAATTTGTTTACATGTATGTAATTATTGTGAACATGCAGTAAAAAATTGTGTAAAGAAACAGTGGCTCTCAGTGCTTTGGTACTAAAAAACAAAAAAATAAAGCAACCCAATTAAATATTGGTTTCCTCTTTTAATGAGGAAATCCACACTGCATCTTTTAATGAAAAACATGCACTTAAATAATGTTCAAGATGAAATGACCCACAATTTCCCTATAGGCAGGGAAGCTCACAAAGCCTCTCTCCAGCAGCTCCACACCTCTTTGTAGAGGCTGCACTGCAGCCAGCACTCAGATGACTTTCATGTGTTCTGGGCAGAGGGGAAGGATCACCTCCCTGGATCTCTTTGCAACACTCCTGATGCAGCCCAGGGTAGTCTTTATTATCTTTTTTCAAGATAGTGTTGACCATTATCTTGAAAAAATTAGCCATTAGCAACAAGCACTGTTGTTAATGACTAATTAACACTATAAATAGCATTATGCATTTACAAGTGAAGGTTGACATATTTTAAAAAAATCTATCTTAAAAACTAAATTCTATGTTAAAAAAATACTTTCATGCACTTTTTAATGTAGATATTATATTGAATGAATATTGATGATTTTGACAGATCAGTGAATGAAGATTTGAAATTGAGGATAAATATACTTTTTCAAATGTTAGAGGGCCCCTTAAGAAGAATAAAAATTTTTAATTTTTGATCTAAAACTTATTTATTGGTTTACCTCCTCAGAGCCATCTTTCATAAGGAAGATATTAACATAGTGCAGAAATTATCTGTGTGTATTACAAAATATTCCTGGTTCCCTGAACCAAAAAAAAAAGAAAAAAGTAGCCTTCCATTTTCTGCTTCTCTCATTATTGTGTTGGTCTTTTAAACATATTTTCCATAAAATTAAACATATCTAAAGAAACCTAAATTATGCCCACTCTCAGGACAATCTTTAAGTTTGGACTTACCTACAAGTCACAGATGTCCCTAAAGCTCTCTCAGTGACTTGCCTTTGTTGCCTCTCAGTGTGATCCTTCCCACTTCTGTTCCTTGGCCTCCCAGTTACCGTGGCACAGATTTTGTCCAGAAACTATGGAAATTAAGAGAAGGTTCTGTGTCACAAAGAGGACAGCTGAGAAATCTGAGCATGTGCCAAGCAAAGCACTAATGACAAGTACAGCGAATTTGTATCAGTGTGAAGTTAATTATCTCTACTGGGACATGCAACTAATCAGCAGGACTACCTGCCCATTCAACTGCAGTTACATGGCTTTTCCAAATTAACCCATGGAGCCTTTCCAGAACTTACTTGGATCTGTGGGAGGACCACAGAGCATCATGCAGGACTGCCAAGGTGTGCCTCAGAGTTCCTCAATGGAATGCTTTGAAAAAATCAGAAGGAAGGTCCTTCACAGCCATAATAAATAATTACAATTTATTTTGATTTTAAGAAGAAGCTTTTCACAGCACATTCTTGCACTGCTGCTGTTCTGAATTTCCTGTTCAATCAGCTTCTATTGTATCTTCATTAACAAAGTATCTGATGCAGCATGCCCTGATTGAGCACTTATGCTTTAGAAATCAGATTTTTCCATATTTTATAAAATTCAGCTACTACTATGCATATGTCTGAGCTTCAAAAAACTGGACTGAAATTTCACTGGAACAATTGCCTTGAAATTTGGGAAAAAATCCTCTACAGATTTCGCCTGTGCCAAGGCTTAGATTTTATGAAGCCAAACAAATGGCTGGGCAGTGGATGTTGGAATCAAAGCAAGTCCTCTGTGACCTTCAAACCTTTGAGCTTAGGGTTTTGACAAAAAATTCACTGCCACAAAATGCATGCAAAAAATTCCAGGCATGTGTGCACATGCACAAAATGAAACTCTAAATATTATTAAACTCCTAGCTACTATTCCTTTCCAAAAATTGAAAAAAAGAGGAATTAATTTGAAGAGTATAATTATTAAATTCTAGCTACTCAACATTTCTTACATTTCTTCAACTCTGTTGTGGGTTTCTTTTTAGTTTTGGGCTTTTTTTGGCAGGTATACATTGTCTTTCCTGGTTGTGCTAATTGGTGTCATTCTGCTGCTCTGTTCTAATTCTTAAATTCTTAAATACGTTTGAATTCAATCTGTTTTGTCTGTGCTGTTTCCTTTCAGCTGTAACACGCAGAACCAGAAAGACAATCATGTAAGGAGTTTAACCTATTTGTAAGTAAAACACCTCGTTTGAATTACCAGTTCAATTTTTATCTAAACTCTGTGACCTGGAGCAGCTGTTATGGCAACAACACACACCCATTAGGTTGGGTTGTTTTTTTTTTTCCAGAGACAGCTTATTTTAAAATAAAATATGCAGTGGGTGTTTTATTTGTAGTGACTGCTGTGATTTGTGACTTAATGGAGGTAACTCCAGCTGCAACAGACATATTGTGTGATTGATAGTGAATGATGACAACTTATTACCAACAGCAGAAATGTTATCTGGCTCCATGCTACATGAAATAGTTGCTTGGAGTCAGAGTCAGAGTCAGATTTTTCTTACCAATTGCATCTCTGATCCTATTTATTCCATGTATGTGTTAGGAATTCACAACATTTACAGGGGATATTAAAAAAGAAATAATCATGTAAGGGAATAATTGACAATGTGGTATTTTCAAATAATATAATTTTAAGATATTTATGGACAGGGTAGTCATATTTAAGTATAATTGGCCTAATAATTTTTAAATAAAATATTTTTTACAACATTTCAGGTATATACCAGGCCACATAGCATGAACTCAGAAAGAAAATAAATGTATTTATATCAGAAAATATTTTGAAAGGTTTTTAAAGTCCTTTTATGTTAAGTGAGAACTTCTCTTATACTTATTATCATATTCACTGCTATTATTTGCCAGATTTTTATCAGCAATCACATCCGTCTGAGACACTTCAGCCTTTCAGACAAATAAATTTTTCTGTTTCTCACATGTTCACAAAATGTTTATAAAACAAAATCACCACAAGTTCTACCATTTCTCATAATCTACCAAATGCTGCAACATCCTAAGCCCAGCAATGTGTTGTTTACAAATGAAGGGAACTCATCTAAACTGAACCAGCTGCTAGGATCTAGATCTGTTTGTTTCATTTACTGTAAATGAGTCTTCCTTTTATAAAGTATTAGACTGCCTTCCTTTCTTTAGCATTTATTTCCCAAAGAAAAATGAACTGGAGGCTCAGCATTTTAATATGTGAAGAGAACCTGGGGTTCTTTCTACCTAAATTTAATGAAACAAGTAGGAGCCATAAGATATTGCATTTTATTGCTTAGTTGCCTGACTGATTAATTGACCATTATTTTCCTAATGATTATTTTCCATATCTCCCATTAACAGCATAATTGCTGAACTGCCTTATGGCTTCTATTTTCCTCACCTACTGCCCTTTCACTAAAACCTGTACACTTGTACCTTTCTAATGAATTTTTTGTTGCCTTCATAAACAGAAATCCTTTATTTTACTATTTCACTATTCTTTTTTTTTTTCTCTCCAAACTGCTTCTGCTTTTCTCATCCTGTTTCTGTTTTGTTATTTCCATTCAGTAGAAGTTAATTCAATGATGACTCCTTCTACACAGTTTTTAATTTCACCTACATGTTGCTTCTGTGTGGATCAACAGGCTGTCCTAAGTAAAAAAGATTTTATTATACTAAAAAAAGGTGTAAAAAACAGCTGTAAAAGTCCTTAGGTAGCTATTGTAAGTAAGCTGATACCAACTGCATAATTAATAAAAAAATTAGGAAAAGGAGTATTTATGGCTCAAATTAATGCTATGATTAGTAAGACAAGAGGCTGGGAGATTCTATGCCTGAGGTCACTAAAAGTTCACTCAAGCTGTGCTTTGATGGTGTTTTCTGTTCTTAGCTCCAGACATCCATGTACAGACTGGTAGTGCCAAGAACTTGTCTTAATGGGTCTAAGGCGGCCTGCTGTATTTTCTATCCCCCACAAATCCTGCCAATTTGAAATAGGCACTAAAATAAAATAAAATACTCCTATCATGTTCTAGGAGGAGAACAGGGCGTTTCTAAGTAGCTCATGCATGAGGAATTGTCTACAGATTGTCAGAAAACCCACCATGAAACAGTTAAACTGGCATCCTGGAAGCAGAAAATGCTCACTTTAAGCAAGCTTTGAATCCCATGCAGATTAAACCTTGGAGTTTAATACACTTTCCACTGCTTCTCTTGTAGGTGCTATGTATGTGACTAATTTCATCATGTTTTTCTGTGTATAGGCAGGTAGACAAACATAACTCAGTCTAACATAAAGTCAGCTTCAGTCCTGTCCTGTGATTTTTATTTTTACTGAAGTCTTTTTGCAGAAATCATTGCAGATCAGAAGTCCTAAGGATTAAAAAAGTAATAGCAAGTTACACAGCTGGAATATAACCACTCCAATTTTTTGTTTACAAAGTCTCATTACCCATAATTTTATCCTTTGGATCTCTTATTGCATAAACAGGTGTCTGACAGCCAACCTAGATGGTTTATGAGATCTTTGTACTCCCATAACTCCATGCTAAATCTCATCAGAGCAAAATACCTGTTTACCAACTTGAACTGAGCAAACATTCTAAATTTTCCTTCTGAGCATGCATGTGCTAGTTGCAGATATGGTTTTAAAGTGGTTTTAAAGGAAAAAAAAAGAAAGCATAACTTTTATTGTCCTCACAAACCTGTCCACTAACCACAAGGGAAATTAATTCACCTGCGGAAAATACTAAATTTGTTCCACTCTGCCTACCTGAGATTGTTGAGTGAATTGACAGAGACAGGCATTGCTGAGAATTGCAATATGCCACTAGGAAGCTTATTTGCAGAGAGCAGACATTTTATCCATCCAACAATGTTTTTGAATTTAAAAACACAAGCAGTTTTAGTCTGTAACAAATTGAGCATTGTCCAGATCTGAAAGAGTTCTGGTTGAAATGCCTATGCACATTTTGCCACGTATAATAATAAAATGGAGCAGTATTCTTATATTGTGGATGCTTACATCACAGAAAGAAAAATTTATCAGCATCTTGGCCACCATGTAGTAGCCAGGTGGAAGGTTTTTATTTCCATTCTTCATAAATTATTTCAAAATATGATTCACAAGTTAAATGTGGATGCTACCAGTTGTGGCTGCATTTACACTCCCATTGCATCCTCTGTAACACCATGGAGTCAAAATCCCCACCATGCTATGCCATCCTACATAAACTTACAGTACTCAGCCTGGTGGGAGCATCCATATTAAGACATATTAAGACACTCTCCAGTGAATTTTCTGGCTGTGAGACCCCAAAGGCTGGTGCAGCCTCCTAGTTACACCCCTGTTGCTTCTTATCACAACTCACTACCCCTTCTTCTGCATGGTGAGCTTTATTTGGGAATAGAAAAAAAAGACAGAGTATGTAGCCCACACATGCACTGTGCTGTCCTGGTTACCATGTCCATTAGGCTGCTCCCCCATTCTGAGCAAACCACTGCGAGACACCCTTTCAGTGCTGCCCATAGCACACATGGGGCTGTCCTCCACAAGTGGCCACCTTGAAGCTCTCATAGAACCTCCGTGGAACGCTTCTGAGGTCTCTAAGATCAGGCAGGGCACTGCCAGGCTCAGGAAAACTTGCCTGCCTGCACAAAAAAACAGGACAAAATGCCAATCCAGCAAAGCATGTCCATGAGATCAATAAGGAAACCCCCAAAGACCAGGCAAAATAGAAGACCTGCCCGACAAACTGATGAATCAGAAACTATTTTGAAGCAAAGCTCACATGGAGGAGGAGGAGAATGGGGCAGAGTATAGGTGTGCACCATGCAGCTTTCCTTTTGGACTGATGCTGTTCCAGAGATGTTTTGAAAAGTCTTCAGCAAGTGACTGAGGAGGGGGAGGACCACTGTGTGTCCTGTGCTGCCTTCAAGCCCAATTCCTGACCCATGGCTCCCTAGAGAAGCTTTAGCTCTTGACATTTGCTCACATGCATGGGGATGGACAAACCCCCAGCTCAGCCCATGGGGAGACATGGATGCGCAGCACCAGAGATCTCTCTCAACTGTGCAGGGACAACATCTTGGCTGAGGGCTTGTACAGCTCTCTGAAGGCACCTGCCTTTAGCAGTAGGACATAACAATCCTTTGAGTTAGAATCACAGAATCAAGAATACAGAGATGGAAGGCATCCACAAGAATAGAATCCAACTCTTAAACTGCTATCACCTTTCAGTGCCTCTCCACCTCCTTTTGGCTCCCTGCTAGCTGGCATTCTTCCAGGACTCAGGGGTGCAAGAGGTGCACAAGAGTCATGCAGAGTTATCAGGGCACATTTCAGCTGTACTTTATCTTTATGTGAACCACTCTGTCTGGAACTACGTGTCTGGTCAGGGCAGATACAGAAGACAACACCCTGAGCCAATTCAGAGCCCTGAGGAGGCTGGATTTGACCTGTCTTTTGAGTCTCCATTCTTACACTTTTATCAACAGATTTTTGATCATTATTCTAGTGGTTCTGAAACAACTTTCCAAATAGACTTAATAGTTTAAGCAGAAAGTATTTGAACAGGTTCTTTGTTTTACTATTTCTTTTTTCCTCCAGCTCTTACTACCGGAATGTGAGAGTGGTAATACAAACTTCCTGGGTTTTTTAATATGTGTACCAGTGTTTAACATTGCTAGAAAAATGCTCTATAATGGAATACTGCAAATAAGTTTCCTTCTACTAAGATGAGCTTACTTAAAATTCCTGCCTAATTCTAACACAATTTTTCTACAACTATCCCTGTGCTCTCACAACAGAGATTTTTGGAACTGAACTACCCAGTGTGTATGTGGCATTGACAACTTTGCTGCTAACTCTGGAGAGAGCCAGCTGCTGCTCACGGGCAAAATTGCTGCACAGCAGAGCCTGGATAAAGATCTGCACCTGATGTGAACTGCCATTTTTCTTGTAACCAGTAAAGTTCAGATTAGACAGAGAGGTAGCCCTTAATTATTGTAACAATTAAGGCCCTTTATTATTAATAATAAATATTCAGCAAGAAAGTCAGTGAAAGTATGATCACAATACACACCAAGAATGTATCTGTCCTAGCAATGACATCTGACTCTTCTGTTTCTTTTCAAATTCTTTTTCCAGTTTGTCTGGGATAAAAATGGATAATGTAAGATGAATAACAGAGAATGAGCAAGCGGGAAGGCACATCATAAAGCTCATCAGAATCCAATAAAACCGACAGCATATGAAGAGTGCATTAGGTTAGAATTTAAAGATAAAAATGATTGCAAGGAAAGAAGAAAATGGTAATCTTCATTTGCAATTCCAGACTTGGAAAGTGGAAAGTTTAAGACAATATATTGCTGAAATACTCCAGATGCTTTGGAGACTTCTGACAAGAAAACTTATGAATATCATAAAAGGTAGATGTCAGGTTTTACCGGTACACACTGAAGTGTCTATGATATATAAGAAAATAGAAGCCCAGGAATCTTCTAGGACTTTGCAAAATTCTAATAAAAATCTTCATATTGATGTGCATGGAGAAGGGCTATAAAAATGGTATGTGTGGCTGATATGCACAAATCTAACTGCAAATTCTCAAGACAGCCAGGTCCAAAAGAGAGACAGTAATTAAACCCTTGCAACAGAGATGGGACAAGATAAAGAGATTAACCACTGTCATCTCCTGATTGGTAGCAACCAGACACATCCAAATTGAGAACATTCATAAGAAGAATTCAAGGAGTCTTGGGAAGGGCTTGAAAACTGATGCCACTGCATCCCCATCCTCTCTTAGCAGACTGCCCACATAAGGGCAATTTTGTTCCTGATAATTTGGCAGATGTACACACCTCCAGGTATTGGTTGGTATGAGAATGAGTGTGAGACTGAAGTCATTTATAGCAGTAAGGAACTGCAGAGAATTCATCAAATTGTAGCTGTACATATATACTTATACATATATCTATATATGTATGTGGTATGCATAATTTAATAAAAAATTCAGCACTTAATCATTCAGTTATAGCTTTCAGGATGAAATATTTCATTAACTAAAGGGCCATTCCCAGTTTTAAAGCACTGAAGAAAACCAAAGTTTATAGGCTGGGTTGATCCTATCCTGAAAGGCAGTTCTAAAATAGTCAAAATTGAATTTCAGCTGTTCCAGCACACAACTGAATACCTTATTATATCTTTTAGTACCACACTGCAGGCATCTAAATTTAGGCATCTAAATGTAGCAAAACAATTCAAATGCATAAAGACATCTCTGTAGAGACATTCTTGATCATAGAATACCTGAAACACTTGCTTAGAGCTACCTTATGGGACAAAGGATCTGTGGGAGATATCAAGAGGGCATCTTAGGGTGGAAGGATACCCTAGGGTCTCTAAGATGCTGCTAGATGCCCAATTTTAAGTATTTGAGTTATTATGTATAGACAACATTCATCTCTGAATAGGTAAATAACTGATGTCATTTGGGAGTTTGTGGAGGGGTTTGAGACATCCAGGCAGAGTAGACTGATGACTAACACATTTTTTTGATTCTGGTCTTTATCAGTGGGGCTCCTCACAATAAAAAAGCGGATTTTCAGAGACCTGAGTCCTGCTTTGTTCATCTGGATTTATACTGAGTGTATGTAGACAGAGTTAATGCACTTCTGGAAATCACAACAAGAATTTCTTTCCTTTTTTTCTTCTTTCAATGTGCATATGCTGCTACCTGGCTGATACAAAAGGGCAAGCATTTCTATAGGACCTATGCATTATCTGACAGTTTCTTGTATGTTCATAGAATACTAGGAAATAAGACAGCTAAAAAGGTCTCAGGCAAGCACACAAAGTCCCTACTCTCTCACCCATGCTCAGACACCTACATTCATTTACCTGCACCCTCAGACTGGCCTGTGCCTGAGCAGGGTAAGGAGAGCCTGGTGCAAGAGAAGTGGAAGATGCCTCCCTTTGATAATTTTTGGGGTCCTGCTCATAGAAGGGTATCTTTGGAAGAGTCAGGAGTTTAGATTTTTAGATGCCAGAAAACAACCAGCTCCAGAACGGGGATAAAGCACAGGGGGGAATACATGGATTTATCAAGGCCAAGATAGAGAACCCAGGCCTTCTGTCCATGGAAAAATATCAAGGAAACTCTGTGTAAAAGCATGCAAGTACATTTGCAACCTTTAAATTTATGTTTGAGAGATGCTAAGAGTTAATAGAGAATGTATACAGGTTTAATGTAAAAATTGCTATTCCATGGTTGTTACAACGTCTGCAATTCATGAAGTTGTTTTTTTTCTGCCCGTGCCACAAACCCTATAAAATGAAGTATTTTCCTGAGTTAGTATTTTCTATCATAAAACTAGTATTTTGGACTAATATTTTTCATCAAATATACTAATATTTATTTTTGAAAATAAATATTTGTTTGAAAACTGTTAAATTGCCATACCACCCATAGCTAGGAGGTATTGTGGGAAGACAACATGACTTCAGACATTTCCAGTGCCTGTATGCTCCTTTTTAAGTTCGGTCAGTTGACCACAGAGTAAAATGAAGAGATGAAGCCAATTTACCAATTTGCTCCCAAAGCATGAACTCCTATGGACTGGAACAGGGTGGTAAAAAAGAAACATAGTAAATATTATTTTTACACTTCGACTCCATAAACTCCTATTTAGATGCAGAAGAGAGATTTTGAAAAGTAACCTCTGCCAAGTTCAGGACAGCAGATGCCAGACTGGAAAATTGCCTGGTTGATCTGTGGCATTTGCAGGCAATGAAGGGAAAGGCCATTGCATCAAGTGAATGAGGACAGAACTATAAAGAAAATAATTTGTGGGTACTTTATTGAATTATGATATGCATACAGACTGTGGAAATTGGATTTCTCTAAACCTGCTGTACTTGAATTTGTAAATTTAACATTCTTTCAGTATGTTTGTTGAAAAATATCTCTGCAAAATATTAATCAGAACAGATTATGATTGAAAATACATGTTCATAAAAACAGTTTTTGATGGATTTGCAGAACAAATATATTCCACACAATAAGATTTCTCCAAAATGAAGAAGATATTTCAGGAGTAAAATCCAATATACATTCTAAGAAAATATTTACATTTGCTTTTTTCATTATTTTTAATGTTGTCTTTTGACATATTAGCAATGGCACATAATTTGACAGGCTACAGGGTGAGATTATATTATAATAAAAAGAAAAAAAATCATATAATGTGCAAAATATTTCTTTCTCTGGGAGAAATCAACAATTTTGCTCACATTTGGATAGTCAAAGGGAGATTCTGACATCGTTGCCTTGCTAAACATAATGGAGATGTGCCTTTCAGGAAATCTTTATAGACAGATGACACAGATTTTCAGTAGCCCATACATTTTTCTTGTTTTCCTTTCAGTGAATGAAAATAGAATGCTTAGAATTTGGAGATTTTTACCTTCAGCTGGAGGAGACAAGTCATATTAAAAGAGCATAATATGTGTTCACAGTTGTTCTGTTCTCTGGACAGATGTTTTTCAAAACTGATTTTTCTGTAAAACCAGTAACATCAGAGGAAAGCATTTATTCTGAAGTTGAATATATCTCTCCTAAATTTAGAATTTTTGTGGGATTTATGGTGCAGAAAACACGCAATAGGACTAAATTTATTTTCTCTTTTGTGCAGTGGCGTAACTCAAAGTAGGAGCAACGCATGCCTACTTCCTGTGTATCCCTCACAGTTTGGGAAGCATATTTGCAAAGTGGTCTTGACTTCTGCAGTTTCAGATAATAAAACACTCACATATTTCAAGTGAGAAAAAACAGAACTGTGGTGCAAGACTTCAAAATTTGAACCAACTGTCTTGGTAGTCTCTTTAGAGTACAATTCTCCTGTCATAATAAAAGACTGTTTAGGACATGGCTGCCAGTATATTCCAAGTAAAATCCCATAAATACTTACAAAATCCCATAAATACTTACAAAGCTCTTTGATTAAATTGGGGGTTAATTAAAAGAATGAAAAACTGGTAAATAACATATCCAAATAAAGAAAATATTCTAACAGCAAAGTCTATAGGCAACATGGGCATGCAACAGGCTTTGTAAATTGTTACAGCCAGTAATATATGCAACTTTCAAATGTTTACTTGTTAAAAAGCGTCACCCACCTTTAAAAGCCAATATTGCAGTGTAAAGATAATAATCAAAAACTCCACAACTGCAATAATAACGATGGAGTGATTTAATTACTTCATACATATCAAACACTTGATCTTGCAAATTGTGTCTGAAGATATAAACAGATTGAGAACAATCTCATACCTACTGAAAATTTCCCTGGGGTTCAACACCTTCCTTAGAAAGGGACCACATCTAAGTAGTAATAGCAGTTTGTTTATCAGGGTGATCCCATCCAGCTCCAGGAAAACACAGAACTAAGTATCATCCGTAGTAGCTTTATTCTTACATTAGAATTACATGAGTAAATATAGAAATAGAAGAGTGTTTCTCTTGTACAGCAGCATAAAAGGGATAGAATTTCCTGAGGAATACAGAAATATACAGGTTGGTGGGGGAATCAAGACCACTTTCCTCAAAGGTGTGTAAAAAGAGGAAGAAGGTAAGATTTGTTTAGCCAGACTGCAGCATGAGCAATAGGTCTTTCTCACGTCTCTACATTGAGTTTAACATGGTTATTATGTGGAAAAGTGTACAAATTATCATTAGGTGCAGCTACAAGATCAATATGTTTTGCTGCTCATCAATCTCAAAACACATCCCCCGCATCATGTCTTTGGAACATGTGTTCATTTACAGCCATGGAAAAATTATAGGTATTAGGAATTTCACCTTCACTGAATTTAATTAATATAGGCTCTACTAAATATTTAAATTGTTACTGGTGAAAGATTTTTCTGTTAAATGTGTTTGATTAATTTATCTACTCCTTTTTACAAGTGAGTTGTTATTATCTTGTATGAATCAATAGTTTTTCAATATGTACTTCCAATCATTAAGCAAATGCAGTAAGTCACTGAGAACAACATGGGTTTGGGGGAATTTTTTTTTCATAATGGGTTGTAAAAGATGATGTTTGAAATCTGTTTTCTTACAATTATGTTTTGTCATTCAGTCTTCTGTCTCCTCCACTTTCCACATACAGATTCCATTGGTCTGATAATGTAAAGTTTATTTGGTAACAGTTCTAAGATCAATAGTAGAGCTTGTACAAGATGACACATTTCACAATAATTCTATTAATTAACTTTTCTGATTCATTGGGTGAAAAAAATAAAATGTGGATCTGCCTTAGAGATCATGTACATTTTATTTAATCACAGATTTTGTCAGGAAAGAGAAATGCAATGGAATTGATAGTGGGCAAACATTTCCACATAAAGAAACTGGAACTTTGGGCTACATGGAATGATGATATTCTTTATGGAGTAGAGATGAAAAATTATATCCTGGGCTGCATCCAAAGCCTGTGGGCAGCAGGGGAGGGAGGGGACTTGGCCTTCTACCCACTTGCAGTGCTGCATCCAGCTCTGGGTCCTCCAACACAAGAAGGATGTGAACCTGCTGGAGCCAGTCGAGAGGAGGTCTCAGAAAATGATCAGAGGGATGGAACACCTCTGGTGTGGAGAAAAGCTGGGAGAGTTGAGGTTGTTCAGCCTCTTCAGAGGAGAAAGAACCAGTGAGACCTTCCAGTACCTTCCTGTACTTAAAGGGGCTACAAAAGGACTGAAGGGTACTTTTTGCAAGGACCTGGAGTGATAGGACAAGAGGGAATGGCTTCAGACTGAGAACAGGTCTGGATATGATATTTGGAAGAAATTCTTCACTGTGGGGTTGATCAGACACTGGAGGAAGTTACCTGGAGAAGCTGTGGATGCTTAATCACTGGAAGTGTCCAAGGCCAGGTTGGATGGGGCTCTGAGCAACCTGGTCTAGTGGAAGGTGTCCCTGCCCGTTGGCAGACCAATACAGACCATTCAATGATTCTATGATCTTATGAAGGTCAGTAAAATCCTTGAGTGATTTCTTGGTTTCTAGTTAAACCAGAGAGGTCTCTGATTCCTACAGAATTCCAAATAATAAATCAAAACACACTGTCTCAACAGCTAGCATGCCAAAACCTGAAAGAACTGAAACCTTAAATGTATTTCAGGAAATACTGTCAAAATTTTATGTTTAGAATTAATACTTATAAGCAGTAAAGTTCACTGGTTTCAGGTGCCCAGATAATTTTGTTGTCTGGAAATAGCAGGTTTAATATAAAACTGAAAGCATGATAAAGATCATTGGCAATGCTCTCTCCACTACCTACTAGTGGAGATTAACAACTGCTCAGCCATCAGCTAAGTATGAATGGAAATGAATTTTATTGACTTGCAAACAAATTGCTTAGGAACATCCATTCTTCAGATCAAACACTGCTCAAGAATTATGTCTTGCTGTAAAAAAGGTCAAATAAAAAGTAATACACAATTACAGTGAATGTAAAATTAATTGTATTTCATTGCACAGTATTTCAAACTATTTGTAAAATAATTTGAATTATTTGGCTGGTTTTTTAATCACTAATCTCAAATCTTTAGAACTAGGCAAGCTGGGACAATCACAGTGATCAAAAAGAAAGACATAGATTTAGAATAATGATACTTCAGTTTTGACATGAATTTTGATAAAAGGATTATTGAGTGCCACAAGTAAAACATAGTGATATTTGAGTTACATTTTAAAAAATATCAAATCTACCTTTGTTTCCTTTTCAGCAATCTGCTCACGAATGTAGGCACTAATGAAGATGACATTATATGACTTATTGAGTGATAACGAAAATATGACAGTTTCTCAGAATTAATGATACATGTGTACTCTAAAAAGACTCACTGATATACCAAAACCATCTGATGATGATGATTCTTCAGCTCAGAGTTCCTGACATTTTAGCAACTAACATTATTTTCAACACATCAATCTTTCAACAAGATTTCTTCCCAAAGTGAAAATGGCAGTTGAATAATACTTCTCTGTGATTTTTTTCTTCCAAAAGGGATCTTTGTCATCATATACATAAAGAGATTTATTTGTGAGTGAATTTTTCTGAATGCTTAAATAGAAATATTATTTCTGCAAATATTGCATTGATATTTCTGAAAATATTTAATTGAAATACCAAAAAAAAGAGATGTATACCCCACCCTCACATGAAGAAATTATTGCTTCCATTATTATTATTATTATTATTATTATTATTATTATTATTATTATTATTATTATTATTATTATTATTTATTTATTTATTTATTTATTTTTAGTAAAGCAGCTTCTGAGGGATAAGATCACAAGACCTGAATTCTGATGTGACTCTGTGGTTGTTTATTCTCTACATTAGGCAAATGAAGCTGTCTGGCTGCTGCTGTGTATAGTTACATTTAACTTCAATTAAAGATAGAGATTAGAGCTTGTTTCCACAATCAGGCTGATTTGTAATTAAGTATAAAAGTGTTATATATACAGTATTTATGATACTCTGTGGGGAAAAAAATGAGAAAAGGTTCTTTACAACAAGAAAATATCTATAGGCTCAGTTCTGGGTGGGGCTGATAGGAGAGGATAAGGATACATCCAGTGACATATAAATCATCTACATTTTCCTCCTGAAGTGTCTGACAAGTACCATTTTAATGGGCCACATTCACAAAATACTTTTTTCCTTCCACAGCTAAACTGCTGCTAAAGTGCAGCACCAGTTTCAAATACTTGTTTCTTATTAACATTGTGCTGTAATCCATAAATGTCTGATATTGCAAGACTCAAAAGACCACTTCCTCCATTCTAAATATGTAACCAAAACACCACTTACAGTATGATTCAAAACACAAAGCCTTACTGCTATTAAATATAAAAATATTTTTAGTCCTTAGCCAACCTTGTGTTGCAATACTTAACAAAAATAATGCATTAATTAGTGTAGCCATAAGCCTACAGTAATATGAATTCTAACCATCAAGACAGATCATAGCTCTGTATCAATCTAAGTTAAATAAAACCCCAGTTCATCACTATAGCAAATGAAATGGCTGAAATGGCTCAAATGCAAAAATGTAGGAAAAATGTTACAACTTTACTACTGGGAACAGAAATTTAAGAAGTTTTCTTAATATGTTTTTCCATATCATGTTTCTTTTCAACACTTTTCATCAGCTTCGGTGGCACAAAAAAATATGTGACTGACACAATCTTCTGCTTTTGGGTTTTTGGTTTGTTTTGCTTAGGGTTTGATGCCATTTTTGGGGTGCATTTTGTTTTGAGCGGTTTTTGTTTGTTTGTTTTAATATTATTATTTAATGTTCTTCTTATCAATTTTAATAATAATTGGAATAATTGTTTCTAGGGTTTTTTGCATTGAAAACTCACAATTATTTCCCTGAATAAAAATAATCAGAATATGATCTAGGTTTAGAAAAATATATGAAAACAAGAGGACAAGTGAAAAGCAAAAAGTAAAATTTAAAAAAGAAAGTTTAAAAGTGTATGGTGAAGAGCAGGTATGAACTGTATTCATCAAAATTCAAGGTGAGACAAGGATTCCCATCATTCAAGGATCAAGTTATTTGCTTGTACTGCAGGAAATGAGCACGAGGTGTTACAGGGACAGAATTTCTGTTTTTAAGGTGCAAGAAATGTCACAAAAACTCCCTTCCCACCTTTAACTTTTAATGGAGTGGGGAGAAAAAAACAAAAGCAAGAGATATCTTCTGCATTTCAGACACTTCTATAATTCCAGAACTGCCACTCTATAATCTGGACAAGGCTTGATAACTCAGCAGTTCTTCCATAATAGTCTTTGCTTATATCTTCTCTTAGAGAACAATATAGTAAACAATATCCATTACAAAAGGCAGTGAACCACTTACATTAACTGTAGCTCAAATATGCCTTCTTCAGAAAGATATTTATATCGGTGACAGCTATAAACCCTGTGGGGTTTCTTTTCTTATTTCAGTTTTTTTTCTCCTTTTTTTCCACTTTCTTTCTTTTGCCTGTGCTATGATGCATAAAAAAGGGGAAAACAGGACAAATTAATAAAATATTAATAAAGCAAAGGTATTGAGGAAAAAATTAAAGTATTTTCCCCCCATACTTTTCATTAGCCTGGGCACTCTGCATAAAAGCAGCCAAAAACTTGTGAGAAAGTCCTGCCCTTTGTGTCTAGTAGCCTAATTTAACTACACATAGGCTTATGTTTCGCAGCTTTCTGGCCCTTTGTTATTCAATGACATACAGGAAGAAGGAGCACTTTTCATTATCTCATTACTATACTACACATCAGTTATATCTATCTATGTAACCCAACATAAGGCTCTAAAATAGCAAACTATAAATGCCAGCTAATGTTAGTAAAATTGTAGTGTTTATCTATTAATTTTTTTTAAGTTATAATATCCATCAGGTAAGTAGAGTAACAAAGCTTTTATACACTCCTGTACAAAAAAGTAACCCTTGATGAATGATTTACAAAGGAAAGCAACTAAGCAGAAGATCAAAAACATCATTAAAGCCTCAGGCAGATGATAACCCAAGCAAAACCATATTGGTTGCAGCCCTGTGTGGCTCGCCTTTTAAAGCTGCACAGTTTGTGTGTTCAGCTTTTGAATATTCAAAATAAACTTCTTGCATTTTGATCTAGTGAAGAGAATTTACATTTAGAAACAAGGGACAGAAGTACCATCTTGTCAGGGAGCATGGCAGGATGTAGCTGAGCATGGAAGTCATACTATCCCAAAATAATTTTGGTTGGAAAACATCTGTGAGGTCATTGAGTCCAACCTTGACCAAACACCACCTTGTCAACCAGTGGCCGAGTCACTGAGCGCAATGTCCAGTGGTGTTTTGAATACCTCTAGGTAATGGTGACACTACTACCTCCCTGGGCAGCCCACTTAGTGTTTGACAGCCCTTTCAGCAAAGAAATTCTTCTTGATGTCCAACCTGACCCTCCCATGGTGCAGCTTGACACTGTGTCCTCTTTGTCGGGTCACTGGTTGCCTGGGAGAAGACCCTGATCTCACCTGGCTCCATCCTGCTGTCAGGAAGTTGTACAGAGTGAGAAGGTGCCCCTGACCCTCCTTTCGTCCAGACTGAGCCCCCTCCGCTCCCTCAGCTGCTCCTCATTAGATGTGTTCTCCAGACCTTTCCCCAGCTCTGTTGCCCTTTTATGGACATGCTCCAGCACCTCCATGACTTTCCAGAAGTGAGTAGCTCAGAATTGGATATATCCAACACCCAAATCAGGGTGACCCAGGCACTTTCAGGGTCCTGCCCTCAATCTCCAGCTAGAGCAGGGTGGGCAGAGCCATGGCAGGGCAGAGCCAGCAGCCCTGGGGCTGTCAGGGAATGGGATGGAGTCAGAGGTTCCACTGAGAGATGGGGCTGGGACTGGAGGCAAGGCTTTGGTGTGGTCCACATCCTACTGGGACCAAGCCTATGAACATGGGGCATGTGGGCCCTGAGCAGGGAGCCAGAGGCACTGTGGGCAGGGCTCCCTGTGCTCTCCTGGCCCTGCCACATTTACTGCTGTTACTGAGAGAAATTATTTCTAACAAATAAAACACAGGGATGGCAGGTCCAAAGCAAGAGTTGTTTGGCAACAGAGGCTGGACAGCAGCACACAGGTTGCAAAAACACTTATTATTTTTGTCAAAAGAAAAGTTAGAAAAAAAGATGAAACATAATGATTCCCACCAAAATAAAAGTGGGTCTTTCTGAAAATGCAACAATTTCAGAAAATCCTCTAGGCAACATATCAGATGTTGTTGAAAGAGACATAGATAACACTTTCCAGTGAAAACCTTAAAATCCCCTCACAATTATTTAGATTATAGAAAGGGAAACTGATAAGTACTTTAGGTAGGTTCAAGTAGTTTAGGTAGGTTCAAGGACAAGTGAAAATAATTGAGTACTAATGGACATCCTCTCTAGTGAAGAAGGGGAAAAAAATAATGGCTCCCAATGGACTTCAACATAGCAAAAGTCAGGACAGGGAAAAGGGCCAACATTCAAACCCATTGAAACGTATCAGGTTCTTGTACGTATGACATGAGTGAAGAAAATCTCTTGAAAATACAATTAAAAACATCTAAAATCCCAAAAGTTTAAACTTCTCTAAACTTTTAATATCTAAAAATATAGACTATACATAATGAATGACAGAATAGTACAAAAGGTTTTGCCTGCACCCAGTAGACATGACCTCCACAGTTTACTTCTGTATGAATAAATAATTAAAATTTCCTAAATTCAGAATAATAAAGACTTTCCACTAGGCCAGCTATCTAAGCCCATGGGTAAAAGCTCTTGGATTTTTTTTCTATTGATAGGAAAATATTTTAGGTATAAATCAACAAATTACATAAAAATATCCTTTTATCTTTCTCTTCTTCCCTTCCTTAATAGCTGTAGATAGAGAAAGAGGAACAGTCACCTAACTGGTTTTCTCCTCATGGTTTTCACTCACTATAAACTGTACAAGAATGTTATCAGTTAATATACTGGCCCAAGATTTATTAAAAAGCACAGACCTTTTCCTTCTCACTATAAGATGCATCTCTATTATGAATGTCCTTCTTATTAGTCTTAACACATATCATGTATTAATAATATAAAGACATCTTCAAAGAGAACAGAAATAAGTATTGCAAAACACATCACCATCAAATGACAGGTCTTTAGCAAGACATGACAGTAGATCTTGCCCCATCTCCAAAGTCTGTAAGGGTTTCCTCATGTAGTGGGTCTAATGCTGGCTAAATGCCCATGCATTTACAAGAAACTATTTACTCACTTCCTGCTGTGAGATATGGATTAGGAGGAGGAAGGCAAAACAGGCTCAAAACTTTAAAGGGTATAAAAAAACTTTATTAACAGAATTAAAAGAAAAATTTTAAGAAAATCAGAATAAACCTTCAGAACACTTCTACCCCCCACACCCTCCTTTCTTTCCAATTCACAACATAAAGAGACTGGGACTTTCAGTCAGTTTATCACCTCTAAAATAGTCTTTCTTCAGTCTGCCTAGGGAGAGAAGTGTCTCTTGCTATGCCATGGAGACTTTTCCACAAGAAACAGTTCTCTCGTGGTTTCAATGTCACAGTGAATCAGCCCCCAAGTAAAGGAAAATCTGTTCACAGTGTGAAAGTCCCTCCCATGCCTTGCAGCTTTCCTAAAACTACTTTCATGGGCCATGTCAACTTATGGGGTATTATTTTAAGGATGAGCTGTTCCAGCACAAAAACAAAAGTTCTCTTATCTCTGGGAACAGAGGTTTTTCTTCTTCTATCCCTGGGGCAAAGTTTCTCATCTCTCTTATCTCTTTCTGTTCAAGTTTCTTATTGCATCACAGCTTTTCAGCATCCACATGCTCCAGCATGAGTGTGTCTTTCTCATGGGCTGTGGGTGAATGCTGCATCCCCCCAGGCAGTCCATGAATTACAGGGAAAAAATGAAGTCTGATATATCAAAAATATATCTTCACCATAGTCTTGGAAAAGAATTTGAGCCCAAGACTAAGGCATCTCCTCAATCCCCTCCCATCTAGAATTTGACTCCTTTATTGACTTCAGTGTCCCATGTTGTTTTCTCTACAGGTCTTCACCCCTTTTCTTTTCCTGACTCAGATGAAAATTGGTGTTCATAGGTTTATTTGCTTGCACCAATTTTGGCCACAGAGTCCTGACTATGTGATCACTCCTGATCCGGGATGGCAGCAGCCACTCCTGGCACCAGCTGCTCTTGGCCTCAGAGCTGCCCTCAGCACCGACCATGGGGCCACTCCTGGCACTGGTCCTGGAGTAAACAAGGTTCATTTGCAATGCATGCCAAAATAGTTGTGGCCACACGGTGCTGCCCCAGCAGTACAGCACTCCCCTGGGCATGCGGTCCTACCTCGGTCATGTGGCGCTGCCCTGGCCTCCCTGGCCTCAGCTGAGCAGTCCCGGCAGCGTGGTTACTCATGGCATAGGGATAGTCCTGGTGGCATGGCCTGGCAGTGGCAGAAAACTCAGCTGAGCTGCATGCGGCTGAGTTGAGCCCAGCTGGGCTGGGTCTGGCCAGCCAAGGCTCGCGCGGCCCCATGTGGGGCCAGGCTGGCCAGTGACCTCTTCAAAAGCCAAAGGCCAAGAGAAAGATTCCTGGGGTTTGTTTGTTTTTACATGTGTCTTCACAGAAGTGTGTTCAACTCTTTTAAGTTGTGTAACCAGATGTCAATCTTCAAAGCTAGCCAGCTGATTGTCTCTTCAAAACTAGGCAGCTGATTTGCTCTACCAGGTCCCCCCAGGGAGCCACCTCCCACCCCCCCCCAACTTAAATCCAGACTTTGTTAAACCAGGGCATCTCAGAAATTCCTGAGGCCACAGTAGAAAAGCTCTGACTCTATATCTGATGGCTGTCTGTGCTGATCCAATTCCTGATTTTCTGACCGGTAATGCTGATAAAGATCACAGACATGCTGTTAGTGGCAACAATAAACTGTTGAAAAGTTCATAAATATTAATAGATGTTACTTGTCTGCAAGACAGCTATTTCCTTTCAGGCTTGATTCCTGTTAGCTCAGCGGTTTTAGGAGTTGCAGCAGACTCTAACAGCCCCTCTGATCTCCAGATTGTTTTTGTGGTTGATTGTTTGCTGTGCCTCTCAAAAATCTTGCTTCTTTCTACACTATCCCATCCACTCTGCCTGTCATCTGCCTTCCTACTGTGAAATTTGGAAGTTATTTTTCCCATGATGAGTTCAGTTCCATCTCAGTGAGGACAACAACTCTTCCATTCATAGGATTCTCCATGATCAAATCAGCATTAATTTTAAAGAGGAATATAATAAATAAATTCCATAGTGCAAGACATAACAGGTCAAACTGATGTTTCTTTTACAATAGCCAAATAGTAATAAAAAGATAGCTTGATTAGTAACATTCTAATCCTGGGGAGCCTCAGGAAAAATGCTCATTTTACACAGAATCATATAATGGGAAGGATGGGTCAGGTTGGAAGGAACCACAGTGGGTCATCTGGTACAACCTCCCTGCTCAGGCACAGAACTGCATACAGATGGTTCTGGAATATTCCCCATAAGGGAGACTCCAGACTCTCTTAGGGTTATATAGGTTATAATTTTAATGGAAAAAATTATTTTTGATAATAAATAGAAATAGTGATAGAAAATTCCAACAATTTTTTCCTTAGAACATTTATTCCTGAAGAGAAAACTATTATAGGAAAAACATCTTTACTTACCCCTAGAACCCTTACTCTATGTTCCTACTCTTTGCCTCTCCCTGGATATCAAATCCGCTTTTTATCAAAATGTTACGTTTAGTAGTGGTGCTTTTGTTCATCACAGAAGAAAATATTTGCCAAGATTAAGAGGCAGAGGTGGGCATACAATAAAACCTGTAAAGATTGATATACTTTTAGCCAGGCAGCAAATAAAATAGAATTTGGAAATTTCCCACTTACTGCTCTAGCTCTACTGAAATTTTTCAAAGTATTCACTAGCAATACTTAAAATACTAAGTATTAACAACAGCAATGATGACAAAAAAGAAATTGGAAGATTTCAGCAGCTGGAATATTTTAAGGACTTTTGGAAAAAATATTAAAGTACACTTGATTTCTTTCAATTCAAGGAAACTTTTTTTACAACCTCTTACGGATGCTTCATAATATTTAGTCAACACTGCCTAGAGAGTTAATGACTGAGATAATGTACTTTGCTTTAAAACAAATAAACAATAAATAAATAAATAAAATTTTGAAAATTATAACAAGTATGAAATATTGCAGAAGTTACTTTATATGGTTCACAAAAAAGTACAGTTTGTAAAGAGAATAATGTAATGCTTGTATATTCAAGCCATTTCCAACTTACAAAATGCAAAGGCCTATGACAATAAGAACAGGTTGTAGTAATACACATTTCCAGTTTAAATGTTAAACTCATTAGCAAAAGTTCTTAATATTTGCTTAGATATTTGCTTGCTATTTGTTTTGCTTAATATTTGCTTCGTTGTGGTATTGAGTTTCTTTATCTTGGTAAGAAGAGAAACCCTATTTCCTTAAAACCAAGTGTGAAATTTTCTAAGGATCCTGCTCTAACATTAAAAGAACTTGCAGTATGTTTATATAAAAATAATCATTATCCATAATGAAGTGAGAAAGGTCAGATTTTACTGTTAACTGATGGGTATGTTGGCTCAGTTAGTCATGAGATTGGCCAACAAAAAGTGAGTAATGCGTAACAGAACTGTGCTTTTTCATGTTTCCTTTCTAGTGCCCTATAAACCCTTAGTTGGATTATTTAGCTGCATAATTTGTGTTAGCCACAGGATATGTATCACAAGGGATTTTCAGATTTACTCATCCATAAATGTCAAGCTATTAATAATTCTGCAGATAACTCCTTGTATTGGATATCACCTGTGTTGAACACAATATAAGGAACTGAAAGGTCAGCACACTTTGTGCGCCTGTTCACAGATAGATAGGCATGTCTGCGTAAATGCAGTATTCTCTGAATATCAGACAGAATACCTTAATGGCCTCATATTTTTAAATAAGAAATTATATTGCTCTTGCTGTGAACAAGAGAACATAATTTCAAGACCTGAGGTCTCCATTAAAGAAAACCATAATCATTTTTGGCACAATGAAACATTTTTTAAACTTTTCTGAAAAAATGAGGTATATCAGCTTTAAATTACCTATAAATTGCAAGGCTGTAATTTTCTGTGCTCATACCTTTTATTCTTCCCTGGCTCTGGCAGACTAATCTCCTGATAATATTTTAATAGATAGATATCCAAGTCAGATCTTAACAAAAAGTCAAAATCGGCATTGTAATTCAGACTCATTATATTTTAAACCCCTGGAGCCTTTAATTAGCTATTTATCTTGCCTGGCTAGCTCTATTCTACTTTTGTTTACATTTCAATTACTTCAGAAAAAAATAGAGTTGGTACAGGTACACTTTTAATATTATACCAATTGTATGAGACAGCATTTCAAAATTCAAATACAACACATGAAGCAACCTGGAGGCAGAAGTGAAGAAACCACAGATGTGAAAATGAAGTTTGAGAGGTCTCTACATTTGTTTAATCCATTTTCTCATGATTTTATTTGCAATATTTAGTTCTTGAACTCTGAAGTCTTAATGAAATAGTTATTTAATGAAAAGGGTAAAATATTAACTCTGTAATTCATACAAATGAACGAAAGTCACAGGTAGGGCATGTGGTGGCTCCAACAGACTGAGTAAAACACCTGCCACCCAGGGCATTTTTCTTGCCTTCCTGGATACGATTTGCTGGTGGGTTAGCAAATATAGGCGGGAACTAGAATGGTGATTTGGCTGTTTTTATGTCCAGTAGTACATTGCACCCTTCTTTGGTTAATTTGGCCACTTACACCATTCTTACACATGCAGAGCACAGAACCAATGCTTACATCCAGAGACTTTCCTGCTTAAATACTATAGGGATTTTTAAATGAGTTTCAGTCTTCTTTACTATGTTTTTATGTTCTTATATATTAACATGAATGATTCTGTTTTATTTAGGAAGAGATTTATTTGTAATGTTTCATTGAATCTTTGTACACTTTCTTTTCTGTTTTCATTTTAGTTATGCAATCACTACCTACAAGTGCAGGGCATTAATTTTAACACCACCTCTATTCTCTCCCATTGGACGTGTTTCTGTGGTCACAAACAATCATGAATCTGTGCCTTGGGAGAAGAAGGAGAGCAGACATGCAGCATCTGGGACTCACTGTGAGCACACATAATGCTAAGGCTTTGAAGAGGTTTGTTAATAGGCCAAGGAATGTGATCCTGTTCCTCAGATGCCCTGGTGAGGCACACCTGGAATGCTAGGCCCAGTTTTGGCCTCCTCAGGAAGAGAAAAACTGGAAGCTACAGAAGAGGGTCATGGAGGTGATGAGGGGTCTGGAGCATCTCTCTTATGAGGAAAAAACTGAAGGAGCTGGGCCTGTTTTGTCTGGAGAAGAGAAGATTGGGAGTACCTCTTCAATGCCTACAATAATTTAAGGGTGCTTGTCAGGAGAATGGAGCCATACTCATCAGTGGTACCAAACAATGGGACGAGGGACAAGGGGTAGACACTGCTGCACAGGAAGTTCCAGCTAATCATGAGGAAGAGCTTCTTTACTGTGAGGGTGACTGTAGTGGGTCTAGTGCTGGCCAAATGCCAGTGCACCCACTAGAATATACTTACTCATTTTCTGCTGCAAGCTAGGATTAGGAGAAGAGCAAATCAGGCTCAAAAGTGTATAAAGAAAACTATTAACAGAACTAAAAAAATAATAATAAGAATCAGAACGAAACCTTCAGACACTTCTCCCCCACACCTTCTTTTCTTTCTCACTGACAACTTAAAGAGACAAAACTTGGGACTTTGAGTCAGTTTGCCACCTTTAGAATAGTTTTTCTTCAATTCACTTTGGGAGAGGAGTCTCTTGCCATGCTATGGAGACTTTTCCACAAGAAAAAGTTCTCTCATGGCTTCAATGTCACAGTGAATCAGCTGCCCAGGAAAATGGAAATCTGATCACTGTGTGAAAGTCCCTCCCCTCGACTTACACCTTTCCCCACAAGTGTTTTTGAGGGCTCAATCTTTAGCTAAAGTGTACACTTCTAAGGATGAGCTGTTCAAAAGCAAAGGTTTTCTTCAGCTATCTCTGAGATCATCTCTGGGAACAGAAGCTTTTTTCTTCCTTCCCTGGAGGCAAAGCGTCTTGATCACTCTTATCTCTCTCTATTCAAGTTTCTCATTTGGATCACAGTTACTTCAACATCTTCTTTACTTCAGCATGGATGCCTTTGCTCATGTTTACAGTTTGAACACTCCATTCCCCCATGCTTTTACATGAATTATAGGGATATTCGAGGATATCATAATCCATCACCATGACCTTACAAAAGATTTTCAGCCCAAGACTAAGGCATCTCCTCATTCTCCCCAATCTGGGATTTAATTAGTTCTTTACTGACTTTGGTGTCTTCATATTGTCCTATACATGTCTTCATGCTGTCCTTTTCTCTCATTCGAGAGAGGTTTGAAGGTTTGCAAGTCTCATCTATGCAGTAAAAGTTCATATCTTGCCCAGGCCTGCGGATGGTCGTGGGATTTCTGCCAGGCAGCGGCTGGAGCACTTGTGGTGATGGATTGCATGCCCTACTGGGGGGCTATGCCGGGATCTCAGGGGCCCAGGCCAGAACAGCATCAGCTGCTCTGGCCTCATGGGTGGTCTCTGGCCCCAGCTGCGTTCAATTCCAGCTGTGAGGCCACTCTCTGCACGGGCGACATTGGTCTCAGCCTCATGGTCTCCTGTGTGCCGGGACAGCCCCGCGGTAGCTTGCAGCCAGAACTGTAACGATGAAGGTTTCTTCAGCGGCTGTGCTGAGGGGAAGCGGGGGTGGGCCCAGCACAATTGAGTTTCCTCTTCCTCAGCTGCAGCAATGGCCTCCCCTCCCCCTGCCCAGCAGCCACTGGGGCCTGGCCCAGCCCCACCAGGCCTCATAGGCCGCAGCAGAGCACTCCTGACCCAGCCCGCGTCTAGTTAGTTACCTGTCCAAGGCCAGAAGCAAGAGAGCGATTTCAGGGCTTGCCCATCTTTAAAATGTGTTTCACAGAGGTGTATTTAACTTTTTAAAGTGGTTTAACCAGGTGTCAATCTTCAAAACTAGTTACTGATTGGTTTTGTCCAGGCGCGGAGGAAGCTCTTAGCAGCTTCTCTCAGAAAATCACTTCCATGGCTGCCTCTTTCTCTCCTCACCAAAAATCAATTAATGCTAAACCAGCAGGGTGACAGAACACTGGAACAGGCTGCTGAGAGAAGCTGTGCAGTCTCCTTTGCTGGAGATATTCCAAACCTGTGCAGTCTGCTGCAGGTGAGTAGCTGGGCTGGAGTAGATGATCTCTAGGGGTCCCTTTACCAAAAATTCTGAGATTCTGTGATTCTGTGAATGAATTATTGTGTTTCCTAAAGAACACATTCAACTGATCTGGTCTGTTAAGGGATGCAGAGCTACAGAAGCTCTTATGTTTTAAAACTTAATTCCTTGGATTTCTTTTCCCTATGTTCTGTATTAAGCTTGACAAATCTTCAGTATTTGTGAGGCATATTCAACTTGCTGGGGAAGAAAACTTTTAAGGAAAATATGTTTGAAATGAGTTTCATGGAGATTAGCTATTCCCTTGAAGATACTTGGAGAAATTTAAATACTTAAGAGATATTTAGAAATGCAATCTTTACTCGATTTTACTCCCCTATCTAGTACCCTATTTATCCATCAATTTAGATTTTCTTTGAGTACTTTATAAACCTTGCCATATTCTTTTCATTATGAAAATGATTGTTCTGTACTATAATTTCACAAGTTTATTTTCTCTTGCATGAATTTGAATCCTATAACAGAATGAATCAGTGTTATAGTCTACTTTCTTGCCCCTTTGCACTTTGCTTTCCACTGAATGTCACAGTGAACTCATACTGGAAAAATAAACAAGCATTACCTTTAGAAGTAAAAATTTTCAGCCATGATCAAGAAATTACAGGTTTTATATTATTACAGATTTGACATGAAAGATTATGGCTCTCCGCTTTTTCACCTCACCCCATTTGGAGGGTTTATACAGCAGCTTATAGAGAAGCAGTGGAACACAATAAACTTAATTAAATATACTGACTTCTCTGCTTCCTTAAATAAAAGTTCCCCTAGGTATCTAATTAGAGAGGTCAAGGCAACATTTTCATTCTTCTGATCTCTTGACTGATCCTGTTTTCTTCCTTCCTACTGAGTTATCTGCAAATGTATTTAGTACACTTTTCCCTTCAACTCATATTCTTGGTCCTGAAGTAAGTAGGGCAAGGAGATCCCAATTCCTGTTCTGTTCCCTGTCACCACTTTCCCCCCTCCTTGAAGGCTTCCATGCCTTGATGCAGAGGAAGAGGACACTCAGTTTTGCTGGGCAAGGTGTCCTGTCCTGTCTGGCAGCCTGGAATTTACACACAGTGGTTCCTCCGTGAGTCCAACTTTCCACATGGAGCTAGTTGGCCACGGATGTGTTCCCCTCTAAGGGCCTGTTGTTTTCACTTTTTATTGATTCCCAATTCAAATAATTTGCCAAAGCTGCCAATGGTCACATAGAATCAGGCAAATGTCTTTTCTACTGTATACAAGTGAGCAAGTCCTGGTCTGATTGCATACCTGACCTTACTTAGAGCAGGATGTTTGACTAGAATGTTAAAAAGGTCTCTACTTACTTAATTATTCTGGATTTCTGTCTTTTATTTTCCCTTCAAAGGTAGTAGTTTTATTTTTTTTAAAAACTAATTACAGGAAAAACTATACATACTGAAAGGGCTTTTCTTGTAATGATATTAATCTAAAAATATAAATAGCTTATAATTTTTCAATTACTAGGATGTTCATACAAAAACAAATACTAATTTTTCCTGGTTACATACAAACCAAGGACTTTGGTACTAATAACAAACTTATATAAAGTAAAAATGCAAAATTAAAACCAATGTTGCCACAGTACTGCTTGTTTATCAGTAACTGCAGTAGAAATGTTTGCATAATGCAAAAATCACATAAATAGTTCTCATAATTAATTTATCCTCTTCTTTCCATCTCAGTATGATATGGGCAGAGCTGATGAAATGCAAACAGACATGCTCTGAGAAAGCACAAAAAAAAGTCAAGATTCATATTCAAGGAGTGGATTTCAGCACTTTTGTCAGCCTATAGCTGCAGCTGAAATTCAGTGTTCTAAATAATATATCTGTTTTGCCACCGCAGACAATAGTGTCCTAGTGGCAGTGAAGGACACCATCCACTTTCAGAGGACAAAGGATGGTGAACAGGGGTGGTTTAAGGCCTCAGAACCCAGTTTCAGTGGAGGCTGATACCACATCTCATTTGTTACAGTCCTCCTCTGTCTTGAACCAGCCTCTCTTGAGACTGCTGGACCTTCAATAAGTCAAAGAAGAAACTTTGCATTGCCAGATTCTAGACACTTTCAGAGGAGGGAAGCAGGATTCTGAATTAGAATTAGGTTATTTCAATGTATTCCTCATTTTAATTTCTTTCATACTTTCTCCCCTGTCCCATGATGTGCAGAAGATGGCCTTGCAAGAGGCTGTCCTTCCAAGATATCTGTGTGATAATTCTGACATTTTGTCTTCTGTCTTCTCCTCTGAGAACTTACCCTCTGCAAGTGTGCTCCTCCATAACTTCTCACACAATCACCACTGAGACTTGCAGAACTCACAATCAGACAAAGTCTACAGCAACAAATAAACTAGTTCTCAAAATGGAAGGAAGGGAAGAAATAAGGCTTCTTCAGTATTTTTTGTTGTTTTTGTTCACAAGGTTTGGTGGAGTTAGGTTTTGGACATATTTTTGTTGGGGTTTTTTTAACATGTTTTTGTTCTAGACTGTCCCTTGGTCTTACCTCCTTTACTTTCCAAGGCAGTCCAGCAAATGCTTATTCCTTTGTTTTATTCTATGACTGAATTAGCAGTGATAGTATAGGAATCTCTTCTTATTTGCAGCTCTTCATATGCAAAGGTTTTCAATGACTATTCACTTCTTCAGTGCTCAATCTCAATTGAAATCTCTGAGGAAAACAGTATCTTTTCAAACCTCTCTCAAATTTTTTTCTTTTGTTCAATGCTAACTTTAATTCTATAATTACTTCGCTTGGAAACCATTCTTCATAAGCTGCTATAAAAGATGAAAATCAAAGCAGTATTACATCAGAAAAAATGACAGCAAAGAATTAAGGAGAATCTTCTTGAAAATCTAGGGGTAGGGTGTAGCTCTTTTAGAGCAGAGTTTTCTCATTAGTTGATGCTTAGAGTTGCATTTCAAAACTTCACAGATGTCTGAACAGAGGAGAGATGCTAAAAAATATCTATATATATATATGTTACACAGCTTTTAATAGAAGCTGAGATGTATTGTTTCACTTGGGAATGAACCATGTTTCTTAACTTATTTATCTTAGGAAGCTTCTCTTCAATCTTCTCTTCAATTTCTTCTTTTAATCCATGGCTTCTAAACAGACAAGAAGACCTTTCTTTTCAGCCTTCAATAACTGAAATGCCAGAGAGGTGAAAGATTTTTAAATATTTTTTTTTATCTTCTCTATTATAGTCATCCATAAGCTTTACTTGAGAATAAATGTTTTCATATATCCAAAGGTAACCCACTTTTAAATATCAGTTAAATATATTTTCTGGTTATAGAAACCAGACATTTTCTCAGTCATCATTTTTAAAATTACACTACTGTCTGACATACTGCTAGCTGGAGAGAGAAAATGCGATTGTTCAAATTTATTTTAATATGATTCTATAGTTTAAGAGACTGCTTCAGTGAGTCTCACATGCAACAGCTCTGCAAAAATGCTAACCTAAATCTTCAAAGTTCTGTTTTAAAATCTTATAATAGTCTAGACACTTCTGCATCCTCATGAAGAGGACCACTGTAAAGACTTTTAAAGCTGTCAAAGCTGTATGCACAGAAAGTCACTGCAGGCTAGAAATACTCTGCATACACAGAAAAACAGCTGCATCCACTACCTCATATAGCCCCAGTACTTCCTGGAAAGAAAATGAAATTCTCATTAAAACTGTCTTTCCTGCTAGACCAATAATGTTTGTCTGCAAAGATTTATATTCTAGGTTAATATTACATAAAAAGGATATTACTCTTTAGGGAAAAAAAAAGACAAAAAAAAGAAAATGAAAAAAATATTCTGTAGTTAAATCACACATGCTTACATTATTCATTATTTCTGTCATTAACAGCAATCTTGTTTCCATGACTTCAAAACTGGTTATAGCAACAATTATTTGAATTTGAGTGGATGTCAAAGCGTGAGAGGCCTCCAGAATACATAGCTGCTATATTTCTGCTAGACTACATGAGAAATGGATGATCAACCATTTTGTTTGCCATCTATTTTGGAAGAAGAAAAATAGATTTGCAATGATGTTCTAAACTTTCACAGTAATGATGTGCATTTAATTTCTACAGTACTGTGGTGATCATTGCTGTAAGGTCTAAGCTGACAGTTTAATTTCTTTTCAAAGTTTCAAAAAATTCCATTATCATGTTGCCATGCTTCTGCACTTATAACTGCAAATTTAAATGCAAGGAAAGCAATCCAGCTTCCCCAGTAATGACTAAATAACATTATGTGACATTTCAGTAGAATTAAAAAATAATTTTTAAAGCATTTCTTAACATCTGAGTTAAGAAGAGGGAAAAGTATAAAGTCCCCTGCCCCTAGACCGAGTTCTAAGTTGTTTGTGTGGAAGTAGCACCGACCACAGGTCAACTACTTAACACTGAACAAGTAGTAGTTTAAGTTCTCTCCTCTGTGGCACCTAAAAGGATGTTGCCCTCAGGCTTGTACATTTATTCAGTTAATCAAACTGAGATGTTTGCTGCAGCATTCTTGTAGAAGAGCCAGTAGCTCCTAACACAGCAATCCTGACCTCTTGAGTATTTCCTTCAAAGTTAGGGAATGATGACCAAATGCCAGTGAAGGAGTCACATCAGCACCACTTCTTCACTCATGTAAAGCCTTGGCTAAATACAGCATTGACTCACTAAGTGAAGCCAATGAAAAGGTTGGTTTGGAAACAAACACTGAGATCCTTGGAGCTGAAGTGGGAACAGGAGGTGTGTGGGTGTGTTCGTGTTTGTTAGTAGTTTGCCAGCTTGTAGTCTCCTGCTGAGTCAATGGCAAGGTTTACAGACTTTTTCAGGGATGCATAGCTCCTTCTGGAAAAAAAAACCAGTTGCTTTTTAAAATCCAACTGCCTCCGTTTCTCCCTAAAGTACACAATGACTTACTGGCGCAGAAATGAACTGCCATTCCTGATTTACTACCAGCTCCTTATTCCACTGTGGTTCACTATTCCTTAATGAAAACACAATACAAGCCCATAACTTTAGAAACAAGTTTGATTTCATTTTGCTGGCCAACAGTACCTTCAATTATAAATTAGTATAGTTAACCTAATTTTTAACATCCTTTTGGTGGATCTAGTACATTTTCGTGTTTTTCCCTACCTTCTGAATGTATTACCCAGAGAACAATGTGTCAAAGAAATAACAAAATGTAATACTTACAAATTCTTTTCACAAGAGATCAGCTCCATTACAGGGATTCTCAATAGAAAGAAGGGACCAGATAAGCCATATATATGTCAAGGAATAAAAGATTCTCCTGAAGCACACAGATAGCTCAGAACATTACTGAAGACCTGACTTGTAAAATATAATAATTTTTTCAGTTCACTCCACAGATCCACTCCACAGCTAGCTGAAAAACAAGTCAGATTCTTCTGGCATAGATTTTATAAAAAATAGAAGTACATGGGAATGTTATTACACAGAAACTAACAGACAGATATATGATGTAGTGCACTTTTACGCTGTGTATCCATGTCTAGTTTGAGCAATGAAATGCATCTGACTTTCACATAAATGACACAGATTATTAAGTTTTTGGGGGAGAGTTTAACATTAGATCAGTACTAACAAAGGACAAGTTTTTAGTGCCAGATGTTGTTGCCTCGAGCAACACAGCCAAAAATATCCACCCATTTTGCTAAACAGAATGAGCAAGCAGACAGCTCTTTTGGATGAATAGAATATTCAAACTACAAACAGTTTAATTTAAAACAAAATGTTAAAAAATAAAGGCACTGAATTGATTTTGAATCTCATTCTGCTTTTATGTTAATTTGTAGTTTACATCCAAAACTACTACTTATGGTTTCATAATTGCATTTTTCTGATGTTGCTTTGCTTCTTACGAAGAATGCCTACTCTTGCACACAAGGAAAAAAGGAAACTGACCTTGACAGGTGAAAAAGGAATAGCGATGACTCATATCTTCTAAATGTACAAGATGAGAACAAATTTCCTTTGCTAGAATTAGAGTATTTCCACTTACCATTACCAGGTAGAATTTATAATGAATAGGAAGTGATACATTGTGTGATTTTATTTCTTTTATAACTTTTATTAAATATTTAAAAGTGTGATTTGAATCAGAATAATGGGTGGAACCTTCAGTGTCCTGCAATTTTCTCATGCCCTTATTACAAATATAGAATATGTAATTGATGCATGCAAGTAAAGTCAGTGGTTGGATAATAAACAAATTTGAACTTTAAGGAAGAAGTTATCATCTTTTATGATAAGTCTTATTGCTTGGTAGTTTTTAATTTGGTCTGCTTTTGGATTCTTGTTACATCTTGTTATGTCTGGAGTATTTTTATACTCCTTATGCTCAAAATATGAAAAATATGCTTTATTTTTTAACAGAGTTATGAAGATATAGATATGTTCATGTACTATTATACTTTAGGTTCAAGGAAAGCATTTCTTCCTGTTATAGAGATAGAAATGGAATAACTGTCTATGAAATTATATACACTCAGTTACCTAAATTGCCTACTCTGAACATATTTTAAAAATTATAGATTATAGTTTCTGCATTTAGAATGTAATTTCCAATAGGTCACCTTGCATAACTCTGTTCCTTCATGCTTTAGCACTCTTTATCTCCCTTTCAGCTCCTTGAAGTAGATTCTATATTGATTTTGAATTAATTACCAAGCTACCAGAAGGCTTAATGGATGATTTTAGATGTAAACATTTAGATGTAAATATTTTAGATAAAATTCTGAATCTTGTTACTCACATTACAGCCTTGTTTCTATGATCTTTTCTCATGCTGAATAATGTTATCTCCCAAAAGATACTAATGACTTGAGTATGACTATTTCCAAAAAAGCTACTACACATACAAAAATGGGACCAGTGTCTTGTAGTTTAAAAGAAGTTCTTCTTATTTCTATATTTTTCTATATTTCTATTTTAAGGGATTGGACCATCTCTCTTATGAGGAAAGGCTGAGGAGGCTGGGCCTGTTCAGTCTCAAGAAGGTACAAGTGAGAGGGAACTTCATCAGTGTCTGTCAATGCCTGCAGGGAGGGGTCAGAGCAGGGACCAGGCTCTGCTCAGTGCTGCCCAGCAAAGGGGCAAGAGGCAACAGGCAGGAATTGATGCACAGAAGTTCCACCTGAGCATGAGGAAGAAATTTTTCACTGTGCAGTGACCAAGAACTGGAGCCGATCACACAGAGAGGGTGTAGAGACTCCCTCACTGGGGATATTTCACAACCATCTGGATGCAATCCTGTGCCATGTGCTCTGGGAAGACCCTGTTTAAGCAGGGATTGGACCAGATGACCCACTGTGACCCACTGATTCCAGTCTCAACCATTTTTGTGATTCTGTGATTCTGTGGTGTGAGAATATAAGTGTTCTCTCTGTCTTACTAAAGAGATAAAGACACAAGAAAAGACAAAGAACTTTTGCTATATATTCAACTTTTGGTCTATATCATTGTATAGAAATATTTGATAGCTTACACTCGTTCTCAAGGATAGACTAACTGTTGTTCAAAAGCAAATCTCTTCTTCCTGAAACAATTTTTTGCCCCTACTAGTTATAGAGAATAAAGTAATCAAAAGCCTTTCTTCTGATTAATAAAGAGAAAAGTGGATTCAAGGAGACATTAAGAATGAATCCTGAGAGACTGAGAAACCCCTGTATTGCCTGCCCTTTGATAGGGCACCCAATGCAACCTGTATTTTTCACTGAGGCTAAATGGACAGTTTATCTGAAGAGCAGTACCTGCTTTTTGAGAAAAGAACCTGTAGGTAACATCTGTCATTTAAAGTGTTGACAGGTATTGCTGATAAAGAGTTTATTTCCAGGTTAAATCACATCTGTTAGTTTTTTCCTGGTTTGGACTGAAACAACTTTTTAAAGGAATTAAGTGAAGACAACAAAAAATGTCTACATGATGGTGAATATGAAAACAAACTGTGTAATATTTACCCACTTTCCAAAAGGAGAAGAAAACAGGGAAACTTTAATCCTGTTTCATGAATTTCACTTGAAATCTTCTGACATAAAAGGGACAAAGAGAGCAGTCGATACATAAAACTTATGGAAAACACTTCACTGAATGTGTGTGGTGAATTGCAACTTTGGCAAATTTGGTGAATTTGACCTTAAATGTTAATGTTTAGATGAATGAGATTTACGTGCAATAAGCAAAACAAGACAAGACATCAGTAAGGTGACTTAAAGAAAAAGCATCAGAGAACTACTTAGAAATACTTTCTCCATTATTTTCTATTTGCCATGTTATCGGCAATTAAATACTGCTCCATCCACAAACAACTTCAAAAATGGGAGATTTGACAAATCAAATTAAAATAGATGATAGATCATTGTTAGATGACTTGTTTGAAGAATGGGGTTTTGCACCTTGGTTAAAGGAGCTTTGCAAAATAAGTTTATATGCATTGATTGTTACGGTGACAATGTTAGTGATAGTGCCTTGTGTACTTCACTGTGCACGGCAAACAATGAACAAGACCATCAAAGAAGTTTTTTCCATTTAAGACACAGGGGTAACTGTGAGAAATGGATTTGTAGAGAATTCTCAAAGCCTGAAAGAAGGCCTGCACAGTATGAATCTGTATGCAAACCCTGAGATAAGAAATGCTGACTTAGAAATGCCATCGAATAGGACAGACATTATTGAGAGAGAAATAGAGCTAGAAACAAGTTTCAAAGGATGGCCTTGCAAATAAGACTAGATACTTTGGAGGAAGAGAACTATGAAAGATGCATTGTAGTAGGACCCACAAGAAGTAGTTTTAGATTATTGGCTTTAAGGCATCTACAGCATGGTGTGGCAAAAAGCTGATAGGCCAAGAAACACTTACAATGCATTGTAACTAGGAGATAATTGGCTTCTGATTGTGATGGCATGAATTATAGCATCTGTATTGTCTCACCCTTCTCATGAGACTAAAATGGAATAGAAGTTTTCAAAAAGCCTCTTAGTTGTCCCATCTCTGGGTCAGAAAAGGGCATGATCCAACAGTATAACCTGAAGTTTTTATCTTCCCCCTATGTAAGGATGGTGGGCAAAAAATATCATGGCTGTTTTAACAATGTCAATCCTTTTGAGTCTGGAATTCTTTTATGTGGTTATTTAAACCTCATTTCTGTCTCTATTGTCATTTTCCCATGAATCTCTAAGTTTGAACAAAGATACACCACACCTGATTTAGGGACTTCAATGTGAACATCACATTTTTCTCCATTCAAAACACTAACCTCTCCAGTAAGAAGGGATGGGAAAAAGAGCCCACATGAAAATGAGAGCAAATTTCTGTTACTAGGGATCAAAGTATGTCTTTTCCCCCCAGCCCAGACTCATCCTTCCCACCATCAAGGCTGATAGCATTTAGGCCTTTAAATTACTAATCTAACAAATGCTGTTCATCCAGGACCAGTGTGAGAGGAAACAGGACAGTAAACCCCATTATTTAGCTATTATTATTTGTCACCTGTGTTTTGGGCAGTTTCATGTTTCCCTTACAAGGATCACCAGCAAGTTTTTATCACTAGACATTAAAATCAAACATTAATTGAGACAGCACAGGATGGTTGTAGAACAAAGACTTTTTGTACCTGTAGCAATAAAATTGTACCCTTGGAGCCACAAGTTTATATTCAGAGGGGATATTTCATTTATATAGCAGTGCTTTCTGTTTCAGTGGGTTTTGCCTGCAAGGGATTTAAATTTCTTTCATCTCTTCAAGAGATGCATAACTCTTCTGAAAGAAGGTATGCTGAACATAAATAAGGCTTCCAAGTGCTTAAAATGTCTTTTAATTTTTAACTATATTCTGTGCTTCTCTCAATAACAAAATCTAAAAGACACAATGGAAAATCTGATTTTTTCTTGCTACTTTTCTTTCATGTACTCACAGGTTTATTTTATATACTTAATCACAGGGCTGTTGTCTGAAAGTGATGCAACCACATAACTTTTTATAGTGTAGATTTGCATTTATGCACCCAATTTTGAAACCATTCATTAAGATTGCCTTCTTAATTTATATAAATTAAATAAATCTGATCAAAGAGACATGACTTTTTTGTACATAGTAGGAAGGGCTTGCACGTTTCTAAGCTGCCATGAACAGATTTTATCTTCTAACACGTATCAGATATTATACTGGAGGTTTGTTAGTTGAATGGCTTCTGTTCAGAATTGCCTCAGTTTTCTTACCTGGAAAGGGACTCTTGTATAGCAGTTCACAGGAAATCTGAATCGTCTAGTTTGATACAGACACTCACAACTGAAAGTTATTGAAGTTTTATCTGAATAAATATGGTAAAATTAAGATTTTAAACGTTTTTCATCTTACCAGATGAGAATGCTAAACTCTGAATGTTAAAGTTATGCATGTAGTGAAGACACAGTCCAGAAGGAGAGTTATTATTTTACATAACATTGTCATGCTTATTGATTGCCCTTATCTTACAGGACTACAGGCAGGTGTAGGTTCAGAAGAGAAACCTCAAAAGAATTTGAATTGAAATATTTTAATATTGTTTTACAGATGTAAATTTACAACTGACAACGAGCAGGTGGTGATATTAATTACTGTACCATAAAATTTTGCTTTTAAACCATTTCTGGGACTTAAAAAGCTGTAATAAATTCAGAAATACAAATCACTGAACAGCTGTAAGAGAAGAGACTAGAGGGGAAATGACAACACAGGCAGGGTATATCTTTATTCCATGCTAGTTTTGCATGGAATAATAACTGACAAGTAGCTATTATCATGTTACAGAAGAGAAAGAAATTATGATTAAATAACCACATACTTTATATTGGCAAGAAAAAAAAATTGAGAAATTATGTGGACTTATGACTACACACAGTAGTTTACAATTATTGCTCTAAAAATCCAGACAGTTTCTGAATTGTCTCTAGTCTGTCTCAACAAATTATATATACACACTGGACAGAGAATGGGGGATTCTGCCCCTCTGTCCCTCTCTGCTGAGACCCCACCTGCAGGGCTGCATCAGCTCTGGGCTCCAGCACAGCAAGGACAGGGACCTGCTGGAGCCAGGCCAGAGCAGGCACCAAGGGGATCACAGGGATGGAGCAGCTCTGCTGGGAGGAAAGGCTGAGAGAATTGAGATTATTTTCAGCCTGAAGAAGAAAATGCTTTGAGATGACCTAATTGTGGCCTTTCAGTACCTCAAGGTAGCCCACAGGGAAGATGAAGAGAGGCTGTTTACAAGGGTCTGGAGTGACAGAACAAGGGGGAATGGCTTCAAATGGAAAAAATGTTTAATTTTTAATGTTTAATTTTTTAATGTTTAATTATGTTTAAATTAAAAATTGGAAAAAATTCTTCCCTGTAAGAGCGGTGATGATCTGGATCAGGCTTCCCAGAGATGATGTGGATGCTTAATCCCTGGAAGTGTTCAAGGCCAGATTGGATGGAACTCTGAGAAACCTGGTCTAGTGAAAGGTGTCTCTTCCCATGGCAGGGCATTGGAACTAAAGGATATTTAAGGTCGCATCAAACCCAAATCATTTTATGATTCTCTATTTAATCATGTCTCGTATATGAAACGGCAAGACAACACTTCAATGTTAAACTGACAGAATGGAGCTACTACTGAGGAGCTCCACACTGATGACTTTATTCACTGCAAGCGGCACAACCTAGACATGTACAGAAGACCCAGAAACATTCTAATTAGAGAAGCATCACACTGGTATAGATTTTAGATAAAAATGTCAAGTACCATCCTGATCATTCTTTGGCTAATAACAAACCACAAACAGCTACACATACCAGAGGATGAATGTGTCCAATTATTTCTGTGTTTTGATTTCCCTTTTTCTTTTTTTTCTTTTTTTTTTTTTTTATGCAGTGTCTGAGCAGAGTGGTGCATTCTGAAAGGTGTTTCATAATGCCCAAGCATGGGGTGCAGAGAGTCTGAGGACTCAAACTGAAGAATGTCTTCTCATTCCATAATATTTCCTTAGAATACTTATTATATTGAATTATTGTAGTAGCCTAATACGTGATTCAACAAACTTTCATAAAGCAAACACCTTAAGTTCTTAGGATAGGAATTTTGCCTATGTTAAAAAGACTGTGCAAGTATTCTTAATCCCGGGTGAAAGAATGCTTCACTTAGTGTCTTCTTCTAGTTTGCATGAACTGGAACAAAGTTGATTTCAATCTGGGAATCTTAAAACACCAGCCAAGGAGCCATCCAGGAAGAAACTGGCCTGTCTGAGCATATCTTTTGTCTGCTTTCCTTGCATGTGCAAATCAGACCTGCTGCCTTCACTGAAACTCAACAACAAAAAGCAATGCAAGCTGGAGCCTTTCCAACAAACCTGTTCCAAAGTACTGAGCTCCCTAATGCAGAAGATGTCAAAAAGATTATGTCACATTCTTGTGTTTTAACACAGAAGTGGCTTCTGTCCTTGCAGAGAAAGCTTTGAGTTGGACTGAGATGTGGTCCCTTGCTGGTGAGAGCACAGAGCATGTCAAACACTCTCAATTTGCATAGCAATTTAGTAGAGAAAGACAAGCTGTAAAACCAAAGATCAACAAATCTGATAGGAAACCAAACTTCATGCTGAAGGTTCTCAGGTGTTTGTAGCAGCACTGCAAAATGAGAAATATGATTTGAAAAAATTTGAGTCTGAATAACTACTGTTTTTCTGCAACTTTACTCTGTCAAAAAATGGATTTTGACTGTAGTAGATGCTGCAGTGTAAGCCTAGGTAGGACCTGTATTTTAAGATGCACTTGTTCCTCATAATTTGAAGCCTCTTAGATCCATAAGTTTGCCCTTCAGTGGTACTGCCTGAATTTGTCCCACTGCTCCTACGCACCAGAGCTTAGCAAACAGGAGAGCTGCACAATGCCCAAGGGCAAGAGAATACAATGATCCTGACCAGGAAGTCTGTCTAATAAACAGCATTTTAAAAAAAATGTCCCTTCACAGACCCTGAATGTTTTCCTTACTGAGACTGTAGTAAACCAAGTAATCAAAAATGTGTGATGAAATACAGTTTCCATTCTGTCTGTCCTTGAGGCACAATCAGTCTTGCTTTCCCATCTCTGAGAGGGTTAACAAAGAAACTTTGTGTTCAAAAGACACATGGATTTCCTCATGAACAATGCTAGCTAAATTGCTATTTTAAATGCATGAGTGGTGTGATGTCCTGGGACTTTGCAAAAAAACAAGATTTCTCATCACATGTAACTGTCATGGCAAGCCACACTTTCAACTAGAGAAGTGCTGCTGCTTCAGAAGAATGCACAAAAGGAGCCCCTTAATGCAAATTACTGCCCTATCATTCAGTGGGAGGTTTTCTAGCTGAAAATCTGTGTGATAGAACGTTACATAAAAATAATGTGTGAATACTAAAATGACAGAATGTTCAATATTGTGTAATTTCTACCTAGAGAGTCATCAAAGCATTCTGTTGGGCTGCTTGTAAAGATCAGTTTTCTTTTTAAGCACTTAGGTACTACAAATGGTGAGGGCAAATACAATGAGAGAGTTCAGATAAAATTCTGTAATGAATGGGTCATTTCATAGAGATTCCCTAAGGTGCTGTCCACTACAAATAACACTCTTAAGAATCAAAAACCACCATGTTGAAAACCATCTCTCACAATCCTGAAGAGCAGCTGTGTGTCAAACAATAAAAAACCAAAAAACCTCAGTATTTTCCTCAAAATACTATAGATTTTGTTTAGTCAGCAATTTCAGCGAAGGACAATGTTATTTTTCAAATATCTTTACTTGCTGATCTTTTCTAGATATATTTTTCTCTTGACTTGAAGGCTGCTCCTGTAGTAAGCATCAAATATGACATTCTGGTTTAACTGAAGTTAAGAGAAACTTTGATCTTCACCTTATAAAAAGGTAAATGTTGAGCTAAAACATAAAAGCATGAAAAATTGCCAGTGATACTGTGCTTGCTGCTCCACAGCATTTGCACTGAATGAAAGATTACTTCAAATAAACAGATGCTCAGTTACTTGAAATGTACCTCTCCCTTGCCACCAAATGAGAATGACTACTTAAAGAATGTACGTCAGAATCTTCATAATATATACTCAGGAAATCAAAAAGAAAACAATTTCTTTTTAAATATCTAAAACAATTTAGAAAGAATTATGGGCATTCTAGTTTAAACTCCACATCAGTGCAACTAGACCATTCATTGTCACTAGATTACAGGTACTTTAGGCATTTCAGGTAGTAGGAATGAAGACAAAAGCTGACAATCAATATTCTTTGCAAATAATTGTGAATCAGATACCAACAATTGATTAAAATTATTCTCTAAGAATCACACTATTATTGAACTGAGATAAAATATCCTGAAGCAGGTTAATAAATGTAAACATTTATCTAAATTAATTTCATTCTCAATGCACCATAAAAGCTTCAGTAACATGTATCTTCTTTATTCTCACATACATAAACTGATGGGAAAAAAACATTGGTTTTTTATTACTGAGACTGGAAGGTACTCATATTGTAAAAAACACTAGTTAGGGATGAGAAGAAGTCTTTCCTGTTTTCAGCAAAGAAAATTTATGGAAGACAAAGTTTAGCAAATTAAAGAGAGTTATAAAGGCAAAGAAGAAGCAAAATTGTTAGAAATTGGATAGATGCACACATTAAAAAAAACTGAGTGCTTTTATGACATGGCCAAACCATGTATTTTTAAAAGGGTAAAAAATACACAGAACTCCATACAGCATGTCATGTTATGAATGCTGTGGATCAACAGAGGATGAGTAAAATGACATTTTTAATGTTTAATGAAAATCTGTAATTGGTTATTGATGGCTTTCAAAAGATCCCCTTTGACATTACCTACCACTGAACGAGCTTCTTAAGGTGATACGACAGGCAGTAATTCTAAGCCAAGAACAAAAAGTGAAACTGTTGGAATACTGCTTAATAGCTCCTTGATTACTGTCCTTCCCTGAGGAAAATACAGGTTGAAGAACAAAAAGTGTTTTCTTTTCACACTAGAGTATTGGGACCTATGTTAGTTCAATTCAGGAACAAGTTAATGTAAGTAAAAGCAGCCTCATGGAAACTTCCCAATACAGCCATCCTATCCAGATCCAAAAATCTCTATTACAAGTAAGGCATTTTGCAGTATCACGATGATAAAAGAAGAGGTTGGAGTTCTTGGTAAAGTAAGACAAGACCATTTTCAATGTAATATAAATTGGTATTAAAATATAAATTTCAATATAATGGTATGAGAGTGGGGAGAATACTGCTGTGCACTTTGAGCCCTGTGTACGTAACAGGAAGAATTATGAATACTTCTTTAACTTGTTGAGTCAAAATACTTAAGTCTTTGAATAAAGACTTAATGGAGTTGGGATTTTAACTTAGCACATTCTATCAGAGAACCAGAGGGGTCTGCAGGAGGCAGTATCCTCATTTTTGCATGCAGAGAGGCAAACTATAGTGATATAAATGGTTATTGACACAACAGAATTCAAGGACATCACTGAGATAAGCCTTAGTCCTTCCATTTCCCCAAGCCACATCACCAGTCTACACTGCTTTTTAAGGACAGTTGATGACATAATGAACAGAATATAGTGACAAGTGCACCAATGGATGAGGTGCCATGGAGTCTCTCCACAGTTGGCATTTATTAATAACAAATTGACTCTATATTTATTGAACAATTATTATTTATGAAGTATCTTATCTGTGGGTTCAACAAGTGAAGGAAAAAAATATAAAAAAGGGACAAAATGATTTGAAAATTTAGCCAGCCTTGTAATACAACTGTTCTTAGAACATTACTAAGAAATCTGGAGTTTAAAGGGAACAGCTGTGTTGGCCAAGTACTTACCCAAGGAGAAAAAATGAAAATCCAAGAAAGCACTTTTTTCCTTCTTCATCTTCCTGCTCTTGGCAACACATCAGAATGTAAGTGAAATCTGTTATAAACTAAAAATTAGGAAATAAAAATTTAAAAAAAAGAACACCTCCTCCAAAAGATAAGAAAACCAAACAAACACAGAGACAAAAGCAACCAAGCAAACACAAACAAGAAGAAGTGAGGAGGGAAAAGTATAAAATAATAATGTTCAGAATTACAACATCTAATCTGGTAATCACAATGGTTTTCAGTTTTGTTGCTCATCAGGTGAGTCTGAGTTGATGAAAAGTGCTGACCAGAAAGCTTCTGAACAGTAAGATGCCAGATTGACTCAGGGAAAAGAAGGAACAGCTCAGTAGTTGGTCAGAGGTACTGTATGAGAGACAACAGCATGGGGCTAACAAACCTGTCAGAACAGACGAGACATACAAGTGAAAAAGCTCATGGATAGAAGATGAAAGCAATCCCAAAGGAAATTATAGTGCTAAAGCCCAGCAGAACAAGGTTACACAGAGAGCAAATACAGATTTTTGCACTCCTAGTGGGACTTCTCGAGCAAAAATGCTCCTAGACTGAAGCTGTTAACATCACTTGGATTCCCTCATGGAATGAGGGAACCCGTCCTCAAGCACACAAAATCCTCTATCCCAGTGCTCCTTAAAAACTGGAGAAATGGACTGAAATGGTATTAAAATAACTTATAGACATAAACTTGGGTATGAAGACAAAGTCCCATCTATTAGGCAATTTACTAATCTATCATTTTAAAGCTGTTTTTAAGTAAATTGTTCAATATAAATAGTGATAGAGAGAAAAATATATAGAAGTAAAGTTTGCAAGTTACGTCTCTGCTCCCCTTTGACTTCTTAATCCAAAAGTATACAAGAGAAACAGTCTTACTAATTTCATGCAGAAATACATGAAAGTCAAAAGACAAAGACATCCTTTCCTGGGTCATAGGTTGTGGTTTCAAGCCCTTATTTTCATACATTTTTCATACATTACATTTTTTCTTTTGGTGTCTTTTTGAGAAAAAAAAGAAACTCATTAAAGAGATAGAGCCAAGGATTTCTTTGTGACCTATTTAAAATCATAACAATACATATGATTTAACTAGACTTATAATTATCATTGAAGTGCAATGGTTCAAAGGAGTACAAGAACATAGTTAATAATAACTTTGAAATTTTAATGCAAAAAAACCTTAGAACAACTTGCCTCTTTCCTGTTAGATTTTTCCAACACTCCCTAAGCCACTCAGGGTGTCAGAATGAGAATCTGGGGGTGCCATAATGAGTGACAATTGTCTCCAGGTTTTACTGGGACACTTGTGATGGTACTACTGAGATCTCTTCCTCATATCTTTGTAAATTATGTCTGTATGTTTTCCCTTGTTTTTACTTTCCCTGGGTATGCTCAGTTCAAAGGGTGTTCTTCTATGAAAAAGAAAAAACAAATAGAAGTAAAAGCCATAGAATCAATCATATAATCATAGAATGGTCTCAGTTGGAAGAGATCATAAAGACCATCCACTTCCAGCCCCCTGCATTGGATGGGCAGGGTTGCCTTCCACTAGACCAGGTTGCTCAGAGCTCCATCCAGCCTGGCCATAAATACTTCCAGGGATGGGGCACCCACAGCTTCTTTGGGTAACATGTGCCAGTGTCTCACTATTCTCATGATAAGGTATTTCTTCATGACACCTAATCTAAATCTACTCTCTGTCAGTCTGAAGCCACTGCCTCTTGTCCTGTCACTCCAGGCCCTTGTTAATAGTCTCTCTCCATCTTTCCTATGGGCTCCCTTCAAGTACTGGAGGCTACAATTTGGTCACCCCAAACTTTTCCTTTTCAGTTGGACAATCCCAATTCTCTCAGCCTTTCCTCATAGTTGAATTCAAATTGCTTAGTTCTGTCTTCTTCCTGTTTTACATGCTTAAGACTGCGATTGACCTCAAGTTTTTAGTCATTCTGGGGACTGGGAATGTTGTACCTTTTCATCATAGGAGATAGATAGATAGATAGATAGATAGATAGATAGATAGATAGATAGATAGATAGATAGACAGATAGAGGCAGAGTGTAAATATCCAGAGAAAAGTGTGAAATCATTTGAGAATTCAAAAATATGTATGCACACAAAAATTGTTGAATTTAAGAATCTTTCTTTCCTTTTTTTCTGGTACTTCAAACACTATTAGACTCATTATCTTGATAAACACTCAATCCTCTCTATCCTTTCCCCTAATTATGGCCCTCCTCTCTTCTCCCTGAAGTTTCCATCATTCTGTCTTTCTGCTGTCTCTAGCAGGATACCTGCAAAACCTTTCTGTGCTTACGCACACCGTAACATTTTCAACTTGCTACCTAAAATCAGCCAAGTTGAAAGATAAAGTTTTGTTATGTTTCTACAAAGGCTGTGAAAGAAGAAATCCAGGAAGGGCAAGGAAGTCACACTGAGCATGGTGCTGAATAACAATCTCAAGTATTATTAGAGTTTAGAGAATCTTTAAGAAAAAGGACACTACAAGTGGTTCGATCCCAGAAAAGAATTTATTCAGAGCTCACAAAATTTGGGAAAACTAAAGCAATAAAACTTTCTTTACCCAGGTGGTGTGAGCTACTCTTTCATGCCATTTCTTTCTTGGAAGCAAAGAAAGACTAAAATATAACCTTATGTATTGAGAAAGTTATAACAGCTTTATCTTAATCCATATATATTTTAGTGGGCTTAGTTTTGCATTGTTGTCCATATTTTCTTTATATAGCACTCAACTCCCTCAGAACCCCATGAAATTACCAATTTAAAAATGAAGTATGCATCATTCAAATTTTTACCATATCAATTTCCAATGAAATATTTTCCAGGAGGTGAAGCTTGTACTGTACCATTGTCTTCTGTCCTTTGAAACCACGGTTATTGAAATTAAGTATCAGATTTTTAATATCTCTTACAGTCTGTGACAGGCGTTTTATTACCTCAACCTTTTCAATATTCTGAGTGCTGGTTGCTCTGCCTTTCCTTTCCTTGCAGTTTAGAGCCTCACCTAAATTGTGTGAAAAAAGGTACTGGTCAACAAGCCAAACCACAAAATATTAAAGATGAAAGAGAAAAGGTCAAAACTTTCAAAATCTACCATCCTATTTTATGCATTTCAGGAGTTTTAATAAACTCAGAAAGAATCCTTTGTTTTATTTAAAATAATAAATTTGAAATAATAAATTATTATTTATTTTTTTAAAAAAGTAAACTGAGTGTACTTTGTTGATTTTTCAATTAAAATAAAAAAAATTAAAGTTCCTTTTCCTTTGTTCATGAGAATAATATTCCTTCTCACCAAAGATAAAAAAATTTTCATTTTCAATAATTTATCATAAAAGCAAAGAAAATGAAGGGCTGGTTTTGTAAAACTGCAAAATGAGTTTCCACTGGTGATTCCATCCCTTTTTCTGTAATAGGACATAAACTGGATCCATTTGCCAAGTGTATGGGAGATCCAAGTTTCATGTCTGTCATTTGTTTGACAAGACACTGTCTTCCAAAAGATTCATACTCTGACTTCAGATCATGGAACAGTTTTAGTCCCATTTTATTACAGCTTTCAAGTATTTAAATTCTTGTTAGGTCAAAGCCAAAATGTCATTTAGATGCCTTGTAGGGATATGGTGTTGGAGATGTCATCAAAGTGATCCTTGTCCATGCCTCAGTAAACAGCTTATTTTTGTTCAAAATAGCTTAACATTGGAACAGACTGCTCAGGGAAAAGGTGGTCACCATCCCTGGAGGTGTTCAAGAACTGGACAAGGCACTCACTGCCATGACAATGATGATAAGGTGGTGATCACTTACAGGTTAGACTCAATGATCTTTGAAGTCCTTTCCAACCTAAATTATTCTGTTATCCTTTAAGTAAGACAAAAACCATTCATCCCACTGAGAAATAACCTTCAACCTGTAACAATCCTTTTGCACTTTGTTAAAGAATTTTCTTGGTCTGCTGGTTGCTGAAACTGAGAAAATAATCAGGAAAAGGATGACTACATGTCAGTTCCCTCCATGTCTTGTTTCCTAGGCTCCAACTGATGTGCACTGAAAAGGCAGGATCAGGGAAGAGGGGACCTGTGTCCTCATCACAGATTAGAGCGGAGCCTTACACACAGCTCTTGGCATAGCTCTGCCCTATGAGGATACTTTGGAGTTTGTCCTTTCCATCCTGTTCTCTCGTCCCTGCAGCCCACAGTGATTAGCCCAGTCAAATCTGTGAGTAGATTGGTATCTTGGGGGAAACTTCCTTGTTTGGAAGGGAATAAACAACAAGGTTCACAGTGGACATCTGAATAGCTACAGGAAGACTCTTGGAAAATAATACATTTTGTTTACGAGAGGTTATTCATCTGCAAAATGGCAAAGCATAAAATATAAATTACTTCTTATATGTCTTCTTTTCGTCACTAATTGAAAGACTAAAAATTATCTAGAGTGTTGGCATCTTCTGATAACTTTCTCATAAAATTGATATCTCTTAGCAATAGAGCCCTCTCTCATTGCAAATTGCATTTTAGTAGCAGCAAGGAATTGAGTCTACATTTTTTTACTCATTCTTCAGCTACTCACAAGGTCAAGCATAGTGCTGTTGAAGAAGCACAGTTTCAGCATAACAATCCAAATTCATCCATGCTTAACACCCCCCTGACTTGGAGTGACAGTTTTCAGCTCTGAACAGATGCTCCCACTCACCATAGCAGCATGAGCTAAAAGTATAGCCAGCTCTCATAAATCTCATTTCTGAGGAAAAAAAAAAAAAAATTAAAGTTCATTAAATACCTGAATCATGCTTGAAAATTTAATATAGTAATAACCATTTTTTTTCCTCCTTAACTTTTAACTTACTATTTTAAAAAATAGTGTACTGCAGATAACCTCATGGGAATTTAGGGAGGGTTTTTTTAAGGTACTGTAGTCTGATTTAAGTATATGTTTCATGACACGAATTAAAAAAACTCAAAACTCTCATCTTGAGATCACTAAAATGTATAAGACAAGTAGTTGTATAAGGTAAGTAGGCTGGAACTTGTCTACAAACCCTGGACTTAGGTGAGATTTTCATTGCTTGGTTACTGCCACCAATGGGTAAATAATGAATTACCCTGCAAATCTCTAAGAAATAGTATTATTGCTACCTCCCATTAAATAATTACGTAGCATCTGTTTCACTCCATAGGCTTTGCCTGACAAAGTTATTCAGAGTAGTTATATCAGCAGCTACAAAATGCAGAGATACCCCAGGTGCCTGTAATGTGCTGCAGGAGGTCACATCTGTATCCATGAGGTCCTGCACATGCTGTTCATCTGTCTGCCAGGTAAGAAGAGGTTATCTGCTTGTGCAAATAACTGTATTGTTTTTAGAAAGCAAGCAGAACTCAAACTGCATGGGCATATCAGAGAATCGTGGAACTAGGGAGACCTTGAAAATCATCTCATTCCAGTGCCCTTACTGTGGGCAGTGCACCTACTAGACCAGGTTACAGAGCTCCATCCAGCCTGGCATTGAACACTTCCAGGGATTAAGCATCCACAGCATCTCTGGGAAACCTGCCCCAGCACCTCATCACTCTCACAGGAAGAATTTCTTCTTCATGTCTAGTCCAACCCTTCTCCATGTCAGTTTGAGGACATTGCCCCTTGTCCTGTCACTCCAGACCCTTGTAAATAGTCTCTCTCCAACTTTCCTGTGGGCTACCTTCAGGCACTGGAAGACCCCAGTTAGGTGACCCCAGAGCCTTCTCTGTTCCAGCCTGAACAGTCACAGTTCTTTCAGCCTTTCCTCCCAGCAGAGCTGCTCCATCCCTGTGATCCCCTTGGTGCCTGCTCTGGCCTGGCTCCAGCAGGTCCCTGTCCTTGCTGTGCTGGAGCCCAGAGCTGATGCAGCCCTGCAGGTGGGGTCTCAGCAGAGGGGGCAGAGGGGCAGAATCCCCTCCCTGCCCTGCTGCCCACGGGGCTCTGGATGAGCCCAGCACACGGGGGGCTCTGGGCTCCCAGCTGGGGCACGTCCAGTCCCCCACCCACCATTTATTATCGACCCACCAATATCTGTTCTTTTATTGTAGACAAGACTTAAAGTATCCTTTCAATATCATCAGAGCACATGTAACTAACAGGCATGGTATGCACCTTTTGGCTATTTGTATGAATGATGCTAAAAACATGTAAATCAGTTTTTTCTGGAGAAATTAACCATCAAAATTGGCTAAGAGGAATGCAAGTTGGGTAGACAGCTAGTTTTGCATGGCATCTGTGGAGCTCTTCCAGATTGTTCTTTTAGGAAATGTATGAATATAATTTAAAAATAAAACAAGTGGTATTTTCTGTCACAGATTATGCCTGCCAAACACAAAGCTTGTATAAAAGTGACATTTATGTACACTGAATGTTTACAAAGTTCTTGATGTGCTCCTTGTGTAATTATCTCTCAGCATTGCATTCTGACATGCAGGGAAGGTGAGAACAGCTGTTCTTTTTATAGCCAACTGCTATTTTTTCTGTTATATAGATGTATCCACTTTCACCATTTTTATGCATTCATATATCCACATGCACAGATATATGGACTCAGAAATGCACACATCTGTACTTTTGCAGATGAATGTCAATAGCTGGGTAGGAGAATGAACCTTCCCTGTGCTTCACAGTCTGTCAGTAAATACTGACACTCCTGGTGAATGACTGGCTGAATTGGAATGAAATTAAGTGCTGGAGGTAGCAAAGTTTAAAGAAAAATACTTTCTACAGGAGAAAAAAAAAGAGAAATCCACAGCATAAACCTTTGGATTTTTCCTGGTTTTGTTGTTTATTTGTTTAGTCTGCATTCTTAGTAAACCATATTTACTGTCATCTGAATTCTTTTTCCTCTTGCAGATCACTCAGGAAACAGAAATCTGGATTCAGCCATTTCACTTGCACCAACGATCCATTTCTCCATGTACCATTGATCACTGTTGGAGCATTTCATTGATCATGTGGGGAAGGGTTTTAGACATGGTCTACAGCAAACCTGGAGTATTACACTAGATCAAACAAACAAATCCTCATTTGAGAAAGAGAAACCTCCTCGTGATTAGCTCGTTGAATAAAAGGACTGATTGGGTTCATCAGTTTACTCTGACACTTATCAACACTGAGACACATGAAATACTTTAAATATTTATACCCTAGTTGCATCTGTCCAGCACAGAACCAGTCTGCCCTTTCAGCTGATAAACAATTCCAGGCATAAAGCTGGTAGGGGCAAAGGAGGCACTGCCTGGTAGCTGCTTTTTTCTTTCCCATACCACATATAAAGGACACCCATGACAAAAGAAAACAGGGACAGACTGTGAGTTCCCTCCATTAAAATTCTCCATCAGTAAAAAGGATAACATAGTAAAATTATAGAAAATTATATGTTATCTCCAACACAATAGAGAAATACACAAACCAGCTAAAAATTACATATGTAGGTAAAAGATATTTATATCAAGTACATTAATTTACAGAAGTTACTCTGATAAATGGTATAATCCATTAATTGTCATATCTTTCTAACTTGTTTGCAACAAATGGGATCGGCAGGTAGTGGTTAAGAGTGGCCACAATTAAATGCTCTCTTTTTTTTTGGATTTAGCTTACTGGTATAATTTTCTGGTAATTCAAGCTCCCAATCAAATCAAAGCTTCATTTCAGATTTCCAGGTCTTTCTTACTGAGTTCTAAAAGACAATCTTGGTCTTCTTGCTAGATCAAAATATAGTGTTGATACATATGCAGTTAGTCCTGTGATTGCCCATAATCATGTTAGAACAATATTTGTAGTGCTTTCCTGAAAAAAAACAATTAGTGTAGAAAAAACCAAGCCCCCCTCAAAATTCAAACTAGCTAAAAGAAAACATGAGGGAAATAAAAAATAAAAAAATAAGTGAGCACAAAGCAGCTTTTGAAAAGACATGATATAAAATGTAGTTGTAATAAGTATCATCCTTTGCCAAGTTTCAAATCTCATCCACAGGGCTTCTAATGGGCGTAGCAAGACATGCTTTAAACTAATATTGCTGTTATAGAGAAGTTTCTTATTTGGCATTTGTTTTTAAGGGTCATTCAACAATATTTGCTAAAAGAAAAACTGAAAATATTTATTCATAAATAGATATTTTCCAAACCAGCTTTAATGACATTTAACCACCTACTTATGTGCAGTCACCCATAACAAGTATATTGTTTCTATATACTGTAATTACAGTACAAGATAAAGGTCTCATACATGCAACTAACCACTTAGTAAATGATAGGTTATGTTGATAATTACAGACATTGCTCAAATCACAAAATGAAAATCTTTTTCTAAGTTTCCTAATAATCTTCCCTGTAGGCAGCCCTCCTATTATGCGTGAATTCCATAAAAGCCTTAAGAAATTGTCATAATGCAGAAATATTTGTTTGAATAGCTCCTGCTGCCAGCAGCAAGCTACAATTTATCACATTTTGGGATACACAGGCTGTCATTAATTCAACTTTTGTTCCTAAGTGCTTATTTATTCCATTGAGTAGTCACATGGGTTCGGTCTAAATAGCTTTGATAGGACCTCATGGACTTACTGATGATTTTGAGACACAGTTAATCAAACTTTTGCTCTGTAAGTCACTTCTGCACAGGTTACTAAACCAATGCTCACTTATCAGTGGTAAAAGGTATGAGAGCATTTTTTAATCACTTTTAATCCATCTCTGTCAGTGTCTAAAAAGCAGATTTTAATGGAAGATTCGACTTGTTTCAACAAGCTTCAGGTCACAAAGCCCCCTCAGAAGATAAAGCACTGGTGTAGATAGAACTGATGAGAAACAAACTGGATTTGAGCAACAAAAAAATATCATTCTGAAAAGAGATGGTGCTGTTAAATGCTATCTGCTTTTGCCTGAGGTTTTTGAACCTGTCAATTCCTCTGAAAGTGCACTGATGTCTGTGTTCCTGTGTAATCTCTGACTACTGTATTCCTGCATTAAAACTGAAATATCTATCTGAAAATTTTACAGTGCTTTTAGAGAGATGCAAACAATATTTTGCTATTATAATATCAATTAATATATAATAATATTCAATATCATGAACACAAATAAAGTATATGGCTGACATGTCTTGCTCTTGTCCAAAACAATGCGTCGAGTGACTGCAGCTTTTTCTACACTGTACTTAGAAAGCTTTAGTAGAGCTTATATCTGAAGCTCTGAAATATCTGTATACATATATGTATATCATAACTGAAATATCTGTAGACATTCTCCCATTATTCTAGCAGGAAAATCTCTCAGTTTATTAACCTGTGCAAGTTTGCCATTTTGGAATAAAATGGAAGTGCTGACTGAGCTCTTTATTTATTTCAAATACTTCCTTTCTGTTACCAGTATTTAGAATCCCAATAACACCCAAAGGCTGGGTAGATGTTCATTGATGGTTTCTGCTTTGAAAACCTTGAAATCCTTAAAGTTTTCAGTTCTTCAGACACAAAAAGGACATTAATTTACATCAGTAAGAGGGCTGTGCAATAATGTATTGGCTTTCTCATTTTCTGTGGAAGTTCTGATTCTGAAAATATAGTGCACAACTTTTTCCTTAGCAAGACCTTACCTCATTGCTTTTTTAAATTTCTTCCAGAAATAATCAGCAGAATAGCCTACAAATTTGGATTATCCCAACACTTCTATTTGTTCTATTTGATCTCAAGGCAGTCAGCCTCTGCTTGATGCTCACGTCCTTCTCCTGAAATAAATATTGAAATAAATTCAAAGTTTCAAGTAGGAAAAAGACAACCGAAACAGAGACAGAAATGTTTTCCTAAATGTTTAGAAGTTACAACAAAGGTCAGATAGAGACCATAAAATATAAGGCATCATGTTACTTTCTGATGTTATTTAAAATGAAGATATGTTGAAGAAGATGATATCTGGGTGCCTTCTTTTGGATCTTTTTTTTCCATTGGAAGATCTTTTTTCAGTAAATGGCATCTTTTTCAGTATGGGGTCACCTGTCATCTCCAAGCTGGTCTCAGAAGTACTTGCCCTTCCTCCTTGAATAAAAAGGATCAAAGAAATTATGTATCTTACCTCAGTTCCTCCCTATATTTTTTCTTTTCTCCTCCCATATATTAGCCTAGATATTAAAAAAAAAGAAGTTCAGCATTTCTAGTCCTAATGAACTCTTTTTGTGACTCTAATCACCTCATGCATTCTATCAGCTGCCCAAAGGGAGAGGCAAAGAGAGAAGACAATTACTCTACAGGCAGGTGAAAGCTGACATTTTATTTCTGTACAAAGAATAAGGGGGATTTTCCTATATCATAAAGATTCCAATCATATCTTCCAACTTAACCTGAAAATCCAGTAATCCAAGGAGAATTGTGGAATGAACTGACCTACCTAGGAGATAATTTTTTAAACAGTGGTGATTTTAAAAGTATATATTTAAGATAACTCAAAATGAACATGAGTGTTCAAACATAATATTAAAACAAAAATACCAAGAAGTAAGGAACACATATTAAAGGGAAAATGTTTTTAGAATTTAAATGTGTAAAATATGTAATGCATTGTACCTTCCAGAGGATTTACCACAAGACTCATTATAATTTGTATTTTTCTTAAAAGATCAGTTCCCTGAGGTTATATGGCAATATAAGAATTTTAGATTTAAATAATTTTTATTTCTTTGGATAATAAAGAAAAGCTTTGAAGCTAAAGGCTAAAAACCAGAAGGAAGATACAGAGAACCTAAAATTTATTGTTATGAAGCAATTGTATCTAATTGAATGCTTTTTTCTTCTCTCTTTTGAGCACTAATGCATGAATCTTGAAATCTGGGTGTTAGCAACGCTGGATTATGGATAAATAAATATTCATGGTTGCTTAGCATACATTCTCACAATTGTCTTGTTATATCACGGGTAATACTAGGGGTTCATGATTTATTGTGAAGTGAGACGACTGAGCTCCAAAAAGTGGCACGTTATTTGAGGAATGACATCTAGATCTTTTCAAACTTGTTAAACATTTTTCAGAAATGTAAGCTAAATTGCTTATTTCACAAGTGAAGAGCTTGTTCAAGGCAAAAAGGTTGTGGAAATTTGAGATAAGAAAAATTCAGTTGTCAATAAATATGATTAGGTAAGGTATGTATGTGTTAGTTTACAGTCCAACTAACTTCTTCCAACTACTACCAGAGTGAATGATTGAAAACAAATGGTACAAAAGTCTTTCTCTGTATATTCATAATCTGAGACATGCATAGAAAAAGGCACATCTACAACAGTCCTTCAAAATCATTACATGTTAATCATTACATCTCTATTGCTGCAAGGTTTTGAATAAACATGGTAAAACTAAAAATCTAGAAGTTCAGTAATAGCTTGTCAAAGAGTAATTGTGGGTAAAATGTTAATACCTCTCTTTCATTCTCTTTTATGTTGAATGAATTATTCATTTTTCATTTATTAGCTAACTCTGCATATTTGATGCTTTTTTTGAGATTAGTAATTACTTTGAGCAACTTGAAGTATTTACACTGGATTTGTATGATTTTTTATCACGCTGACGGTTTAAACACTCTCTCATATAAAATACAGCAATTACTATTGCCTTGTCTGGGAGAAGGTTGTAAAAACATGTCTCATTAATTTTATGAGGTCATCTAATTGATGCAAGAATGTAGCAGAAATTCTGGTGAGCATCTGGAAAGCAAGCAGCTCCCTGTGAGGAATCCACCTGCAGCATCCACTGAGCAGGGCACGCTGTGCCGTGCCCCATCTTTGGCATCACTGTTTCTTTCACTTGTGCTCTCAACATGAACTGCAGCGCTGAAGGGAGAAAAGTGCTGAAATCTCAGTGGAAAACTGTCACCAAGTTTCACTGGCCTGGAAATGATTGCATATGAGTAGATCAGTTCTACCTTGTGTCAGCACTTTGTGTCAGCACTAGCAAGGCTATGCAAACATTAAATGGAGATAGGAACATTTGCATCAAGACACAGAGTTGTCTCACACTGATGCTTTTTAAATTATATTATAGAAGTCTTTGCTGTTTCTTACTTACCCCTTGGCACTGGTGAGAATTGTCCATGAACATCCATTGAAATAAAATGCTCAATATGTGAACTACATATTGTTCTAAGTGAAATAAAATATATCAAAATAGCACATATTCATCTTCACATATATCAATATAGCACAAATTCATCTTCAAATTTTAACCACCGGGGTACATGATGTTGCATTTAAAATGCATATGAAAAGACAAATTCATGTTATGATAACCTTCCTTTAAAGAAAATTATGGAATAATAGGTTTTGTCTTATGATCCTTGCTCAGATTGTGAGTCTTTAGTCAAAAGGGTCAGGCACAATGCAATCGTTCCTCTTGGCAGTGTGTTAGATCATTTAAAAACATGTTTTTCCTCTAGTCCCATTAGTTTGGGGCAGTAGTTCTTTTATCATAGAACATGATTATTCATTAAGCTTTCCACTTATATTGAAAAACATGTCAATCAAATATGAGAGCAATCTAATCAATCAAATGGATTGTACAAAATGAAGTTTCTTAAAGTTTTCATTCATAGTAGTATCAAGCTTCTTGATTTTATATGATATAATGAAAACATTGAAATTGAACTTTTGCAAAAAGCTACTATCAGAACTAAATTTCTGCATAAAATCTAAACAGCCTTTTCTTTATTGACATTTTCCTCAATTTTCTAGTGAGAAAAAGAATTTGAAGTTAAAGCCAAAGACATTTCTATAGACTGAAAGAGGAGAGATTTAGATTATATGTGAGAAAGAAATTCTGCACTATAAGAGTTGCGAGGCACTGGAATAGGTTTCCTGGAGAAGTTGTCGATGCCTCATCTATGGAAATGTTCAAGGCCAGGTGGGATGGGGCTTTAAACAAACTGATTTATTGGGTGGCAATGCTGCCCATAGCAGAGGGCTGGAACTAGGTGATCCTTAAGGCCCCTTCTAACCCAAACCGTTCCATGTAACTGTGACTGTGGTCACAAGGGTTTTCAGGATGAAGAAGAGACGAGAATGTTGACTCCATGATCAGAAGGCTTGATTTATTATTTTATGATATATGTTACATTAAGACTATACTAAAAAGCAATAGAAAGGAAAAGTTTCTTCAGCAGCTAGCTAAGCTAAGAATAGAAAAGAATGAATAACAAGGATCTGTGTCTCAGACAGAGCAAGAGCCAGCTCTGCCATGAGTGGTCAAGAAATCCAAACACCCACAGGAGACCAATCACCTGTTGCATTCCACAGCAGCAGATAACCATTGTTTACTTTGGTTGCTGAACTGCAGCTTGTCACAAGGAAAAATCCTAAGAAAGGATTTTTCATGAAAGATGTCTGCGACATGTAACTATGAAAACCATTATGTGTTCTTACATGTAATAATGTTGCTTGCAACAAAGCTGTACCAGATATGAAAATTATGACAGACAACACCATTGGTCCTGCTCAAATATTTGTTTTTTAAATAAATTTGCTCTCCAATTTTGGAAAAACAAAACTAAATATAGATGCACTATGCTACACAAGAACATGGAATATTTAAAACTAGGAGAAATGATAACAACATAGCTAGCAGCTGAGCAAGAACCTAAGGGCATATACTATGAGCAGCAAAGGGCCAAGATTATTTTCAGTATGCAATGTCAATATTTTTAATAACACCAGAATTTCTCCCTAGCTCTTTCACCTTGCACAGCACTGCTGAATTTTCCTCTCTTCTTTAGCTAGTGTAATATGGGTAAATACTTCCTGTCAACAAAATTGTTATAGTGATTAATACCAAAGCAAAATTCCAGTTCTTTTTTAAGTGATCAGTACAAGCGGTTGACATTTGCTGAGTCTATGCACTTGATAGTCAATTGCATATTTATGAGCATCTTCTATGCTTAATGTTACAGCAGAAAAATACAAGAGGCTCTTGAAATATCTTTACTCCTCCTCCAAGTGACATTCATAGAGAAATGAAAAAAAACCCTCATAAAAGAAGCAGTCTTCAAAGTATGCTGAAAGCTCATAAAATGGGTAGGACAAGAGCCACAACTGCAATTTAAAAGTATCAAAAGGACAAGTCAAGTTTTTACTGCTATACACATGCTTACATATCTCACTGCAGCAAAATCATAGTTCCCCTCTGAAATGTATAACACCAACTCTTCACATGCCTTACACTTTCCATTTATTCACCATTTCTGGTGATGACCAGAACTACATAGAAACATTAAAATGTGTTTGTGAAAGTTTCTGTCACAGTCAGAAAAGCGTTTTCTTTCTGCACAGAATGGACTAGCCAACTGAAAAGGATAGAAATTATACTAACTGCTGCTAGGCAGTAGCCAAATACTGGAAATTCTCATGTTTCAAGGCATATGGAGAGTAGGATAGGCTGGATCAATACCACAGAGAATAATTTCTCTCTTTTTGTGGATATAGCTCTAGTCACTACTCAAACCTGGAAAGAATAGTGCTAGAGAGCAGTAATGCAGTCAGAAACATTGCTTTTACTGTAAACTATTGCCTGTATTAGCAAATTCTCTTTCAGAAATAGGACAAAACATTCAGTCCAGTAAAACAGCTCAATAGTTTTGTTCTTAAAGGCTGTGCTTCATAATCTTTGTTACTTATTTAAGTCTTCTGTTATAATTCCATTTGTTGCTTCCTTAGACAATAGACATATTAAGCTTCTAAGTGCTGAAGGGAGTAAACCAGAGGTAGAGCAAGAACTAATGATACCAATAGCAGTGTTCCTGTAACTTAAAGCAGGAAATAAATCTATACCTACGAAGTGAATTCTGCACTAGTAATGAAGATGCCAATGTTGATGGCAATACAACTGGAAGCAGTGTCATTGAGTAAATGGGTTTTGCTTTGATTTCTACTTAAAGACTAGAACAACTGAAAAAAACACCAAAACTTCAATATTTCTGTAATGAGGGACAAGCAGGCATAATTACTCCTGAAAACTGCTCTTGCCCTGCTAACAGGCTTTAGGACAAAGTTCTGGTATCTGGTTTATCTGGTTTCATCTGGGATAGAGATCTTTTTGCTCCTAGTAGCTGGTACAGTGCTGTGGTTTGCATTTGGTATTAGAACAATGTTAATAACACACTGATGTAGATATTGTTAAGTAGTGCTTGTCAAGGACTTTTCAGCTTCCCATGCTCCAGGGAGCTGGGAGGGAACAGAGCCAGAGCATCTGACTTGAACTGGCCAAAGGAATATTGCATACCATAAAATTTCATGCCTAGTATATAAACTGGGAATGTTGGCCAGGAGGGGCTGATCCAGGACTATCTGGGCATTGATCAGTGGTGAGCAAGTCTACTGTGCATCACTTTTCTTCTTGGACTTCATTGCCTTGTTTCTCCTTTTCAATAAAATTCTTTTTATCATTGTTATTATTATCAATGATATTTCCTTCAATTACTAAAACTGTTCTTATCTCAACCCATAGCTTTTAATTTCTTTTTCCATGTTGTCCTCAGGGACAGGGGGGTGCGGGAAGTGAGAAAGCAGCTGTGTGACACTGTTATATCGCTATCTGTTATTGCAAGAAAATCTCCAGAGCAGATACGCTGCAAAATCCATAAAAAAAATATACTGTGACTTCACACTCTTAGATGGTCTGCACACATCTGTCACCCCATAACCCACAGGTGTCTTTGTTGTCCTCTGGTAGCAAGGAAAAGATAGTGTCTCTTGTCCAAATGGAAGAAATAGAAACACAAAGGATAAAGAATCTGATCAAGGAGGTCGGTGGAACACTAGGAAACCAAAACAAGTTTTACAATATGTAGACTTCCCACAGAAAGAGCTTTTCTCTCCCCATGGACAGGGGGACAGTGTCTTCTGTTTTCTTGTAGTGTCTTCTGCTGATACAGCAATATCTGTCAAAACAGACACAAAACTATTTTCCCTCCAGAATTCAAGCTTTAGGCAATAGCTAAACTGAGGGGTTTGCCCTTCAACAGACAGTGAAAACCTGTCTGAAATTAAGATTTCTGGTGCATTCTTCTGCTAATTTCACCTGAGAGCCTGTAATGAATTCCATCATTGCCAAGGACCATACCTAAAGGCTTCAGATCTATCTAGTTAAGAGAAAGGCTTGGAGAGAAGACCTGGAGCAGCCTGCAAAATCAGCAAAAATGCATCACAGACACAGTTAAAGTTCAGTTTACCTCACATCCAAGAACCTGCCCCCCTGTGCAGAAATTAATCAGCCTTTTTTCAGTATCCCTAATTATAATATATAGAAAACAGCCACGCTTACTCAGTTCATACATTAAATATTTACAATATCCTAAGGTTTGCTATTGTTTCAAGCTACTTTCCACTTATTTCTTCCTATTTCTTTCTCCTCAGGTCTTTTTTTTCAATGCTGTAGCAAAGTGAAAATCACAATAGTCATAATTGGGTTAGTATTATTCAACCAATTTTTTATACACCCACATCAGCTTCAAATCTTCAGGAGTTCACTGCTGCTTCCCAGCCAATAACAAAGGTTTTGCATCCACTGCTGCTTCTGTAATGGGATTGAAATTATTTCCATCGTCCTCCTACCAAAATGCTCATGCCAGGCTTTAATTATACTCCAATCTTCTTGTATATCCACCCCTTTGCAGCAGCCCCTTGCACAATGCTTTGCATTCACCCTTGCACCCTGTGTTCTGCTTCTGCTGTTCCATTTTGTTTTGAATGCAGAATTTTAAAGACCTTAATTTTCATTTCTTAAAGTCAAGCATAAGAATTTTCCCTCTGAAATAGTATGTGTTAACTTCTGATGTTTTTAAGTTCCTGAAGCCTACTCATTTGCAGCCTGAAAAAACAATTCCACAATGTCTGGAGATATCTAAAATCTTACAATGAAGGGTAACTCCTTGACAAACTATTTCAAAATACTTATGCTTTATGAATGTATAAGAACTGAATGAAATTTTAATTTTTATGAAAGAAAGAAAGAACAACATCAAACTTAATCCAAACCCACAAAAACCCCCAAACCTAGAAGGAATATAAATTGCTTTCTTTCGTCTAAAAGGGGGCATCAGGTCACACACATTCACACATGTTCACAGGACAGACGTCATTATTTCTCCTTCCTGTGTTAATTTTAATCAGAAACATCCACTGTTTTGGGAAATAAATATTTTTAAAACTCCCTTTAAAAATAAATGCAGTTCTATGATTCTTTAATTGCTTGGAAACATTCAGCATATAAGGGACTAAATGGCTGGAGACAAATTCATAAAGTGCATATGGTTCTGGGGTACTTGCAACTGAGCTAGAAGAAATGTAAGGTAATATTTTTTATTCTTTGACAATAACAGTTGAGCTCACTTTTATTTTCAAATGAAAATATATTTGAAATTATTTTTCAAAACAAACGTAAGCATTGGACATAACTGGAAATATGCAAATAGATTCCAAGGGAGCAGTGCATAAACCCTTGAAGCTTTCCTTTGTTTCAATATTCAATAAAAATGCTAAATAGTGCAATTTTTTTACAGAAGGATGGAAACTGAACACATATATGTATGCATGAACATGGATGTGCACTACATTAAATGAAAGCCTGAAAATGTTTTGAGAGGTTTTGCCCTCATTTTTAGACCTGCAGTTTATTAAGTTGATATACAATTTTTTTGCAGAATTTTAAATAAAGGAATATGAACTGCTTTGACATAATTACTCATTGCCAGGAACAATAATATTCATCTTACGTCTATCAGAGCTCCTTACAGTGGCCTCCAAAAAATTAATGGAATAGAATTTACTTGGCATTACTGCCTTAAATTAAAGTCACTGTGTGTCACAGATTACATTTAAAGCCTACTTCTTCAGCTATTTATCTGCCCCATACTCTGTCGACTGTCTGGGAAGCATATTTTTCTGTGAGAATAGAGCAAATTATTACCCTTTTGCTGTGAATTTAAAACTTTTCAATATATAAATGTATATATATATATTTTTTTCTACCTAAGAACACATCCTTTTTGTTTTGGGGTTTATTTTTTTGTTGTAATAAAAAAGGAAAAAACAAACTGAAAAAAAAGAAGGAAAAAAAAACACCTAGCAAAGCAAAACAAATAAACAAACAAAACCAAACATAAACAAACCCCACACAGAAAAAAAATCAAGCAAAACTGACAAAACTCTTTTCCCCAGGGATAGGGTTTCTTCCAGTACCTATTCTCTCACTTTGTATCCTTCAGATTCAGTGTTATTATGAAAACTATTCCCTATTGTTGAACCCAAAATGTAGTTTATTTCCCTCAAAAACATCACAGCAGAAATTCCTACAAGAAATTCCTACACAAATCTGAAGACCCATCGTCTGTGAAGCCTCATCCTCAGAGACTCCATATTTCCTTCAACCCTGAAGAGACCAAAGTCTGTTTTGACTCCATGGTCTTTAAGGGCCCTATTTGATGCTATTCTTTTGAGTCAAACCTTCAACCTTCTACCTACAAACCCCTCGATAGCAGGCACAGGTTTGTCACCTGGATTTTTGCCATGTCCCTCCATCTCCCAGCTCTGCCTTGGTGGGATGTTGCCCTCCTCCAATCTCCTGCTTATTCACGACTGCACGAAGTCTGCCTACAATCCCTGAGTATTTCAAAGCCTCCAAAACCATGATTTTTTTCTGGATGATATCCCAACATATTTGGCTGTTCTGCTGTACTGCATAGAAGAGGGCAGTGACAATCCGGGCATCAAGTATGCCCAACACACAAGCAAGGTTTTTCAGAAAGACTCATGCAAAAAGCCATACATTAACAGAGAAGCACAGACAGATCCAGAGCATATATTCATCTCATAGAACATTCAAAATCTGAAGATACATTCTATTCATACTTTCAGGATATCTTCTAAATATTGGTTTTTCTTCTTGTAAACTTGTCTGAAGAGATTTGCATATGATCAACCTCTCACTGCTTCAGAAGAACAGAAGAAAGATTACTGAAGCTACATTTTAATGTCTACAGTCATTTAATTAATTTACAAAATAATCCAGTGAGCACCCACTGAAGATCAAATTGTTTATCTCTCCTGATGCCATGTATACAATGGAAACAGTTTCTGAGCACTCCTTTGAAGAAAAAGGTCAATCTTAAAAGGAATTTACGAACATTTAAAGTATATTTATAGTGCTCAACAAATCTTCACACTAAGTCAGCCATCCACTGATTATCCACAAAAGAATGTTTTCCAAGTAAGATGTGTCATACACTCCAGATGTAAACGTATGTAGATTTCTTTCAATAGAATCCCACTTCACACTTAAAAGCAAGCGTGACTTCTGACAAAGTAAATGTTGGGTAAGCAATACCTACTGGAATTTCCTTCCATAAGGATTAAAGAAATCATTCTTTTTCTAGTTCTTAGTAAAACATGACCTTCTTGAGCCACCGAAGGACCTTAATGCAAACTCTGAGCATCAGTTCCATTCTGAAATAAATGAATCCGGGTTGGAGACAGGTTTATGTAATTTTATTTCCACTTTGATGTTTTAGAAGGCACTTATTCACAGCAAAAAGACACTTTAAAGTCACATAAAACTTTTTTCTGGATATGTGGGGGTGTCTGGAAAACAAAAAATACAGTGTATTCTGCACAGTCTTCACAAGAAAATCGCTTTAGTAGAAAAAAAAGCTACTGGAAACAATTTTGTGTAGCAGTTAATTTTTAAGTTATTGTGATTTTTAGTGTGGCAAAATTTCTGAATTTCATGATTCTATGAAATTAGCATAGATTTATCACAGCTTTTTTTTTTTTTTTTGTGCAGGATATCTGAAAGTAATCATTGTAATTTTAGTATTTGCTAGGACCTGTCACCTTGCTAACTTCTACAAGTATACTTCCAAAGAAAATTCTGCATCAAAATAATAGCAGATAATAAAGCCTTAGCTTGTAAAGTAGATGGGGATATTATTCTACTTCTAGATGTGACTCTCCCTTGTCCCCTAGAATCCTCAGCTAATGCTATTGATATAACTCTCTGCCCTCTCTTCCTCTGGATAACTGCACTCCCCATTTCTTTGCTATCTGAATAAAACTTGTTCCTGAGGAACTAAAATGTTGAAATTGGGTAATGCAAATGTTTTAAAAAGATATTTTCTATTTTCACAAGTAATATTTCTCTAATTTCACTTCCCAGAAATTGTGCATTTGGCCAAAGATAGACAGCATGTCTACAATGTCAATAGTTAAAATCAATAAATTAAGAAACACAAAAAGCAAAAAACCCAAAAAAACCCAACCAACCAACCAACCAACCAACCAAAAACCCCCAATTTTCTCTTGAAGAGAATTTCAGCCAAAGAGCTCCAGTCATCATTTAAACCTGGAGAATATCTAGCACTCAATTAAATTTTCTAATCTATAATATTAATTTACTAATAAGTAAAAAACCCTTAAAGGCTACTTTAAAGTATCTGTTTTGGGACAGTGAAAAGCAAAATTTCTAGATGGCTTATTTATATTGTTGTGACATAAAGTTGCAAAAGAATTTGAAAATGGCATTTATGAACAGTCTTTCATGAAGGCTTCAACAGATAGGACACTGGGAGTTGCAGTATATTCTGCTTTAGTTATTTACTAAGAGTTGCCTGTAAAGGGACAAGGAATGTGGAAAATCATGGCAAGTTTTCAGGGAGTTTGGAAATGGCCTAAGAAAAGTGTCAGAACCCATGAAGAAAATAGCTACTCTACCAGGACAGTGAAAAAACAAACATACAGATCCCCTCCCTCATACAGAGTGGTGATAACTGTAGGATAATGCCACCATTAAATCCCTATTTTCTAGGTGAGTAGTACTTTTTCCACTTTTCCCCCAATTTAACCTCATTAAGGTCCTGACTATGGAATAATGATAATGTATACAAATCCTTCTCCAACCTTTCATCCAGAAACAGCTCCAAATTAATGCCCATGAATCATCACACCTTTGTCTACAGCAAGTTACTCCAGACTCTAAAGACATTTCAAATAGTTGTCTTTCTTTTTAATTTAACACTTTTTTCTTACTTTTCTCATGATGAATTTATTGTTGAGTGTCACCCATACCATAAAGAAATGCTTATCTCTGAATTAGTCAAGAAAAAGATAGATGAGCACACGAACACATGCTGTTCAGTGGTATTTGTGTGATAAATGAAATTTCTTTCAAAGTCATGCTTTGAATTAAGACATAGCTATTCCTGATCAGTCTCTAAAATTACCTGAGAGGAGGTTTTTGAGAGGTGGGGGTCAGTCTCTTCTTCCAGGTAACAAGTGACAGGAGAGAGGGAAAGGCCTCAAGTTGCACCAGGGGACATTTAGGTTGGTAATCAGCAGAAATTTCTTCACTGAAAGAGTAGTCAAACACTGGAACAGGCTGCCCAGTGAAGTGGTATAGTGACCATCCCTGGAGGGGTTTAAAAGCTCTATAGATGTGACACCTGGGGACATGGTTTGCTGGTAGACTTGGCAGTGCTGGGCAAATGGATGGGCTTGATGATTTCCAACCAAAAATATTTTGTGAAATTGTGACAGAAAAGAAAGACACCACTGCCACAACCACCAACTGAGTGCAGACAGTCAGGACATCAGGAGAGGGAGAAGAGCAGAGCCACATCCATTTGCCTCGATGCTCTGACAGGCACTCACTGCTGTCTGCAGGCCAGGCAAAGCTGGGGATGTGGTCCTGTCATTTTGCCTTGAACACAACACTGGGTTTCATTCATAAAAGCAAATTCATATCTAGGAAGATTTTAAAAGGAGTAATTTTTAAAATACAGTTTCTCATCTCCATCTTCCTACACCTGCTTGGGTTCTGCCTAAGTGGCCGAGTTCCTGGCAGCAACTCTGCACTGAACCAGTCCCTTCTCTCTTCTCTGGTGGCTTTGATTGAAAACCATTGGGACTGGAATTACTGGAATCAGCTGTGAACAGAGGCATGTGGTAAGGGATGGCAGAGTCTCTAGCAGAAAGGCACAACTGTCTCCATTTCCAGTCAAGGTAGGTAAACTTCTCCAAAATACCTTCCCTTACCCTCTATAAGTGACAGGAGATTTGATGCAATGCAACAGACCCTAAAGTTTTACTACACCTACGCAGCATACACCACCTCGCTCACTGTTCTGTCATGGGCAGTGACAGATGGCTGATTGCAGGTCACTTTGGCAAAAGACTGTCACTCAGAGCAATTCCACAAGACCAATGTGGACTCAAAACTAGAAAACAAAGAAAATCCCAAACCATCAAAATTGTTGCATCACAAAGACAGACTGGGGAAAATACTTCAATGTAAGCAGCCCAAAGTGGTCACTTATTTTTTCACTTCTGCAGTGAAAACTGCAAACCATTTCAAAAGGGAGCAGTAAGAAAAGTTCAAGCAGGATTAAAAATGCCAATGAAAGTCATTGTTAAAGTATTCTGTAAAAACAAGAGAAAGTAGGGAGGAAAGTACAGGCAAGCCCCAGGGAAATACAAAAGTTACTTGAAGCTGTTGAGTGATAGTTGCATACACTTGTGTTATCCTAGGAATAAAAGATAAAGTATCTCTCAAGCTCTTAGCAGTCATGAAAATAGAATTAATGCTTTAAGTATTCATTGAAAAAACAGATAAACCTGTAACTATCCCATTGGGCTTAGTTCTATATTAAAAAGGAGAGATATCAGCTTCCATTAGTGCCATAAATAGAAATAATCAACTGTCAAAATACTGAAAATAATAAAATAAAATCTGTTTAATGAAGCCCTGTAAGTAAGGAAATTAAGTTTATGGTAACATAATGCGAATGTGGAGAGAATGCTACTGAGACGATTCAAGCTTTCTAAGCAAAAGTTATCTTGACATAAATCTTGACATTAATTTCCAAAAGTGAGCTGCTTTAATATACTTTGGATTAGTCTGGTATGTTCAATAGATAGAGAAAATGACAATTTACCCAAGTGAAATCCTTTCAGGAGTTGAATCTATTCAACTAAACTACTATCAAAGAGTCTTCTGAGTTCGCAAGTGGAACTTTTAACAGAAGAGATCAGCCAAAACCAGCTGAGCTCATGGGGGGAGATAAGAGAGACAAGTTTTAGCTATGGACTTTGAATTTAGGTCTCCCAGTACAAGGAAGCATCAGAGCAACTATCTACACTGCTGAGATAATCTACTTTTAGCTAATCAACATTTATTTTTATACAGAATTGAATCTGAACCTATGATTTGAGCTCGCTGCCTACACCTGTATGACCACCATGCTTTCAAAGAAGTACATGGGAATGCCTTTTGTCCCCATTCTTATCCAAAAAGAATGAAGCTATCACCACAGAACACTTGTTTGTACAAACTTCTTGATCCCTAATAAATAAATTCCTAATAAATAAATAATAAAAAAATAGCAAAGGGATTTATTTCTCTGGGAAAGCAAATAGAAAATTTCTGACATACATGCTATATAGAAAGTTTTCACATAGAACTACTCAGATTTTAGAAAACACCGCTAAATTTACATTTGTATTTCAGTACAAGAAAAAATACCATGGCATCTTTGGACCACAGCACACCATAATTTCCTCAGCCTGAAGATGAACGTCAGCTAAAATACAGTCCCTGAATCTCTGGGTGCCAAGATCCATTTCTAAAATGGATTAAGAAATTACTGTAGAGAAAAGGAATGTAGAACGACTATTGTCATGAGTGTTCTTCAGGAAAGCTATTTAGAAAATAGGTTTATATATTCAGCTACAAATACAGCAAATTCCCCATTTTCTACTTTGCTTCTCCTCGTACCAATGATGTTTTTACTCCATGGCACTCAAATGTATCTGAAATGATGATTGCTCACGCACAAGAAGAAACATAAAATCTTGTTGCTTTATTTGTTGCAATGGCTGTATTCATTGCTGTCTATCCAGGTCTATTGCCTAATATTTCACTAGGATGAAATCTGCAAGAGGGGAGCTGTTACTGAAATGCCCATCATTCCAAAATAATCATTCTTTTTATGGAAACAAATTAATTTACATGTATTGATCCATTTAGGTATATGTTAGGAAGTATTATATTGCTATGATAGGGACAATAAGGCATATTTCTCTTAAGAGAATTCAAATCTTTCTAAACAAGCCAGCTTTGCTATACCTGTGCCTTCAATTTCACACTTCAGCAGATGGTCTATTACACTCAGCTGTTTCCTCCACTGTTCTTTAGAAAAGTAAACAAAAAGTGCACCCCAGAACTGATGTTTGCAAATGCTTTCTATAAAATAGAGAACATAAGCCTATTCCAATGCTAATAAAATATAAATGCAGAAATATTAAATAAATTTGTATTGGAATAGAAATAAAACACAGGTATGGTAGGCCCAGGGTCCAAATAGCTGGCAAAAAAACCCCAACACAACAATAACAACAGCAACAAAACAAACAAAAAACCTCTCCACAGAATCCTCACAGGAAACTTATTATATGCTAAAAATAAAGTATTAATAAAAACATATCTGCAGATGAAATTTTTCTGCATTTTAATACCCTGTAGACATGGAAAAACCTATGATAGAAATATAATTAGGATAGCTGTTATTTCTTCAAAGCTTTTTGACCAGGCCTCTGATCAGTGCAACTGAGCTTTTAGTAGGTCTTTAAAAACAATTATCTGTATTTAGACATCTGGTGTTTAATGAAGTAATTTGTACCTGATTATCTTAGGTACAGGTAAGAAGGTAGCCCTCTATGCCAGGATGCCCATTTATCTTCCAGAGATAATGAATTCTTAGGAAACACAGTAAAATGGTTCATGGGTCACTAAATATCAGGGTACCTCCTCATAGACAAGAGACTAAATAAGAAGCAAAATAAGTAAAATAGGAAGTCCATACCAGTGAAAAAATAATTAAAATGTCCCTCATAAGAAAGACGTGAGAAATTAAAATTCTAAATTAAAATTAAAACCCTCTGCCATGAAAAATCACAACACAAAAATTTAACCCCCAGTTAGGCAAGTGGCAATTTCTTTCCCCTGAATAGTGAGGAGCCACAAAAAGGGGATTGAACACAGCTTCATTTGATGTTTCTGGGGTAGACATCACCCAAACAGCAGAGAAGGTATTTTATTTTGAAAAAAAGAGTATATCAAATGGTCTGAGACAGCACAACCAATCAATTTCCCATGCTCATTTTGGAAATTAGTGTGGCTGAACCACAGACTAAATCTGTGGACTTCTGACATGCTGTTTTCCAATTTTGCTGATATTTGAATTGAAAACACATTTGGCAGGAGCTTTTTACCAAAGTCCACACACAGCATTTCACAAGGAATCAAAGCAGCTTCTTCTAAACAAATCTATTCCTCCTATGCTTTGAAGCATACTGTAATTGCAGAAGCTTATACTCATTTCACTTTAAATTTATCCTTGTTCTTTCACGCTTGGATTGTAAAAGATAACTTTCCTTCTTGGGTTTTGACTAACTCTCAGCATCAACTTCAAAGCAAATTATGTTCCACTCAGATGCCTTCTGTTTTGGAAAGAGGAAATGGTGGGGAAAGTTGTAAGCAGTAAACACCTCTTTGATCTCAGCTCTAGGCCTCACCAAGCAGCTGTGTCAACTGGACAGGGATGTTGACTGATGTAGCACTGGGATTATCTTCTAAGTGTTTGCTGAACAATCACTTAAAAATCACTTTGAGGTGCTCTAAAATAATATTAAGTGGGGAAACAGAGCCAAGCTAATGAAGAGAAGCCTTGTAGTTAAATAAGACTAATTTCTGCTCCTCTTTTCATTCCCAAACTGCACCAAATAAGTAGATCCTTCACTAAATGCAGGTATTTCACCACTTATTACCCAGGCTGTGCTCACAAAACTAGTGAGCTTTACTACATTCTCTACTTTAGATACTTTCATGAGTCATTTTAGTTTAATAAGATTTAGCAAAACCAATGTCAAATTGTAGCAAGGACATCCACAAGCAACATATCATTCACTGGTGGTGTACTATGTTTAATTGTTTATTGATTAAGAGCACATGTGAACTGAGGTAGCCATACCATAAGTGTGGTTCCTGTTTCAAGGAGAAGTCTTCTAGCATCTTCTGAAGTAGCAAGTTTGCAAGTAAATTGGACATTTTAAACACATTTCTTATTTATTTGAAACTGAAACAGATTGAAAGATTAAGAAAACTTCCCAAGACCTTTCTCTGTTATCTTTTGGATTCCTCTATGCCTTAAGTAAATCTAATCTGCATAAATTTATGCTGAAGCTGAATGGCAGGTGATATATAAATTTTCTTTTAGATGTGGGATGAATGAATAGGATAACTTGACACACAAAAAAAAATATTTCTCTCAGTAGCATCCAGAAAAGTCCGTGTTATCTTAATTAATATGCAAAAGACACTGCAGATAACTTTGATGATACAAGAAGTACATATATACATGTATCTGTCCATCCTGTCCTGTATCAAGATTCTCTTCCATACATACATTCCATAAACATCCTGCTACAAAGGTTGTGGCAACCTTTGGAAATTCTAAGAAATACCAGGTGAAAATGATATAAGAAGATTCAACTTTAAAGAGTAGCTTAGGCAGCAAGGCTGTTCATGCTTTTTTAATATCTAAATGAAAAGCAAAGCTGTTGAAAAGTTTGGACAACAAAAAGGCATTCAAAAATCTCTCTTCTGTTTTGATATCCAACAGAAAATCCTATTTTGGCACAGTTTGAATAGTTTTACACTGCTAAGGAAGTATAGGTCAACAAAAGCCCCTCCCCTACTTGAATTCCCTCAACTGCAATCTGAAGTTCAATCCTCTGTGAAAACTAATGAATGTGGGCACTCAAAAGAAGAAAAAAAGACTTTCAAAAATAGGAAACAATAGCTAGGGAGGGGAAAATGCATAGAGGTTTTGTGAGGGCTACTTTAGAGCACAAAACAAGACATATGAGGGCCAACATAGCTGCAATCCTGTAGCCGCGTGCTTGTGTGTGCTCATGTGTGAAACCAGTGGTGAACTTTTGCTCAGAGATACAACCTCCTCTTGATACATCCCTGGTCCTAAAATGTCTCACTTTTTAATTTCATCCCAATATGCGCCCGGAACGTTTTGCAATTTCATCTCACTCTTCCCACAAGCAGTTCCCATTACCATACCTTACAAATTAATTAGAAAATTACTGTCCATTAAACTTATGTCAGACTGTTATGTTACTCCAGAAGTTATGTCAGCATCAGTTTTCATTTCATTAATACTACTACACTTTTTCATGCCCAAAGACTGTATATTTTGAAATGTCAGGATGCTGGGGTCTTTGAAAATTTGTTACATTTTTCACATGTGGAAAATGTTCAACACTGGAGGAAGTGATTATCTTTCAAGAGAGAAGACATTCTTTTTATTTTAATGATATGCCCAGAGGTTTTTGAACCCAGTGTGCTTTAGGAAATGATTCACAGGGTCCTAGAGGATTAGCTTTTAATTTCAATTAGTGAATTAGCTGATGAGCATAAAATGGCAAATAACCATGCTACACCCATTCACCTATGAATCTGTAAAAACTGGATGTTGTTCTACACATTACAGACTACCCTGATTTCTTTAATTTTTAATCATAATTTCCCATTCAGCTCTGCATTTTATTACAACATGACTCTCTTTAGTTATGGCTTGAGAAACTTTCTGAAAAGACCAACCATTAAATCAAATGTTTGCCACAATAATGGCTACTTTAAAGCCATACATCTGATCCAAAATTAGATATAGACTTACTCTACATTAACAAAAGGCAGCTGTTTTGCAGTTCTATGCAGTCTGATCTCAAAATAAAGATAAAAGTACCATTCTTTTCTAGAATTAACATGCTAGATAAGACAAGTGGGAGTGGGATGTTGTTTGACAAATACAGTGAGTAAAAGAAAGGCACTTTCAGCCTCATTATTTATATTGTAATCAGAATGGCTCAAGGACCCAGGTTACAAGTGTCCTCTGCACAAAAGTAATTTTAAGATTTTTCCAATCTTCTGCTAATATCATTTAACAACAAAGAAATATCTATTTGATGGTAATATATGTAAATAATTCATTGCTTATCTCACTTAACTCCCACAAACAATTTTCAGTTATTGCGAAAAAAATCAAATGGAAATTTGAAAACAATTAAGCAATAAACCAAAACCTGCCAATATACCTGCAATTTAATAATAATAATAATAATAATTTTAATTCTTTATAAACCTGCTATTGATTGACACTTCCAGGAATGATTGCATAAGGATATTTTTGTTTTCTAATATAAAAGGAATCTAAATCTGAAGGTACAGAACACAATTTCCTTGGGTGAATTTTTAGCAGGACCTAGAAGGAAATTAATTCTGCAACTCTTATTATTGTTAATGGGAGTTATTCAGCCAAATCTTCATGCATGAGTCATAATTAATATGCACCCCTTATGGTTTTTCTGCATAATATTGTAAATTAATTTCCACAAACAAATTCCCAGCACTCATTTAATACAATAGATGTGATTCTGATTCTCAAAGGTCCCTTGATTCACTTCAGTGTAAGCCTGAATGTATGACAACATTAAAAGGAGCAAAGACCTGGCTGAACTTCTTAAATTAAATACTCACCCTGATGTAACTCAACTAGCTTAAACAAACTAGCCCAAATTTACACCAGTATGAATGAAACCAGAATCTGGCCCACACTTCTACAAACCAATTCCTTCCCTAACTCATCCACTGTGAAATTTCCACATCAGTAACTTTCATATGGGGTCTAGAAACACTTCACCTTGCCCTACCAGCAACCTCTCCAGCATGGAATTCAGTTCTGGTGGATAGTATTTATTCTGGTCAGATCCTTTCAAGGTTTCTCTTAAGTTTGAGGCCGGTACACATTACTTCAGGAAGAATATACTTTTATACAAGAAGAATTGAGGAAAATTGGTGGTTTTTTTTGTTCCTGTCTTTAACTTCATTTGCAAGGAAACAGCAATCCAATACAATTCAGCATTGCTTCCATCATTCACTTTTGCATAAGTCTTCTTTATTGTCTTAGCATCTGTTCTTCAGAGAACTGCTGAGTTCAGCACAGTGAATACCTTTGTACAGATGTAAATTTTTAGCTTACTTGCATGCATCATATAACACATGAGTAGGGAAAAAAGCTACCACTAATTACATAAAATTTGAGGTCATAGCTACTTGCAACAGTGTGTGGGGAATCTATTTAACCCCATTTTACGGCAGACATTTCCATTTTGATACTTTCTCCTCTGAATGGTGGCAGAGATGATGAATCCTACTGGATGAGCCTTCTCACTGTGTTGCATAAATACATCTTGCTCTGCTCCTGAGGACTCCGGACCAGAGAATATAGGGCTTTATCACACCTGCTGATGGCTTCTTTGTGTTGAGTGGCTTTGTGCCTAATGTCTCCCTAATTAGCACACACAGCACCACAGAACATAGACTGGTTTGGGTTGAAGGAGATCATCCAGTCGTAACCCCCCTGCCACAGGCAGGGACACTTTCCACTAGACCAGCCTGCTGAACTCCATCCAATCTTTCCTTGAACACTTCCAAGGATTGAGCATCCACAACTTCTATGGAAAACCAGTTCCAGTGTCTCACCACCCTCTCAGGAAAGTGTTTTCCTAATCTTTAATCTAAACCTACTATTTTTAAGTTTGAAGCCTGTTCTTCCTTGTCCTGTCACTACTTGCTCTTGTCAATAGTTTCTCTCCATCTTTTTTGTGGGCTCCATTTAGGTGCTGGAAGGCCACAATTGGGTCACCTCTGCATCTTCTCCAGGCAAAACAATCCAATTCTCTCAGACTTTCCTCATAGAAGAGGTGCTCCACCCCTCTGATCATCTTGGTGGTATTATCTGGACTCCAACAGATCGATGTCCTTCCTGCGCTGGGGACTCCAAAATGTGTGAAGTACTTTCAGCATAAGTCATAAATCTAGCCGAACTAGTTCAAGCTCTTTAGGATCTGGTACCGTGCAATAGTTCCCCACCAAACTAATTTTGTTTGGTTTGAGCTTAGTTTCAGGCAGAGGCAAATCGACAACTGGAGCTTTGCCCTCGTTTTTGCCTTACTGTCTTAAAAGTCTGCAATTCCACCTGGCATGATCCTGATCCTCCTAAGCTCAGTCACTGCTCAGCTCCTGTGTCATCACACCTGGCTTGCACAGACCAGTGGGTGCTGTCCATATGCCAGTATGGTGCTTCTACCAGAGGTTTCTACTCCCCCTCACTGCTGCTAAAAAGACATCCAACAATTGCTAGCTTAGACTTAGATATTTATGTAATGAATCCCACCATCCTGGGAGGCCTACTACTCAGCCAGAGGTGATAAAAAATCTTGGTTTAAAGTGCTTGAGAGGATTTTTTTTTTGTTCTCATATTATCATTACAAGAGAATGCTTTTTTGTTCTAATATTATCAATTTGTACTATAGGAACTAAGTTTATAAAGTGTTTGGATGATGTTAGTCTGGGGAAAACTTGAAATGAGCTCAGAGCTTATCAGTTTATGGCTCTGGTTAAAGAGTGGCTCTTGGGAGAAATGTAATTATGCATGCATGGTGCTGCAGTTGTGTTAATAATAAATCTTGCCTCACTCAAGGATCACCACGGAACCACCTCTCTGTATCTGCATCCACAGCCCTGGTAATTTTCAACCCAGATAAGCTATCCATGCATCATGAGAGCTGTCTGCATTTTTATACCAGGACAATAAGTATATCCAGCTTACAGATCTCTTACTCATTGTCTCTGATATGTCTGTGTCATGCAATCCCTGTAAGATTTTGCCACCTAATACCCTATTTGTGATTTCTAGGAATAAGAAGGCATGAGAAAGATACCAGATCAAAATCTGTAAAAATACAGAAGCAATAACTTTCTGTAATTGTCCTGGAAAATATAAATGGTGCAATTACTAACAGAGACAGGATAAGATTCAGTCATTAGTCTTTGGATTCTTGTGAGATGGAAAAATATAGGTACCTGAAACTCCTGAAACTACACAGAGTGCTTTGTAAAACATTAACTCTAAAGAAGTCTGGATTTCAGTCTTCTGGACAGTGAGAGTATAGCTGCTTATCTCTGGAGCTGCTCATCTCTGGAGCTGCTCTTGTGAGTAAACACCACTAAATATTTTTAGCAAAAAGTATTTTCACTTGAAGTAGCATCACAATTTTTGTCTTGCTGTCTTACACATTACTGAAAAAAATAACCACAGAATCCCTCAAATCCCAAATGCCATAATGTGCTGGTTTTGCACTGCCTGGCTTTTGGTAGCAGGGGAGTCACAGAGGTGATTTCTGTGAGAAGCTGCTGGATGCTTCCACCATGTCCAGAAGAGCCAAGCCCTGATGGCTCTGAAGATTGACATGCTGCTGGCCAAAACTAGGCCAATGAGAGAGAGTGGTAATACCTATGTAACAACATATTTAAGAAGAAAATATAAAAAATATTACAGATTTTTTTCTAGTTAGAGAAGAGTAGGAGGTGAGAATATGTGAGGGAAACATGGAAATACCAAGGTCAGTGGAGAAGGCGGGGGAGGAGGTGCTCCAGGCACTGGAGTTGAGATTCCTCTGCAGGCCATGGTGAGATCATGGTGAAGCAGTTGAGCCCCTGCAGCCCATGAGGATCCATGGGGGATGCAGAGATCCAGCCACAGCCCATGGGGGAGATGCCCATGCTGGAGCAGGTGGATGCCTGGAGGAGGCTGTGATCCAGTGGGAGACCCAGTGGAGAGAGAGGGCCCTGCTCCCAGGCTGGAGCAGCCTGTACTTGGAGGACTGCACCCTGTGGAAGAGTGACCCACACTGCAGCAGTTTTGGGAGGACAGCTGCTCATGAGATTGGAACCGCTGGAGAAGTTCACAGAGAACTGTCTCCTGTGGGAAGGGACCCCACAGTCTCACAGGAGAAAGACTTCACTCCCTGAGCAGTGTGTCACTGTCGTATTTTCTGAAAAAATCCCTTCACCAGGATTTCTTCTCCTGGGAAGCTGAGAAGCCTCAGAGAAAAATGAAAACAATAATTATCTGATTGCTTCTCCTGTGCTTTGCTGCTTTGGAATGTGGTTGGAGACTGTTTATCCAACATGTGAATTGTTTTTACTTAATGACCAATCACGGCTACCTGTGTCAAGGCTCTGGAGAGTCACGGGTTTTTCATTAATATCTTGTTAAGCCTTCTGTAAGTGTCCTTTCTTTATTCTTTAGTATAGTTTTAGTACAGCAGTATTTTCTTTAATATAGTATAATACCAAAATAAAATAATAGATTAGCCTTCTAAGAATGTGGAATCAGATTCATCATTTCCTTCCTGCCACCGGTGTCCCCGAAAATACCACAGAAAATCATCTTGGTGACAAACTGAGCAAACCCTCACCCTGCTCTGTCCCCACATGGTCAGTGGGAAGGAGGGAGGAACTGGGGGAAGAAAAGGTGTTTTTAAGGGTTTATTTTACTTCTCAGTATCCTCCTCTGGTTTTTTTAGTAATAAATTCACTTTGTACCTCTAAGTGGAACCTGTTTTGCCCCAGTGTTTGTTTGGAGCAAACAGCTGTGGCAAGAGAGGGTGATTGATAGACTTTCATGGGTGCCAGGTGTTTGGCCAGTGTCAAACACATACAAACATTGAAGAATATTAATTTTAAAGGGAAAGAAGAAATATCTCTTAATTTTGCAAAGAAAATGCCTTATGGAAGAAAAAGTCCAAGGCCTTGTCAAACACATGTAAAAAAACTTAGATCACAAAGTACTCAAGGATTTAGTGAACTCATCGATTTTCAGAAGCTCATTCTCTAAAAAAATTAAAATAGAGTATTTTTAAAAAAAAATTTAGGTGCTTAAATATCTGTAAGATATTTAGATACCAAATAAAAATGGCGAGATATTTTTTAACAGCTGGAAGAAAGTTATAAGTGAGAGCCAATTCTTAAAAAATGGCAAGAAGTGATAAAAAAGCAGCAAGATTCCACTTCCAGTGTGTCTTCTAAATACAAGTCAGGGTACAGGATACCTGAATTTCAGCTACAGCAAAGCATTATGCACAACACATGGATGCAACAGCAGGTCCCAATACAAAACTTCAATCATTTTTTAAAATTACAGAGTACATGTCACATGTTCAAAAAAAGTGAACTTTTTTAAAATTAGAAGAAAAATATTAAATGATGTTGACATTAGCAAATGAAAGATATGCCCAAATGAAACTCATTTGTTTCATCTTTTCTATAATATAATTTGTATAACATCAATATATACAACTAATTATTTGGTTTAGTTGAATAATGGAACAGCATCTATCATAACTAAACTACAAAAGCAACCCTCATCCTGCCAACCATGTGCACAAACATCCTTCCCCTGCTTAATAAGTCAAGAAAAATCTGCAAATATACCCTCACATAAAACCATGATTGCTCTCAAACTGTTGATACTGGGAAACATAATTGGTATCCTTAATTGATTCAGGTATATTCCATAGGAATATCCTGTCCCTTTTCTACACTGTTATATTTTTGATTGTTTGTTTATGCTGAGGGGATAGTAAAAATGTCTCCATTTCAGAGGTAGTTGGATGCTTTAGTTTCACTTGCTTTTGATTCTGTTTTCTATGGCAGTTTGTCTGGGAAAAAAACCCAGCCCCAAAATCTCACATGTCAAAGAAAAACCCTGAGGCTGAAAGCCTCTGCTCTCAGGAGGGGTCCTCTGAAAAAGGGAAGTGGATTTTTGCTGGTGCAAGGATATGTCTTAGGGCCTTACTATGAACCCTGAATGCACATCGATGGCTGTACAAATACTTTTAAGGATTAAGCTGTAACTTCAAACTTGCCTAATCAACAGCAATTCAAGCAGAAATATAATGGAAAAATCATTAAGAACAGTAATTTTGCTGACACGGATTTCTATTAAAAGCATCTTAAATTGGAATAGCTGCACACAGAAAATGCTTTTCCCCCAAAAACAACTGTAAGTGATTAGTCTATACAAAGATTAATTTCTCCTAGAATAGAAAATCAAACCAAGAACAGCTTTGTTCAGGCATCTGCTAGCAATGGAAAAATATATTTTAGCTCTGGCCAAATGCTGAAATAATGTTTTTATTCTGGAAATATTTTGCTATTTTATGTTCCCCTCATTTTAGTTTTGTGGATTTCATGCTGTAGCCACAACAGTGTTATTAACACTACTAACTTTTTTTGTGTTACTTAATAAGGAAACCTATGGTTTCAAATTAACCACCACCACCAGAATTAGCATTTGCATAGTCATTGTAGAGAAGTGATTAGACTAATCAAAACTCCTTGATTAAAGAATGTTTCCCAAGTGTCTGTCCCTGATAATTACTATGCAACCACTACAGTCTAGGAGATAAAACTGAAGGCCTTTGTGCACATGCTGTAATGCTTTTTTTACACAGAAATTATATTTTAAAAAGTGTATTTTATTTTATATATGTATTTATATGTAGCTGATGCAATTCCAGATGTAGCAGCTGCTAATTTTTTTTAAATAACAAATCTTGCAGAATTTTCTGTAGAATCACAAATGTCAACAAAACCACAAAAAAACTTTAGTTTAGTTTTCTTAAAACAAAAGCAGAAGACAATATGACTCTACATCTTTGGGAGGAGAGTCTGCATTTCAGCGCCCACTCTAAAGATTTTGAACATACTTTACAACAGATAAAACACATAAAGAGCCTTTAGAATCATTCCCTGGATTCTTCTTCTCCTTTGAAAATGTGAAACATGGATAAGAAGAAAATGAAGGTGAGCTACCTCATAACTGCGTGTTGAAATCACTGGGAAATGATCTGAAGCAAAAATGGTCTTCACATGCTTCAGCTACATTTTTGAAGCAGAATAATACCCACTGCAGGGAAGGTGTGCTGGCTTATGATGGGTGCACCAAGCACACAGGTATCAGATTGGGTTTCTTCAAGCATAAGGCAGCAGATTTATTTTGGGCCAGAATTTATGGCTTTCAATATGATTTAAATGTAAAGTAGACACTGTGTTATTCAGCCATGAACAAGACACAAGAACATCCACAAATGGGCAAGGTCAGACACAAAATGTTAAGTAACTTTGCAATTTTACCGGCAAAATCTGTGCTCAGATATTGAGAGCTGCATGCCTTTACTTAGAAAATAAAGCACTCTTGTACTCAACTCGCCCAAGGTCAGAGCACAGACTCAAAGCTAAGGGCAGCCTCCAAGGTCAAGGGAGGTTTTAACCATTGTGATCTGTTATCTCACCAGACCAAAGTCTAAGAGCATCCTTAACACAGAATGTAATTGCTGTATATTTTATTTAAAGTGCTATATAGGATAGTAACAGTCTCTTTTTACAGTCTATAGAAAATATATGCAATACAATCTCTTTTTTTCCTCCACTCCCAGTGTTTGAATTATTCATGTGAGTAGTAATTGGAAGGATGATTAAATTAAACCACGTGGAAGAAGCTGTATATAAATTTCACTATGTTTTTACAGTCATATTTAATATCAAAGCAAAATATACATAAATCATAAACCAAGCTCATGTCAGTGAAGGAAAACAAACAAATAAATAAATAAATGAAAATTTCAATTCTTAATTCATCCTTGTGTAAAAGTCTGCTTCACAAACAACATATGTTTGGTGTTGTTTCTTTAAACAGGTTAAATTGTCTAAACAGATCTGTTGAGACTGCAGCTAAGAATAGGCCTTCTTATTTCCATTTCTTTTCAAATTTTTTAGTCTCAATACTTAGTTTCATGTTTAAAATGTTCTTGCTTGTGGTCCACTGATAGTGAAAAATTAAATTCTATTAGCATGAAATTTAATTTCATGCATTACTTAGTAAATGTTAGAAACAATACCTACTATCTCCTTTCTTCAAAAGGATTGCATCTTGTTATCACAGAAGTTACAGGACATTATAATGACTTAAAAATTTAATATAAAAGTATCAAATTTATCATGTATCCCAGAATTACCTAGGTCCTTCACTTTTACAATGCCTGGAACAGGAAACCCTGATCCATGTAGTTTAAGTAAATAAAACCAGAAAGCACAGGATGCAGGATCTCTTAAATCCTGTATTACAGATGATGCCTCTTTGGTACCACAGAGATACTCAAGACACAAATAGAGCTATATTTAGTTCTTCCTACTGCATCTCCCCCAGTCTAAAAACCACAGCTGCTTCATAAGCCATCAATGGCAGACAATAAATAAAGAGAATGTCAGGATATTTTAATTGTTAACTTGCAAATCTGCTTATATTATAGTTCTTTCCTACAGAAAAATCACTCAATTATTCTATGACAATCCTAATCCCAAACCTGTGATTAACCCATCATAAACAATACAGTTTGCACTTTGAAATAATTTAATCTGAGTTTCTTTCCCTTTTTACTATTTTTGGGGTTTTTTGTTGCTTTAGTTGAAAACTTAACTCTAAAATAATTGAATATAAGGCTACCATTATTTTTATCAGGGTCATAACTCCAAAAACTGAACCACCCTTTTTACTGCATAATTATAAATCTTGAACAAGGAAACATACTCCCTCTTCTTGTGAAATGCTAAAAAATAATACTGTCAAATCCTATCTGAGTTGAATATTAAGTGAAGTCAAAAGAAGTAATGTCAACATGTGCATACAAGGAATGCTTCTGCCATTCACAAGAATTCTCACACAATGAAGAGCAAAAATGACGAAAAAACCCCAAACCTTAAAATAAATAGAATAGTAGAATAAAAGACTGCAAAAGAAATTTCACTAAAAGAATACAGTCAACTTAGTGGAATCACATTCAGAAGCCTGAGATTAAATCAGTGCTCTAAATATTCAGGGTAGTTGATATACTGTGTGCATGGCAGTATGTGTTTTTTGCTTTTGGCTTTTTTTAATGAAATGTATACTTAGACAACAATATTTATACAAGAAGGGACACATTTTTAGGTGTACCTGAAAACATAATCTTCTACTGATGCAACATTTCTGTAATCCCAGCTATTTAAGTAATCCATTTTGCTCTTTCCATGTACCTCTAAGCTAATTGAACAACAAATTTTCTCTCCCAAGCAATTATTAATTTCACAAGTTCTTCAGTGGTGAAATGTTTTAGAATCAGATATTAAGTAATCTAGATTTGCAAACAGAATCCTGTACAACAAGATGAAAGTGTAAGACATGCCCACAATGAATAACGTGTACAAAAATGATTAAACTATAACCACTGACAGTGGTTGTAGTTCCATGATTCATCTCTTTCTGTCTCCTCAACATATTTTTATATTTTATAGTAGTACATGAAAGATGTGTTCCACTTCCCATTACAGCAAGCAAACAAAAGGATTTAACAGCTATTTGAGCTGGTCTGATCAACTAACTGGTGTCTGGTAATGCACCTTCATTGATTTATACACATGTGCTTGCATATAAATATTTTCTGCTGCTCCAAAAGAAACAGAAATGTCAGCTTAATATTCATTTTCAGGATGCTCTTCTGAAACCTGACCTCTGCAGCATTTTATTAGCATTATTGCAGTATTGACAGCCTAAAGAGTTGCCTTTTCTAATTTGAAAAAAATCTATTCAGAAAGGAATATTAATGCACGGCCCAACTTTGATGTGAGAATCTAAATGAAGGGAGATGTGCCGGCAGGGTAAGCACTCTAACTATAAAGAGTTATTATTTGCTATGAGTGCATTCAGTTTAGAAAATGAGGAAAGACAAAAGCATAGATGTGCAGGATTTATCTGCTGAATATTCTTTAAGAGTAGGTCAGATAATTCAAACATGTGGTACAGATTTAGAGTAGGACCTGGGCACCTGCAGATACCTTCCAGTACCAGGTTTCTTAAAGCTGCATTCAACCTGGCCTGGAACATCTCCAGGGAGGGAGTGTCACATTCATATTTTCTGAAAAATCCCTTCACCCAGGATTTTTCTCCTGGGAAGCTGAGAAGCCTCAGAGAAAAAGGAAAATAATATTATCTCATTTGTTTCTCCTCTGTTTTTTGCTCATCTGGAATGTGTTTGGAGATTGTTTAACAACAGGTGGTCGTTTCATTGGATTGTGCTGTGAATTATTTTGACTCATTGGGCAGTTGGGGCCAAGAGGTGTCAGGACACTGGAGAGAGAGTCATGAGTTTTCATTACTATCTTTTTAGCCTTCTGTAAGTATTCTTCTATACTCTTTAGTATAGTTTAGTATTCTGCAATATAATACAGTATCATAAAATAATAAATTAGCCTTCTGAGAACATGGAGTCAGATCCATCATTCCTTCCTTCATTGGGGCACCCCGCAAATACAATAACGGAGCATCCATAGCTTCTCTGGGAAACCTCTTTGAGTGCCTCACAACCTTCACAGCAAAGAATTTCTTCCTGATATCTAATCTAAACCTACCCTCTTTCCATTTAAAGACATTCCCCCTTGTCCTGTCATTACATGTCCTTGTAAATAGTCCCTCACCTTCCTTCTTTTGGGCTGTTTGTGTACTGGAAGGCTTCTAGAAGGTCTCCTTGAAGCCTTTGCTTCTCCATCCTGGAAAACCCCAATTCTCTCAGGCTCTCACATGGGAAAGGGGCTCTGGCCCTCTGATCATCTTCACATCCCTGCTCTGGACTTGCTCCAAAAGATCCTCATTCTTCTTATGTTGGGAGTCCCAGAGCTGGATGCAGAACCAAGGTGGGGTCTTATGAGGTCAAAAAAAAAGAGTAGCAGAATCACCTCTTGCTGGCCATTTAATGCAAAGTAAGGTTCTATATTACTCTTAGAGAACACCAAGCACATTTTTCTAAAACAATATTCAACCAAATACAACATTTTCCATATAAAATCCCACAGCTGGTTATGATGCAGTCTTTCTGTCTGATCCACTGCTTGTCCACCTGTCTTTCAGATTCCATCACACAATCCAAGATGTGTAATCTATTCTGTGTGTCAGTAACTACTAATGGCTTCCTGAAAAGGTGGAGGTTCAGTGAAAGGTATAATTTAGCAAGCAGATTTAGGAAGCAGAAGATAAAACAATTAGACTAAAGATCTTTTAGGCTGGAAGTACACCCACAGCGAAAGCTGACTTTGTAATTTAGCAAACAGATTTTATGAGTGGCAGATACAACAATTAGTGGAAAAATCTTTTGTGAGTGAAATAGCTCATCAAATATGCACAGAGAAAGCAAATTTGCATGAAAATGATGAGTACATTTCCACTGAAAAGCAATCTCTTTTTCCTGCCTTTTTTCCCCTCTTTTTATTGCTGGAGTTTGTGGTAGGAGAGTGATGGAAAACAGAGCACTTAGTAAAGGAATAAATTCCAAACAGGGACATTAGATAAATTTGAAGAGCCACCCTAAAAATCCCTTGCATTAGAACTCAAACATTTTGCACCTCAGCTATCCTAACTCTGTTTTCTTTGGTTGTTTTTTTTTTTTCTTTTTAATCAAGCTTTCTTGTTTTATGATTGCTATGCTTTATTGCTTTATTTTAACAACTTGTCTGCAGCCAAATGTTGACTGAAATGTTATGCTGTAAAATTATTTGAAAGGACCTGACAGGCTGCAATTTCTGGAACTCTGTGGAGGAAGGGGAAGTCTGACACCAGATTTATTATGCAGCCCTTGATCTCAGGTTACTATTTGCTTACACTCCATTGCAAACGCACACAGAGCTATAAAATGCTGACAAAACCCCATGTTTATTTCTTAGGACCTTGGTTATTCATTTTAAAAGGTATTTGCTTCCTCAAGTATTGGAATAGGATCCCAATATTACCGGATGGAATGTGCCTGGGCTCGTCTGGTCCTTGCTGCTTGACCAGAGGAGGCAACTGAGATGGTTTTCACCTCAGAGACACCTTTGGCTGGCTGTATGTTGCAGCTGGCACTTGGAACAACTCCAGGCAAGCAGGAACTCAGTTTTACCTCTGGTGGAAAGGCTTTAGGCGATGGTGAAGGGAAAAAGGAGACAGATTCTACGGGAGGGTTTAATCCAGAGCTTTATTCCAGGGTCACAGATCTCTGACTCTTGTAACAGCTCCAACAGAATACTGGACCGCGTGATCACCGTGTCTTTTAAGTCCACGGGAGAGGGGGAGGGAAGGGGTAGGTGTGCCACCAACCAGGTAGGAAGGGGGAAAGGCTCAGGAGACAAATCGCACCTAGGTAGCCCAATGACCCCAGGGCTGAGAAGCATCTTTGGAACTTTTGCCAATCAGACCACACCCTTTCTGGATTGCCAAGACTGACAGACAGCTCTCAGCAGAAGGCAGGCAAGGGGAGGGGAAGGGAGAAGGTATTGGCACACCTGGGAAAGGACTGGGATAGCTGAAACAGGATATTGCATCACACTGCAACACTCAAGTACAACAAAAGCCACAGGAGATGACAACTCAAACCTGAGAGCATCTCCCCTCAGCCATTCCCTCCAATCACTGGGAAGTTTCCAGGGCAGAAGAATAAATTTGAGTTTTGCCAAGAAGATAACAGGACACCACCAGCTCTGTGTTAATATTGCTGGTGTGCTATAGAGGTCACAGTGCTGGTTGGCACTGGGCTCACAGGGCCCAATCTTACAACAGCACATCAAGTGTTTTAAAATAGTCTGAGCTATTTAGATAAATGGGTCATTCATGTCATACATTTCCTCAGGTTTGAGGATAATGTGGATCTGAGCAAAGTCTTCTCAAAAGGCCTTCTACCCATGCAGTTATGACAGAGAAATGTTTACAGACACAAGAGACCTAAACTTTCAGTTTTTGCTGAAAGGGTTGTTTTCATGAATGGCCAATTGATGATACCCCAGGTTTTGATCTGGTGGACTTGAATCCAATAAAGTCTTCTGTCCAGACTGTATGAAATGTAACTGTAAAGGACATTAAACATATTAGCATTTTTTTTCCATCCAGTAAAGATCAAATTATGTACTGAGTTCAAAGTTCAGTTAAAAGAATGGTTGGCCTTTTTGTTGCTCTTTTAAATTTTATTTATTTGTTTATTTAAATATGGAAGTATCTTTTAACATACCCTAAGATAAGCACTTTGTTCTTACATATGTTCCTGTTTTAGCACTTTTCTTCACTTAAGAGCTTAACAAAAAAAAAAAAAAAAACAAGGAATTTTAAATCTCTCCAAGAGAGTGACTCCTGCATTTCCAAACTCAACAATTCATTTAATAAATCATATTACCATGTTTTCAAACCACAGAAACAGATAATAAATATAATCAGAGCAAATTTATACACTTTGGAGAGATAAAGTGGTAATGTTATACTTTTTCTCTGTGAAGAAAAACTAAGTATTTATTAAAATTTAAGTAAATATTTGACTGAGGCACACATTACAAAGATAGGAATGGAAAAGTTTAGTATTTCTGTTTAAATTAAATAACCCTCTTCAATTAAGTTGTACTTTTTTCTTAGAAACTTTAAATTTATTCCACTAAATTTTTTTATTACTGCAATTCCCATTATTTAAGATCCTTTAGGATAGTCTCCCAAATACTTGTGGAAGTTTTTGAAGGTATACGCATGTCAGAGACTGAAATGTTTTAATTTATGCTTTAAACATGTTCATGAAGGACTTTTGCCTATTATAAGAAAACTGTATAAAAGCCGCAGAGAAGAGGCCCTAAGGCCCTGGATGGCACATTGATGGAGATAAGATAAAGTTTACTTAGGTCTGGGCTGGGGGAAAAAGAAAAAGCACCTTTGGGGTGGAGATTGCAGCCCCAGGCTTATCTGCCGTCCGGCTTCCACAGAGCCTCACACCAAAGGGTGGAGGGAGGAGAGCTTTTTGGGCATGAGGTGAAATAGCCTCTGGTCTGAGGCAGCAAACACCCATCTTCCACTGTGCTGATCAGCTCAGCTCTGGGCCCCTTCACTCCAGGAAAAGCCACATCCACGTGAAGGACAGCTGAGGGGGTGTCATGGCCCATCAATGGCACCCCAAAGGGGTCCCCAGACCCTGCACTAGAGCACTGCAGCATGATGCAACAGACCCACAGTGTTGCAAGGGACAAAGTGTCAAAGCCAACACCCTTAGGGGAGGCACCTGGGCGCTCCCACCTGGCCCAAACGTTTATTAATCCATGGGATTCTATATTTTTGGCTGCAGGGCTGTATGGACCCTGTCACCAAGAAAATGAGATGGAGGAGAGCAACGAGATGTCATGGGGACCCCAAAAGGGTGATATGTTCCTACCTAAGCCCTGTCACTCTCTGCCTAAACCCTCCCCACCCCCCTTTTTCTATTTCTTTCCCTTCCTTCCTTCCTTCCTTCCTTCCTTCCTTCCTTCCTTCCTTCCTTCCTTCCTTCCTTCCTTCCTTCCTTCCTTCCTTCCTTCCTTCCTTCCTTCCTTCCTTCCTTCCTTCCTTCCTTCCTTCCTTCCTTCCTTCCTTCCTTCCTTCCTTCCTTCCTTCCTTCCTTCCCACCTTGCCCCTCACCTTGCCTTGCCTCCTTGCCTTCCCATTCTCTTTACCTCTTTTACTATTAAATAAACTGTACAACTTTTTATTGGCATCAACATCTAAACTTTTTTGGTTTTTATCAGGTTTTGGGGTATGTTTTGAACTTTTCTGGGTTAGATGTGTTTTATTCAGACAGTTTCCTTTGCTCTTCTGTGTTTAAACCAGTTTGTAACAGTTGCATTATGCTCCTGATAAATCTTTTCCTTTTGTTATTACTCATGGAAAAGACTTTAGCAGACTGTAAGAGCATTATAACTTAGCAATATGTCCTTTATGGTACAGCAACCTGCAAATGAAGAGCTATGGAAAAATATCAGAGATGGCATTATCTACCCTCTTACCTCCAAGATTCATACAGTTCCTTTTGTTTGAGTAACTGACAGCTTACCATGCCGCAAATACTGCTAAAGACAATTCACTATGAAAAGTCCAAGAGATATGTCCACCTCACCAGTCAAATATCTTTATACAGTGTGTGTTTTTCCCCTCAAAACAGTTTCAATTATTTCCCCTCAAGAAGCTAAGACTGTTTTCTTCATCTCTTTGGTTCAATACATTTTTTATCCCATCGACTGGTTATACAAAAGTTCTTCTAATATGTGGTGTTTCAAAATGTCACTGAAGGGGAGGCTTTTGTAAAGCTCAGTAGCTTACAGAAGCTTCTTGCAGGATTAGTAATACACCCTTTGCATTCAGGACCTGATATTCTGCTTTTATTTAAAAACACTCTCATGGCTCCAGACAGCTATCTCTGAAACAGATCAATCCTCCACAAAACCACTTATTTGTGCTACACAAAGGCAGGAATCAGAAATTCTGATTTGAGCCAAATCCAGTGTGACTTTTCTTTCTGAACACAGTATTTATTTTCATTTTCAACCTCAGCTCCTCACTGCTGGAAGAGTGGTTGTACCTCTAACATCACTGCTTTCATCTTCCAGGAAAGCCACATGACAACAACACATCCATGTAAAAGCTGACTAAAGGAGGTGGCTACCAACTTGGTGATGTACTGATTTTTAGCTATGTAGTGTAAATTAATCAGAGGTACTGATTCCAGTCCTTTCCAAGTTTTTTTTGGCAACAGAAATAAGAAATTTCACCTGAAAATACTACTAAGGGAATTCTTGAGGCACTATCAACACAAGCATTTTAGCAAAATATAAAGCATGTGCAGATTTGGCAATTTAGGGAGGACAACCAAGGTTTCTGAGTTCTCACATATGCAGCAAAACCTCAATTGATAAAGCAAAGTCAGCATTTTTTGTTTGCTTTTTTTTTTTAAAGTCTGCAAGTGTAGTAATGCAACAGCTCCTTTAATGGATAAGTAATAAGCATCTGGCATGTTTTAAGCTTAAATTGTGTTCTGTTAAAAAGGAAGGCCATTTTCATTTTGGTGATGATGAGGTTACCTGACTGGGGCATTAGCAAGAGACAATTTATTACAGAGTATTGAGCAAAGCTCTATCAACCTGAGGCTCTCTAAAGTAAATTCTGACTAATCCTGTGAAAGTAGACCACATTCAGTCTTGTTTTGGAGGGTAGCTCATAAGCCTTTACAACCATTTACAATGCAGCCTATGTACAAATACACGATCAAATATGTACTACAGAGAATAAGAGAAAAAAACTCAGATCTCCATCTCATTTCTTCATTCAGGAAACTGTGAATGGAATTTTTCCTATTAGTGCAGTCTGTGTTGCACAGCCCTGGCTGCTTTTGGAGAATAATTCTTTTATAAGTGATCTCTAGCTACTACACCTCCATGGCCTCATGTTTTTACACTTGGTTTGTGTAAGCTTTCCTTTTTATTCAGGAGTGGAGAGACCCTCCTTGTAGCATCTTTGAATTGAATTTTGAATTGAAATTTTTTATTCAGGAGTGGAGAGACCCTCCTTGTAGCCTCTTTGAATTGAAGTTTGAATTTCCTACCTAGGAATACCTCTGAACCAAAATGTCATGAGTTTCTACTCATCAGTTTCATATCCTGGTTTATTCATTCACTGATGGTTTTCTCTCCACAGAATTTAAATTTAAAATTTTATTGCATTTCTGAGTGTTTTGGAAAACTGGCAGCTGGACAGACCAAAAAGCATTCACAATAAGAGCAAACAAGGCTGATTGCCCTCTATTCATACTCAGCACAGCCCCTGCCAACTGCCCAGGAGCTGCTCCATCCGCAGAGCCAAAGAGGAGGAAAGGAAGCCAAAGTGACCACAGCTTCAGCTGGAAGGAGAGGGTGGAGAGTTGACAGTATGCCAAGATATTTTGTGTCATCTCTGAATGCCTAAGAGTATCTGAACACTGAAGCACTTGAAGATTCATTTCAGAGAGTAAGACATGTACAATGAAGATGTAATAAGGACATTTTGCTGTCTGTGAGACCCACATCAGTGAGACCCACACCTGTTGATGCTTTCAACTCTTTTGAATCATCTGGTGTCTGAAGCCATGCTCTGTTTAGCCATTAATACTACAATTTAGGTATTTTAAGAGAAAAAAAGTTTCTCCTAATATCTTGCATCAGTTAAACACTTGCTAAAGCAAAGAAATATATGTTTTTTTTCAAATTTCAATAATTGGCATAATTTTTATACATTTATTATAGATATACATAATAAAATATATATGTAGCAATTAGGGCAATAAAAGTTCTAAATACAATGTATATTGATGTTATTTTGAATACAATTTCATATAGTCTTCAATCCAAAACTCTCAGAGTTAGAAGTTTTCCCAGTAATTAAACTGTAATTAATCATCCATTTTACTATGCTATTGACTCTTGATCACATAATAATTTAGTAATTCAAGCACCTGTTATGAATTGTTATTTTTTGTACAAGAGTTCCTCTGAAATGACTACAATATTTCATAGTTAATTTTTTTGCAAAGTTATGGACAGGATATGAAGCTAAATTTGGCACCATGGATTTACTTTTATGAGAACCTGTTGTAAGTCCCCTCTGTAAGACATCAAATAATTTGGGCTTCAGTGAAATTCTTTCTCTTAAAGTGTCTTCATGAGAAAGGGCTTAGAAGGTAAAAGTTTACAGGTGCAACTTTCTCTTAACATGGAATAGTGGCATAATTTAGGTTGGAAAAGTCCTCCAACATCATCAAGTTGAACCAGAGCATGGCACTGAGTTTCATGTCCAGTCATTCCTTGAACTGCTTCAGGGATGGTGACTCCACCACCTCCTGGGTATCCCATTCCAACACTTCTTTGTGTCCATTCCAATCCATTCACAGCCATTTGTATATGGATAAAATACAGACATAAATGCCCATGTTCCAAATTTAAATTAGTGACTTCAAAAATGACCCCTCTTATTTCTTTAATTTAAAAACATCAGCTATTAACAAATAATAGGCACATTATGGTTTTCAGCACCTTGGACTCTCTCCCAGTAATATATTCAGTGGTAATAATCCTTGACAAGTTTGACTTGTGTTAATGTTCTCCAGGAAGAACACAGGAGATCTGTCCCCCCGGGGTCTTGTGCTCACAAAATGCAGCAGCATTCACTTGGTGGATTACCTATCCATAAATGTGCATGTTTCCAAGTTATTTTGAAAATGGAAGGGCCATATCCAACCAAGCATTGTTAACTAAAATTTAGTGAAATTATCACATCTCTAAAGAACAGTGTGAAAGACTATAAGAAAAATGCATACTTTTGTGCTCACGAATCAAAAAGAAATTACATTTTCTGCAATCATCAGCTCATGTATAAAATGCTTTGAAATTGAATCACATTATTACTTCAGACGGTACAGGAAGTATCATAAAATAATAGTTCTGTCATGAATTGCTTTTTTTCCTAAGTTCTTTCTAAAGTAAATACAAAGGTTTGATAGCATAGTGCTTCAAATGGGCTGCATCAGAAAGGGGCTGTGCCTGGGAAAACGTTTGGTCAGATATATTGCATGTGCAAAAATATTTCAGTGAAATTAATAGCAGAGACACACAGTTCCCGCTTCTTGTCTCTAGCAGAGAAACTGTGAGATTTTATCTGTTCTCAGTGGGCAAATTTCCTGAATTTAATTAAATGGATAAAAAAATGAATTTGGAAAATGGAATAACTTCCTCTTTATTATTTTGAAATGTTTATTTTGATGTAATATCTTTCTCTGTTTTCCTTCCTCTTCCCCCTCCATAAATTCCCTGTTCCATCAACATTTGGGCATTCAAAAGTATTTTGAAATAAATGTAAACACATCTACTTATGTGTGTGAAATTACTTATTTCTGGATTGGACTGGATGGAGAACATTTGAGTTAATAGTCTGTCAGGGGTGTGTCTGCAGAATTTATCTTTGTTGCAATTTTTAGCATATGTAAACTTTTATAAAGATAGGCTTTCAATGCCTAAAACAACAATTCTGATGTATTTTTCAACCATGTAGGTGAATATAATTCATGCATTCCCATGACTTGATCTAAAATTTAGAACTTTGACATGGAACTGTAATATAATGCTTTTAACTGAGATAGAAATGAAAGTAAGTTAGGTAATAGCAAATAACAACTTAATTTGCTCACTTCAATCATCTGGGCTCTTTTCCAGCAAGTATCAATATATTCAGCTGAAAATGTACGAACGATGAGATTTTAAAATGTGCAATTCAGCAGCATAAAAGCTTGTGTAAAGTTCATCTAAGATAAATTAAATATAAGCCCAGAAGGGCTATGGGATTTCCACACTGCCCCCCCATATTGTGTTTGAGACAGCTTTTTATTTAGGCCAGAAAATAGAGGAGGAAAAAAAATCCCTTCTTCTTTTTCCCTCTTTCTGCATGAACAGCACTATCTGCCCAGTCTAAAAAAATTGCTGCAAATAGAGTGAGATCTGTGGGAGACTCCTTCTGAAATAGTGGTGCCTGATTCAGTTATCACACAAAGAAATAATGATAAAAAAATGTCATGATCATCACTTGCACTAAAAGTTATATATGGTTAACTGCTGAAATTTGAAATAACAGCAGCAGTGGCTGAAACTACCTATGCAAAAAAAGTTAATTAATATCTAAAGAAAACTTTGATAGTTATGTCTTTTCTCTACCCCAAACAAGGGCAGATTTAATTTTGATATGCTAGAAGACCCATGTGTTTATGACTGGAAAACACTTCAATACTTCATTTTATGATAACAGAGGTTTTACTGCAGAGCAGATAAATAGTATTTAAGAAAGCAATTCAAAACACAGTGCTAAATTACCAGAGGTCTTCAATAAACAAGCAATGGAACAAAGTAATTTCAAGAAGACTGAACAGAAACTAAAGTAAGGAACAAAAAAACCAAACCAAACCAAAAAAACCAAATGACAACAACAAAAATATTAAACAAAGCAATAATTAAATCACTGCAAAGACAATATTTGGACAAATATAATTTTTGGGAGGAGGGGACTCCAGTAGATACCAGAGGTGACAAATAGAGATAGAAAAACATGAGAGCATATGGTAAAGGTGAACTCATTGTGCCCAGCTTGACACCTATATTTAGGGCACTTTCAAAAGCAAGATTGTCCAAGTGTTCAAAATTGTGTAATAGCCAATGAAGACAGAATAAGAAAAGCACATTTAGGAAAACACAAAGTTGGTCTAGAGACCTATAAGTCTTTCAATCAACTACAGAGGGAGCTAAAATTGTTCCAATTAGCACACAATGTAGGCACAAGTTGTCTCACGAAATTCAGTGCATTTGAACCCAATCCAGGCTGAATCTCAGACTAGAATTAAGAACTGCAATATAGGTCACCCAAGAAATGGTGAACAGGTATTAGAAGCATAGGAGAACTTGCAGGCAGCAAAATCATCAGGATGAGACACTGGCCAGGCCAGATTTTAAGATAAGCACGAATTTAAAGAATGGATGAGCACCACCAAGATCCAACGCATAAATAACTGTTAGGTTGCATAAAAAAAACAACACAGCAACAAAGACCCTGAGGTCTGACAAAACAGTCAATAAAATACATTGCCTTAAAGGATTTAAAAGGAGATGGGGGCAGGGAGAAAGAGAAAATAGATGCCAGATTATCACTTGGAGTCTTAACATCAGGTCATCTGCTGGTCTCAGTTACAACAGAAAGAGAGGATTATGACCAGTACCAGAAAAAAAAATGGATGAAAAAAGTTTGCCATCAGAAGACAACCAGTTCTCAGCAAATAGTTATAGGTCAAAGTAGTATAGCAATTTATGTAGCAAGTGATAGTGACATGTAACAGTCACAAAAATATTTTAAAGTCTCTTCCACAAAATTAGTTCATTTTGGAGAGAGGCATTATGGGGGAAAGTAGAGATAAAATATTCCTGGGTTAGCATTCTATGTGCCGTGAACCTTAGTAGAAAATTAAGCAACAGGTTTTGCATTGAACTTTGGCTTGGACAAAGGGAAACCAAATAGTTTGGTTACTACTTACTTACTTTGGAGCTTTGGTTAGCTCTTTCTTTTCTTTTGAAATGGATAATAGACATATTTGGACTTTCACATAATTTGATAGTGAAAGAAAAAAGCCTGGAGAAAACAAAAATCCCAACCAGATGAAGTGGCTGAAGTCACTTGTTCTGTTTGGCCTGGAGAAGACGAGATTGAGGCCAGACCTCATCACTGCCCCTCTTCTTCAAGAGGGGAAAAAGAGGGGCAGGCACTGATCTCTGCTCTTTGGTGATGGCTGACAGGAATAGAAGGGCTGAAGTTTTTTTTCAGGGAAGGTTTAGGTTGGACATCAGGAAAAGATTCTTCATTCAGAGGGTGACTGAGCACTGGAACTGGCTCCCCAGGAAAGTGTCACAGCACTAAGCCTGGTAGAGTCCAAGAAGAGATTGGAAAACACTCTCAGGCACATGATAGGATTCTTGGTATATTCTGTGCAGGGCCAGGAATTGGACTCGATGATCCTTGTGGGCTCCTTCCAACTCAGGATATTCCAAGATTCTATAAATTCTATAAATTTAAAAAATGTGTGGTTTTTTGTAGATGGAATTTAAAATTGTGGCTCTTTGAAGGGCAGGCAATGACATGATCTTCATGGAGAAGAATGTTTCAGGGAGACAGAAAATCATGGTGAGATGCAGAACTGCCCAGAACTGAAAGCATGACTATGGTAAGGACTGTGGCAAACAGCTGACAGAAAGACCAACATTATACCAACATGACACAGGTTCCTCCCTGCCAGGGGCTCATCACTACTGGACTGTGGCATCCCAAACTGAAATCTCATCAGCTTGGGCTGAGAACTCCCTACAGGAAAAGGTTACAATGCTTTTGTAGCAATGCTGTTGACATTTGCTATGTCAACAGAGGTAGGAGTTGGAAAACCAAATCACCACCATTATTTCCTCCCTTGTGCCACTAGAAAGTAACTAGTCAAAAGCTTCAAAGGCACTGCAGGCTATTTGGATATGAATACATTAAGTTCTCCTTAGCACATAGTCCTGGTCCCTGACTAGGCTTTCATGTACCACAATATGACATACATTTTATTTCAACATCAGTTTTGTGTTAAATTCCAACATAAAATTCATATAACTAGCAGAGTCAGCAAATACAGGGTCTTGTCAACAAGTTGTGCACAGTCTGTCATCAACACACTGGCTGACAAAGAGCTTTATTACAAAAGCTTAGTCTGAAAGACATTGGAACATTCCCCAGGGACACCAAAATGAATTGGCAAGCCTGAAGTTCAGTGTTACTGAGAATAGTTTTTTACTCTGCAAGTTATTTATCCATGCAGGAATATTAAAAACAAACAAACAAACAAACAAACAAACAAACAAAAACTATGCACAGTCGTCCATGTGTTTCAATCCATTTAAGTGTGAAAAATTGACTTCTGATAGTCAAAGATGCAACTGGCAATTTTCAAATCTGTGCAGTAGAGGGAGATTAAGTCTCACTGAATAATTCACTATGTTTATAAACTAGAGTAATAGAAAGTGAGAAGAGGGGTTTGCATTATGCAATCAGTATATTTTTCCCTACATGTGGTGAACTGACAGACCACTCACCTTTAATTTTTATTATCCAATAACAGATCATTCTCAATGATACAAAAAAGTGGAACATGGGAGCTGGACACCCACAGAAGAGACCTAGAAACTATTTTTTGAGAAGAGCTCTTCTCAAAAAAAAAAAAAAAACTTACAGTCCATAATGGCCAAGTGCCTGGATGACAAATGCTGGTCTGTAAAGCCACTGCCACCAGGCACCACCGTGGTGCTGACACCATGGGGCCATCCCAAGGAGCATAATCAATTTCTGGTATGTGAGCTCATCTCTCACCTGCTCTGTGGAGCCCACACACCTGTAGAGTCTTTGACATCTTTGCAGCAGGAGGAAGCACATTGATAGGGACAACCCTCTGCCTTGGCTAAACAAGCTGGTAAAATGCTAAGACAATAATAAGAATATTAACAATGCAGCACCTGGGAACAGGAAAATATTTCCTCTAGGTCTAAAACCACACATTCAAGTCTATACTGTTATGACTTCATTATCCAAGCTTATTATTTCATCATTACCTGGAATTATTGCATTGTTATATTACATGACACATTTACGCGGTAAATCAACAAGGAATAAGTAATTATAAATGCCAGTCATGTAAAGCCATTTTGTCAAATGTTAAATGGCTAAATATCTCTGAATACCTACCTATATAAATCACTGATTGTTACATATTCAGAATTTAATGACTGGGGCCTTTGTCACTTTTAAAATAATGAAAAACTAGCTTTGCTTGGATGCATGAAAATATTACCATATTACCTCATTTATTTTTAATCTTTTCACATGCAGTATAAAACAAAAAGAAATCTATATACAAAGCTGAAGATTCTTTTAAATATATTCATTTGTATGCATTGTGTGGTTTTAATGGAATTCATGAACTTGGAGGTACATATAGCTGACAGAAATCTAGTCTTTTATAAAATTCTTACCTCTGCAGAACCATGAAAAATGTATTTGATGAAAACAAATTACTGGTTTCAAGCTTAGTATTCACTGTGGCCTGCAGATGAACAAAAGATATATGAACATTCAGAGAGAGCAGATAGAGATTCTGTTTATACATGCATCCCCTAAATGTGAACAGCTCTAACTCAGTAATTTTTTAGTTTTTATTAGCAGCTTTGACATAAGTTCCTTCAGTTTAATTGAATGCACAGTTTGGAATATGTTAAAATGAGGAAAACATGTATTTTAAAATATCTTGTGTGTGAGACTACTGAAAATCCATCTGAGTTTAAAATAAGAAGAGGACAGTGTACTGTGTAAGCAGAAGACATTACTGGTCATAGCCTTCCCTGTTCTCTGCATGCCAATCCCAAACTTCATTGAGCAGAAAGCATGGCTCTATGCTAAAGAGTATCACAGCTGGGAATATTTGCTGCATTATGTCACCTGCAATGTTTTACTGTGAAACATGAGACTTCAAAATGTACCTGTTCAAAATTTATCAATTTCTGCTCCTAAAAGTTCTCTTTGGAGGGAAGAGAAATTCATTTATTTAAAGAAAATACATGATAGAACTAAAAGTCCACAAATTTTTAATTAACAATATGCATTCTTTCAGTAAGAAAATACTTTTAAAATATTTAAAATAAAGTTTTGAATATTTTATTAAGAACCATTTAAAAAATATGGCAGTTTGCTTCTTTTTCAGAGGTGAAACATGAAAGATAATGATTTTGATTTGCATTACATACTATATTTAAAATAATTAATTTTAACTACTGCATCCACCAGTGAATTAAGACATTGTTGCACTTCACTCCTTGTATGTGAATCTCTGGAGTACAATTATAAATACATATTTGTGTTGGACTAAGCACAAATCAGCAAGACCACTTCATTCTGATGCATTTTTTTTTGCAGCTTCACCAGTTCTTTGGTTCTTGGAAAATTCTTTTGGTTAGAAACTAAAACTCCTTAACTCAGGCCTACACTAAAGGATTCCCCAAAATCCTTGAAGGCTACTTCCTGATGTGATTTTATTATGTACAATTTTTATCTAAATGGTACAGCTGCCAGATGGGAAGAGTGCAAATAAAAAATTATATGCTGCTCTTATATTTCCTGGTGACACCTTTGAATATGTCCATTTCCTGCTAAAGGGAAGTTTCTGACATGGACACAGAAATTTTATACCCTCATGGTTTTAAAAATGTGTGAGATATCTCTTTCACCAGCAAAGTAGGAAACCTAGACTACAATGTATTAAAACACAAATTAAATTAAAGCATAATGTATTAAAACACAAAAAAAACAAAAAAAGAAAATTAAGAATGATTACAGGAACACCATCTCAAATTTTTTGCTGATGTTTACACAAAGATTTATGCAATTTTATTCTGGCCAAGAAGATAACAATTTTTTTTTAAGCAAAAATTTCAGAGATATTTTCTTTTGACTGGAATTATTCTTTTCAGTAAGGTAGAACATAAAGTTAGCTTACGTGACTATATGTCACAAAGCAAATTCAACATGATTTAATTCTGAATAGAGGATGCCTGTGTACATATACTTTCCTCAATTTTCTTCCACTTGTTTTCCATTTTGGTGACTATATATTTCTTTCATGATGCAGAATCCAATTTCTGAAGAACACTAAATAATAACTTACTGTTGACACTAAATTACTAAAAATGACAATATAATTATCTTGTTCTGATTCTTGTATGCTAAGTTTTTTATTATTATCTTCGTATCACTTTATTTCATTTTCTCTAAGCTAATATTTACATTGTACTCCATCCAAAAGGTCTTTCACACAGATCTATCTAGCTGATAAAGAGTAATTGGTTATGTAATATTACAGTCCATGCAACCTACAATACTACTTTTTTCAGAAAATAGTCTTAACACCTTAAAAATAGAAACCCTCTAACTATTTATTGGAACACACTTGCTTAGACAGAAGTTCATTGCACTGAAAAAATAAAATGCAACTTTTTGTTTGTTTTTTATTTTAATTCATTTGACTTTCTGGTTAAAGACAGTATTTTCTACATGGCAAGCTGAGCCACCAGCATTTTCATGAGACTAAACAGAAATAATTTGTATTTGTCATCAAGCTGTCAATAAAACCAACAGTCAGTAACAGCTGGTAAAGCTCTAGTCTTCAGATTGTGTTGGAAATATGCATAAGAGTATGCAGCATTTCACAAAAATGTATTGAAATTGTATTTATACAATTGTCTCTTCATCTATAAAAATAAATCTGTGCAGATGTAAAGAGACAGAAAAATAAAAATTTGTTAGACATTCAGCATAAAACTGAATAAAACAGCCTTAAATCAAGTGAGTGCACTTCTAAGATCAACCTATGGTTTAGGTGGAAAATATACTAAACCCAAATACTGTTTTAGCACTTTTTGCAGATACTCACTGTTTCTTCTCAAAACTGCCAGTTATAACATTTGCAGTTTTACTATGCACTCAGCCAATAAAGCAAAACTGAATGGCAACAGAAAAAGCTAACTTTGACACCTCCCCGCCACCAAAAAGAGAGTTAAACACACACATACACATTCCTATGTCAAAAGCTTCATTCTTTCAGACCACTTTCAATAGATACAACCCCACTAGTGGTTCTTAAAAGTAGCAACTTAAAGACATCCCAACTCTGCCATGTAATTTTCACTACCAACAGTCGCGCAACCCCAGCAGTAACTAATGCAACTTAGGCTCTGCAAATGTCAGACAGTGCTTCTCAGAGGATCTCACAATCAATGTTTACATGCAAAATTGTGTCAGGAAAATTAAAAAAGCCAAACTAGAAATGAGTTTTAAAAAAAACTTCTATCGTGTTTAAATTGGCATAAGCCACTATCGAAACACCATGCTAGAATTTGTCTTCTTTTTGCCACACACCAAACTTCCACAACTCCTCACAATTGAGAATTATAATAGGATTAATGCAGGTCTTTTGATGAAATATTTTTTCTTTCTGGGTTCGTTTACACGGCTCTCTTGACTTTATTATAAATCTTAACTGAAAAGGGAAAAATCTGAGCATGGTTTTTGCCAACCCAACCGCATTAGTCCTCTCATTTTCATTTCCAATAGAGTCCTATTCACATTTTAACATTTTTCTATTGCACTGCAGCTTCCATTTATAACCCGGCATCCAACAAGCATGAAGTAGCACAAATGTTTAGACTGCAAATGTGTATAGCAGTCTACTAACATTTTTTTTCACCAGTATACTCAGTTTGTTTATCATGACCCAGGAACAAAGAACTACTCAATGATTTTCCAAAATAGTATTCCAGTATTAGGCAAAACAGAAGATATAGCTCATAAAAAACCCAAACCTGAGGCATTTTCTGAATAACCTATTGCAGTGGATGCACAAGTAGTATTACAAATATTTGCTTTTGTATATTTTGCATTTCTAATTTCAATAGGTCTCTTCCAAACACTCAAGCTGATTCTGAACATTTGCTGTTGATAAAGAAAATCAAAAAGCCCACAACCAAACAGACAACCCCCTCCAAAAAATAAACAAACCAAAAAACCCAATAAAAGACCAACCAAACAAAACTCACCAAAAACAAAACAACCAGAAAGAAAGGCAAAATAGCTACCCATGTGTTATACCTACAAAGTTAAAAAGGGCTAATTCATTCTTTTGGAGACATTAAAGTAAAAATACTTTGTAGGTGGCATAAATTTTAGAAGGGTTTCTCTGCCATGAAATGAGATCTTTGCAGATGAAACAATTCTTCACAAGCTGGAAGAGGTTCCACCATGACTTTGCTCCAATGGGAAATATTGAGCATCTTCAAGAGCTACATGGACGAAAAGCCTTGACTTTTTATGAGCAAGATTTTTCAGTGCAGCGCATGGCATGAGTGGGAGTAGATCAAGTGTTCTGCTTTGGGCTAAAGTCACAGAAGAAAACAGTGAGTAAATTTTGAAGTGGGACTCCAAAGATTATTTTAATGCATATTAACTAAAATTCTTTGCACTGGAGGATCCTCCACTTTCTCAGGCCAAGAGCAACTCTAGTGCTCTTCCATGCACCAGTGCCTTCACACAGCATTGAGTTACCCCAAACCACTCCAAACCACTCCCAGTTTGGAAACTATTAAAACTATGGGGATGCACACTCTGATCCATCCCCAAACTCCATGCTGGCAGCATAGATTACTTGGAAAAACACAATAGTACCCAAACATCATCTACAGTATCATCTCTAACATCACTGAGAAGCCCACAAGGAAGTTGTCTACACAGAGTTTAGACATTAGCATAAATCTTCAGCATGAAAAGCTACAAAATACAGCATAAAAAGCGTTCATTCATTCATTACACAAGCAAAACTAAAAAGAAAAACTTCAAGGAACTAGTGTGCTAGCATAAAGACACCTTCATGTTTCTACACAATATTGATGATTATAGATCAACTCTTGCCACAGAAACAATCACTTGTAGGAATAAACAAGCAGGAATGAACAAGAGATTAGAAGAATAAAAAACTCATGTTTTAATATGTCTATTAAAATATGACTTAATATGATACAGCAATATTACAAAATTAAAATAACAGAAACATTAAATAGCCTGAAATGACAGAGTCTAGTAGATTCACAAGGAAAAAAAAAACAAGGCATGTTCTCTCAAGTTTGCTTATCTGCTGGGCTCAGGTTAACCAAGCTACCAGAAGCAACCCAGATGAGTCAGTGGGGAAGCTCTCCTGGACTAAGTTACTCGAAGGAGCTCCATTTCAACTTCCAGATTGCTTCTACTCCCCTTCAGCTGCCCCACACACTTCAGGGTAAAACAGATTTGGCCACACCAGTGCACTAAATAGGAAGCATTGTGCCACTTTCACTGAAATAAAAGCATTCTGGTCAAAAGTAAGAGCAAATGGCTGGTACCTCTCTTATGCAAATGACAGAAATAGTTTATCATATGTTTTTCATATTATGTGATCCTTTTCAGGGAAAAATAACCATACCACAAGTAGGTGCCTCTACTTTTTCAATATTATAGTTATTTTAGTAAGATTACCTTCTATTATGCTGAAAAACGTACAGCACATGTACATATCTAAGCAGATAAAACATCACATATTTGTTATTCTGTTTATTTTGATTTATGTTAATTAAACATCTTCAACAGGATGCAATGAAAATTACTTAGCTCCAAGCTATAATGATTTCTTTTCAGAAGCAGGGCAATAATAAACTCTGTCAATGCTTTCACCAAAACTTGCTATTAAAATATGCAGAAAAATGTTTGCAAGGAAGAAAGAGCAGCAAGGGACAGAAGAGAACCACAAACAGGCACATAAATATGCAGCTTTTAATAGGCAGTGTGGATTCCTATTTTCATATTTTAAGTGTCCTCACCCCTGAGTGAGCACAAAGAATGGGAGCGACAGGGCGGATGTAGCAGCCTCAGTGACAAAAGTAACACCAGCCAGATCTTGCTGCCTCTCTTTGACTGACAGCTCACTTACCTGCCTCCCCTTATTTTTCTTCCCTCTCTTCAGTAACCACAAAATGCATTACATGTTCTGTATCACATGTTTTGCTGGAGCCTAAGCGCACACAGGCAAGAAACAATTTCCCTGATGATAGTACACAGTGCAGGCTAAATGAGAGGCCTTTGTGATGTTCCTGAAAGTTAATTTGTGCAGCTCGTGAACCATGCAGCTGGCAGGGCTGCTCAGCTCCTGACTTAATTCCATCCCAATCCTCTGACTGTGATTGCATATTCCTATGTGCTGCATCCCAGGGTCAGGTGCTTTCAAAGGTTTCACTAACAATGCCTGATAAGGAGTTAGCATCCTAGCTCAACAACACCAGCTAAAAGTATGGGCATGACTCTTGTTTAAACTGGTGTCATAGATTTACATTTTTGTTTTGATTCTGATTTCATTTGAATAAGTACCAAACATGCAACAAAGTAACACCTGAGGGGAAAAAAACCCAATGTCATAACCAATGTTTTGCCACAGTTACAAACATCTTTATAAAGCTTTACTAGACATACAGATTCTCCAGGTTTTAAAAGCAAAAGTCAAAAATTGTAGTGCATAATATAGATATATGTGTGTGGGCACAAAAGTGTGCATTTCAAGAGAGAGATCTTCCTTTAAAAAATATTTTGCTTTTTAAAAATTAAACCTGTGGTTCCTGTAAGAAATACAGCATAATTATCATACATAAAAAGTAATTATCTACTAAAGTTTAATTTCTGTCTCCTAGAATTTTTGATAGATAATAATCTCAAATACCAATTTAAAAAAAAATTTAAAGGATATTAATGATTCTTCCATGTTATTAGATTTATATCCCTCTACACATTTGTATGACCTACTACTGAAGTAAGTAGTTTATAACACACACCAGAAGGAGCACTGATTTCTCCTGTTATATGGAGAGGTATCCAGAAATTTGGCACCCATAACTATCCAGAATTTCAGCTCTTCTGTGCTAACAGAGAGCAGTCAATAATGGAGACAGTCACAAACTAATATAAAGACATACATATTTGCTGGTCCCATAATGGGGTTATTGTTTATTGTTTCTGGATTAATTTCTTGCCTTTTTCTTGCTGTTCTTTAAGTGCTGAATTGTTGCTTTTCAAGCAAGAGGCTGCTGTAGGTATCCCACGGGAGGGAAAGTGAGAGAGAAAAGATACAGTCACCTCTTTATCTACATGTCCTCTATAATTTTCCAATCTATCTGACTTTCAACATCCTTTACAGTAATTTTTGTTACAGGTTGACATTTCAGTGGCATTTCACTGCCCCAAAAATATTTAATTTATTACCAAAGACTCTACCATTTGTCAATCAGAATTTTTTCTGTTCTATTAACAATGATTGCAAGAAGCAACAAGCACAAAGTCTGCCTGAAAACAGAGGAAGCTCAGCTAAACCCAGAGCTTATAGTCCAGTATTGCAGCCAGTGAAACTTGCAAGAATTTTACTTTTTCTGACAAAGCAAAAAGAGGATACTATTAATGATTACTTAGAAATTTAAATTCAATTAAAATAAGTAAATTATGTTTAAAAATAGGAAAGAGGATTACTAGCTGGTTTCTTCAATGAACAAGATAAATATGAGGATGGATAAAAAATACTTTATTTAACTAAAGAGTAAAGGCATTTTCTCCTGCTGCATCAGAAGGGGTGTATCTCAAGAAAGATAAAAACAGAATAAGTTACTGACATGGGAATTTCCTAAGAAGAAGCAGTTTTTCTAAGAATGTTTTAACTAATAATCTCCAGTTTCAGATTTGAAATAAGGCCTCCTCTGCTTAAAATAGAAAAAGGACAGAGAGCTCCTAGGGTGTCTGATAGATATTTCATTCCCCAGAAAGAAGGTTGAGTAATGCAGAATTATGACATTTTCATATGCAGTTTAATTATGATACAGACAATTCAAAATTATGGATCTATGAATTTTCACCTATGGAAAAGTTAGAAGGGCCAAGGTCAATGGGGAGAGTCATTAATTTAGCAGTCAGCTGATTAAGGAAGGGTCATCAAAAAGGATATTTAAGGGATCTTTAAAAAAAGAACCAGACTAATAACAAACCAAGGATTATGCATTGACAAGAGACATGTCAGCTGATAACTAAGTGCTACTTCACCAAAAGAAAAATCAATTATTTTTGTGTTTAAATGTTTGCGTACAAATTAAATGCTATCCAAATATATCAAAATCTTTTATGCACTCTTTTAAACTGATCAAAAAAGGACAACATTTCATCTCATTACAGTCCATTTTTTATTTTTTTCTTAACTTTGTTCACAGCAAAGGTGAGATAAAAACCAAACCAACAAGTCAGGTAAGTGTGTTACAAAGTTCTCTGGATAGAGCTGTCCATCTCTAAAAAGCAATGGAGATATGTTAAACACAGCCTACATCAGGTCCCACAATATAATGGATACTTTGAAAAGCACACAATATGCCAACTAATTATCTCTCTCATAGAGGGTTTGATTGAATAGTTGGTTTTGGTTGTTTTGTGGGGTTTTTTTTTTTGATTTTTTTTTTTTTTTGTTGTTGTTGTGGGTTTTTTTTTTTGGTCAATAATTGTTTTGCTTGGTTTTGTTTTGAGCAAAACCCAAACCTTCAGGCTACAGGTCATCAAAGCTCCTTTTCCTCTTCTGACTGATGATTGAAAGAGTCTTAGGGTCTGCTGTATCAACAAAATTAAATACAATCTACATACACAGATATTGACAGTAAGCTACAGACTTGATGACAAATAAAGATCGGAAAATTTAAACAGCCATTAGTTCCCACTTTCCAAGGTTCTTCTATGAAATTTGGAAAGTAACAGATCAGCAGCATTTACTATAAGACACCCCTATAGATAACTAGCAACTGAAAGGAGAATAAGTTCAAGGTAATTTTGATGCCCAAGTCACATAAATACTGTGCAATAGTTGCCATCTAGAAGAAATTGGATTTTCTGCTTCACAGGAAACACTGATGCTTCATATTATTTTCCATCAGTTATTGGAATAAATGGATACACATATGCATTAATATATACATAATTATGTATTTATATACCAAAAATCTAGAGTTCTGGATAATAATAAAATTCAAGAAACATTTGATTAAAAAGGAGTGATGCACTAAGGTTATTGTTTTAGACCACTAATTTTTCAAAGTGCAAAATATTTTATTTTACTCTATTATTTAATTTTCTTTCAACTATAGTGACTCCTCAATCTATTTTCAACAGAGTATGCTTGAGACCCTGGGTGGAAAACCTTTGGTCATGTATTTCCTTTAAACAGTTAAGATAACAGTCTGCCTTACAGTAGTCATCTTCTTTAACACCTCCAATATTTCTAAGAGGTCCATTCCAGATCCTCAGTGACAGCATTTTTAGTTTAAATTTATCCAAAACAATTATTGTCCTTAGCTTATGTAATTTCTCCCATTCTTATTTAAAGAGAACTTGGTCTTGCTTTAGCTCTGATAAATAAGGTATGCTTTCAGCCTTGCCTTGTAAAATAGCTTCTTCAATTTCTTGCTGATCTTTCTTTGCCCTCATTCCTGCCCAAAGTCATCACTCTTGTGTTTGTTTTCCTGAAAAACTGCATGCAGTGTCTCAAATAAACTCTCGTAAGGGTTTTTCCTCCAACAATGCATCCCACCATCATATTTTTTATTTCCCTAAGGAAAATTTTATTTTTCCATACTCTACAAATTATGTCAGAGGGTCACTATGGAAAATTACTCTTCAGCCTAGGAAACAGAAAAGGTTCTGCTCTTCAGGTTTGCTTAAATGATAAACATCTATGTCATTGATTGTTGTACTTAACCACTCTCAGCCAGTGGAGACATCAGTTATTCTATATCTGTCTGAATGTTGTATTATAATAATAACATCAACCTATGCAGGTGTACTTTTAGTGGGGGGGGGGGGGATTCTTCAGCTGTAAGCCTGTCACAGAGCACATCCAGCATCCACACCAGGTAACATCTTGCTCTGAACAGTCCTTTAAAATTCATTCCTCTTGCTGCAATTACTTTTTACTTAAAAAAAAAAAGCTAAATCCCCAACCACAAACATATAAACAGTTCAGACAAAGGCACATGGAAACAGAGAGATAAAATTAGGGCACATTTGGGAAACTGTCTGGATCCTGGACTAGTCAGGTCCAGAGGACATCCATCCTGTCTCAACCTCTGCTTGGAGAAGTGCATCAAGAGAGGAATCGGAGAAGAAGCACCCCCTGTGAGTGTGTATAACTTCAGATTCCTTATAACAGACTGTCTTTGTTCCCCACACTATCATATGGTCCACATGGAGAAAAGCTGATGAAGTGAATGCAAAGCGCAGTTCCCACCCCTTTATTTATAGCAATAGACAGTAGAAATAGATCTAAATAATGAAACAGTGAAACTTGTGCTGCGTGCACCAGGTACAATTAATGATTTGTGGGGATTTTTTCCAAATGTCTTTTATTTTCATTGAAAATTTGTCCACTACACACCCAAAAAGTGGACTTCAGAAATCATTTAACTTCAGAACAAACCTTTCCTACATATTCAGTTTGCAGCTCTGGAGGAGAATTTGTCAAATCATCGTAGAAAAGTTTTTTCAAGACCAGTTTCATGCAGTTGCCTGAAGGGCAGAGATAGAGCAGAGGCAGAGTTCTTCAGTAGATCGGGTGTTTGAACATTCACACAGAAGTGCAAAGTCAGGGCTAATCACTGCTTGAGAACTGCTATCAGGAGAGGATTTTAAGTACTGTCACAGGAGGTAAGAAAAAGAGGTCAGGGGAAGACTAGACATTCCAATTCCTCATTGTCACTGCTTCACTTAGGAAAGATAATGAAGGTGTTCTCACCAGGAGGGATATCTTCCCATAGGAATACACTTAATGTCTTGACCAGTCGACTAGAAAGTCATCCTAGAATATCTTCAGGTTATGTAAGTTATTTATAAAAAATTAATTGCACCATTATAACTAAACACACACCTTTAACTTCTCTTTAGAGAGAGGGCATTCAGTTCAAGCTATTCATCGTCTGATCCATACAAGGAATTTCACCCAAGGGCTTGAACCAAAAATAAGCATTTTCTTTTGCATCATGCTCTTGTGATTCCAAAAGCAGCCCATGTTGGCAGGTCACTTTTTGCCTACCTAGAATTGTAAATGGTTTCAAATTCTGGCAGTCCAAACCTCTGCTTAAGCTTTCTACAGTCCAGTTACGAGCCTGAAAAGTTGTACTCATTTCTGTTCACCTTCCCTTCATCCTCTTTTCATTCTTTACTTTTGCCTAAGACCTCTATCAAAACATGTATTAAATAAGTTAATAGGATAGAGATTAAAGTAGAGGAAAGAAAAACCAGAAGATTACTGGGAAAAGAAAAGCTATGAACAGGAAGTAAAACTGAGAGAAAGTGGGAAGTGTGGAGAGGAAAAGTGAAATTAAGAGAAGTGTTTGATGATCAGCTTAATGGAACAGGCTTGTGGGGAGATGAATGAGTGACAGGAATTAAGACAACATCAGAATAGATGACTAGGTAATAGCAAGTGGGCAGAAAGACTCTAAACACAACAAACCATCATAGACAGAGTTAGCAACCAAGAAAGCAAGATACCCAAATATTTCCCTCTTTAAATACTAAGCATATGTAAGTTTAAATACAGAATTGCATATATATAGTTACAAGGCAGATGGGATCAGGGGAAATCAGCAGTGACCACACAGTTGGAGACCACACCAATGACATTTTTTAACACCACGCATCCATGAGGTGTTACACTGCCAGGCACACAACCTGAATACTTTCAGAACTGAAAGCTCTGCAGAGCAAGTGCTGTCTTCTCACCCACTGCTGCTGCCATGGGAGTGTGGGTGCTGCTGGCATTGCACCCACCTCGCAGAGACAACGATTTTCTGATGATACTTCTCTTTCTTTCATAAAACTAATATATTGACTACCCCTGGAAACAGGAGAAAGAAATTGATCTTTGCAGCAGTAGGTGGCTTAGCTGGCAAACAGCAGTGGTGTCTCCTTTGATGATTTTGAAGAATCCCGCTGACAGGATCCCAAAGCTGGTTTCCTTAGCAACAACAGATGATGCATGACTGTATTATGTTTGATTCTCCAAACATCATTTCAGCTCCTCCCTGAGATTTACTTCTTGTTTGTTTGTCAAGCTTGTGTCTCTGAAAAGCATGTTCCAATGAAAGACTCCAAAAATTAATCCTCCACCCATTTCTCAGTAAAAACATGTCTTTTCACTCATAGAGATTTACACTTTCAATCAAGCAAATGAGACTGGGCCCCTCTCCAGATTTCATTGCCAGGACAAGTAAAGTTCTTCCCAGGAGGGATGAAAGAGAATTTGTCACAAGAGCAAAAGTTAACCACTGCAGCCCACCAGGTGGAGGTGACCGACTGGGGAAGGAATGATGGGTTAATATTGATCCTGCATAAAGTGGAAAATGGAATATAGACAGTGTGGTTTTGCAATCTAGGTTGAAAAACAAAGCAGAAGAACTGCTCAGGGTGTGCTTTAGGCCATGGAATAAGGGACCTAATTAGCCATTAAGAGGGCATTGTGATAAAAAGAGAATATAAATATTAATGAATATCAGATAACCCTCCAGGATACAAATAAAAGTATGATCCTGGAGAAAGATAATTTCATAGAAGCAAATCAATTTTAATGCAATGAATATTGCACTTGGAAATGTTCAAAAGAGGGGTGTATTAAAATGAGGCATAAAGAATTCTTTACCATTTATAACACAGAGGAAAATATTACAAGGCAATGTAGAGGATGGGTAATATTATTAACAGTGAACCACTCTGACTTCAAGGATAATGAAAGTCAGTACACATGAATTCAAGTACTCACACCTAGAGACTTTGACCTGGCATTTTAGAAAGCACAGAAAGAAGAAAATATCTTAAGAGAAGCCAACTTCTGTAGCCACATTTTTCCTTTTTGAGGGTTCTGTTGGTTTCCCCCTCCTCCTCCTCTGCAAGCACCTGAATTAGCTCATTCGAGGCCTGATGCCTCCTGCAAGACTGACCACTTTGCCAAGAGGGCACAGTGCTGCCTCCTGGTCAGCATGGTGCCAAGCTGAATTTCAGCAGATCAGCCTTCAATGGCTCCTCTGATTATTCCACTCCAGGTGCAGGATCTGTTGAACTTTGTGACCAAACCCCTCTGCCTATTTGTCCAGCCTCTGAAGACACATTTGAAGGGCTGCAAAACCCTCTAGGAGCTCTATCAAGAATTCCTCCCAGTTTAGGGTCATCTGCAAGCTTGCTGAGAGTGCTCTCTGTCCATTCATTCACTCATTAATGAGGATATTAAGCAACATTAGACCAAGTATTGACCACGAGAGGACTCAACCAGTTATTGGTCTAGAGCTGGGCTTAGTAAAAACGATTGAAGTGCTTTCAGCCAAGCAGTTCAGTCAGTTTTCATTACCACCTCACTGCCATTTACCCAATCCATACTCCAATAGTTTATCAATTTTGATGTCATAGGAGACAGGCTGAAGTCAAGATAAACAATGTCAATGTCTCTCCCCTCATACACCCACCCTGTCATCTGACTGTAGAATGAAATATTTAGACACAATTTCCCCTGTGTTAATATTGCATGTTGTCTACTCCCAATCACCTTTTCATGTGTCTGGAAATGGTATCCAGAATATTTTTCTCCATCATCCTCTCAAGGATCAAGGTGAGGGTGACCAGCCTGTACCACCTTAGATCCTCCTCCTATCCAGTTCATAGGACAGAAGTGGCACCTACTTCCTTTCTGTCCAGTACTCAGGATCCTTTCCTGGTCGCTACAACCATTCAAAGATAATCTGGAGTGGTGTCACAGTGAAATTGGACAGCTCCCTCAGCATTTGGGCTCCCTCTAGCCGCAGCCTGCTTCAGCATTCCCAAATCTGATCCTCCTGCATCAAGAGCAAATTCTCCACTCTCAACTTTCCCACAGCTCCTGGGGAGCCAGAACTCTTAAGGGCTAGTCTTAACAAAATAGACCAATATGAATATATCATTGAGTACCTTGGTCTTTTTCCAAGTGCTCTGTTACCAAGTTCCCTGCTTCATCCAGCAGTATGTCCATATTTTCCTTGGCTTTCCTTTTGTTGTTGAAATACCTGTATGGAATCCTCCAGGTAGACCTTCTTGCCCGACTGAACTTCAGGTGGATTTAAGCTTTCTTGGCCCTGTCCCTTTAGAATAGCACAGTGTGTCTGTATTTCTGTGGCACTAACACCAACTGTATGCTTTCTTTGTCAGGGTCTCAGCTCATTCCTGTAGGCCTGCTCAGGTCTTTGCCTGGCTTCCTGCACAGGGAATAGACCATTCTTGAGATTGGAGCACATGGCTTTGGAAAACCATCCAGCTCTCCAGTCTCCTCTTCTTCTCTACAGGACAATATCTTACAGTATCCTTCCAAGCACATCCTGAACAGGCCCAAGTCTGTTCTTCTGAAGGACAACACCTTGATCCTCCTTTTTGCCACCTTTCAGGATCATACCATATCACATGGTATGCTTGGCACAGCAGCCAAGCACATCACCTTGGCACATCAGCCAAGGTTCCTCCACCTAACCATCAAATCCTTAAACAATTCTTTTCATTGCATCCTGAATCTCCACATAGCAGTTTCATGAAGGGGTGGAAACATTTCATTTCATGAGGCCCCACTGTCAGCAAGGCCAAACATTAAGAGAACACATTGCTCAAACCTCCTTGTTGTTGAACTCCTTCCTTGTTCAGAGGCCAAAATCCATCAAAGTTCAGGTGTTTGCCTGATGCAGTAAAATATAATCCTGTGGTTTAGGTACTTCATTCATCAGTGCTTTTATCCTTATCAGTGTGTTTAATAAGTATTGAAGGTCTTTTCTTCCATTAATTTCTCTAATTGCTGTTAAACCAATTTATACTTTGGCATCCACAGCATCCTTTGGCAAGGAATTCTATAGCTTAATTAAGCATGGTTTAAAGCAGCGCTTCCTTTTGTTCTTAAACCCTCTCATTATTTAATTTTGTACTTTCCAGTTCTTGTTTTATAATAAATCATGAATAATTATTCTTCATCATTTCTTCCATGATTTTGGATATAGTTACCTAAATATACTCCCTCAGATCTCTACCCAAGAGAAAAGCTACTACTTCTAAGCATCTTTTCAATCTTTACAGTCTCTCTTGCAGCTCTTCCATAGCTCTGGTAATCTTTATATACCTTCTTCTTACTTCTCCCAAATTATTATGTTACCCTTGAGATGAGAGGATCAGAACATGTAACATCCAAGATTTAAACACACCAGAAAGGTGTTGACTTACAGTAGTGCTTCTTAGATTCCCCTTTTCTTTCATCTGTTCCAGAAAATTCCTACACACTTTTTGAGCACAGATTTTGTCTCTAGAGGCACTAAGGTTTTTGTTTTGGTTTTTTTTTTTTTTTTTGTTTGGTTTGGTGGGGGGTTTTTTTGTTTGTTTTTTTTTTTGTTTTTTTTTTTTTTTTTTTGAGAGAGAAAGAGGAAGGTTAATGCAGAGTTTCTCAATAATATAGTAACTAGTTTTTATCTGATCTGAGTTTCACCTGCCCTGAATTTCATCTGCTGTTTCTTACTCAGTCACATCTGGATAGTGAAATCACTCTGCAGGTCCTCAAAGTTGGGTTTTGGTTTTATTTATTTGTTGAGTAGGAGTAATTTTGAACTTTGTTAATTTTTCCTCTTGTACTGTCTTTCAGCCTTTACAATAGCAAGATTTTATTACTTGCCATTTTATCACTGGCATTAAAAAAAAAAAAGGAGGTAAATTCTTCTAGAAAGAAACTTTCTTCCCTATACCCTATATCATCTTTTTTTTTTTTTTTTTCTGTCTGGAAACTCTACTCAGGAATCTTATCTACTCCTTGAGAGCTTAAACTTCGTGTCCATAAACTCTCAAGTCTCTCCTTTCTCTTATCTTCTCAGTGGGGCATTGGTTCATGGCATCTCCATCTTACTCAAGAGGAAGAATTCATGTGGTCCTCAGTTAACCTGAGGATACATAGTGAAACAAAGAATAATCAAACTCTCCCACTACTACAGCACCATTCTCAGTTAAACTCTGACTCTCCCACAGGGTATCCTCAGTACAAATCCACAAGCCTGCTACCTGGAGCAAACATTGCTTGCACTTTCCTTTTTGTTTTGATGTTGTATCTGCTCAAATGGTCTTTTTCTGCTTCTGCCAGCTTAGAGGTAGAAGTGGTCTGTGTTATAGCTCTGTATGTTGAAAACTCACCAGTTTGTTTTCCTGGGCTCCTGTTAGTGAACCACACTGGCACAAGAATCAATATTTCATGAAGATCACCTCATGCACACAATGGTATTCACGGAATCACAGAATCATTACGTTTGGAAACACCTCCAAGGTCATCAAGTCCAACTTTTGCCTGATCACCACCTTGTCCACTATGGCACAAAGTGCCACATCCAGTGGCTTCTTGAACACCTCCAGGGATGGTAAATTCACCACCTCCCTGGGCAGCTCATTCCAGTGCTTGACCACCTTTTCAGTGTCTCACTCGTGTCTGACTTGAAACTCCCTTGGCACTTCTTGAGGCCATTTCCTTTTGTCTTGTCACTGGTTGCCTGGGAAGAATCCAACCCAAACGTTGCTACAACCTCCTTTCAATCCATTAACCTTCATGACAGGTAACCATGGTTATGCTCCATGCAGAAAACTCTGAGACTTCCCCACCTCAGACTGTTACACCCCAGTCACACGAACCTGGGACAAAACCAAGGTTATTTTTCTCTGGGTAGACACAAAGGAGAAAATTCCAACCAAATGTTCTCAAGAGGTGAAAACACACAAAACTTTACTGGAAAAATATGGAAAATTCAGTAACATTGCAAAGGAATAAATACAACATCACTTATCCCAGCATAGATTTAGCCCATTGAACATAGAAAACCTTTAAACTCATTCAATATTACATTCTCTGAGGAGAGAGAGGAAGAAGAAGGAAGTGAGAAAAACAGAAAGGAAAGATAGCAAACAGACATAGCTAGCAGCTCCTGGGTTTCAGCAATGTAAGGCTCCAAGATGAAGGTAGGGTTAAAGGACAACGTGCTTGCCTGGTGGTGATCATTCTTAAACCTTTCTGGCCCACACTGAGCCTTCCTCCCAGGAGGGACTTCTGGTCTCTTGGCCCCTCAGGGAATGGGTTAGGCAAAACTGGGGCTGCCATGAGTGTGTCATGATGGACTGACACTGCAGGGCTGGGGAGTAGAGGGGCAGGGCACTATCTCACCAGAGCAGGGCCCAACCCACTCCCTACCACACTTTCCAAGCCCCCAAAATGTCTTGAAACAGATTGCCTTTTCCAGACTCTGACACAGACACATTTTTTTTTCAAATTTTATTTGGATTTTCTTCTACATTCCAGTTTGGAGAGAGACAGAGTAAGAGCTAACTGAAAAGCATAGGTTAATTTTTTTATTCTTCTTTCAAACCACTCAATTTCATCTTTCTTCTGCCTGCTCCTCTCCCTCCAACAGTTGTTACCTCTGGACTCCACAAGTATCTCCTCCTCAACTCTCCTAAGCTTTGGTTTACTCCACAAACAGCTTTGTTAGTGCTGGGGTTTTAACAGCTCATGAGCTGCCTATCCAGCAGGCTTCACAGACACTCTGCTAAGACTTGTGGTTGCAACTATGAGACAACATTAATCTTTTCTTCATGCACTCGTGGACACAGATTTAGAACTAAATGTACTTAGATTCAGGAATACACTTAGCAGTAATGTATCCTTCAAACAGGACAGTAGGTACGGTCAGGTACAAATCCGTGCATTTTGCTACAAAGTGAGAAAACAAACTTCTGACTGCCTGCTGAAGTACCTCATGCCATTTATTCCACTTCAATACTGAAGAAACTTTAAATGTTAAGAAACAAAATTTCATTCTGTTAACTAGCATCTCAATTGCATCCCAAACACCAGCTATACAATGAATCATCACAGCAGCCTTGCATTCCCAGAAGAGTTGTCACAAAGATAGAAAATGAATAAATGAGTATCTTTGCTGTTATGTGTTGTTGCTCCTGCTGCCCCTCTCCATTAGGGAAGAAATCAAAGCACACAAAAGAAAAGTCATTAATTCTTACTCCTAATCCCTTTCAATATAAATCACCCTTTTTCATGCATTGTATAACCTTTGTCCTATAGGTTTACACAGATAACACAGCATGTAAATATAGAGAAGTCATATCACAGTAGAAGTCATCAAATGAGTTTCAAATAACTCTAACAGAAGATTTGTATTTTTCCATTCCTAGTGGCATTGTCAATTTGCATTTTCATTCTCCTCTGTCATTTTTATTCCTCTACTGACTTTTAAAATCAACATTTTTCTTCCTTTGTCTCGAATTTGTTTCAGACTAAATAAGGAAATGCACTTGATCTGTGCCATGCATAATATATAGGCTTCATAAACATCAACATTTCAAGTTTTCAAAGTTGCAGTGAAACAAAGAGAACACTTCAAATACCTGTTTTGACATACTTTCTCATTCTCAGCGACAACACACAGTCTGATAGCCTCATTACACATGAACACCTATTTCAGACTAAAGGGAGAAGATTTTAAAAACTAGTTTTGTGCATATCATAAAAAAATTGAAAGCAGGAAACTGAAGGAGATGTCTGCAGCAGATTGTTCATGTTTCTAGTTCTTTAATTCCATCAAAATGGAAACTAGTGTGAAGTAAATTGTATTTACACAGTAGAGAAAGTAATACATAATTTTAAAAAATCTAAAAAGCATTGTAGAATCCATTGAAAGACAGGTGCAGATGAAGAATAGCAGTGTAAGTAACATTCTCTCTATCTTGATTTTAGCATTTTATGTATCATTAATTTTTAATAGATTCTGTGCATGTTTGCTGTCAAAAAACAAATATAGATTTAAAGCTGGTCTCTCTTATCTAATCCATATTAGGATATCTAACACTCAATTCTTTTCAAATTCTGAAGCCAATACTAAGATAAATACAAACCAACTATTCATGAGACATCTTGTAACTTGTTCACTGCAGTTCCCTGGTACTCACCCTTAAATTAAATTAAGAGGAGAGTTGTCTACTAAGGAGGATCAATTTGTTTGGTAAAGGTAATGAGAAAACAAAACAAACATCTTCAGCTGTGCTAGCAAGATATGGAGACCGTACTAATGAATGTCCAATAGCAAAAAGATAAGAAAAAAATTAAAAGGAAATATTTGCATAGCTTCTGTCTCAGTCAAGTTCAGTAATCCATTTCCTTGCTGTTTTACAGAGAATTGCATGCTAGCCAATTCATTTCATGGAGAAGGGTAACACCAAAATTGAGTTTTGAGCAAACAGGATTAAAAGGTAGCAACAGTATTTTACAGTGAAAGAGGATTAGACATTGTAGGAGCTTTTTTCTAACAAGTTATATGGTCTTCTGGCTGGACTGAGATGTTTTACATGTGTAAATTACACATATAAAACTAATTTAAACAATTTATTTGTTGTCAGTCACTGATTTCCATTAGTAAGACATTAAACATTAACATAAACATAGCAAAAAGTAGTATGGAAGCTTATGGCTGAAGGCTGCAGAGACCAAGGGAGGGAGCATTATAACTTTGTCTCTACTTAGCTAAAAAGGACAAGAGAGAAAAGAAAGAAAAAAAAATAAAAAAACCCATCATTTAAAATATGCACAATCCCATACTTGAAGAGTCTCTCAAGTGAGTATTTAAATCTGGACTCAAGACTCAAGACAACTTGTAGAAAGAAAAAGATTAGAGAGTCTTCTGGAGTTAACTTGTCCCTTTTCTGCCAATTTTGTATTGACTCTGAAAGAACCAATTTATGGGTTTCCATCAGACTCTCAGGCAGTCCTCTAGCAGTGATATTGAGGAGAGTACTGATGAGAAGAGTTGATAAAATAAATAACAAAGGAGAAATTATTTAATTCCTTGAAAAAGTGATTCTTTTTAGATGAACTAGAATATTTTTAGAACAAATGTAATAATAAGAGTCTTAACTCATGCCTATGGCTCAATTCAGATGATTTTTTTTTTCCTATCAAGGATTCATTAAATCTTTGATTAGGTTAGGTAATTACTTCAGGTAGTTTTCCTAAGACACAAAAGAAAATTATATAAGTGATTAAAGAATTAGTTATTTATGGTTAAAGGCCAACTTTTGAAGGCAGTGAGAGGGAAGACCACAATTACAATGTACAAAAGACATGTACATTCTCCTATACCCAGGTTTGTTTGGGTGGTTACAGCACACCCCAGTTAAAAATTTAGTGCAGTCTGAATGCCTCTTAAATAATAAATAGGGAACATCTTCCTAACAAGAGCTCTGTGTTGTTCTGTCTCTTTTCTGAGTGAATGATTCGCATTTTCAGCTCCCTTTCCTCATGGTATCTCAGTATCTAACATCTGAGCACAGCTACAATGAGGACATCTGGGGGTCAACAGTGCCTGCTCCAGAAGTTCAGCTAGAAACAGTGCAAATAGATTTCCTACTTCATTTCACATTGTTTTAATTTCTTCCCTAAAAATTTTAAAAAATGTGGTTGGAATTATTTTCTTTAAACTCTTAAGAGTGTACAAAATAATACAGACCCCTTTTTTGGAAAGTGCCAAAGAATTAGATTACAGTACCTAAATAATGTAAAAGTATGTGGTCAGTACATGAAAAAAAAAATGAAAACAGCTAAAGTTTAGGGGTTTTTTTGTCTTTATTTCCATGGTCTTTCATTTGTGAAAGAAAAACAATTACAGCCAAAAATCACCTCATGAAACAGAGTCAGAAGCTGGCACTAAAATTGTACCATTATTAATAAGACACTACAGGTCCTGTCTACCTCTATTTCAGATGTTTTACCTGGAGAGGATTTGAGAAGTCATCTTTGGATAGCTAGAATAGCACAGGGATGCACCAAGAAACAAGGATGATTAACTGAACTAATAACTTTGTACACTTTAGGGATAAATGAATAAATATATTTTAAAAATTGAAATAAATCTTAACTAACTACCAATTCCTCTGCTGATGATTGCAGCACAAAATGAGTCACAAAAAGGAACAGTGAGAGTGGTAAAACAGTTTTCTTTTTTCTTGTTCTTCATCATCCAAAAAGATACTGGAATACTTATTCGAAATAACTTTTTGTCAACTGAAAAGTAATATAGGAATGAGCTTCAAGATTACCTTTTTTTCTATAGCATCTTAACAAGTGTTATAAATACTAAGTACCTTGACCCTGTATCTCTTCACTGTAGCAAGATTTAAGCTTTGTGATATTCTGAGAAACAAGTTGTCTAAACCACTGTCAATTAAACAGTTTTAAAATAGGTTCATATCTTGCAGAAAACTCATCAACAGGGTAGTTAGCAAAGGTTCACAGTAAAAATAAAGCAAACTACAGGAAAAAAAGTATAATAAATGAAATCAGCCAAATGGCGTTCCTCGCTTTAGTCCTTCTTAATGCTTTCATTTATGAGCTAGATAATGGAGGACTTTCCCTGAATTCGAAGTCAATATGAATATAGGAGGCAGGAGAAAGGTGCACAATGTGTCTTCACTGTTGCCAGGAAGGATGTGATTTAAAAATTCTCTTATTTTTTTTAAGTATTGAAGCTACACCCTGAATTATGTATAGGATGTAATTCTCTAATGGGAAGAGAAATTTTTTATTAGGCAAGAATAATCAGCCATGCAAACACAAGCACTTAGAAATGGAATAGCAGGTCTGTAGGAAAAGATGTGTGGGTTATAAAAGGAGATTTATTTGAAGCTTGTGGAGACAGGATAACCATACCCAATATGTGCTAAAAGCTTCTATAAGAAGACATGGTATTCATGTCTCCACATTCACTCAAGATGGGAAAAGAAATAAACAAATTAAACTCTATTAGGAAAGTTTAATTTCCAGTGTCAGTTAAAAAGAATTCTAAAATTAGAAATCAATTTAGGTGCTCCTGATTTTCAAGCTACTGGTAATTTTAAAGAACAAAATAAATAAGAAAATTTGGTTTGGATATGGCCTTGCCTTGGGGGTGTGAATCAGGGTCAATGACTTCTTGAGGTAACACTGAACCTCCTCTTTTAGGATTATCAACTAATCTCTCTGTCCTTAGCCCTGCACATTTCTGTCAGAGACAACTCAATCTTTTGTTTCATTGACAAATAAATCACTATCTTTTTCCTACCTATAAATTTTCAATGTGCTGAAATATGAGTTTTAAATGCCATTTATGTTATTTGTCCTCCTGGTGCATGTTTAATGGCCACTGCCACTAATGCTATGCAACAACATCTTATTATTACAATCTCTTGAGAGCAAATTGCCATGAACTTTAACAGCTTTAAGCTTAGAATGAGCACAGAGCTGTCATTGCTTCTTCCATCATTTTAATTTTTGCAACGTATGAGAGAAAATTCTCCTGCCTCGTTTGATGTGTGTCATCAACTGCAAAATCAGAGCAAACTGCAGTTTTCATACCCTGGAAACCAGCATGTCAGGAACTGAGCTGCAGTCATCAGTTAAATTAGCTCCAAGCACGCTGGGCTGCTATGCTCTCATAGTATTAATTTTTCATAAACAGAAGTTGTTACAAAGAATGCAAGCCATTATAACTTAGAATAATTTCTTCATCTCTTCTTTTTGTCTTAATATTTTTCATTTTTAGCTTGCATGTTCCACTACTTGGAACAACACAAAGCCAGAATATTTATTAGTTTACATGTGAGAGCCCAATATGCCACTTAGCTAGGGTCTTCTTGAAGGGAAATTGAAGTGATATGAAATAACTTTTACCTTGTTGATCATATCAGCTATTGTTATATACCCAGTAATGAAACGTTCTTTAATGCTTAATTATGGACATGCCAATCAAGACCACAGCTAGAGATAAATAACTCTTGCACTTCATGATAAAAACCAGAAAATAATTAAAATATAAAAGATCCTTGGTATATTTATAGATAACTCATTATAAAGCAGGTTTCCAGAAAAAGACATGGGGGTCCAACGGACAGCAAACTGAAGAGGAGTTGCCTCTTCACTGCCCCTTTGCAATGAGCAAGGTCAAACACATCCTATTGTTTTACTAGCAAAAGTGTGACCAGGAGGCCCAGGCAAGTGATTCTCCCCTTCTGTTTCTCTGTATTTAAGTTAAAACTTTCCAATATATGAAAGACACTGACATACTGGAGCATGTTCAGCAGATGAACACCAAGACAAGTCATCAGTGCATCTCATGGTGTTCAAAGGAAGGCAGAAAACTTGATTTTTTTCATCTTGAAAAGCCTCAAGAGAGAGCTTATTATTCCCTAGAACTCCCCACAACTGGAGCATGTTGTAAAGAAGCAAACAGTCTCTTCTCAGAGGTATACAATGAAAGGAAAAGGGGCAAACAGGCACAAGCTGGAACAATCATTTTTACTGTGATATTAAAAATAAAAGTATATAAAATTAAAGAATGGCTTGGGTTGGAAGGAACTTTTAAATTCATCTAGCTCCAGCCCCCTGCCATGGGCAGGGACACCTTGCACTAGGCTCAGAGCTCCATCCAGCCTAGCCTTGAACACTTCCAGGGGTGGGATATCCCCATCTTCTCTGTGAAACCTCTTCCATTGCCCCGACACTCTCACAGTAAAGAATTTATTCTAAATATCTATTCTGAACCTACTCTCTTACAGTTTGAAGCCATTCCCCCTTATCCTGTCACTGCATGCCCTCATAAAAAATCCCTCTCCAGCTCTCTTGTAGCTCTCTCTAGGGACTGGAAGGTGCTCCAAGCTCTCCTGGGAACCTCCTCTTCTCCAGGCTGAGCAGCCCAACCCTCTCAGCCTGTCCTCATGGGACAGATGCAGAATGGCAGAATTTGTCCAGAGAAAAATTCTGAGAATACTCAATTCTTGTAGATTAACAAAGCTCAGCAGGTCAAAATTTATCAACCTGATCAACATGGGCCTGCTTTGACCAGAGTTTTGGACTGAAAGTGTCTTTTGCTCCACACTACTCTTTTTTTTCTATGCTATACCATGTGCTTTTTTTATATGCAATCATGCATATAATATTTATTATACTTTACTATATGCAATATTTATTACATGCAATTATATACAACCTTTAATTCCTTGAAGTCTGGGAAAAGATTTCCACAAAATATATTTAGGAGGAATGTCTGGTTTTGACCATTAATCTTCAAAAAAAGAAAGTTTCTAATTTAGATCTTCTAGTTAAAACCTGTTCTACTGAAGGGGCATGAGGTGAATTAGTGCATTTCAAAATGCTTTGTCTCTCAGGTTATTCTTGTATTTTCAAGATTTTCTGCCATGATGATGGACTTCTAAGCTTCCTATTTCTCCTTTTTTGATTCTCCATAAGATTAAATACCCTAGACTGGATGAAAACATCTATTGTCAGAATGATTTGACTTCCATTCTCTTGAGAACAAAAAAGAAAGGGGATGGATGCCTTCAATTAAGCTTTGTTAATGACAATTCCATTACTGAAAAACAATGAAAAGTGGCAACATCAGCTTGAAAGAATGCTTTTTTTTCATAAAACCCTCAAACCCGGCATGTTATTAATCAGTCACTTTTAAAAATGAGTTCTCACAATCTAATATCACTGAATCCAAAATATTAAATCTAATCACTGAGAAAAGTTATACTCTGGTCTACAAGGTTTAACCTTTCAAAAGTATTATTACTGCACAGAGGAAAATTATATATATAAACACAAAACTTATACCATTTCTCCAGAGAATTACTTGCACAATACGATACAAATAGACTGTATTTAAAGAAAGAATTGAATTTAATATCTCTATAATCTTGAGATAAAAATACACTAAATAAACCACTCTAGTACAAAGTTGCTGAAGACTTCCTGGGCTTCAAACTAGAAAATGTTTATGCGAAATTAAATTTCAGTTTTCTATTCACACTTTAAAACATAAACACTTGTCAGTGTTGCAGGATTAAACTGCCTTTTTCACAGCTCTGAAAATAGCAAAGTAATGTTCCTCATTCTTTTTGAATATCACTTGCTGCTTTGCAATTCTTGCCTATCACCCCTGATTTTTAACTGTTTGAAAATCTAAGATACGCAGATGAGAATGTGCGCAGAAATTAAGTAATGCTGCATGTTTTATAAAAATCACAGAAACTACCTTCCATCCATGAAATTCTGGAGCTGGTGCAGTTTTCAATGAAACAAACTTAGCTAGACATGTATGCAAATCTCAGACATCATTCACTAGTAAGATTTTTATATCAAACTTCAACTTAATCCACTGAAATTTGTAGCGTTTCCTAAATAGGATTTTCCAAGAAACCTAAGGGATTTGATTTCATGTTTCTCACTGAAACAAGAATGGAACTGTGATAAAAAAACAAAACCATAAAACATATTTAGGCACGTGATGATGCAGACAGATACCTTTGAAAAGTGTTTGAGAGAGACTGGGGGCCCTCCTGGAAGCTGCACAAAGGACAAGGGTTAATAAGAATGCAGATGTAATTGGGAACTGCTACTCTCCAAGCCAAAAATTCAGATTCTCAAAACACTGATGTGCTGCCACATAAGCCTAGAAATATCTGAAATGTAGCATTGATAACAAAAACCAATAAATTTGCCAAAGTTCCTAAAATATCTATTTCTTGACAATTTCACCATGACAACTGCCAGCTAGTGACTTACATGAGAATCACATGCTAGAAAAAGACCATTCCTTGCAAAACTGCTCTGAGACAGAGAAACTCAAGAAAAGAGGAAGTAAAAAGATCGTATTTGTCAGAAGTATTTGACTTCAGAAATTTATTGGAAGTTATCTGCATTTCCACATCAAATAAAAGTTTAATCACCACTTTAAACTTTTGTATTTAAAGACAAGAGAAGTGCACTTCAGGGCAGCACATTCACACATGGCTGAAAGATGGAGAGTGTTTCAAAGCAGTTTCTCTGTCTGATTAATAAATGCCCCAGAGATACTCCAAAGGGATCTCTGTCACACACTGTCTTCACCCACTGTTCAGATCTGAGGATGCAGGATGATTGAAAAGAGTTAAGAGAGAAAAACTTCTCCTAGCTTGGTGCGGAAAGCAATGATCTTTACCAAGAAGCTGTTCCAAAGAAGCACTTTACACACGCTCATCTACTTGCCATGTACATCATTTTGGTTCATTAAGTCACTTCAAATTCAGCCTTCAGGTTATGAACATATTGTGGTCATTTATTTTCCAAAGTTCTCTCTTCCTGGAAGCTGAAATCCTTCAACTCAGGAGCTCACTGGATGGGAGCAGCAGCAGCTCCTTGTGCTCTTTAGCTTGGGTAATCTGCCCTAACTAACTTTTAGGAGAAGTAGCCTCAAAATACATATGAATGTAGCACTCCTTAACAGCTGTTCTTGGACATAAGATGGCAGACAGGTACCATAGCAAGCCTTAAATTCTTTATTTTCCTTAGCAACACACTTATGTAAGGTCTGTTGGTGCAGGAAAACCCTTCTCAACATTCAAATTTCCTGAATAATGAAATTACCTTATCCATCAGAGCTGCGCAATGCTACATTTTAGACACTTCCTACAGTGCTGTGAATAATGAAAGAGCCTTGGAAACGTTTCATGTCTTTCTGTCACATTTGAGTTTCCACCCTTCCAGAGGGTATTGTCATACCTCCTTTGTTGCTGCTGCTGAATATTTTGGGAATTTTCCACCTTTGCAGCTCTAAGCTTTTCCATGAGCTTTGCAGCAAGCTCCCTCCCCATCCCACCCAACATCAGGATGAACACTCAAGGGTCTTGATCTGGACAACACGCTGGTACAACTCATAAAGTCCATGGAAATGAGACCTTTTACAAATCAATGGTTCCGACTGTAAGACAAAACGTATAAAAATTACTCAGATTACTTCAGCACTGCGTATCTGTTTAACAAATCACTTAAACGCACGCAAGTGTTTGGCTGAGCACAGAGGTGCTTTACTGACTTATAACTTCAAGGGCACAGGAGAAGCACAGACATAATTAACCTGCCAAACCTGCACTGACCTTCTGCTCCTGAGATTATTAACTTTAAACTGCTTCTTTGTCAAGAAACATCAATTAACTTACCACAAGTAGCCAGGGAAACTAAATCTCTCCTTCAATGGTTTGATTTTCTTTGTTAGTTTCTGTTTCCAGCTCACAGCCCAATAGAAGAAATTCCCTGAGTGCTTGATGTTCACCTGAATACATCAATTAAAAGAGATGTCTCCTGTTTCTGCTCCTTATTAACTTCAAGTGGGCAGCAGCCCAGAAGACAAGAGGATATAACCTTCCAGAAGAATGAAAAACTTTAAAAATGTACATAATATTAGATTTGGACCATTCTATGCAACTCATCAAGCATGATATCTGGAGTAATTTCAAATAATTTGCTACTCCCCTTGCCCTGGGACAGAGGCATCACACTAGCACTACCTTCTTGGCAATAAACAACTTTACGTTTAGCATTTGGATGCATGTTTACAACAGTCTGTGGGAACAAATTTAAGGCTGGTTCTTCTTTTTTGCTGTGGCAATTTCCAAAAATTGAACTTTTTTGGCAATTGCCAAAGCACACAAGTAATCTAGGACCAGTTTTGGTAGAGGCATTAAGCCCTGTGTTTCACACACTGAACTAGCCTTGATCATTGGAAGAATATGGAATTAAAAGCCAGTATAAAATCTTTCAGATGAAAAAAATAAAATTTACTAGTAGCCAGTCTGGGAGAATGTAGATCATTCAACATGTCCATATTAGAGATTAAAGCATTGGATTTTGCAGCTTTTACAAAAGTGATTATACCTGGTCACTCCAGTGAAGCCTCTTACTTACATCAGTATCTTTTTAAAAACATTATTATTATATAATCTTATAAAGCTCTTGGATTCAGCTGCACCTTAATTACACATATTTCTTCTTATTTACTCACAAACTTTCAATGCCACGACATACAATGTTTGTTTTATCAAGAGTAGAGCTCTGAAATTCCATATCTATATCCATATATATATTCCATATCTGAAATTCCATATCTATTTCACTTCAAACATTGGCTATTTAAATAATACCCATATTTGGGCCACAACCAACGTTTGAGAGAAGGGTTGCCAAGCCCTCAGAAATGGTAAAATGTATCTATTCTGTTGTTAATTTCTTAAAAAAATAAAGGTGAATGAAAGGTATTGATCAATGAAACATAAATTTACTTGCTTTTATGTTGTGTTAAAACTCTTGAGAAACGTTTGCAAGGTTTGAAAAATCAGGATTTCTGAAGAGAGGTGAATTTAAATTTTAAAAGCTGGTATCTTCTGAATAATACTCATTCCTTACTTAAATATGTTATTATTTAATAGAAAATAAAGTCTAAGAGATGGGAAATCCCTCTGGGTGCATATTCTTTCATGCTCCTTGACTGCTCCTTTTTAAATACAGATGACATTACAAAAATAAACTCGAAATGTAGTTAGATGTCAGACATTTCTTATAATCTGTCATCAGACATGTATAATGATCAATACTGTACATTTTAATGGCTGAGTTTTTCCTTACCTTAGATTTTCCATTAAAATTGTGAGAAATACTAGAGAAAATAAAAGATCCCCTCCTCTTATGGATTTGTTTCAGAATTCCTTTTTTCTCAAAAAAATCCCTTAGTAAAGTTTGGAAATGTAATTAATTTTGCCCCAAATTAGACCATTTTGTAAGAAAGAGTGATAGCAAGACAGGGAAAGCACATGTTTTATACAAAATATCTGTGTCTTTTTCTTGTCTTAATGACACTGGATGTAGTCTCTGTTGCCTACCTCTGCTGTTCACACTTTTCCATTGAACACAAATGTAATGTACAGGTCTATGACACATCAATTCAAATGAATATTGAACAAACTGGTCTCAGAAATTTAGAATGAAAATTTTCTACCAAATCTATCTTTTTTTTCATTCCTATTTTACAGTTTAAGAAAAAAAAAAAAAACAACCCAAACCAAATCACAAAGACAAACTAAAGGAATGTTTTTCATGCATGATGAGCAAAAAGTAGGATTTACTATGAAAATCTTATGCAGTTTCTATTAATCTAGTTATCTGTTATCATAACCTAGTCAGTTCCTTTATCCTTATGCTCAAAAGTATTTTTAGGTTGCAAGGAGACAACTAAACCAAAAGCCAGCAAGGACAAGGTATTTGAAACCCACTGCCATCTTGCAAGAAAAGGTGCTGCTGATATTTCAAACTCCAAAACACCATGAATAGCTCTGCTGGCAGGAGGTGCCTACCCTTCAGTTGCATGTGCTGAGCATGAAAGTGTATTCTGAGACTCTCACTGAAGTTTCATCTCAAAGTGATTGCCTCTTCCTGAACTACAACCAAGTTATTTAACATCGTCCTTCCACAGAAAATTCTGTGCTATGAGTCATATAATCAACTTGCTTTTTTTTTACAAAAAGAGCCCATGGAATCAGCAATGTGCCACCTTGCATTGCCCTATCTGGCCATTTCCAGATGAAAGAGGCAGCAAACCCATGCCAGACTCACAGACCATAAACACTTTAAGTGGCATGGGAGATATCTTAGAAGAAAGCAGTACTTTGTGCAGTTATTTAAATTTATTCCAAGTATCTCTTTCTAACCATTACTGCTGGATCACTTTAAAGTGCAGTTCAAAATCAAAAGCAAAAAACATCCCTTACATCTCACAGATAGGAGCCATCACAGTCCTTTTCTATAGAAGTAAGCATTTTGATTTAGATGTAGCTTGAGTAACCTGCCACACAAAGGATAGAAGCAGGCACAGGAACTTTCATCACTGTCCCATCTGATGTAAGAGAAAGAAAACAATTTTTCCTCAGCTTAAAAAATATGAAGGCTATTTTTATTCATGTACTAACAAATGCAGAACTCCTATTCGGTATTTCATTTCTACAAAATGATTGTACTCAATATTTTGTGTGTAGAATGCAGCATCACTCATTGCATACATTAATATTTTGAATTTGTTTTAAACATAATAATAAGCACCATAAGCATACACTTTTACAGAAGGTATTAAAACAATTGAGCTGTTTTTCCATAATCCAACACACCCTAGTTAGGTATAGTTAGGACAACTGTCAGCTAACTGAAAAGCTACAGCAAAATAAGCAGTTTCAGACTGATTGTTAAATAACTGCTAAATTCAACATCACATTTCTCAGAACAGTCTGAGGTCATCTGGCAACATAGCATCATGAAACTCAAATGTCAATCAAGTTCCAGGCCTATTTGCTAAGGGGGGCTGTGTGAGTCAGAATTTTTTCTGGATGTTTGCATTTAAATAGTATATATGATCCAGTTACTGGTATAGAAGTGGTACCACATTTGACTTCTTCAAAATGCTAATAAAACAGAATTCAAAGAAACAAGTCTAATAGTAATCACAACCTTAACTTAGTGAAATTTCATGTCTACATGTTAAAAAAAAGAGTGTTCTGTGGTGATTTTATACTCAGATTTCTGTCAAGTGGAGGGTCCTACTTTCCCCCGTGTAGTTGTCACTAAATTTTGGACCACAGGGGTGTTTCTCATTGGGGCAAATCCTTAGCACCACCTGAAAACTCTGGAAAACAACCTGAAAACTCAGTTCCTCCATCTAATTACCATTCAGTGCATGACATGGTCACCAGCTTCTCAAAGCCTTCTTTAGCTGTTGATCAGGTATCTCAGATATTGGATCTTTAAACAACTTGGAACCCAACAGCAGCAATCCAAAGAAATTCATATATGAGTTTTCCCATCTATGAAAGTGTGAAATTAGGGCTTTGAAGCTATCTACAGGACTGATGATCCTGGTCCAGAATACAGCTATTCCTAAGAATGAACCCATCTAACTTTCATTTCAATTTCTTGAACAAACAATAATCTTTAAAATCAGCTCTTGTATTGTTTAGTCATAACAAGTGAACTAATTCTGGGAGTCTTGAGGCCAGATTTAATTCATCATCCTTAGGCCAGTCATTGAGGTTCTCCTGGTGTTGCATATGTGTTTTTCCTTTTTGGGCAGTGAGTATTCTTATAATAACCCCAAGGGAAAATCTCCAGAAACAACATTATTATGTTCTTGTTTCATAGAGTATTATACTTTACAATATATTCAGGGGTTTTTTTTTTGGTTTTTTGTTTGGTTTTTTTTTAATTTTATTTCTAATTCTTCCAATGGAGTTACATAAGTCCTCACTTTTTTCCTCTTTATATGTGAAGCTCAGGCTCTTGGGGTCCTAGGAGTACCTGAATAATAGTCCATTAAAAGGAAAGGAAAAAACCCAAACACTAAGACAAGGATTATCTTGGGGTTTTATTGCTACTTTTCCCTTCTAAATAACCATTATGCTGTCTCTAAAAAACTCCATTTTTTATTAATTTGTTCCAAGAAAATGAGCATTTGTGCTGCATATGTGCTTTCGCTTGGCCTGGCTTCATCCCGATTTCTCTGGCTAGCTTCCCATATAACTCCCAACTTTCTTCCTAAAATTGGTTAAAAAGTGATGATCTCTGGTTTTAAAAGCTCATGGCAACCCAGCTTCCAACTGCCAGGCTCCTGCTGCTGGCTGAGCTCCATCCTCTGCAGTTCAGGAATGCACAGAGGCACCAAGGCAGCAATGCTGTCCCCAGAGCACATCCACAGAGTCATCACACTTTTATTGGGCTGTTTAGAGGTGCTCAGTCTGGGTGGTAGCTCCATCCCTTGAATGGGACAGGATGAGTGTTAGAGGTGAAAAGACTCCCACTGTGCATGCTCCCCTCCCCTGCTAACCTCCTACACACCTTCATTCTCCATTGCTGCAAGATTTTTTTCTCTGAATTTTGGCATGTCTGTAACGAAAATTTCCATGAAATTAAAATTTTTAATCAACTTTTTTTAATCATCATGCATTAAAAACATAACATTTCTACTTCTGTTTGTTCTTTGTTCAAAGTAATGCTCAACTTTAGAAATACATCCTGCAGGCATCATAATCTCGCTTGCTAATTATGTGGATGTGAAAAAACACATTTCATTTTCCTGATATACTGAATCTTTGGCAGCATCTCTTACTGGGGTAGTTTGAGAGAAAATCAGCAAAGCTTCCAGACTAACAAACCACTCCCCATTATCCATTCCCTTTGTCATCTTGGGGCAGAAGAGGAGGAAGAGGAGTCGAGGATGAAGAAGTGAAACTGAGTCTGGAAGCAAGGGCAAAAGCATTTTATTTTTGTCTTTTTTTCTAATAATCAAAAATTATTGTATTATTTCAGGCCTATTGTGAAAATAAAAGCAACGTTTCACAACAAGATTCTAACACTTGTGGCTTATGGCCCTAAAACCATCTGCAAGACAAACACTATAAAATGTAAAAAATATTCATAACCTGTCCAAAAGAACTGTCTATTGGGTAAAGAACTATAATTTATTACTTTTGAAAATTTTAATCCCTTCTATCCACTTTAACGTTTATTCAGAAAGACGCTACAACTTAGAGAAAATTAAAACATTTTTACACTTTTTATCTTTCCACTGTTAATAAGGAGAACTGAATAAGTGACAAACAAGCTATTTCTCCCAGAGCTGGTGTTACCCCACAGAAGTTGCTGGCAGTTTCAAGAGGACAAAGACACCTAGAAAAGACCAGAAAAGAGCTTTCTCTGAATAAATGAGAAGTTCCAGTTTGAAGATGAAACTCACTTTAATTGCAATTCTTCAGCCTACTGAACACAACATACTTAACTCAGATGCACCAACATTTGACCTGCAAGTAGATGAGTGTCTTCATCTCTGAGATATTTAAATTTATCTAAATATATCCATAGATTAGGAGCCAAGGTTCTTCTGATATATCCAAAAGATGGAACCTTCTGTTGTCACTATAGGTTTCAATTTATCTTCTGTATCAATATAGACTTATCAAAGTCTATTCAAGTTCTAATTAAAGCCAGGAGAAAGGTCAGAATTACCTACCTGTCTTTCACTCACTAACCAAATCCAGTTCTTGTTCCTGCAGGACCTAATGCTGTTTATATTTCTTATTTCAATGCAATAGTAATAAATATAGTAAATAAACTTTGCATAAAAGAAGCCAAAGCACCAAGAGTTGTTTATGATGAGAAGAGGCTAAAATATCATATGATTTTATGTTCAAAGATGGACAGTGTTGCCTAAAAGAGGAAAGGAAAGCAGTATATTAACTTAAATAATTATTCTTTATGTTAATAGCACCAATAATTCACATGCTGATCATGACAGTTTCATATAACCTATCAGGCTGAATGAGTTACACTATTCTCAGGCAGTCCCTGTGAATATATTTAGTTTCTGTGCTTTCACATGTTGCATAAAAAAGGCAACAAAATTTGTCATTACTTAGTTTGGGAGTGATTTCTGCTTCTCCAGCACAAAATCTAAATTAGAGTTGGGGTGTGCCCTCACCATTACCTGCAGCACACAGTGACACAGAAAAGGTGTCCAGAAAGCAGCCTGCACTGCAGACCATGAGACACAGGGTGCCAAACAGCACCCAGGGGACAGGGATGAGAACTGGCTGGGAAATCCCCTGTTTGATCTGCTGCACCACACGTTCACCAAGTGTGTTACACATCACTGAGTGCCTTTAAGGGCTTCTTTCCTTCCAAGGGAGTCATTGTGATCATTGTTCTCCTCGATCCTATATAGAGTCCATGCAGCTTTGCTGCAACTTCCTGTGACAAGAACTCAAGAAAGGCAGGAGGTAAGTGCTGAGAATGTCCAATGTGACTTAACATGCATTTTTGTAAGCACACTGAAACTGCTAGAATGCTTCACAACAAGAACTAACACAGGCAGTGTAACTCTATCCATTATATCTCACCAGAAGAACTAGGAGGTTATAGAATACAGCATAACTCCTTCCATAAATATGATTTTATATCCTTTATTCTTTTTTTTCTCTTCCCACACAGTCAAGAAATGTGATTATTCTAATGAAGCTTTCAACAAAATTGTTAACAGCACATATGAAAAGTCAAAGCTTCTCCTCTTTAGATATTATTTCTTAGTACAATTTCTGAAACATTATATACATCATCAGAAGTAATTTCATAAAGCTTTTATGGAATGAAATTATTTTACTTTTGAAACTTGAAATATTTCTATTGTATTTCATGGCACGTTAGAGGCAAAAAGATTTCTAGCTCATATAAACTGAAATTATGTCATATTTCTTATCATGTGTTTTGTTAGCTTTCAGTTTGGTAGACTCGCTAAATTCAGATACTGATGTTTGCTTGTAAATATATACAATAATGGTTCAAAACTCCTGCAGAATGATCAATTTATTTACTATTGTTTATCTAATTCAGAATTAATTAGCAATATTTTTTTTCATTCTTCCCATATGTTTCTGAAAAGATCATCTTTCAATTACTGAACAATGATTAGATGGACTTCATAAAACTGGATTTTTCTTGAATCATTTCTCTCTGAAGTGCCTATGTAAATAAGTGGCAAAAATGAGGAGGTATATAATAGGTCCCTGTAAAGACAAAACTTGAAAAAATGTGGAAGAGGAGCAGAAGAAAAACAACAGGGCTTTACACTTATAATCATCAATCTCTCAGAGAGACCTGTTGGTATGAAAACTGTTAACATTATTCCTGGACCCTTTACAGGCACAACCTAGGCAGGTATGATCAATGTAAAGTTAAGCTCTATTCTAAAGATACCAAAGTAGCTCACAGAACCCTAGAATATCCTGAGTTTGAAGGGACCAACAAAGATTATTGAGTCCAACTCCCAGCCCTGCACAGGACACCCCCAAAGTCACGCCATGTGCCTGAGAGCATTGTCCAAATGCTTCTTGAGCTCTGTCAGGTTTGGTACTGTGAGCACTGCCTGCAAAGCCTCTTCTCATGCCCAGCTACTCTCTGGATGAAGAAACTTTTCCTAATATCCAATTAGAAAGCTCCAGATATAGCTCCAGCTGTTCCCAAGGGTCCTGTCACTGCTCTCCAGAGGTGAGATCAATGCCTGCCCCTCCTCTTCCCCTCTTGAGGAAGCTGCAGGCCCCAGGTAGTTCTCCCTTCAGCTTCCTCTTCTCCAGGCTGAACAAATCAAGTGACCTCAGATAATTCTCATTCACAACTCAATGTATTTCTTACTAAAAAGAAGTTCAACTAAAATGTTAGCTTCATCACTTTAATAGAAGTGTTTTCTTGACAATTCTCAAGGCTAGGATATGTTCCTTCTTAATTCCTGAAATAAACAAAATATTTTTCATGCAGTGACAATTACTCACTGTTGGATTCGGTACACTGTAGCGCTATTTTTGAAATGTGTATTCAATTTTCAGGACTCTGCACAAAGTACTTTTAAGGCATAAAACCATAAGCAATTTCACTATGTAAAAGGAAAGATGGATTTAGAGAGAGAAGAATTTGGAAGCCATTTGTGTTGTCTCTCATGGGCTTCCCTTTCCTAAGCAATAAGGAAACACTTAGAGAGCAGGTTTTAAGCTGAGAAAAAAAACAAAACAAAACCCCACAAGCTACTTCTCTTCTAAATGTTTCTAAATTATTCTCAGTTCTTGGAAACACAGAAACAAGTGTGTTTTTGTGTGTATGTTTAATCTTTTGAGCTGAAATTATTCCCTAGGTGCACATTTCCTTTAAATATTTTTTCCTTTAAATATTTTTTCCTTTAAATATTTTTTCCTTTATTTGCAGTGCATAGAAAACACCAGTTCCCTTGATGTTTCCAGAGAACAGGTAAGAAATATTCTGATGAACCTCTCCCATCCTGAGCTAGTAGGCACTAAGTATCCCTCTGTTTGTTCTTTAAGTCTTTTGCAAAAAAAATATTGAAGACACCTTGGCACTGGAAGTCTTAATTTGAAGGAAAAAAGGATAGAAGGAAAAAAGTGTGATACAAATGATATTAAAATGTTCCTCTTTATAATTATTCTTTCATCATTCAAAAGGAAGCTCGCTACTGAATGGATATTAAAAAGTGACATGCAGTATCTGGCTTAAGGTTACAAAGATAAACAGAGCTGTATTCAATGCTGCTGCTTATCAAATTATGCCAAGAATGTAAAAAACTCAAAACACTCAGAATCCCAAATCACTCAGCTCCTTCTCCCTCAATGAGCCACATGCATTCAGACATTAAATGAAATCTCAGCCTGTCATTTTTCAGTGCAGAACACAAGGTTTTGGCAGTACCTGACCATCAGCCACACACACACAGGGCAAGGGACAGAAAACACAAAGCCTTCTTGCTCCACCAGCAATCCAACATTCTCTCAAAGGTACAATGTTCAAATAATTTTAATTTCCCAGAATTGCAACAGAAGGCACAGTGAAAGTGGTGCATACCCCCTGACCATGCACATGTGATGGTATTTATAGGTATAGCTAAGGTTACACAATTATCATCTCTAATGCCTTACCATCATCATCATCATCACCACCACCTATATATGAACATACTTTTGAAACTTCTGAAAAAAAACAAAGGAAATTTCTCATCACCTTCTTATGCACCATACTCAAGAAGGACGTCAAAAAACCCAATCATTTTTCCTTCTGCAACCCTACACAGGCAGATGGCAATGGATCAGGGCTAGGAAGGAAGAGAGCCCCACTGGGAGGTAACCAGGCACAGGATGTCTAACCTGCCCTCCTGGTCAGAAATTATCCCCCTCCATCCTTCCACGATGAACTTGCTTCCGCTTTCCAAGGGAAATGGAAGGTTTCTCTGCAAATGCACTTGACAGACTAACACAGACAGTTTACCAAATCGGCAAAAGAGAATCTGAGAGAAAAGATAATTTGCTACAGCTCCAAGTTTTTCAGCTGATAATATTGAATTAGTTACAGCATGTATTTGGTAACCCACTGACTTTCACTGAAGTCACAGGAGCTCTCATCTTTAATAACTCAGTTAACATTGTAAATAACTGGGTTTCATCCAACACAGACTCTTTTTCTATTTAGGGTGCCACTGCATGAGGCTGCAAGTCCCCTGTCTATTAGGACTTATAACTTGGATGCAAGGAATGAAATGCTTTAGCTACCAGCAGTTCTCAGATTTCTTCCTGCCCGTGACAACACTTTATTTAAAGCAATTTAGCTAACTCTCCTGAGCAGATGAAATTATTTGAATGATTTGCCTCACTAATCTTTTCCTCACTTACCAAGCTGTTAGTGTCTATGTGGACATTGTGCATTTGATCTTTCATCTAGGAAGAAGAATATAAATATATAAAACATATATACACACCATGAACTTTTCACAGGAAGCTCTGGCAGCTGTGCAGGGAGTTCCAGGCACTGTGTGCTTAATGCAGCATTTGCTACATAACATATAATATTTTCCTTTCCTATACCATGTATTTTTCTTTTGCACAGCACTGTAGTTAATTGCCATTGCCTGTGTATGTGATAGATGTAAGACCTACTTGTCTCTGAAGAATTGTAATGTTTAAATGGATCCAACACAGACAGAATCTCTACTTTCTTTCATCTTTATAGCTGCACATCTGAACTTTACTAATTCCTGATAGAAAATCACCACATACTTATACTTTACAGTATAATTCTCTGATATATACAAATATACACAAAACCTCAAACCTAGATGGATTTTTAAATTAAGAAATCTAAGACATAACATCAGTTTTGCTGACAGAATCAGAATATTTGCCATAAAACTGAAGTTCCAACAGGACGATCAATCTTGATACATATTTTTGACATAAAATATTCCTTGGTGCTGCTTCTTGGGAAATAATGAATTCACTGAGGTGTTACATCCATCAGGGCACCTAAGACAGCTTTAATGTATACCTCCTTAAATGAAAATCATTGCTTTTACAGGCCCATAATACCATTTTCCTGTCAGCTTTTAAAGTCACTCTTATAGCTCTACAGAAGAAGCAGGTGTCACAGGAAGACCTCTCATTGAATATTCATTGTGCTGGCAGTAGTATTTTGAAACTATCATCCTCTCTGAGAGAAGGCAGAAGAGATTGCAGAATACTGGCCCCCTTGGAGGACTTAGTTCAAGCAATAATGATCTGAATAGCAGGAGGTTTAATCTGGTACTGATTTAAAAAAGTACTTTCATACACAGGAAAAAACGGCTGGTTTCCTTGCCTTTTTTATTTTAACAGGAGACAAAAAAAAATTTGTATCAGAAATCAACATATTTAGTGTCAAATTATGAATTAATATGCAAAAATATAGGAAGAAGCATGCTTGAAATCCATTATTACTTATTAATTCATATATATTTTTGACACATATTTCTAAGTACTATTTTTCTTTATTGCTGAGCTTTTAAGAATAGGATAGCCTAACTTCACAATCTCAAGAAAAATAAGCAATAAAATATTTTGTGAACATAGATAATGTTGATTAATGGATTATTCTTATGATACTGGTATTTTTGACCTATTTAGTTCATTTGAACACCTTAGCAACAGCAGCTGGCATTACCCACTGCCAAAAAGCGATGGGTGGTTTCTTATTTATTTATTATATGGGTTTTATTTTTTTATTATGGCTCTGTAAGTGCTTGGAGATCCTGAATATCCAATCCTTTGAGAGCAAGAAACTACTGCCAGCATTGCTCTTTTAAGAACACTCCTCATAAAATTAGTGATTTATTCATTTCATTCTTCAGTGGCACACTGCACATAAACCTCAACCCTCCTGGTATTCACTTAATCTGATGATGTGCTATCCCCTTGGATGTCCATGGACTGCTATTGTTGTCCCCAAGGCAGCCACTGTTCCAGAGGCAGCAACGTTCCCAAATGACAACCTGACTTGGAGCAGCTGCAAAGCAAAACCAACCTGAATATAAGCAAAGGGTTTTCTTGTAATGGGAGCAAAACCATCCAATACACCTTGGAAATGGGGGAAAGACAAGACAAGACAATCTGCTCCAGAAAGATAGTGATATTTGGTGAATCAGAAAGAAGATTGAAAGAAGAGACCTATTACATTAGGAACTGGAATGTGTAGTTTAAGTTTTTGCTTTATTTTTCTCAGTCAGCAGCTCCAAGTTCTGGGTCTTCTGGGTCTTTTGAGTGTGGTTTTCTGGTTTTCCTGGACATGTTCACTAAGAACAAGGCATGCAAAGCATTTCTGACATAAATATTCTGTCTTGCTGATCACACAGACTTCTTCAAACAGACCAAGGGCTGTAGGTTTTTATCTAATGATTCAGTCACACCTCTTGATATAAAAGAGAAAATTTAAAACATAAAGACTCATTTCACTGCTAAGTAACAGTATCAATAACAAACTATAGAAATAAAAAAAAAAGTTGTTGCAAAAATTATATTTTATACAACCATCTGTGTGCTCTTTTAGTACGGGAATATATTTAGAAATATGTTCAAATAATTGAAAAAAATCTTCAGTGTTTTGGAAATGCTTTCAGAAAGCAGAAGATGAAGAAGGGCAGGAGACAAAAGAAGGATGATAACAAAATAAAAAGGCAGTCGACAAGACAAGGATGAAAACAAAAAATTGTCTATTGTACTCAAGGTACCCTGGGAAGGGAGGATTTCCAGAGGAGTACCACAAAGGGAGGACAAGTGATGGACAAGGGACAAGAGTTGTAAGCTACATTTTCACAACTGTAGCCAAATTCCTCTCAGTGACCAATCCTCTCAGACAACCCTCTATTGTTTGAGGAGCATGAGGACTTTCAGGCTGATCACCAGCAATGAAGTAATTCCTGGAATAGAAATTTCTAGGGATAATCCATAGCAGAGAAGTAGACAGCCAATCCAGTTTAAAAGTCTGAATCATCAGCTGTTGTGAAAAAACCAAATATTTATGAATCCTTAAAAAAAAAATACATCAGGCTGACATATTTGAAAGGAAACTAGTATTCATCAATTTTCACCAGGCTATTTATGCACACTTGTGCTAAATATGGTGCTAATTTTAATTTTATTCCAACATCATCATATTCAGGGATGGCAGATATTTCTCTAAAGAAAAAGATAGTTGTCAAGTAAAACTAAACTTGACAGCACTCTTAAGTGCTGGAATACAGGGAATCAAAACAAATGTTCAAGGTGAATACTGAATATTGTACATTCCATGTGCTCCTACTTCAGGGTCGCATGAGGAAAATGCTAAGTCCATTTGCTTCTCGTTCCCAAGAGCTAGGCTTTCTGCCAGATATCCTTCAGAAAGAAAACCTTTCTGTGCAGAGGAGTTATGTATGCACAGCATGTGAGGGACATAAAAGCAGTGTGCTCCCATCACCTCTCCTACATTTATCATTAGTTCAAAAATTTATTGTATTCCAAGGCTGCTCTCATAGTGTGAGACGAGAACTACAAAGAGTTGCCTCTCTATTGTGTTTCCTGTAGGGGAAGGTAGTGCAAGCTGCCTTCTCACACCCTCAGCTGAGGAAGGAGCCCAGTCCTACCCCCTCCCATCACAACAGCAAGGCCTCTCCACCCCTCTGCAGAGAAAACCAGGGGAAAACTTAAAGGCTCAAAGAAAAAAAGCTAGTCATACCTCAGGTGTAAAAAAGCAAATTTCTGTTATAAAAGAGGAAACAAAAAATGTCTAACATTTCTGTTTCTGCTGAAGTTTCACAAGGGAGTATGGTTGGCCTGGTTGACTTTTCATGATGAACAATACCACAGTATCAAGTGTAGCTGAAGAAAAAAGTAAAACAGAGGAGAATGATACTTGGAGCTCAAATATCACTACATTTTCACTAGCCTAATGAAATGCAAGTACTCTGACCAAAACCCAAAATACTTGCATTTTTGGAATCAAATTTTCATTTTAATTAAAAAAAAAAATTCCTGATTTGTTAGGTAGTTTTAATGAATAATATAAATTACCTTTCAACATACTTATGAAAACTACATGTAAGGTATAATGGACAATTTTCTAAACATAATTTTTTTATTGCATTTTATTCATCACCTTACTGTGCAGGATAACCTGGAGACATGAAGTTAAAACTTGCTGCCTCTCTCATTCAGCTGAATTTAGATGTCAGCCCAAGAAGCTCCTGAAGGAGCAGCCAGTATAGGGCTTCCCTACACAAGTCCTCACCTCTTACTGTTCACTGTGATTCCACCGGAGATTTAATTCAGAAGTTGTCTCCATGATACAGGAAGCTCATTCACTGGCTTGTGTCCACCTGGAAGTTTCTTTTTTCAGTTATTGAGGCTGATGATGCTGGTGCTCAGAGAAAGCAAGCACATCTTACCTGGTAACACTCCAGTTCTGAGACTCTCAATTGATTTAAGAGTGTAAACCTGAGCTAACGTTTATTTATACCAGCCTGCATGACTCTGCAGTTCAGTCCCCCCAACACCACAACATGGAATTCATAGCTTTTTGGTTTTATAAACTACTCCTCTGTGAAAAAGTAAGTGACAAATGGGGGGCAATAGATACTTACACTTTTTTCCTGCATCAGGGTTGAGCTTCCTCTCAAAATCTGAGAGGAAGCAACAGGGGTGAAAGAGAACTTGGAGGCAGCAGGTCCCAGCATGCTGGAGATTGGTGAATGCTTGAATGACTCTGGGAAGTGAATTCAAAGGGCTGCTGCATAGGGAAAATGTCCTTTAATTTTACATCTTTTGAACAATTGCGTTAACCTGCAGCCATCAGATGTGAGCTTCCCTTTTCATTCTGTCTGTTCTTTCTGTTTTCTCCTCAGATCCTAGATCCTACTTTGCTTCAGTATAGCTAAAATTAAAAATGTCTTAATAAAGATTTCTAAATATACTACATAGGGGATTTTTAGATTCATCTACTTCTTCAGCTGGTAACTTGTTTTAGCAGTTACATAACCATTATGTATGGAAGGCAGTTCCCAGATTTGTGGGAACTGAGTATGGAAAAAGTTTATGAAAATGTGACCTCAAGCTACATTTAGGATTTACAAATCCTGAGATCAATAAATTTAATCTTTATGTTTTCTGTGTGAAGTACAACATTCTCAAGAGAAAGTTTTGTGCTTTATATTAGAAATAGCATCCCCAAGTTTGTAGCAAATATTTTGGTGTTCTGTAATAAATCCCTAATGATTTCACAGAAACTAAAATCTACCAGGAAAGGTTAGTAAAAGAAAATGAATTTTTTTTTTCCTAGAATTTCTAGAGACTTCCAGAAAGCCTCCAGAAATTATATCACTGCTGATATCATATATAAGAAAAATTCTGATCATATTTTTATTGGCTTATTTTTAAACAAATATTATAGATACTTAAAGGACATAACTAAAAATTCTTTATTCTCATCTTAGTATGATTTTCTGCTTTCAATCTAATTATTTTTATTCCAAAAGTTATTTTCCAGCTGAATATTCTGTTTTCTTTCCTGCACATAGCAGAAATATATCCCTAGTGAAGCCATACCATACCAAGGAAATACAGTTTAGGAGGAAGAACATAATGCAGCATCAATATTTATATTCATAGAATCATAGAATGGCTAGGGTTGGAAGTCACCTTAAAGATCATCGATTTGCAATGCCCCAGAAATATTTTGGAACCTGTAAAGCAAACTGTCTTCCTTCAAATTAACTATGTTCCATTATTATTCGCTGACCTCAAAAATGAATTTTATTAGCTAAGTAAATAATTACCTTCTTCTCAGCACATACTTTATAGGTTTGGGTTTTTTTTTTCTTCTGACTAATACATTTTGTTAGTTTTTATCTAATAAAGACTTAGAAGGACATAGGAATAATTTTTTTCCTCAGCATTTATATATTTCTGATTATACTCATACAAACTCCTTATACTTCAGCAGATTTTTTAGACTCTGCTTTACTTTTTTCAACAGAAAACTCAGAAATCACACATATACACCCCTTCACTCTACAGCTATTTTGACACACAAGTGATAGACAGCCATTTCCTAAGCAGTAAAAATTTCAGTAAGTGTAAATATATTCAGAAGTTTACTTTTATGAAGGAATGCCCTGTGTCCCTTACCTGCTCTCCAAAACTGGATCCACGCTGTTTCATTACTATTCTAGAGATTTCTTTTCAGACTTCCACATCTTTCATCACTTTGGTGCATGTCCAAACTCTTAACTGGAGTGAGCCTAAATTATTCTCCAAGTTTAACAGATAAAATAACCAATTCAAAGGTAAGCACAGAGGACATTGAGGAGAGTACGTGTTTATACAAACAGATTCCCTCCTTCATCCCTATTCCCCAAACCACATTTTTATCCCTCAGTCTGCAGCATGCAAGTGCAATGATAATCTTTGTCAACATAGTCACTGCAGGTATCCTATGTTAAAATTTAATACCATAAGGCATGCTAGAAACAGCTCTCCATATGACTGGAATTTTAAAAACTACTCTTAGCTTTTTCTAAATGAAGTCTTCTTCCTCTGAAAAGTCTAGTGGACAACCGGGTTTGATCTATATGGGTTAAGCCCTTCCAAGTCTAATATATGGGAGCCCACAATCCATTTTTCCAAAAAGACTATCCTTTACTTTTCTGATTTGTCCCCTTGTTTTCATATGAAAGAAGCTGGATAACTAGCCAAGGAAATTGGGAAGCTTAGCAGTACACAGCGGTGACCTGTAACCACATATTAGCTCTTCCTTACATGATAATACTCAGAATGAAGAAAACCTGGGCAGGATTCACTCCAATGAGTTGCAGATTTTGAAAACTACAGACATCTCCAGCTAAGCCAGTCATCCAATTTCACTTTAGAACGAGGGAAAATGTAACCTCTGGGCACAATTTACCTAACTCTGAATAAATGGCTGAACCAGGTCAGATGAACCATTCTGTGTTTCTCTTCACTGACTATGAAAACAGCCTATGAATAACTTGCATGATAAAATCCTTCACTATAGATATATCAGTGGAAAAAAACCCCAAAACACAGTTCTGACCACTCTTAAAAAGATACATGGAAATGTGAGGTATAATGATCCACCATTAAACAATCAAGAGGGAAGCAATAATATTGCTGAAAATACAAAAATGGTACTACAATCAAACAGTTTGACCTCAGCTAGCTTATTACTTGCAAAGAATAGCATTTATGTTAACTTTTAGATATAATTACTACAAATTATGGAAAGCAAAAACAATTTTAGATTTCCTTCCAGTTAACTGCCCAAATTAAATGCCCAAACACAACAGAGCAAAATGTGCTACAGGGAAAAAAAAAGTCTTTACTCCAGTAGTCTTTAAGTTCACACAGAAACCTTTATTCCATGTATTAACTAAAAATCTTATTAGTTCCTTAAAAACCGTAGAATTTATTTTCATTTCTACCTGAAATGCAGAAATGTAAAAAAGAAAAAAAAAAACCAAACTGTTAAAACATTAAGAAGCAATAATAATCTTCTAAACTCTAATTTTTAAGCACAGTCTTCTAATCTCAATCAGTTTCAATTCTCCGACAAGTTTTCTACTTTGAAGCTTTAACCCAAATGTTCATTGAAACTTAATAAAAATGCTAAATAAACAATAAAGAATATTGTAAACAACAAATGGAACCTTATGAAAAGTGAATAATATGCTAAACAGTTATAAAATACATTAAGGAAAAATGTGGTGCAAATATATGAACGTTAAAATGAAAAATGCTTTCCACTCCCTCCCACATTTGTTTATATCTTAATTTTAATGGTATATCTATTTTCAGGTAATTTTAATGAAGATACAGGGATCCAATTTCAGTCAGGGAGAAGTCAATAAAGAAACACATCTGAAAATTTCTTTCTGGCTTATAGTATATTATGCTCCAGGTGAAATCTCTCTAGTATGAAATGACTTATTGCATACAGGAAATAGATTTTTACAGCAAAGGAAAAAAGACAGAGTAAACAAAGACTGCCAATTAATCCCACAGTATTGTTAAAATTTATTTTCCATGGTGAACAGCATGGTCCTAGCTAAGTATGTGTACAGAATGACAAAAGACTATTTGTGGAATGTCTTAACATAGCTAGTCATTGTAGCTGGCAGTGCAAGTCAGCTATATTTTATTAAATAATTTGCAGATTCTTAGGACAAAGAACTATTCAGCCAACTTTTCCTTTTCGTTGTATTTAATTTCCTATGTTAACAAATTAAGTTTCCTCTTTGTACATATCTACTTCATTGGAGACACAGAATTAGTGAAAGTACTTCCTCATAAATACAGCAACACATATGCAATGTATGACTTGTTCCCATTCTTCCTAAACACATTATTTTACTCAGTTTCTTTGCTTCTACTCCACAGTCCTTACTCAGATGCATGAATCAGAACACATCCAAAAATAGCTATCCAGTACAGACAAATTCTGCATTTATTGAGTTTATTAAAAAAAAAAAAAAACAAAAAAAAAACCCCAACTAACCCAAAGAAATAAACAAAACCAGCCAAAAAACAAACAGACTCAAGCAAAGGCTTAGGGAATTTTCTGCAGGAAGATTTAACCAGCTCAAACAAACCAAGGTAAACATTAGGAAAATAACAAGGCAGCAAGGAACATTACTGTAATACTATCAAATTTTCTAAGAGTATTATGTCCAGATACTAAAACCATTTATTCAAGGACTTAATTCTTAAAAGTATTATTTATGCACATATTTCCATTGACTCGAATAAGCCTACTCATGTGAGCTAAACATATTATAGGGGTTTTGTTTTATATTCAATATACTTGATTTCATGCTCTAATAACATTGCTGATTTATTTCTTCCATTAAGTAATCCTCTTGACTCTCTATAATAATTATATTGTAAGTTGTTTTCCAGAAGAGATGAAAGTGAAGCTATGCTGTGGGAAGGAGTAGAAAAAACCCTGGTCATTATACATGTATATCAAGACTTTATTAATTTACCACAGACACTTTCTTTTAAAGTGAAGAATTAAGATACTCAGCAGCTGTACTTGCAGAGATAAACAAATTTATCACACATCAAGTCTCTCTGCTAGCTTTATTTAAAAGACATTAATAAATCTGTTTCCCTTCATCCTCAGTCACATGCTTATCATCGGATGATGCTTTTTCATGGTGCTCTACTGAGGTATTTAAAAAAGATTCTCCCAAGTAGTTTTACAGCCTGCTGAGTAGATATACACATCTTCATACTTATATACCCTGATAACTTAATGACACATTGCAAAACAGCACTTCAGGTGTGAGAATAAAAGGTAATTACATGGCCATTCAACAACACTCCACTTTCTGTTCAAACATGGTGCAACTCTGAATTCTGATTCTAGCTTAAGAGAATAGCATACATCCAAATTTCTTCCCTGTGAGTGATTTGCCAGAAATTAAGCATCCTTCTTCTTTTCCTCTCCTCGGGTTTCTGAATTGTATATATTTATGCAGTTTCACACATTCTGGTTTCTTAATCTGAGCAAATTTTCTGATGCCTCCAGGATACACTGATTCCTGTGGACACTTTCAAGAGTCTGTAACCAAGTTAGTGATGTTCTTGAACTGACTTCCCTTATGTCTACATGAAGTTAAATCCCTGACCACTGAAGAGCTCATCTTTTCTTCAACAGCCTTCCACCCAGGTTTACAACACCCATTCTTTTTATTTTCTAATAATGGTAACCTATGAAACATCCTGACTGAAGCTATTTTCATAGAGAATAAGTTATCCTATGACTCCCTAAGTGAAACCTGAAGGGAAATATAGGAAGACCTTGAAAAGGACATTATTGTTAAACTTGAGTTGCAGTTGAAGGCTCAGAAAAAGAATCAATACACAAAGACACACATAAGGACATTAAAAATTGTGCTCTTTCTCTCACTATATATAAAAAATGCCTTGTATTTTTCACTCTTAACCCTAATATCAAATGCTATCCAATATTTCCACCTCTTCTTTTTTCCTAGTGTAACTCTGTTCACTCCCAGACTGTAGCAAAATTAGCAAGAAAAAATTAAATGAAATCAGAGGGATTTTTAGAGTTATTGCACAACCCTCATTCTGAAGATGGCAGGCTGTATTTCTCTGATCCTTCTGCCTTCTAGATTAATGTAAACACAGAATGTGAGTTGGTATATGTATGCAGAAGGCAATGACAAGAAGTTCAAAATTACCATTTGGATATTTATGCAAACCTACTGACTATCAGAATATGAAATTTCCTTGTGTTCCACTAAGCACCATGTGCTGCTGTTTCCTAGAAAGGTGTTATATGTGCTAGATGGGAAAGGTTTAATCTCCAAATCAGGAGGTTGCTTTTAAGCAATCTGAGGCCAAGAAACTCCTTTAAGAAAGCTGAAGCCAGGTAGTGGGGCTGTGGGCAAAGCACATGCAGAGACCAGGAGCTGCTTCAGAAGTAGAGGCAGCCACATGTGTAAAAGTCCCAATCACAAATTGTATGTATTTTTAGAGAATTTTATGGAATTCATATACAGTTGTAACAGCTGTGGAATGTTGCTGGATTAAGAGCAGCCATATTAAAATTTCCACTGTACCTGATGGATAGGAGGACAATTTTGTTATTATTCTATTTATTTTAAACCTATTGCACTCACAAGATTTTAGAAGTTACTTTATTCCTTTGTTATTCATAAAAAATTCTACCAATCTCTTTCAAAGTCCTCTAAAGTTCTAAGTTAAAGGAAGAGGTAGCAGCTGCACACCCCATTAGGCTCACAGTGGGAGGAGAATGAGACTACAAAATCATTCTCTTTTCCACCTTTCCTTCTCATCTTCTTTGCTTTTCTCTTTTATTATTCTTATCTGTTTTCCTTTCCTTTTGAAAACAGAATTCAGTTCTCCTAGAGCTGGACCAGTCAGCCATTCACTTATTAATTCACTTATTATTCTTCAGTGGAGGTGAAGAAACATTTTGTCCTATCATGGTAGCAATGAAGCCATTTTTTTCCATTAATTATGTGGAAATACACAAGCATGCAAAAATCCCAATGGTCTCTAGAGGCTAAAGGAAAAAAGCACTACTTTCCCACACACATTACATAACAGTGTATGTACACAGCAAGCATGAGCTTCCATCTATCCTCTTGCCTCACATCCCTGCCCAAAATTGTGAATTCTACTTAATTTCTGGTTATCAGCATGTCTCATCCCTAACCCTGTATCACTGAATGTTAATCTGCAGTCAAGGACAAATTCTGCCTGACTGCAGTTTTCTTGCTTTTTTATTACTATTTTTTATTGTTATTTATACTCTCTCCTCTCTCTTTTTAATCTCTCTCTATGGAATAAGAGATTCAGTATGACTTGCAAGAAGCCTTTAAACTTTGAATTTCCCTGACATGAGTGTATTCTAGACGATTAACAAAATCCCATAAAAATTGATGGTATCAGAAGCAATTTATATTTTAAACAAAATAAAAGGAAAAATGAAATTTCTTATCCTGCTCAGTGTAGCAAGAGTTCAGAGGACCTTGAGGCCAGTAAGATGTAAGGAGCTATCAGTTACTGAGGACAAAGGCAAAAAGTCCTGACAGTGCTAATATTGAAATCCATGGAGGATAACATTCCATGCTATCAATATCACATATAGTTATGGGGCCAAATTGGCAGAATTTAAAATGAGGAAAAAAGAGATGGGGAAGAGCAACAAAATGGGGAGACAAATCTCACCTCTTTCAAACTGAAAGAAGGGAAATTTAGGTTATAAATATTAGGAAAAAAATATATCCTGTGAGGCACTGGAACAAGTTTCTCTGAAAAGCTGTGGATGCCTGTCTTGGGGTAATTGTTGATAATAGTCTATTCCCTGATCCTCTGTTTTATGCCTCAAAATGGTTGCTGTATCCTTGATGTGGGTCTAGAGCAGGGATGAGCCTTGCCCTTGCTGGTGTTTTTTCCCAAAGCCTCCAGGTGTCTGGGCTGCGCTGCAGTCTGTGTTTCGCTTGGCTACCTTGGTTTTGTTAGCCCAGGTGAGAAGGTTTTCCTTTCCCTGGCCTTGGAGAAGCTGCAGCAGCAACCCTTGGGCAATCTTTCAAGGACAGCTTGTTTAGCCCAGGACCAGAGAGAGAAAATGGGACCTGCAGGAGAGGGGTGGGTCAGGACCAGCAGGAGAGAGGGGCTGCTCCATCCTGGCCCCAAACCTCGGGAAAGCTGAGCCTGGGACACAGAGCACACCAAGCCCACCTGCTTCATCTGCTTGTGGAGAGGAGGTCAGTGCCAGAGGTTTTCATCTGTCTGCCCAAATTGCTGTGTGAAGCTCCTTTTGTTTTTTCTCTTGTGACCAATGATGGTACCATCCTCTACCACATGGTGTGAGCCAGTATTTTTTCCCTGAAATTTTTGGGTTTTGTTCCAGTGTATGTGTAGGATAAGGTCTGACAGTTTATTATCCAGCACTTATTTATTTTTTTTTTCCCGTGCCTTGCAGGCATTCTGTTAATGAACTGTTGCTATTGTTTTGTTTTTTTTTTTTTACTTTGATTCATTAGTGTTAATTTTCAATTGATGGAAAGGGATTGTTGTAACACTTTTAGAGGACACAACTCATTCCAGAGTGTCTTCCCCTAAATTTGTCATTAAACTGAGACAATGCCCCATCCCTGGAAATATTCAAGTTTGGATGGAGCTCTGAGCAACCTGGTCTAGTGGAAGGTGTCCCTGTTGAGAGGAAAGATGTGTGCTTATGTCTTTACAAAGAATTTGATGGGTGAAGGTATGGGTGTTACTGTCTTTGAAACGGGTCTTAACTCTTAACGTCTCTACTAACTTTGGCAGCAGGTTTGTTGCAGAGCCCAGACAGCCTGGCTCCTAAAACAGACTAGTGGGTCTGCACAAGCTTGAACTTCTGAACTTTGGGGTAAAGCAACAGGTGATAGGTGGTTTGGGAAAGTTGTACCTTCCTAGTACCACAGCCAATGGGGAAAAGAGGAGGGTAACATGAGGCCAGGAGTTTAGGATAAAAGGAGGCTGTGCCCTTTGAAACCTCGAGAGAGAAAACCCCATGGGTGTGTGCCCCAGTGGACTCTCTCCCTTTATTTGAATAAATTTGCAGGAATCCTCTGTCTTCTTTATGGATGCTGGCTTTTGATAGTGTGATTTTCCATACACTATCCATGGCAGAGGGTTGGAACTGGATAATCTTTAAGGTCCCTTTCAAACCAAACAATTCCATGATTTTAGGATTCTATAAATAATAGCCTCTCTACTTAGAAATGTGTAGACAAAATATACCCCATCAACTTTACAAGGAAAAAAAAGCTATTATGGAAAAAAATCAACAGATGCCTACAGCATAATGACAAATATACACAAAGTTAAACAAAGAACATTTATTCCTTATTTTTCATAGGACAGAAAAGGAAAATCACGATACTACCACAGTCACAGTCAGCAATTCAAAGTCATAAGAAGGAATTACATTCTCCACACAAAATGTGATTAAATAGTGAAATTCACAAGAGACCAAAAGTATAAATGAATTCATAAGAAGATGAGATAAGTTCATGCAAGCGATATCAATTCCCAGCCACTAAATACAGTGGTTTGATGTAGCTGCTGGCTAATAAAGCCATTAATCTGCTTATGTCTGGAAGCTGAAGGGGGAAGGGCTTCTCTGCTTTACTATGTGCTCTGCCTAGAATCTGCTACTGGCTATTGCTGGGAACAAGCCATTTGGCTGGATGGATAATGATATCCCTCACTATGGAAATTCAAAACTTAAAAGGAAAACTATAGTTGTAGAAATACTTCATTTTCAAAACCACTGTGGAATAATTTCACAACAAATTACTTATAAATAGCTAGTATTGCTTATCTAAACTACAGTATTTATATGTTCAATACTGATATTTCAATATACAAAATGCAGAATAAACCTGTTGTACTCCACTATAAAAGCCCTACCAATAAAACAGCAAATTTTAACTTTTTGGGAAACTACTTTCTAATATCTTGGTTTACAAATCAGATTGCAAAACTGAAAATCAGCTGACATCAAATGGTAATCTTACACTTATCTTTAGCCCCAAGACTTTAAAAATGGTTATTCAAACAGAGAGATGTGGGAAGAGATGGGATGGAATTGAGCTGTGGGCTGTGGGGTGCTCCTGCAGAAGCACATGGCAGCACAGAGAGGCTTGTGTCCACCTGACCTTGGGGGAGGAGGTGTCCCACTGCAGCCCCAACAGGAGAGGAGCCTGCTGGAAGCTGACAGAGGAGTGAACAGTGCATAATCACCCCACAGAAGGACATTTAGAAAGCATGTTGCTTATGTGGACCCATGGGATAGATCATGCAGTGAGAATTACCATGTAAGGACATACTGTGCCTCGAAAAGTTTGTGAAACCAGCTCGTTTCTTTTGAATAAATGATTCAGATTCCCTGCTGGTCTGAGTCCGTGTTGCAGTCACCCACCAAGAGAGACTATTATCACTCTCACATGCTGGGCTGAGTTTGCCTGCGAAGACTTTGTTTATCTCCTTCAGCCAATGAGAATTCAATTACTAAAATAAATAAAAAATTAAAAACATACTTTGAATTAATTAGATTAGGGATTGGCAAGTGCAGCATTCACCTACACCATTTCCCTTGCATTTCCACAATAGCCAACAACTGTGTTTTTCCTGAAAACCATGTTGAAAATCAACTTCAGGATTAGAACCTCATATTTTCTTCAATCCTTTAAGGTTTATTTTGTAAATGTTACCTATCTCTAATATCAATTTTATTCATTGGTATAGTGGATTAATTATTTTCGTGACTAAAATGTAATGCACATTGTTGAACCTGAATATCAGTTTTTGCTCAAAATAAATCTTTCTTTGCCTAATGGCAGCTGGTGAAGTTGTACATCAGACATCTTATTCATTTGTACTAACTGGATGGGCAATGTCAGATTCAGGTGATGTTCATCACAGCATATGACCTTTCCATCATCAGGGAGGACCATTATGAATAGAATAAAGTCTAAACATGCAGCTTTGGGAGAGCACAGAGGACTCTAAGAAGCTAAAAGACAGCTGACCCCACCTACTGAGATTCATGGGTGTAAAAGAAGGGACTGAGATCAAGGCTTCAACTCTCATTATCAGGATTTCAGTAACCCCCATTTATTTTTTGTTCATAATCTAGTAGTGACCTGCTGAAAATCCCAAGTTTCTCTGAGGTCTTAATAATTTTATCTGCCACACCAAATAGTGCTCAGGTACTGATAAAAGCCATGTTACCTCTGTAGGCCTTGATGGTCTTTTTTGGCTGAAGGTACAAAACATTGAGATTGCACAATTCCATTTTATTCCATAGGCCTGCCTGAAGAAAAGTTTTTTGTTTTCCTGCTGATAACTCAAAGAAATCTATCCCAAAGAAGAAAGTCATTCAAATTGGTAGAGAAACAGATCAAGCTGATCAGAGTCTTCCTGGAGAATGAATGCTTTTTCTCTATTCACCTCTAATCTGCTGATATATATCTTCACACACATACATACAAACAATCAAGTGGTCATACCAGTCAATCAGCATCTGGCTTCAAAGTATCCATGTGCTCAAGCCACACAGAAAGAAAATACTGAATAATAATGGCTTATAAGAATTGCCAGGAATAATTCCCTGTTTGCATCTTGTGCGTACACTGTTAATACTTTCCTTTCTGGTTCTTTGCTTTCCTTCCTTCACAAATCATTTTCACAATGAAATCCTTTTCTAGTCAAATTTCATCACACCATGCCATGTCAAATCAGAGACTCAGAAGTTAACCACAAGTTACAGTAGTCCTGGATTGTATTTATCATCTTCTTTCATAACTTACATTCAAGGCACTAAGCAAAATCTGGGAATAGGGAAATATTTGGCAAAGTAAGGTTTCTGCTTTTAAAGCAGCCAGAATTTCACCATGTTTGGCAAGAAATAATTACTAGAAACATAAAATAGACTGATAAAGATAAGTACTCATTTGTTACATGGTAAGAATGTAAAGAATAGAAAGTAAATTTTAGTGGCAATAAATAGTATTTCACATCTTGTTGTTTTGAACTTTTCTCAGTTGCCTTCAAGAATTTTCAAATTCATCAGCCAAGATAAGTAATTAAATAAAGCTCTGAATTCATGTAACAGAAGATGATGGGGATTTGCCTTAATGTGTAAACCACTCATAATCCACTACATTACAATGCAGGTCTATAAAAGTCAATTTTTCCTGTTTAAGAATAAAAATCTGAATAAAGCCTGAGCAACACAGAAGTAAGAAAGTTTGTCACGTTGTTATATTTTCTCCTAATCTTGAATGTCTTCTGATGTGTCTTCCTCTTTAACCTTATACTGAAACTAACTTTATTTGTCACCTAGTTTAAGCCATCTTGTCCCCAGAAGAAAATAACATAGTTATAAAGCCTTTCTTTAGCAGGAGTCACATTGGCAGGAGGCTTTAAAGCTGTTTAACTAATAAAAAAATCACAGCGGTTTTTACAATAAATTAATAACAAATACATAAATATGTATGTCTATGTATATTTCAGATATCTGAAAGTGATTCTTTTGACTCAATACTGAAATACAGCATGGAACAATTTGAGGAAGGAGGAAAAAAAAATATTTTGCCTAAAAACATGTTGTGTAACACAATCACAAGGAAAGCAGAATAGTGCCTTTCTGATATATAATTATTTGGGAAAAAACAGTAATACTCTTAACACCAAATTAAAAATAACCCAACTTACAATGAAAGAGCATCAGGATGTACAGCCTGTAGAATGACAAAAATAAGAGGGCTGAAAATAAGGACAGGTTATTACACAAACTTTAAAAATTAAATGCTAATTATATAAAATTATTTTTCCTTTTTTTTTTTAAGGCTTTCTTGAGAACTAAAATGTACAGAAGAAACAGGATTTTTTATTTTAATCTGAAACACAAAACCTAATGAAGCATTTTGGTGTGCTTGGGCTCACATAGGCACACAATCACATACCAAAATACTAACAAGGCATTTGATGAGGAAGATTTCAACTGCTACTCCCTTTTGGTATAGCTTTGCTGGCTACCCTTGAATCAATCACTTGGCCAAGGTACCATATAAATCACAGATATCTGCTTCCATTTAACCAGACACATTTGGAGCTGTCAGCAACATTTAAAAGACTTTCAAGTGAACTAAAACTACCATGGGCTGCAGGGGAATTTCTGCTCTGGCCTCTGGAGCACCTGGGGGAACTTTTCTCCCTTCTTCTTCCCTGTTGTCTGCAGGGCTGTTTCTCTCACGTATTCTCACTCCTTTGTCTGGCTGCTGTGCCAGCAGTTTTCCTTCCATCTTAAATCTGTTATCCCAGAGGAGCTACCACCATCACTGATGGGCTTGGCCTTGGCTTCTGTTGGCATTGGCTTTCTTTGACACCCATGGCATGTTTTGGTCACTTGGGATGTGCATTTTTTAACAAAATTATCATTTAATTAACATCATCTGTAGTAATAATATATGACATCTTAATCTTGGAACTTTGTTCTGAAATATATTTTTTTCCTTGAGGTTTATTATGGGATAAATATTTTCATTTACTTGAAGGGTGAGATTAAACATCCCATTCTGTAGAAGTGAATTTTCTTTCTCTTTCCTGAATGCACAGGCTTTTTGCATCACCAGTACCTTGAAACAAGGGAGCAAGACATTGCTCCATGAGAGGGGCAAACAATTTAGTGACTTTTGCCTATTTTAGAACTTTCATGAAAGAAGGATTAATTACAAGTATTCTGAAGAGTTATTTTTCCCAGAAGATAAAAGGTATCTTTAAATTATGCATATTAAAGATTCTAAGTACTTTTAATCATGTTGTAAAAAATAGCAGAATGAAAATAACAAAAGTGGGTAGATGTGCTCCTCACTTCATGAAAGTTCAGAGTAGCTATAATGAAATAAAAATCATTAAACTCCTGATAGATGAGTTTTATTGAGTAGTGATGATTTTTCTCTCATTTTCACTTGAAGATAATTCACTGTATCAACTTTTCAGATGAAAAAGAAAATGGAAATTGGCAGTGAAAAAATTTTCAGATCAGTATAAAAGATATTTTTTGCATATACTCCTTATTTCAAAAGAATTTCTCATTTTTTTTAAAATCAATAAATTGCAAATATCCTATGGAAATTTGCTGTCTTCAAAAGTAAGTGAATAGTCCTCAGTTATTTTTTGAGAAAGCATTTACAAACTTTTAATATTTACCTAGGCTGACAAGTACATACTCACCAGTCTGACTGTTCACTCACAGATTTGCAGATGCATCTGTAAGAGATACACAAGATGCTCAGAGCCCTTCTGATTAAAAACCAATATACAAGATCGAAACAGAAAGGAGAAACTAAAGGGATATCTCTAGCCCCTTGCTGCTCCAAGTGAGCAAAGTAAACCTTTGCACATGCTTTCCAGTCATTTTTCCCTCAGATTTTACTGTAGTTTAGTTCTATATAGTTATCCACTGTTCCAAATTAAAACAGACCAACAAATCAAACAAAATATAGCCAAGTCATAGTCAAATTTCACACATTTTGCAGTTTCATCCCTATTTTAGGATACATACATTACTGTATAGATGTCACCTTCTGAATTCAATGAGTTTTCTTACAGAGTATTGTTTTTCTAAATGCATTTTGAGTCAAATTGTCAGGATTCAAGCAAGATTATTCCCAACAAATCATATGGCCATTGATCCTGAGAAAAACCCCACTTGATTGAAAACAATTATAGGTACATAAAAGAGGGGATAAAAAAAATTTAAAAGCACTCATTATATGCACATATTCATCTTTTGGAGAGTTGGTGGATTTCTAACCTCCAAGTGCAACATACCTCTTGGTTTTTGTTTTTCTTTTTTTTTTCTAAGAAAGGTACAACGTAGTGTTAAGGAATAAATCCAGTGATAGCTGAAGACATAGTACACAAAAAATAAAGTTATTTAAAGTCAGAACACATTTAGATGGCTAACTAAAAGAAGCTGTCTGCTTCCAACACCCTTGCTGATATTTTTATATGCTTTTATATGTAAGTATTATTCTAAGGGGGAAAAAAATTCTGTGCAGATTTTCAAGTTGATCATGGTAGACTGAAAAGATCAATGTTTTAAAAGCTATTGTCAGCAACCATACACTTATGCACATAATATTTGTACTTTGACCCCTTACATTTTTCAATAGCAATGGCTTTTTTTAAATGTGTTTTAGAAAACTCACCATTATTAATCTTTTAATAAAATCTTTTGGCTTTATTATTCAATGTTTCACATTAGCCTTCATAGCCTCAACCCAAGGTTATGAAGAGGCTGTGTTGAACACACTGTAAGACAAATATTTTCTCTTTTTAAAACTATTTTTTGTGTGTCTTTCATTAACTCTAAAAAAATAGTACTGGCATTATTGTGGAGTACTTTTTGCAGATTCTTTAGCACTGAGACATAAAAAATGAGTTTACTGGCTGATCCATCATCATTTCATATGATTGTGGAAATTATTCTATTTTCATGGATAACATAGCTCAGGGTATTTGTCACCTCACTTGAAATCTCTGCCTAAGGAAGCTGATGATCTCCTTGAAACCTCCATTTTCAAGCAGTTAACTCTGGTAATGCAGTTCACTTCTCAACTGAATTACTGCTGCTATGTGTGGAAGTTCCCTTTGATTCACACCCCTTTTTCTTGCTGGGATCTTTGCTGGACAAAATTCCTGGCAGTGCCCTGTCACTGGTGGTGGCTGATGCATTAGTTCTCCAAGGCACATACTTGAGAGCAACTCTGGACAAAATTAGAGATATTGAGAAACAAAGAAAGGAAAAGGTATTTTCCAACTCTTTTTATATTTAGAATCCAAATCAGAGCAAGTCAAAGAATATTCAAAGCAGCAACTTATTTAAATGATGTTACTGGATAAATTTTGGAAGCCTAAAATCTGCAGGCACAATCAACAAAGCGGCAGCTGAAGCAAGTGAGAGTGAGGAATCATCTTGACAAACTGAAAAAACCCACTGCAACAAGACATGCTTGAGCAGAGAAAGAAATCACTCTTCCCATATTCCTAAACAGCTTCCAAAAAGTCATTTTGGAAGAAAGCATTAGAAGAAAGTGGCCCTCTTGGAGTCCAGAGGAGGACCATGAAGATGATCAGAGAGCTGGAGCACCTATAATGCAAGGCCGAGAGAATTGGAGCTGTTCAGCCTGGAGATAAGAAGGGTCTGGGATGACCATATAGGAGCCTTTTAGTACCTAAATTAGGATTAAAAAAGAGCTGAAGAGGGACTTCTTACAAGGACATGTAGTGACAGGACAAGAGGTAATGGTTTTGAACTGAAAGAGGTAGATTTAGATTACGTATCAGGAACATTATCACAGTGATGAGGCACTGGAACACATTGTCCAGTCCAAACCATTCCATAATTTTATGATTTTGCAGCCAACAGAACTGTAGATGTAAATGTATTTACTATTTTCTGCATGAAGATCAAAATAAACTACATAAAATTATACTGAAAAATCTTTAAAGAATTGGATATATTTTTGCAGAAGTTTAGCACAGGGCAAGCTAAGCCTATTTTCTTCACAAATTTAAAAGTAAATCAAGTTAGATCAAAATCCAAAACAAAATCAAGATATTTTTAATTAGTAGAAAACATTTCTTAGAAGGATAAGTTAAAATTCTAAAGTTAGGATGAACAGGGGGACATAGAATACCTCAAAAGTCTTATAAGTATTAACTAGTGTTAAAAATTAGCAAAAAACCCTGTCATTTTTATGAAAGTGTGTAAATCATAAATTTCAGATTTTCATAATAAAAGGAAATTTAAAATAGCTTAAAATGGCAAGCAACACATTCCATCAAAAGGTGAAAAGGAAATAAAACTTGCTTCATTTTACTAAGTCCGTTTGCTGGTAAAAGAGCCCCTGAAGAATATGACATGAGGAAGCTGTAGGGAGGACACCTACCCAAAATAGGAAACTTTAATCCAACAGAGAACAGTGTTAGTAGGGCCTGCTGGTTTCACCAAATCAATTTGAAAGCAGACTAAAAGTACAATGTGAACACATCCGCTGCGATAGTTACATTTCCAGTGCCTTTACCTGCTGAAATCAGCCATGTTGGAATCGTCAGAAAAGTGTGTGGGATTGCTGGTTAACAGCCACCTGAATGTGAGCCAGCAGTGTGCCCAGGTGGCCAAGAAGGCCCATGGCTTCCTGGCCTGGATCAGCAATAGAGTGGCCACCAGGACCAGGACAGTGATTGTCCCCCTGTGCTGGGCACCGACGAGGCCACACCTCAAATCCTGTGTCCAGCTGTGGGCTCCTCAGCTCAGGTTCTGGAATGTGCTGGGGAAGGCCTGGAGCACAAATCTCATGAGGAGCAGCTGAGGGATCTGGGGGTGTTAAGCCTGGAAAAAGGAGGCTCAGGGTGTTTTCACTCTCTACAGCTGCCTGAAAGTGTAACCAGGTGGGGATTGCTCTCTGATCCCAGGTAACAAGAGACAAAACAGCCAAAAATTCTAGCGCTTTCTTCTTTTTTTTTTTTTTTCCAGTTCAGCACTTTGATGAGGAACCAAACCTGATACAGAACCTGCCTTCTCCACAGTATCACTAATTTCAGCCCTTGGAGCACTCTCACAGTGCAGTTTCTAGCCAAGGTGCTGGTGAGGGAGAAGGGAAGTGGGGAGTGATTCCAGCCTGCATAGCAGCACACCTATTCCAAATTAGCTATGGACAGGGAAAGTACTACAAGGCTTCTCATTTGCCTCATATTGGTTTTTCACAGGGAAAGAATTATTGCTGCTGCTACTGCAACTTTATAACCCTTGCAATTGCTATTATTATTTCTGTGGAAGAAAATGACAAAACATTAGTTATTCTAGATGGAAAGGGAATACATGCCTTGAAGGTCAAGGAAAGTCTAACTTTTACCACCATACAATAGAATTATTTTTCCTTTTGCTAGTTCAACTATCAAATTGAGAGAAGAAAAAAGTTAAAACAAATCAAATTTGATATATCTTGATATATCTATATTCAATTTATTTTTTTATTTAAACAAAGTATGGATATACTGGGTGGGGGGGGGATTTTTTGGTTTTTATTTTATTGTAGACATTTCAGTTTGGAGAAAATACATCCAATGAAAAGTAAGGTGATATTTTAGCATCAGCTGAGAGGTAGACTATACTTGTTTTCATCCAGTAACTTGGGGGTTCTGGTGTTCATCTAGATTTAGAAGCTCAGACCAGTTATCTTCACTTTTGGACAAAATATGATATCTCATCTTTTTTGTTCTGGGGGTTCCCCAAACCATAAGGCTACAGGAGATTTCAGCACAAGCCTTGTGTAAATTATAGAATCATGGAATTGTCTGGGTTGGAACAAAATTTAAAGACCACCCTGCAATGGGTAGGAATGTTCTACTAGACCAGGTTGCTCAGAAATCCATCCAAACTGGCCTTGGACACTTCCCGGAGTGGAGCAGCCACAGCCTCCCTGGACAACCTCATCGAGTAAAGAACCACCCTTTTAGTAAAGAATTTCTTCCTAGCATCCAGCCTAAACTTACTGTCATTCAGTTTGAAGCCATTCCCCCTTGTCCTGTCACTCCAAACCCTGGTAATAATCTCTCTCCATCTTTCCCATAGTCTTTCCCATCTTTCCTGTAGGTTCCCTTCAGGTTCTGGAAGGCCACAGTTACATCACCCTGAATCTTTTCTTCTCCAGGCTGAACAACCCCAATTCTCTCAGCCTTTCCTTACAGCAGAGGTGCTCCATCCCTCTGATCAAATCATTATCTTGTTCAAACAAAGTTTTTAATATAACAATAAATACAGCAGAGAGTCCTACCAGAGTAGGAACCTCCTGAGAACTTGTATAATGCTCTTCACTTCACCTAGCAAAATTACTTTTTTAGTTTCACCATTGCAAAAAGAAAATAATAGAAGTCCATTATTGCTGCCTAAAGGCAACAGACACCAGTAGAAATTCTCAATGTGACACTTTAATCCATTTTGAAGAGTAGGTCAGTGGCTTTCCATAAGTAACTTTCTAATGCAGGGCAAAATTTTGTAGTCACAGGTACATGTTGTAAATTCAGCTGTATGTTGTCACGTTCACATTTTGAATCAAATGTGTATCCTCCATGATCAGGGGTAAGCAGTAACCACAAATAACTTGGGGAAATGCTGTGATCAATGGTAAAAAACACTAATGGCTTATTCAGTGAAAAACCTGTAAATTCTCAGTCAGTTGAAACTCTTATTTTTCAGCAGAGAGACTACCTGTCAGGATAAACTGTATTTTTTCATATCTACTATTTTTAGTCTATCTTTGACTGACAGAGTTCTCAGACATTTGTAGTTAGAGTTTTAAAGGCAGTAAGTATTCCCTTTGTATTTCTTTAAACTAATAGATATTACAATGATTATTCATCAATATATAACACATTTGGTGCAGTATCCAAAAGTACAATACAATTTTAGGAAATTATCTTTTCATGGAAATAAAAAAAATCTAAATTTTTCATTCTGAGAGCTAGAACCTGAAAAAATTGAAGAAACACTTAGAAATCCATGGAAATTTAAATTGAAAAGCCCTCAAATGTATTTTGCATAAGATTTAGTTCTCAAAATGGTCTTAATTTGTGGGTCACTTTTCAACAATAAACATTTCTCTCTGTGTAGACAACATTCATGTTCCTGGTTGAAGCATGGCAGTACACCAGAACACTTGTTGCTGGTGGAATGACACACTTCACTTTTAAGAGAGAAGTAACAATATGTTTCTTGATATAAAATAGTAATTTAACAAAGTTGATAGTAAATGTGACAGTGGTTTAAGAAGTTTCAAGGGCAAGGTACACTCAATTATTTACTGCAAAGAGGATCTCAACTTTGTGTACAGATTAGGAAAAGGAAAAAAAAGAAAAACCAGTACTTACCATTCACACAAGTCATCCTACCAAACACTCAGGTTAAGTAGTTTATTTTCTGGTCCTACCTATCACATGTGATGTGATGGAATAATACAGTCAAAGGCAAAACCTGGAACAGCAATTATGAAAACTTCTCAGGAACATTAGGCAGTTTGAGCTTCATAACCAGCTTATCCTTATCCCATCCCTTCTTCCCCAGCAATATTTCCTCTCCCAGTCTGACTTCTAAAGAAGAAGAGAATAGGAGAAGTCTGCATGTCTGCTGCGAGATTTCTCCTATTACACTTACAGGAAAAGCTCCTTCTGGAATTCACAGGAAGTTGTAATATACACAGTAGGGAGTTCCCCCAGCATCCAGCAATTTTCAGCAAAAATCAAAATGTGTAAAACTACATGCAGAAATGCTGAAGCAGCTTCCATTTCAGGCACTCCTGGAATGAAAAAGCACTGTAGTGCCTTTGCTGCCCACCTCTGCTATACTTCTCATTTCAGAAAATCAGTAATGCATGTATGTGCTATACAGCCTGACATGCTCATTAGATTTTGTGTGTATACACACATTTTTTTACTAAACAGGACTTTTGCTGATGTTAGGAACTGGTTTAAACACAGAAGACCAAGGAAAACTAAACCTCTGTGAATAAAATGGATCGAACCCCAAAAGGTTTGAAATATACCCAAAAAGCATGATTAAAACCAGACATGGCTAGATGTACCAAAACAATCTGACATATTTTATTTAATAGTAAAAGAGGCAAAGAGAAGGAAGGAAGGAAGGAAGGAAGGAAGGAAGGAAGGAAGGAAGGAAGGAAGGAAGGAAGGAAGGAAGGAAGGAAGGAAGGAAGGAAGGAAGGAAGGAAGGAAGGAAGGAAGGAAGGAAGGAAGGAATACACCCTAGCCCTGGGGCTGCAGTCTCCTCCCTGAAGGTGCTAAGCTTGATCCCTGTGTGAATGCATTCTTATCATCATCAATGAGTAGTGGAGGGCCCCGTTCAGGGTTTTGGTGGTTTTCTCTGCAGCTTTTGTACACTTTAGCTCTAATAGGCAAAGATCCTTCATGAAGATCTTTAAGCCATAAATTATAACACTCAGTCTCCAACAGCTGCCTTTAATGTCCTGCTAGTTCATTTAGACATATCCTGCCTGTGGCTGATATGTAGAACTGGAGCGCATTTCTAAAATTTAATCAGCATGGGAGGTGAGAGAGTTATGTATCTTAGTTTAATTTCTTTATTTTTTCCTTGAAGTAATAATGCTGAGAATCACAGAAAGCACTAGCAGTTTTAAGCTGATAGATACAGTTTAAAGGTGATAAGTGCCAGTTTATTTGTGTGTGAAAAAGCCCAGTTAACACAACACAAAGTATTAACACCAGACAAAAATGACACGGATTACCACATCCAGATTTATTCTGAAATTCCTTAAAGGTTTCAGACTTGGTTGCTTGGGGATATTTGCTTTCTTTTAAAACAATTTGTACAATTTTATCACTGCTATGATGAAAATCTTATATTTGAATTTTACTATCATTTACTCCTATCTCAACTTTCTGCTATTTACTTCTTGCACCCTTGGAATACGATTTAGGTACTTCTCTTAAGTCACTTTTTTTTTTTGCTTAAAACAGGATTCCATTCAGTATAAAAGAACTACTGGTTTCTATTGATATTAACCAAAAGTTACTTTAAGAATTAAAATTACATCCATCTGAGTAGAACACCTTTTTTTTGATTTTTCCTGAAAATAGAGTTTTCAGTAAGAGGAAAAAAAACCCCAAAATAACATTGGTGATACCACAGAATCTCCTGTACATATAAATTCCTTTGTTCTTCCATTCTTGTTTACCCTGTCCCTCTCCCTACCAAACATGATATTGCTTCTAAAACATAGATTCAAAATTTTAGTTTCAGATTCATCCTGAAATCTCTATATGAAATATGGTGGATATAGACCTTTAGAATAAAATAAAAATATATTTGAAATTCTTCAGTACTACTTTTTGATCAGTGTCCTGCATTCACATTCCATCTCCTAAAATTGAGATCAAGCATGATAACACAGACACAGGAGAATTTCATTAAAGCCTTGTTGAAAAAAATCTCCCCACTAATCACAGGATCACAGGACCATCATTTGTCAGTCAGTGACTCAAATTCATCTCCGAAGCTAATTTGAATCATTGCAAGCTTCTATTTTTCTGATTCCAGGCACAAAAGGGTTGCTGTTCTCAGTCCAGCTTTTAATGGGCAGGTGTCCACATCATAGAATGTATCCTTTATAAGTGAAACTAGTTATTGATGTACTCAGAAGTGTTTATGTCCATTAATGATGCACTGTAGGAAACATTCTCAAGTGACGCTCGTGTTGTACTAAGGTGATTATTTTAATAATGGATCCTCATAGCAACAGCTGGAAAAAATAGAGAGAGAAGGGAGAGGAAGGAAAGATGACAATTTCAGGTTTGAGAGTCTATCAATTGTAGAAATTTTCATAAATACCTGAACTGGAAAAATAATCCCATTTTGACTACTGGAGTATTTATTATATATTCTTTGATCTTGAGGCTATATAGACAGGAACAGCACAGTAAAAGGACTTTGACCTTCATATTTCAGAATAAGAAATGCTCGCTAGTCTAAAACAGGAAAAAACAAGAAAGTTCAAGGTCTCATGCAGGGAGGATATGAGCAGGTTGGTGTTCCCATCCTTCATTGCACCCCAAATACCATTTACTCTTCATCACTAAACTTGTGGTCAGTACCTGAGAAAAGGAAAATGCAGACAGGCACAATTTTGATAAACCTCAATTAAAAAAAAATTAAAAAGAAAATAATGCACTAATCAAGTCATGAGTGGCTGCTGACCTTCATTCTCTTCTGCAAAATAGTTTTTACTGAATAATAGAGAAAAAAATTTGAGAAAATAAATAGAGAAAAAATAATAGAGAGAAAGAAAAAAATAAAAAAGAATAGAAAAATAATAGAAAAGAAAATAATGGAGGAAAAAAATAAAAACATATGGTGAGGCTACATATTGTCCAGAGAGCACATTCTTTGAAATAATAACTTATGAAATTTTAGATGAGCTGTTAGAGCAAAGACATGTGGAAGTATATTCCAGATCATGAAAAAAATGATATTTTTTTTAAAAATCCAACATGCAAAAAAGACTAAATATATAATACATAGCTTGATGATTCATTAGTTACAGAGAGTTTAGAATGAAATCCTGAATTTTACTTTTTTTTTTCGCCCTTTGATCTAAATAATTACTTTGCAAAATTAGGGGAGATACAAAAAAACTGTATTATGGGCACGATAACTATTTAGTCCTGCAAATGCACCTCATTCAGTTACCAGCTGGTTTTAGCATTATCCTTAGTACCAGCATAAAACCTTACCTTGGGGAAGATTTATGAAAACACCTGTCTTTTTTGATCTTCAGTAGTGTAAGACAGTAAAACTCTGGGCTCCAGTAGCATGTGTGTACATAATGGGAATTCCCTGCTGGAAAAAAACAGGAACTTTTTCAGACCTCTCAGATGGTTTTCTCCCAGAGGGGAAGCGAGCTGAAAACAAGACACTCCTGTATCCATAACAGAGCATCACAAAAGATTGTAAAGAGCATTACATTAAGATTGTAAAGGTTAGAATATGTGGGCCAGAGGCTGTGGTCTGCAAGGAGGAGCAGCAAGGGTTTAAATCTGACAAATTCTTATAAATCTAACAAATTCCAATAGAGAACCCGAGACTGCATCTTGCTAAGAGCTTGACCCTCCAAGTCACACACTACTGTGCCTGTTATAAAATTTTAAATGTACTCCATGTTTTACAGTAACAATATTGGAACTGCTGTTCATGGAAATGAGATAATGATTTCTATTTCTCATTGTGCCATTACAATTCTCTTATTTTTGCTTTTCTGTCAATAATTTTCCTTGTTAATGTATTGATGTGTGTAAAAATTGCCTTTTTTTTCTGATTGCTCCTTTCAGCTCCTCTACAGAGATATTCACTTAAAAATCCCCACTATTCTAGGCATTGAGTCAAGTTTTCAATTTTTCATTAATCACAAGGGATACAGATTATGACTTTCTTTGGTTCTATTCCATTTCAGTCTCCTACAACAGCAGAAAAACTCTAGTAAAGTATAGTTTTCATCATTTTATACCTAAAAAATCTTTCTCATAGGTCAGTCTTAAATCTCCCAGCTCATCTCTTCTCTTTTTTTTTCCTTCCAAAGCAATTGCACTTTGCTTCATTAGTTATAGCTGTCCAAAATTCTTTGCTAGCTACATTCTTTATTCATCAGTTTTACACATTTAAGCATTGGATAACAAATAACTTTTTAGGTTCAGATACAATAATTTGTTTTAAATTTTAAAGAGCTATTAATTTCCTACTTCCAAATGAAAGCACATTCAGTTTTTTCTGAAGGTTATTCTTCTTTCCCAATAAAGCTAAGGAGTGCCATTAACAAGACCACAAAATTTCACGCTGAATAGAAATTTGACTCAGTCTCACTCTTCATTTTTGATGATGCATGCTTTTGACTTCTTGACTGTATTTAATTCCTTCTCATTAATGACGCACACTTGTCTCTTGTGCCTCTTTGCAAAGATCAGTTATTGATCCACATTAATGTAACTGATGTATCTCTCCCCCATCTATTAGCCATGTGTTTTCAAGCATGTAATTTAACTGAATTCTTTCCTCCTCACAGATAACAGTTTCTCTGTCATCCATTTCTGACAAGCACTCTACTTGCTTTTATTCCTTTTCTCTGCCCTCATTTTATAATAGTCATTGTTATTAACTGCAATAAGAGGAACTTCATCACTATAGGTGGTTCTTGTTTTGTTCTGAGAAAATCACTCAAGAAATATATTAAACATTTACAAAAGTAACAAACTCATGTGGGGGCACTGAAAGGATCCAAAAATGCTTTAAAAATTCTTCTAGGTTCTACAGCTCTATACTTCACATGCAAGGTACCCATCATTACATCCTCCTGAAAAGCAAGCTGTGCCATTTCTGATAGAATTACCTGCTTTGTTCCAAGGGCTGGACTATTTAACACCAACTGTGTACCCCTGAGTCCCATGGGAACTGAAAAAGCCTTTAACTTGGCCAAGGTGTACTAAAGACCAAGTCCCTGTGGTGAACACCAGCAGGCTTTTCACAATGTAGCACATGGCACAGGAGCCATTGCTTTGGCAGAACTGGCAATAGTAGTGGGGAAATATAACAGTTACATGCTTTTTCTAGGTGAATTCAGTGACCAAAAATATGCCTCTTCAAACCATATGAGAATTTACTTAAGCCAATTACAGTGGCAATGTAACCTGCTAGCCCACTGAGATTTTTAACCTGAATTTTATTTATCTTAGACATTTTAGGCAAAGGTAGACATCACTTACAATTTCCTCTCCTGAACTAGCTCCATCTTAATCATTAAATAGATATAAACCACCTTTATATAATTTCAATATCTGACAAATCGGGTGATATTCCTAAGAACGACAGAAACAAGAATATGAAAGACTTACCATGCCTCTGAGTAAAATGTTTCAACAGTTGCTTGCCCTCATTGCCAGCAGTTTTCACTGTCTTTCCAGTTTGGATTTTGGTGACCAAAACTTCCAGCTGTTGGATCTTGTTATGTCTTTGCTTGGCAGACTAGAGAGACCACTATTATCAAGTAAAAGCACCATGGCCTACACAGTTGACTCCTCATTTGCAAGCAGTAATTCAACATCATTTTTATATGCAGATTAATAACTCAGTGAGAAAGGTGGGTAGGAATACAAGGAGAACATTCAAGTTGTGTCAATCTTTTTTCACAATAATACTGAATTAATAGCTATGTTATTATTTAGATTATTATTTCATAAATTGCAATCTATTCATATACCACAGCTAAGCAGCATGTAAAAACACCAGGTGGCAAAAATCCGTATTTTTTTCCAATTAAAATGCACACAATAAATATGCACAAAAGCAATAAGAACACTCAAGTGCAGGGCTCTACTTTCAGTGGCTCACTGATTAGTCAAATTATTCTCAAGTACTTTTTTATCTCTCTGGGAATCCTCATTTTATACTTTCCAATAAGCAAATTTCAATTTTTACAGTACTGTTTTCCCGAATTAAGTTTCTTTTGTTCAGAAATTCTCCTTTCAGCAGTCAGCATAAGAAGGAAACCAGAATCCATTTACACAGTAAGATAAGTTAAAACGCATCAGTAATTTTTGCTCTGTACCAAGAGTTTTGGTCTGGCAAGATGGATGAGCAGTACCTGACTATACTGCCCTAGCCATTTAAAATTAAAATGGAGTTACCAGTTGTAATGACCATGTTTTCAATATATTTACTTATACATAATATTACAAGTTGCCAGATCTGGTGGGCTTCACTCTTACCACAGCTGGGTTGACACCAGGCTGCAGTGGTTCCAGGTTTCCAGATGGATCCCAAGCTCAACAGATGCTGGCATCTGGACATATATGAGGCCAGGTTGGATGGGGCTTGGAACAACCTGGTCTAGTGAAAGGTACCCCTGCCCATGACACAGAGATAATCTTTAAGGTCCCTTCCAACACAGCCCACTCTAGGATTCCATTCCATGAGTCCCCAAAGCTGCAGCCCTACACCCTTTGCTGGCAGAGACTCACTCATCACACACAGAGTTGAGCCAGGATTTTCCAGGTCCCAACAGCTAATCCCCTCCATTCTTTTTCCCCTAGAGGCACCCAGATGCTTTCATAGCTGGAGTCAGACACGGAGACTTGCTCCACATCTTGCTCCTGGGTCATTTCTACTCACCAACTCATCAACTGCCTTGACGGTTACTCACACACATGCTCACAGCCTTACACTCATTCCAGTCCCTGGCACCATGGACACATGGGCCTTCCCCCATGCTCTAGTTGCTGCACACAGATACCCCTGAACACAAAGAAGAAGGACCTCCTACCCAGGGAAGAGCTGGGAAAAAAAATTATAAGGGGGACAGACAGGTGATCAGTTGCAGGGCAAGGCCAGACAAGAGTGCAGACCGAACTACGTGAGATGATCTCTTCTAATCCCTTAATTTCTCTCTTGTTTTCTCACTCCTGTTCCTCCCAAAATCACCTGAACACCTTCCTCTTCTTACCATTGATTCCTGCCCTAAACACCCTGTAAATCCTGTGTGGTCTCAAACTCCTTTTCCCCTGCATCCTACAATGTGTCCCACCCTAGAGCAGCAACTCCTCTTAGCATGAAAGATGTTTTTCCAAGACTGCTCCCCATGACACTCTGTGATGGTTTTCATGCCTGAACATTGAGATTGATGTCTCAGCTGAGAGAGAACTCATAGGAGTCTGGAAAAGCTGATTCTTCTTAGGAGTTGAAGGCTTGTGTTCCCACCTGTCCCTGTGAATTACAGACAAGTCCTGATGGGCTGGTGATCCCTGTAATGGCCTGGGAGTAGCCCAACAGGATTGGGCTTCAGGTAATTTGGACTACTGTCTTCCTGAGCTCCTTTATGGGTGTGGAGATGGTCTTCAGTACATAACTGAAGAGCAGGGTGACACTTATTGTGTCAGCACAAAAGCTGTGGAGCAGCACCAGACAGGCAAGCAAAGAAAGAGGGGAGAAGAGAAAATGAAACATTGGGGCAAGACTAGGGACAAATTTTTAAAAAGTAGAACTGCCTATGAAAATGTTGGAAATCAACTGGAAGAACAAAAAGCCCTAGAAGTTATCCCAGGCAGTATCTTGAAAGCCCAATAATGCTTCCAATAGTAACCATGGATACAGAAGATGAGCCCTCATTTCCAGCTGAAATCTTGAGGCTGTCAACAGGAATGATTAGCACCAGGGCTTTGTTTCCTCACTGCTCTGTGCCCCTTCCATGGTTGCTGCTAAGAGCCACGTCTGCAGCAATCACAAACAAACCCAGTACTGAGACTCACCAGTGAGCTGACTTCTCACAGAAGCATCACTGAATTGCAAGAGTGCTGTACATGCCTGTCACCAAGTTAATTGCCAAATTAATATTGTCCCAGTGCTTGGTAATTGCTGGGTGACAACATTGTGGGCTTCTCCCTTATGAGAAACTTGCTTAGGTATGTAGAAAAAACCTTCTCCATAAACATGCCACTTAAGCCTAAAAGCCTTTGAATTTTTCCCAATGACATGTCACAAATTCAACCCTTAACCAAGTACAATAACACTAACCCAGCCACTAAAGCCCCAGTGCAGAAGCAGAAGCTGAAAAGACCAAACAAGTAATTTCTGCAACAACTGACTGTGCTGAGACTGACTTCATCATGACATTTACAGGAGAATTATGCAAAAGTAATTTCTAGAATATTCACATCCCAGATCTTGTTTCACATGACAGCTAGAGATGTCAGATAGACATTATAAAAACCCCTCATCATCTATTCTAAAAGGAAGAACACTTTCTGATGGGTTAATTAATTAGTGGCAACAAGGAACATTTCATGTAATCACAGAAACATTATTAACAGTAATAAATTGCACCTTCCCTGAAGCAACATAAAATCAATGACTTTACAAGAAATTGTTAAAACTATGGTGCTGCTTTAAGAAAAATACTTATTTGAAATTTATGAAGGTTGCAAGGCCATTGTATTTTCATACATTTTTTGTTTTAGAGATATTTGATGTTGCTGGGTTAAATCTATTTTCTTGAAAGCCATTGCCTGCATTACTGGATAATAGGGATAGAAATGCACTTTTTGTGGATAAATCTCTGGATTAATTAGGAAACCTGGTCAAGTGGCTAGGAGAAATTCAAAGTGTGATGGAATGAGAATTGCTCCTCAGGATAACTATAGGTAACAGCATCCACAATGCTTGCTTTTTTCAAAGGTGATGGCAGCCTAGGTCCTCCTACATAGAGATTTTCCTGTCCTCAGCGTGGGATTGAGACAGAGTCTGGAGTATGGATAGCAGAAGATCAGAGTCGTGACTATTGTGCTTTACTTCCAAGACTATCTGTCTTATATACTGTGTATAGATTCTCAAGATTTATTTTTTTGTATTTTAATGAGAGGTATGCAACATCAGGAAGCTGATTTTTGCTAAGAATGTTACTGAGGAGTGGAGGAATGAAGGAGTTTCACATAAATTGTAAAATTTCTTGATGGAGAAGGTTCTCCATAAACCATAATCATAATTTTATGGGAAAAAAGTAGTCATACTGATCCTCCAGGAAAGGCGTACCTCAAATTTACTGAATTTTCATAGGAATTTCACTGAGATATGATAATATTCCAAGAGTAACCACTGTCATGACAAATTTCTCTTTGCTTATTGATCTTTCACTTTAATACAGAGAAGGTTTTTTCTCTCATCTGTATGAATCTAGAGTAGTTTCCCATCTTCACCTAGAAAACATTTATCAAAACTGAGCCTCGCTTCAGTATAAATTAGCACTGACCTATATGAGATAACTATTTTTGCTACCCAGTTCACCAAGGATTTCACTGATTACATTGAGTAAGGGAAAAATTTTATCTTCAGTTTCTGGGTTGATTTTTTTCCCCACACTTTAAATTAATTTCAAAGCACAGCTGGGTCACCACCTAATGTTAACCCTAATTCTATGTTCTTCCATCTGCTGAAGGAGGGCAAATGTCATTAGTTCTGTTCTGCTGTTGTTATTTCTCCCCACTAGCTTATAATTTATTCTTGGTGATAATTACGGATAAATGAAATCTACTGCTGATAATTAAACATATGTGTCTCTTTAAAGACTCAACCAGAGGTCACAACAATTGTCAATAGTTACACAAACATTATTAGTATTAATTTAGCCTTAAGTGCCAAAGCATCACTTAGCATGTAAACTGAAGCAGTTTTTACACATAAATTAACCAGTAGGGGGTTTTCCCTTTGGTGCTGCATAACTAGAAGGAGGAAAGTCCTGCTGTGGCATGCTCTAGAAAACTATTATTTTCATAGAGAATTATTGATAGAGAAGCCAAAAAAAATTGTCTTTTATACTTAAGGATGATTGAAATTGGAACAAATACACATGAATGACAAACACAAATGGAGACAGCATGCAATCTAAAAATAAAAGTAGATGCCTAGAAAAAAAACTGCCAAGTTTAAATAATAATTAAAGTGCTTTAGACACTGTCCTGGAAAGGAAAACAATAATGCATAACACCATGATATATGGATACCATAATGTGCCACCTTACAACAACCAGGTTAGGACACATTAAAAGGCAACTCTCTGTCATTACTATGATCAATAAAAATATATTTCCCATGATGACCATTAGGTTAAATAAGAGGTAATTAATTACTACTATGTTTTGGAATTTTACATGGCCAGACAGACTTTAATCTATCCTAGAAAAGTCAAATTTGCCAAAGAAGAAATTAATATACAAATTTAATCCTTTACTAGAGGTAAAAATCAATTTCCATAAAGCCAAAATTCATGACAGTCTTTTTTAGAATATCCTTGGCTTGGTAAAACAACGTGACTAACAAATAGTGTGAGATATTATCTTGGGTAATGTTTTCCCAGAGTTTACTCCAAACATATCTTTTTCTCATTTACATAATTTATGCAGCTACACCGAGAAACACTTTATTAAAGCAAGCATCAATCTACCTCGTTTCCACATTGACCCACCTCAGAACTACCTTATCAAAATTCCTGTCATGTAAAAATTTCAACCAATATCTGATTAAATAGATCAAATATATCTGATCACACAACCCACACACAGTCCAATTCACCACTATAACATATTGCATATCGTTGCTATTATCTACCCAATTAGCAAATACTTAGTTTTCCAAAGTGTATTATACTATTCCCACAACTGTACCACTACCATTTTTTATTTCATCAACAAATAATAATTATAATATGCCTCTAAGATATTTTTTTTCTCATAGATTACATTCCTTTGTACTTGCTCAACTCCAAATGGTTCACATGGATTGTTAATCCTCAAAATTCTTGTCTTGCCATACTAAATCAATACATAGTGCCTGCTAGTTTACGTTTGGGATTTTGGGATTTTGGTTTGGGTTGGTTTTTTTGGCTTTTTATTTTGTTTTTTTTTTTTTTTTTTTTGGTACTGACTGAAATATGTTGTTTGAACTGTACCTTGGTCTGATTCCTTGTGCTAATCAGAGGATTTGTACAAGAGCACTAGACAAAATCTCTCTGACATCTTGAATTCCCTACATGTTCCAGCACAAAGCAGTGACCTTGTCAAGGTGAGTCATGAAAGCTCTAACATAAACAGAACAGTAAAAAGCAATGGGACCGAGCGTGCCCTCAGCATGCTTGCAGATGATGCTGAGCTCTGTGATGTAGCCACACTCTGGAGGGATGGAATGGATCCAAAGGGACCTGGACAGGCTGCAGAGATGGGCTGGTACAAAACTCATGAGTTCCAACAAGGCAAAGAGCAAGGTGCTGCACCCAGGTCAGGGCAATGCCAAGCACAAATACAGGCTGGATGGAGAAGGGATTGAGAGCAGATCTGAGGAGGAGGATTTGGCAGGGCTGGTGGATTGGAAGTTGTTCTGGTTTAGGACAAATTTGGGAGAAAACCTCCAAAGGGATTCCTCTAGAAAGAAGATTCAAGTGGTCCCTCCCCCAGCTGGTTTGGGAAAAGATTCCCTTGGAGAAAAGTGGAAAAAATTGTTTGTTTACCAGGCAAAGCATTCACCTGCACAAAAAAATGAACAATATTAAACAATAAAACCTCTTGCCACTCAGAAGAGATGACAGACTCAGAAAGTCCCTTTTGTGGGCTGTAGCTCAGCTCACTCAGTCTCTTATCAATCCCTTTGGTGCTGGAAATGCCACAGCCCAGGCCTGGCCCAGTGGGCCACAGGTGTGAGCTGCTGGTGCTCTGCTGGTGTTCAGTGCAGAGCAAGACTTAAACTTGAAACTTTGAACATTCTAAGAAAAAGAAAAACCACAGTCCAGGAAACTTCTCTGCCTCAGCTAGCTAAAACTTAACTAGAAATCAAAGGAGAGCTCTGTCCCACCATCTATCCATCCACAGAAAACACAGTCCAGGAGAAAAGTAATGTGGAGGCGTGAGTGCAGTGTCTGAAAACAAACAGCACACTTCTTCTCTCCACCCTGCCCCCCCTTCACTTTTAGAGCCAATCTTAAAGGTGCAAAACTTATTTCTGGGCTAAACAAATGAATGGGGTTACAAGCATCATAAAATCATCCCAGGACAGAAGTTCGACATGACTGCTGCTATGTCTGCTGGCAGCCCTGGAAAATCAAATTTACCCTGGGCTGCATTCAAAGCCCTGTGGGTAGTAGGGTAGGGAGAGGATTCTGCCTCGCCCCTCTGCTCTGGTGAGACCTACCTGGAATGTGTTCAGCTCTGAGGACTTCAGCGTAAAAATGATGTGAACTTCTGGAGTAAGTCCAAAGGAGGGAACAAAAATTATCAGATGACTGGAGCACCTCTCCTATGGGAGCATGTTGACAGGGTCGGGACTGATCAGCCTGGACAAGAGACTGCTCCATGGAGAGGCATAGAATCACAGAATAATCCAGAGTTGGAAGAGACTCAAAGGCATAATTGAAATCCAACCCCTGGCCCTCCACAGAACACCCCAACAATTAAATCGTGTCCCCAGGAGAGTTGTCCAAAAGCTTTGTGAGCTCTGGAAGACTTGAGGCTGGGACCATTTCCCTGGGGAACCTGTTCCAGTGCCAAACCACTCTCTAAGGGAAGAAACTCTTCCTGATATCCAGTCTAAACCTCTGCTGACACAACTTCAAGCCTTGGCTCCTGTCACTGGCCACCACAGGGCAGAGATCAGTATCTGCTTCTCCTGTTCCCCTCATGAGGAAGCTGTACTGCAATGAGGCTCCTCAGCTCCAGGCTGAACAGAGCTGAATCCAACAAAATCCATTTTACAATGTTCAGATTACAGCCTAGAAGTTTACATAAGAGTAGAATCAAGCATAACACAAACCTGGTCAAAGTTTTCATCCACAGGAACTGGAAATTATGTCAGTCATAGCCATATTTTGGGGGTGGGAGACAGGTAAGGTGCAGGAGCAAAGTGAACTTGGGCAGAAAGCACATGGGCAGTGAAGTGGTTCCACTAAATCTCTATAATGTACATACACCAGTGGTCACTTTCAGTGTGCTGCCTCCCCTACACTACACTCTGTGTTATCTGTTTCCAGCCCCTGGCTTGACATGAAGAACAAATCCCCAAATTACCTTGTAATTATGCACAGCAATGGTTTTGCTATTGCTGGTCCATCTGCATGAATCATGTTAACCAAACGCTGCTGCTTTTAAAATACATTGCAAGATGCTAAACTCAAGTATGCTCAAGAACAAGACCTTCTTCTCCTTGCTAGTATTACTTTTATCACATCCACATTCTTTCTTATTATTAGCTAAATTGTATCTTTCCAGAATTAATTTCATACATCTGGATAATTTGACTATTTGAAGGAGTTGAAATTCATGATCTTTTTTCCAATGCCCCATAGCAGTTTCTATTTCACCATGGACCTATATCCTCTCAAACTCTTCTTGTGCTTCTGTAAGAAATCAAATATTGTTAATAAACAACCAAATATTTCCCATAAACAACTTCTTTTAAATACTCAGTGCCATTTTGTCAAAGTGTATTTTGTAACAGGTTTGGCTTTCCTGAAACTCTTTGTACAGACTGTGGTGGTTTTTAATCAAATTGACATGGGATATGAAAACTCTTTTAAGACATTTATAAACCCATCAGAATGTAATTACAAAAGCCATATCCATTTATTTTAAAACAAAACTTGTACATGATCTTACATCTAACAGCATAGAGCAATAGCAAAGGGGAGGAGTGGAAGAGTCTTCTCAGCCACATGAATAAAAAAGTAAAATTCAATAAAAATAATCAGCTTTTCCTCCTTTTCCTAACTGGTTGCCAAAACACTCATCCCATCTCAGCAGAGACCTTGGCTTGGATCCTGTATAAAATCGCAGTGTTCAATTTCCAGTGCCTAGCTCAAAAAGCTTTTCTTTGTGTTACATTATTCAGCAGGTAATTGATTGGAGCTTATTTACATTTTTTTTTCTGGAGTGCAACTGGTGAACTCTCTGTGTTAGTGTTCTCAGAGATGAAAACTAAAGACAAGTATGCATCTATTTCTGAATTATCTATGAACACATTTGAGCTATAAAATTTGGTCTGATGTTCAAATCTATATGATGAAAGATCCACATAGCTAGATCTCTTAAACCAGAAAATTATACAGAAGAAATTGTGTGTAACCAGACATGCATTACACCATTCAAAGCAAAGGTACTGTTGAGGGGAGCCATTTAATTTCATTGGCACAGAAAATGAGAATTGTTCTTGCATGTGACTTTCTAAGGTGGTGGCAGACAGCATTCATGCCAAGCAGGGGAGGGCTCTATTGAGTTTGAGCCAGCCAAAATACTCATCATGGAAAAGATTCACCACATCCTGAACCTGTAAATCTCTGCTACAGCATCAGAGTTTGTGCAGCATTTTAGCTAGTTCTTTGCCATCCTGTACTCACTTAATGATTTAAAGATAAGTTAAAAATATGCCAATGGTCTCATCACAGAATACCCTGGTGACTGGGAGATATGCTAATTATTCAGGGATAGAGTGGTCTGCATCTATATTCACCCCACAAGGAGTGAAGTCCTTGTGCACAGCACGGGCATGAGTACATGTACTTGAAGCACAGACTCTGTGCATGACATACTGCCACATTTTAAGATAATATCATGAGCTAATCACAAGCTTATGATATTACCTACTTGATAATACTTGTGGGAACAAAGACCAGTGATGATGTCTTCACACAGTACTTTACTGAGTCCCTACATGCTTTTCTTACTTGGTCCCTGGATTAGTCTCTTATCTTTTTCCTTTGTCCATGCATTGTTAACTAAACAAATTCTCCATTCAGTAACACAGCTTAAAATAAGCATGACTTAAATAGTCTTGAAAACACCATGACTGACTCAGTATTCCTGAAGAAAATTGTCTGGCAATTGGTGGAAAAAATGTGCAAATGTATGCATATATATATATATACACATAAAGATATGTATATAGAAGCTACATCTTTAGAAAAAGTATCTTTTACATTCCCAAACACAAAATATCAGACCTCTAAACCAGCACAACATCAATTCAAATTACCTGTTGTGTTGCTGGAGCTCCAACAAAGCAGTGTGATTGCACTGCAAGAAACTGACACTTCCTACTATCAGATCTGTGCACTGGAGCATGCTTTCTTTTGTGATTCAAAAAACTTAATGCTAAAAATCTTTCTTCTGGGGGGAATTGGAGAACTAGATCTAGATATGGATGAAGTTTGCTTTTGTGTATTCACAAGGTTGACCAGTTACGTCCTTTTGCTTCCTTTCCTCTCCCTTCCCTGCCCACCACACAGCCCCTGACCAATTAATAAGGAGTTTATGTTAGTCTCATGCTGAAAAATAATGTTCTACACTCATTCTTTCAACAAAATACAAATGCACACCCCATGTCATATTTTTGGGGAAAAACCTCTTCCCCTGGGAAGGGGAAAAAAAATCCATGTATCTTCATAGGACATTTAAAAATGGAGAAATAACAGGCAGAGGGTTGGGTGGAGGGAGCGTGGAACTTACCTCCTAATGAATTAAACAGCAGATGATAGTATCCCACACTGAGTCATGACAGATGGAGCAATAGTCATCTCTGTAATACAGAAATTCACTAGGAAAAACAGTTGGAAAGTGGGAAACAGTGGGAAATCAGGATGAAACTATGAGGACACCAGTGTAGCACACCAAGTTTGGTATAACATTACTCACATGAATAACCTTTATTAAAGATGCAGATCATTCTGTTCACAATCTGTTCATGTAGACTGACAGATAAATAGGCCTAGGTGAGTTTAATACCATAATTATGTATTTGTCAATCAAAGAGTAAACAAATACAGACTGAATATCGTTTTTCTACCATTCTTTTCTATTGTCTATTTTTTCTAAACATACGATTTTCATTACAAAGAAAGACTAAATGGATTCCTCACACAAGACACTCAAATCAAATGGTAGGATTTGGACTTTGGCTCCACTTCAAATACCTATTGGTATTGAAAAAAAGACCTATTAGAACTTCAGAAGAGAGTTTATTAGAAGAGAGAATATATTACAAGTTTATCACTATCAGAGATTTCTGACTTTCCCTAATTGTTGTGTTTAATAATATTAACAGCTACCTAGCAAGATGCAGACATATTTTATGTGACTTAGTGGTAATAATTAATCCATAATAGCTTGTCTGTCCTTCTAGTGAGATGGGATTCATAAATTCAGTTGAAATTCCTAGAGGACCAGCACGGACTAAACAATAAAATAATGAATGTGTCTCTCAGGAAAATACCTATCTTATTATTACATTAGTACTTTGATTTTTCCTGGAACTGAAACCTCTTTCTGAGTCAAAACACAGCTTTAGTAGGAGGCACAGATCTTTATAACTTTCATGAGGGTGATCCAGGTACATTAAGCCTTGACAGGATATCACTGTAATAGCCAAAACTAATGTGGAAGTCTTGGATATTACTTTCCAGCATGCTTGCCCACTTTCTCAATCCCTCAATCCCTTTGCCTTGGAAGCCAGAGGGATATCATTGCTGCATTGCACTAGTTTTCACTCTGCTGAATAAATGTCTCAAGCAGAGACTAAACCAGTTTGTTCATCTTCTATTCCCAATTTTCCTCACGGTGGATTTGGCATAGGTTTAATCCTATGTTCCCAATCTAAGCCACTCCACCACCAGAATGCCACAATAATGGCACTTGGTTTTGGTTATGAGAAGGAAACAAAGACAGGGTCAAAATTCATGTATTCAGCCTTTGAAGATTTGTCATAAAAGAATTAAAAAAAAAAATCACATTTCTTAAGTGCATCTCTGTACTGTCCAATTAATATTTTACAAAAAAAAGGCAAAACCCAAAATCATGCAAAATGTTGATCCTTGAAAACTGGTACAGAAATACAATCCTGCAGCATAGAGGAATATATTTGGATGTGTTTACAATTCAATCAGAGGTATTTAGTGCTTTTTCCTTTTAAGTGCATCTAAAATGAAAAAGATTTTATAATAGACTATTCTGCATAGTTTCATTTTATTCTCTTATTTGTGAGAACAAATTATAATAGCTTAGCTACAGTAAAAAACATAGTAGTTAGGGGATTTTTAAATTAGTTCCTTGTACTTGCATACTTATAGCTTCTCAGTTTGTTTAGTTTAAATAATTTCAATGCTGAACTCAGCACACAGAGAAAGCTATTAACCATAGGAATAAATATTTGGAAGATGAGGTTTTAAAAATTGCATCAACGTTATTATTCTACTTAATAATAGCTTTTTCATTGTAATTTAAAAGGCAGTTTATCTTGCAGTTAAAGTGATAAAATATAACTGTATAAAATAAATAGCCTTTTCACAAACCACTGATTTAATTAAATTTAGAGATCATTGTGAGCTAGCTTTATGATTCAATTTTTGCATCATATTTTTTTTTTAATCTGAAGCCTATGTATATACAGACATGCAGATGATAAATATAGATGCAGAGATGTATTTTGATAATTTATTTGTGTTGCATTGCTATGTTGTATAGGTTGGTTTTTGCATTTTCAGCATGCTGTATTTTAACTGTTTGGAATAGTTTGATAGGGTTACAAATTCCCACAAGTCTACAAATTAGGTAAAAGAAGTGCAGTTCTAGTGAAAGAGGGGAATGTATGATTAAGAAAACTCACTTATAAAGGGAAGTGATTTGCCAAATGCTTTTCCTGATTTTCTTTCCCAAACCAAAACTTTACTTGAGTTTGCAATATGGGGCATCTGGATACGCATGAGCTTTCTACCACTCTACTTCCAGCACAGGGTCAAACACAGTGGGAGCCTCATGACTGAAAACCAAAGTGGGAGATTTGCATATATACATATATATATGAAATAGATATAATTTATATATTCTTTATATTTTTATTTATTATAGATATAATTTATATATATATATATTTATATATGTAAAATTTTATATAAATTTATATATATAAAATTTATGCACATCTTTCATAGAGCTGGTTCTTCAGCTGCTAGGGCTGCAGAAAGAAAGATGAGGAAAAAGAATGGAAAGATCACTTACCTTCCCAATCACACATTTGTAAAAAACAACAGATGGAAAGTAATTTCCACACTAGGGTAGAAATTAGTGGGCTGGCCTAGTCCGAGGGAAAAGTTTGCCTCATTTGTTCTTGCTGCTGTTCGCTCTTTTTTCTATTCACCAAGGCTCTTGCTGGCAAAAAGAAAAAAAAAATCAATAAATTAAATTTTAGTTTAAAAATTGTGTTAATACGTCCATATTATTTATTCATCTTTATGAAAATGCACCAAACCGACAATAATTAACCAAAGGTTTACAAAACACTATTGTAAGGTGTTCACAATTTTAAAAAACAAGAGGAGTCTGGATGAAATCCACTGTAAAATGAATGAGACAACACTGTTTGAATAACTGGCATTGACCCTGAATTACCTTTAATTCACATTTTGTGGTCGGTACAGCAGTTTATCCTGCAGGGATCAAGGAATACTGAAGCATCCAAAATTTGACAGCAGGTACTGAGGTACAAAATTTGACTGCTTTGTACTGAGCAAAACAAGAAGTAAAGTCTCTGAGATGAATAAGAGTGCTTTCTGACAGACAGCCAAAAGTACAATCAATGATTTTCCAGTCCTGTACTTCTACTCCAGAAACATGTAAAGCCTTTCACATCAAACTGATACCCCAACACTCTTTTCTGCTATATTATAGGAACACAGATCTTTTTTACACAGATGATCACTGCAATTTTTGGGCAGGCTGAACCATTTTGGAAGTTGAACTATGCAGTTTAATACTACTGTTCCCACTAATGTTCCCATGCCTGGGTCTGTGTTTTGTAGCTTTGTTCACAAAGGAAAAAGCTGCATTTGCTGTTCTGAACTGAACCTAGGGTACAAAGGCCATGGCTGCAAATAGAGAGGAATTATCATTTTGCTAACACTTGAATCTGGCAAAGTGTTGTATGCAGCCCTTTAGTTTGGCTGACATCAAATCTCTGGAATTTCAGACCTGTAAAACCAGACAATGATGATCACTGGCTTAGAATCTTAGAACTGAATCACACTGATCTAAACATGACTTGCTTAGCTTTGATAGTTCAACTGATAATTCTTTTACACTGCTATTGAAGAAATCAGTTTCATAAAAACATTCTGTTACCTGCCAAACCAGTAAAAGGTACAGTAAGCATGGCATAATAACAGGAGCTGGTGTCCTTGAAAGTATTTTGGGACTTTCTGGAATCTGAATGTACGCCTTAAGAAAGGACCTATATATGGACATTTTACACTGTGTTTGACTTAAACAGCAGCCACTTATTCAAAACCCAGTTGTTTTTCTAGTTATTAATGCTCCTTATGGATTAAATGCAGGCCACACAAGGCTTTTAATTTCTTAATCTGACGGTGAGTCTTAAATAAAGAAGCGATTAGGTCTGCAGCACAGACTGATGCATTTCCTTAAAAAAAATCAACAAAACCAAAACTTGCAAAAAAACTCCAACAGCAACAACAAAAAGCCTCCAAAGAACAAGAAAAAAACAACCAAAAGCATTCTGAAAAAAAAAAAAAAAGAAAATGGTTCTAAAACACATAAAAATCAAGGCTTACACACTGAAATGCACTGAAGTTCCAAATCTATCTTCTGGGATCTCAATATTTATTGTCCACCTGCAGACATAGTTTTTATAATTGTTTCCAGAAATAAATTACATGGGAATTTAAAATATGTAGAAAAAACTCTGTGCTGCAAATAAAAGCTTTGAGAGTAATATCTGGTAAGATCATTCTCCAATGCCCATTCTCCAATGCCCGTGTATGTTTACACAGCAAACAAACTCTTCTTGCAGCTTCACATCCTTTTGTTTACAAAACAAAAGAGTTTTTACTTTTTTTGCAAAACATAGAGTATTTACTGTGCTGAGGCTTGCATGGAGGAGTTGGGTGTGTAACTTAAGAGAAAGAAAAAAGACAGAGGATGGATTATTTTTCTGAGTCTGTCCTTGAGGATTACTCGCTCCAGTTAAACCCTAGACAAGAAATTTTTTAAAGCTACATTTTATTTTAAAAATGTTGTTTTATTACAAACAGCAAACAGGAACCATTTAAACTGCATATATCCACCATCCTGCATTTATATTTCAATAGGTTGAGTTAGTGCTCAAAATTTTATGGAACTCTCTGGAAGCACTATTACTGCTAATCACTCCTTTTTTCCCCCTGCAATTTTTTAGGAGTTAAAGGATATGCTGATGTTAGGGCATTAAGAGTAATTGCCCAGCTTCTCCAATGTTGTATAGCATTTTTGGAAGGTGATTCATGTGTAATACCGATGGATTAATTTAAGACCGTAATGTCATTTATTGTATTAAAATGAGAGAATTTTTTTTTTTTTTTAGTAATTTCACATGATTTTAACAGAGTAGAAATTAGTTAATAACAATTGTGTTAAGCTTTTTTAATGCATTGCCACAAATCTCTGTAATCAAGTTCTCACAAATACTTTTTAAAGTATTACCACACCTTATCATTGGAAAATGTGAACAGCACAGAAACACTTTTTAAAGTATTTTAAGAGACTTCTTGCTTTCTAGCAAGGAGCACACAGGGAAAATGTTCTTCAGTTTATAGACACAAAAGAGAAACTATCAGAAAAAATATGCAAAACAATTGATGTAAAGCTAATACTAATTCCGAATAAAGAAAATCATTTGCAAGAGCCTGTAGCACATTGTGAAGCATGTAAAATATTTTCTTCTTACATAGTAAGGTAAAAATTTCAATTAAAAAAAGAAGGTGCATTTGCTAAATTATGTCTTGCTTACATATGATAACGATCAACCTTCTCCAAGACTTTGTTAAAAACAGCTCAGAAACCCTTTCAGAAAGATACTCCTAAAAGCAAATTCCAGAAAGTAATTAACTGGAATCACTCTAGAAGCTGATGAAATAGAGAATTAAATCTGTCACAATCCTTTGCAGTAACACATGCATCAAAAAACCCGTATTTAGTCCCCCCCTCTCCTACAAAATCTGAAGAGTGATGTTCAAAAAAATTTTCAAATAATCATTCATAAGACTGTACATAAAGTGGAGAAACAAGAAAGGCACCACTTAGAACTTGAACATTCAAAAGAGATGCAGTGTGTGACTGCGCAAGAAAATCTACCCAGAAGTCATGCGAATCATATGCTTCACACAGAACAAACTTAAAAGGGTTAGGTTTTAAAACCAAGCTTTCTCACTATAAAGTATCTTTGCAACCTGGCTCCGAGATCCTCTCACCACTGTTAGATAGACTTTAATTCAGAGCCATCATCTTCTTTTATGCTTTGGTGGATGTATTGTTCCCTCTGATCCAATCCATGAATTCTGATACAGCAGAAATAAAAGACATTTTAGTTTAATAATTTCCTATGTTTTTGATAAAAAATACAAAGTGTTTTGACAATGAAAAGGCAGCATATGGAACTTAACAAGGAGGAAATTCTTTGCTCATGCAAATCTTACTACTGCCTATTTAGACTAATGAATATCTCCCCTTTCAAGCTCTCTCAGGAGAAATGCTTTATACATAAGAAAGATAAAACTTCTTGGTCACACTGACTTCTGTTGTCCACAGTCACTTTGCCACAACAGACCAAGGACTGCCATTTCAATAGGAAAGAAACAGATCCTCAACTTTTATATTGCCTTGAATTTGAAAATGAATGAGATCTCAGTTCCTTTCTGTATTGGATTCATTTTTGTTTCAGCTTTTCCAGAACTCAAGATTTCTTCTATCCTTTGCAGAGATTCCACAAAAAATCTCCCACACTAACTTAAGTATCACATATTGCTCTGTTCTCTCTGCTCACTTGGTTTAAAATACCCATTCTGCTGAAGTAGAATTCTGAAATATTCATCTCAGATGAAGTGAAAGTGAAGTAAAGGGGAAAAAAAAAAAAAAAAGGAAACACCTCACCTCATCCATTTTCTCCCTAAGAAATAGTTGCTCACTCCAGAGTACCGAAGTCTTCATTTTCTAACACTCCTGCTGTTATCACCCCATATAATAAAGTGACACTTGAAGTACCATCTAATGGCATTTACATGGCAACAGTAAAGAAAAATGGAACACTTTCTTCCGTAGAAGTCTTCCAAGATCCCCATTATTGGAGCAGCCTTTCCTCATAAGATCCAGTTCAAATGAGGACTCTTACTCCCAGATTAACTAGAGGTGTTAAATCTCTAGATGTTAAACTCTCTTAATGCAAGATCTAACACTTAGACAAGTGCAGCATATGCCTTTCCCAGGCATTTTAGATCATGAAAAAGACAGATTTTGCACCAGGCTGACCACACCAAGAGTAAACCTTTTATGTTTCAACAAAAAAACTGGAAGAGTAGCTAGAAGAGGTGGAGTCATGCAGTGGGTTGCTGTCGGTTCTTCTGTAATCAAAGAACAGTTTGCTGTGGGCTGCTCGGTGAAACAGAGTAGACAGACAGGGATGGTGGGGGAAGCAGGCAGGGAAGAGGTAGCTCTGCAGGGAGATCAACCCTTTAGGTACTCCCTCCTCACCAAGAAACCAAAAATGGCAGGGAAAAAATTACGGTGCAGTTGACTGTGTTTATGTGCTAAGACTCTTCCCATAACTTAGCACTTGTAGGAAGACCATTGGTCAAACAGACAAAATTTACCCAGGCTTTGGGGCCTGCCTGCATCCAAGAGGGGTCACTTGCAGCCCAGCTGTGAAAGTTTCTCCCCCAGTCAGGCAAAATCTCCCCAGGGACAGAGCCTCCCTCTGTTTTCTCCAAGCTGCCTCCTGCACGTGGCACAGGTTAAGGCTCCCAGCACATGTACAGCCCCTAAAGTAATTTTTCACCACATGTCAGAAAATGGACTTATAAGATATGTTGAGGCATAAATAAAACTTAAATTAGTTTCTCACATGCTGCAAAAGGACATGGTCAAATAATGAAAATAAAAAACTGAGTTCTAAGGGGAAGTCTGAAGACCTGCCACACAGAGTGCTGAGGAAAACTTAGCCTAGGAAAGCTGACACACACCGTGACTGTCACTGTGTCATTAGAAAGAAATCAGGTCTGAAGCCACAGGAATAACTTCAGTAACTCAACAGCAGGGAAAAAGGGGAGACCAAATCTTCCAGGTCTGGCAGATGACAAAAAAGGAGGAGATCCAGAGGAAACAGCTTTGAAATGACAGAGAATGTGTTGACTCCTTCAGAAAAGAAGGTGGAGTGCCTCTATTTCTCTGCAGAGGTTATCATACCACATTTATAGTAAAGATTTTGTATCATGATTATTTGCTACTGGTACCATGGTAACAGTATGGTTGGGAATAAACATTCTTTGAAGTGTCTTAAATTCTTTCCAAACTCCACAAAATATTAGTGGTACATTCACAGCACAGTACAGCACCAAAGTATAAACACATTTACAATGTGCTGTCTATAAAGTTGGTATTTTTTTTTTTAAATAGTAGTAACAATGTAGCTTACCTACATTCCCACCTGAAATAAACTTAACCCACAAGAGTATTTATTTTCTAAATATTTTTATGGATATACAAATGGAGGTAATAGACATTCCAGGCTTAAGGACAAAATTGAAGACACAAAATGCAGAAAAGAAATTTACATTAAAATAATCTTCATTATTTTCTATAATATTCATTATATAAAATAATATTCATTCTATTTTGAAAATTATGCATTAGGCTAATAATTAGGCTATGATGTCTGGATCACTTCCACCAGAGTTCATGTCATAATCTGAAGAACCGGAACAAAACTGAGTAATAAATGCATTTTCAAAGTTGCATCATAAAGAAACAATAATATTTGATTCTACAGGAAAATATAAAATTTGAAGAACCTAAATATACATAAAAAGAATTTTAATTTTATTTAAGCATTTAAATCAAATGTATCTAAAATAATCTAAATTGTACCAAAGGTTGCATTTTAGAGATACTCAGAGTAGATTTCTTCTTATGACTGTGAAGACTCTTCTCTTAAGCTTGGCTAAAAAAAAATTAGGTATCTTCAATATCCAGAAAGACATTAATATTTTTTTCATGTTTTCTTACATCTAAGATGAGAAACTGGCAAGTGGAGTATTGGTGCCCACATCCTACTTTGAAAATCTGCACCAGCATGGGAAGGTTCACTTCTCATGTGCAGACATTTAATCCAAGAACCCTTCTTTTCTGGTGAGTGCACTTAAGGAAAAATATTATTGCCAGTCAATCTTTGCAATCCTGAAGGGAATACAGCTCAAGTTTTATTGTTTGACAAAGCCATTTAGGGTCAGGACTGACAATAAGATGATCATGAAGTTCACTCATCTTATGTTTTTTTAAGGGATATATCAACTTCATCCTAATATACTGCATGTTATAATGCTTGCCTTTAGACTTAACTGTCTGTATCAAAATCAGTATGATCAAGGAAGATTATTATTTATTTCATGCCTGCTGACTGACAAATGTCTGTTTTCTAGAGACGTTACCATCAATTAAGGCTCATTTTGTTGTTCAATGTAAATTACATGCTGCTTCTCTTCTAAAAAGGAAAATTCACACACGCACAGGTTTGCAGATGAGGTCCACCTAAAATACCTTTCAGGCAAATAAGTGATAATTATTTGGGTATTCATAAAGCCATATCACAAATCCAGATACTACTTTAATGGCTGATGAATCAGGGTCACAGGAAAAGAGTCAATAAAGTACTAATTTCACAAGGAAGTCCTTCTCTCAATCTGTTATCATTCTGAAGTCATTTTTTGATTACAGGATTTTGATTAATGCTTACACTGTATCATTTTAGTAGTTATCAAACATTATTCTTCTTTAAAACCAGAGAATTTATGGACAGAGCTAAAGTTATAACAAAGAAAAGAACACCAATCCTTATCACCTCTGTCATATTGTGATCTTTTGTGCAAAGGCTCTAATTGCAACTATGAATTACTTGGGGTTGAAATCAGACATTCAAGGCTGGTGGTTGAAATGAATCTTTAAGTATTCACAAGTGTGAGAGACCTTTGCTATCACCAAAGAAGTTGCAAGTGTTCAAACACATATTTCCCTGGGCTGCTGAAAAACACAACCCTCTGAGCAGTTAACTGTTCTTAAGTCAGTGTCTTTGTCTTTCTGACAACGTTAATAAATTAGTGTTGGCATTGGTGCTGTAGGACATAATCATCTTTGGAGTGATGACTGGTTGTGCTAGACTGTGCCATGTGTCAAAGAATTGCTAGAGCATCAAAATTCTCTCACTCCACCCAAGAACAATCACTCTCTTTCATTTGAGGCAAGAACACAGCTTAATCCTAGAGTTTGAAATTAACTAGACTTCCCTTGTCTCACAGAAAGATGCTTATGAAATTCCATCTCATACCTTTTGTCTACCAGGGCTTCTTCATTGTCTTGGCTTAGAATGTTGCTAGTACCTTTGTGTTATTGTTGCTTTATACATGCATATGTACATTTATATATGTGTAAAACAATCCAAAAATTTTGCCCAATCAGACACACATAATCTGGACATTTCTCACCAGATATTTCTTGGATTTCCAGCACTAACATTTTCAACATGATTACAACACTTACCACAGTTATTTTAATGATATTTTCATGATGAAAGAATACAAGATTAAAGAGTACTGTGTAAAAAACCATGTATATTTAACTCAGAAAGTAATAGCCCTTCTTAGAAATGGTTGTTCCCAGACCTTCCTTTGCCTCACACCAACTAAGATTAGTCTTAATTTTTTTCCAGATAAGAGTTTTAAGAGCAATTCTTGAATCATTTCAGACAAACATATCCACACCTCCCTTTCCATCTGCCTGTGAGCAGCGTGTAGGATGTGCCATGCTGGTGGTTATTGATGGCAGTGGAGGTGGGTGCTGGTCTCTGCTGTTGCATTCCCTGAATCTCCAACACTTCACTGAGACAGCTTAGTCTGCCCATGTCTCTCCTCCATGTTTAGAAGGAAGGTGTTTGATCCCTGTATCACTGAGGTTAGGAAAACTAAATTTTTTCATTGCACTGCTAAGATTTCAGTCAGTTCTGGAGATATTTCAATTCTGCCTGCCATCATATCCCAGCAAGTAAAAGTACCAAGGATTATCAACTAAAATATACTCTGCCTATTCACAAAAGGAAAATGCACAGGGGGAATATGGCACTTGAGAATAAGGCACTGACAGAAGCAGCACTGCAATTTACTGGTCTGCTTTTGTCTCAGGCAAGAAATAATTAGTCTCATTTAATAAGGTTCATTTAACATTATCAGTCAAATTACCTCAGCATTTTGAAGACCACGATCTGTGGCATCTTGAAAAGAGGAAAAAATAGTTTTTCTATTTATGTATTCTAAATATCAACCCAATTCAATTCTGTCATTTTAGCAAGATGTCCTACTTATATTTTCTTTCTGAAATGAGGCTAGGGAAAGAGCCCTCCTCATTTTAGGGCAGCAATGAAGATTACAAGCCAAGAATGGAGCACAATTTGGAAGTAGCAATAGCAGGCTTCTGTCTTTGGGGACATAATTGATAAGGGAAATAAATTTAGATTGCTCTCAGTAACCATGTTATGCAGTCACAGTCTTTCACATATGTTGTCTTATACACTGAGGTTTTCTAAACAGTTATTGCATAAAGAATCACACAAAATTCTCAAGTCTTAATTTGAAATAGTTTGTGTTATGTAGGGACAACATGAAGTTTATAAACAAAAGATTTGACCCAAATATATAGACTTTCATTTCAATATTCACAAGACAAATAAAAATTGATCTCTGAAGACATCATTTCTCCCTTTTTTGTTTCTCTAAATGTGAAATCTATTTTGCATGGACAGGATAATTACTGCACGTTCCTTTTCTTTTTCTTCCAAGTGGAGAAATTGGAATTACTTTCACATTGAAGAGGCGAAACTCTTCCTGTCACTATGCTTCAAATTATTTTAATTACTTTTGTTATTTGCTAGTTAAATCAATCAAAACATCCAAACTTCACTTCTCTATACTGTTAAGAAGTTCGCAGTCATGCAACTAGGTGTTAGTAATGTAAGTATAAATAAATATATTCATCCATATTTGCATAAAATATGTCTACAGGTCTTATTTTTTTACTGTAATTACTTATTAGTTTAAACAGAATTTAAGATGTCCAGATTTCTTACATTTTTACGGTAATAACTGCTTTGATAATAGCAAACACATTATTTATAAGCCTAGTGAATCTGAATGTGAAAGCATTCAATTCTTCACAAGACATAGTCATTATTTCTAATCAAAATTGGCACTGGAAATACTTCAAAATGCACAAAAATACTTCTCTGACATTTTAAGCCTATCAAAGCAAGACCGTAGCTTCACAATTTTTAGATAAAACTTCCTTCCTGTGATTTTTATTTAGGAATTTTCTATTGAAGGATTGTATCAAATTGCTTCCAAAAAAACCCCAATTAATGTAGCAGCAACTATTTCTCCCTAATGTGAAATAAAACATGCAGCTTTTGAGAAAAAAAGAATAATCCTAGCATTAATAGTCCCCTCATTCTTGAATATTTCTCATTAGTTCCTTTGCACTCAGTTTATATAGTAGATTCATAGAATCACAGAATAATTTAGATTGGAAAGACCCTTAAAATCATTAATTCCAACCATTAACCCAGCGCAGCCATGCCCACCACTAAAACATGTTCTTAAATGCAACATCTACAGGTTTTGCAAATCCCTCCAGGAATGGTGACTTGCAACGTGACAGGGGGTGGGTCAGAGACAGAGACAATACACACTCCAAGCTTCTTGTGACAAACAGCCTCCAGTTTATTCCCACAGCTCCTTTCATAGGAGCTCCAATTCCACATGTGATTCATTGAGGCCTCAGCCCCATCCAGCTCTCTGGCCAAGGATACATCTGCATTTAGGGCTGGTTGACATTGGCTGAGGGTCCCTGTGTAGATTTGAATAAAAACATTTAACCAAAAATAAGAGTTGAAATTACAGGTATGCTAAGAATTCCTGCCTCCTTTGTGAAGTGGATAGGTGCTGGTTTTACTTGATCTGCAAACTGACATGCGAAGTAATTTTTTCCTGAGCTTGTTATACCACCACAATAATCAACTCTGGTTAATCACCAATACCAAAAGTGACATTGCAGTGTAAGCACCAGTATTGATGCTGATGCTTGATGAACATGCACCAACCTCAGTCTGTGTGCATAGAGCAGACGCTCAGCAGTGCATATAAGAAGAAGAAAAACCTCTCAACATCTATGAAGCCCAGAACTCTAGATACTACCTCTTAGTCTTTTCTTGGTTTTCTTAGTTTCACTAAAATCTACATTACTGTGCTTCTTCAGTTGAGATTTGATTAGGGCTTGGGGGTTTTTCCTGTTAATTTCTTTTACACTTTGAAATAATCTTTTAAGAGAACCATCTAGTTGGCCACTAAAGATTGCACACAGAAGACTTGCAAATAACACCAGTCTGAAAAGCCACAGCTGAAGTACATGTGCTGAAAATTTCTTTTGTATGAGTAAGTTTAACATGCGGATATTTTCACACAAAATGAAAGGATCCTATTTCCTGTTACAACAACTGCTCTAAGTTACCAAGCCCTCATTTGTCTTAGAAGGGACTCTGAACTCACAGTATACCCTCAGTAGATTCCTTCAAAGATACAGTTCTTGGAATTTACTGAACAGGTTAACAGAATCATAGAATATAAACATATTCACAAAAAAATTCTATTTCTTTATCAGGTACAAGCACTTGCTTGCATACAAGCTAAGAGAGGAATTTTCAGCTATTATCTAAGGTCATAAGTGTATAGCAGTAAGCTGCTTTTTGTGAAGATTAGTGTGCTTGCTCAGAGATTGGAAAGAGCCACAATATGAGAACTGCTACCTGTTTAGGTAGAAAACCAAAGTAATAGGGAGTCTTCTGTTGCTGATGAGTTAACCAGGAAGATTTCAAAAAGTGGAAAGATTTGATTTATATTATATTTTTCAAAGGATGTTGGAAGAAAATGACAATATTGCAATGGCAGCATTGTTCTAGCAGGGGAAAACAAAAAACAGGATATTTTCTTTGTTATTTGTTATTATTTGTTTTTCTTGAATCTAAGTGGGGTCTCTATTTTTTTCACTCACACAAACAAAAATGCATGCTTCTACATGCATTGTTATGAAAATAATAGTATAAAAATGGTTCTGTTTACTGAAACTCATTAGTTTGCTATGAACGGTGTGAAGATGTGTGTTTTATGATTTTTTTTTAACAAATCTTTATTTTCTTCAAGCATTAGGGCTTCTGTGGTTTAGATTTCCACCCATATTACTATTGCTTGTATCAAGTCAGGACATATATAGCAAGCAATGCCTCATTATAACTCTATTTCTGGATGATTTATTAATGGCTGCTGTAAATGTGACAGAAATACATTAAGGAAATTTTTTTACTTGAATTTGAGAAGTAGAAATCAGATACAAGCTTTAGAAACTGCTCACACTTTACCAATCAAAAGTATTTTCAGAAGACAGACCCATATATTCCTAAGGCACTAGTTTCCATGAAAGCTAAACCACTTTTCACATTCAGAATAAGTTCTAGAAATAGAGGAAAATCTACTGAGGCTTAAATTTGAAAATTAAATCCAGGTTTTGTGGAGACATGTAATTACTGAATTATGCATCTATAGATTTCATGTTATTCCTTTATATAATTAAAAATGCTTGCACATTTCTAGAGCTTTGAATTGATAGCACTTGAAAGGATTCAAGTACTTAACCTTAAGGACCTTAGCCAAATCTGAACATAAGATATATGTATGAATATAAGGTATTTGTGACATATCCAGTATTTAACTTAGGATTTCATTTAGATTTGCGTGATATTTTATTGTGTTATGTGGAACTTTCCATACTGAAACCAGAAAATTTTGACGAATTTCAAAGTAGGCAGCTACACTGTATTGGTCATTATTAATTAAAAAAAAAAGACAATCAAACAAGCAGGGGAATACCACTTTCTTGCTGGTCAGACAACAGAATGCTAGGAAAGAGCCATCCAGGAGCTATAATTCTGGTGATTGGCTGCCCCAATACGTGCTGTGTATGAGCTTGACCACACAGTCTCTCCTAGACTGTCGTCAGCACACCCTCCTTGCAACATTAGGAATTAACTAGATGCTAAGTGTTTTAATCATTAATAAATTGAAAGTCCATTATATCCATTAGGTTGCAGGAATATAATTATTGTTTGCTATTTTTTTGCCTAGTTACTTGTACCTATCAAATATCCAAGTCAGGCATTTGAGAATAATCACTACCAGTCACAAGCACCAGTTTAACTAGAACTCATTAAGCAATTAGTAACTAATTTCAAAATCAGTGACAGACAAGAATGGGGGGAAATAATAGATTCAATGAATTTATGCCATTACTAGCAAGTAGAAATAACTTAAAGGGAGAAAAATATTCCTGCATATATGAAAATGACAATACTTTCCAGATTTAGGAGGTGTCCTCAAGTCCAAAAGAAGAAAAGGGTACCCTCTCTTTAATGGTAAACCATGTTAAAGCATATAAATGACATACAAAATGCATAAGGACATTCAGGTACCTAAAATGGGTTGAGAACTTTTCTTACCTTCAGTGTTTCCTTTTGTTTTCTTGGGTATTTATCCATCTATCCTTCCTGATGTTGCCATTTGCCAGCACTTCTAATGCAGTGATACCAGCTTGAAACAGTAATCGATGTCTGTTCAAGATTCAGATGCATAGAGACCTTTAGGGAATGGAGAAGTGGTTGGTTTATTTTATAAGGTGGCCAAAGAACACCATATTGTCACCTCTGACCTTTACATAAGACAAATTGAAGAAGGAAAAAGCTACTTTCTATGTTTTCCTTTCACTGCAATCTTTCATTTTGACCTTTCAGCAGTCCTGTCATAGAAGGAAGATCCAGGGAAGACTCAGCTAAGGACATAATCTATACCATTTCTTTCAATAAGCAGCAAGAACAATCCATTAACAAAATTAGACAGCAAGCACAATAAAGGAGAGCACAGTATCACAGACCTGAAATAGATTTTGTTTCCTGTTTGGCAGGATTATGTTCTATCTTTGGCCCAAGGCTGCTGAGGCATGTGGAATTGCAGACACAGGAAGCTCATCATGGGGCTTATTTCTTGATTTATCCTTTCTGAGGACCTCAGCTTCAATAGAGAAACTAAATTATCATTTGGCAATTTCAATCAAGCCTATAATTTAAGGCTTAGATTTAGGAGACATGAAGTTCTAGCTCCTAAACTCTTACTATAATGTACCTGCTATAAATTAAATACACGTAAATCCTAAGTTTTAGTGCAGGGAGTTATCCTTGGAGATACTCAAAACCAGATATGCCCTTAGGAGCCTGCTCTAGATAGCCATGCTTGAAGAGCAGAGTTGGGCTAGACAATCTCCACCTTGTCTTGACAAAATCTCTTCTCTTGACAAAAATCAACCACTCTGTGAATTTACTTACCCCTTCTTAGAGCAAGCAAATAATGTCAACAATACCAATAAAACCAGTGCATAATCACCCAGCCTTTCCCTTTCTACTTGAAACATGGTTTGCAAGATGAGCTGAACCAGTGACCATCATTCTTCCCTGATTCCTGCACCAGTGCTGTATCACCCTTACTTTTTTTTTTCCTAATCCCTAATCTAAACCTACTTTCTTTCAGTTTGAAGCCATTTCTCCTTGTTCTGTCACTCCAGGTCTTTGTAAATAGCCTCTTTCCATCTTTCTTGTGGCCTCTCTTCAGCTACTGGAAGGACCCAATTAGGTCTCCCCAAGCCTCTCTTTTCCAGGAAGAACAATTCCAGTTCTCTCAGCTTTTCTATTTTATTTTTCCCTCTCATTTGGGACCCATTCTCACAAGATCAAACCTCACACCACTAACCTGCCTAGTTAGTAAATGCTGGTAGCACAGAAGCATGAAAATAATCTCTGATTCCCAGCTCTGCAGGCAGTGAGTATTTGCGAACACAGCAAACCAGAACTCACCTTGTAGAGACCCCTGCAGAGCAAACTGCCACAGGGTCAGAAGCAGGCTGTGCTAATTGTCTTCTGTGACATCTGCTCACTTCAGCTCTGACCAAGGCCCATTTTAAGGGTTCTGCTATTGAAAGACAGGCCCACAGTATATTTTTAATGCCATGTAACAAGTCTGATATATTAAGAATTAAGGAAATCAGCTTTCTGCTTACAGTCTTCTTAGGAGCAAAACGTAGAAGTGTGGTTCAGATTTATTGTACCATTAAAAATGCCCAACTGTCTAGCAACACATGTGCAACATGTTTCAAGTCACTCATAGAAGCACCAAGGTGAGTTGGGACACCCCCTGCATGAGACAAAATCCAACAAAATGACTTCACTAAGTCTAAATAGGCACGTTGAAACCCAAGCACACACATGCAGATATGGATGTGTGCACATGACCACTTTGGTCAGAGATCATTCTGACCAGGAAATCTCATATTTCGTCATCACAGACAGTCATTTACAATGCCTAGACTGCAGTCTAAGAGGAACCTGTGTGATCTGCATTTCTGGTCTTCCCTATGGTCTGCTTCTTAGGATTATGTAGTATTTTTCTTAAGAGAGGACAGCAGTGTGATTTCTATCAGGTACTCATGTTTTGTGATTCATCACCCTTTTAAAGTGAGGTAAGTACAGAAACTCTGCCAATTATTAGTGGAAAGTAGGGTTTGGGGCTTGTGATTCAGATTGAGCAGGTTGTCCATGTTGCCTATGAGACACAAAGTGTTTTGAGGAAAAAAAAATTAATCATCCACATATTTTTCTTAATATCAATCTGCTTTGAACATCTGGAAATTTCATTGCTTAAGGACTTCAGGTCAGAGTAGTTACTTGAGACCCTGTGTTCATCACAAGTTTTCATGACAACTAAGGAAGATGGAAGTAACACAGAGAAAAAAACTCACTGGTTTATTACTACTACATCTCTGGTACTTTCTGTAGTATACTGATAACTCACCAGCCAAAAGAAAGCTTCATCCTTGTTGAAAGTACTAAAATCTGCATCAGAGATATGTGTGGTGTAAGAAGGATTATGACTATTTATGATGAAATTATTTGGTCCCTTATCTTAAACTTGGTTTGGACAAAACCCACTAGCTATGATTTTTCCTCCCAATAGCTTTCAGAACCATAGCCATGTCCAATATCCTAAGCCATGCATGCATCTCCTATTCAGTGAATGAAGTGAAGCTGACATTATTGAAGATGAGCACCAATGTTTCGTAATTTGTTCCCCTCTCCCAGCCAAGATGTGACGTTGTCCTCACCTCACAAAATTCATAAATCTGCTGCTGCAGAATATCCTCACATGTGGATGCTGGAAATAATGAAGGCATTGCATAAAAAGGAAAATCAAGGTGGGGGAATGGCCGGGGGGGAGGGGGGGTGGTGGGACGACATGGGGTGAATTTTGTATGATTGAAAATATGGTTGATAAATTAAAACCCATTAAATTAATTCATAAATCTCCCTGTTACAAAATACCCATAATACCCATCTTGGCTCTTTAATCTGCCATTGTAATTCTTTAAAAATATCTTGATATAATGGTCAGTTTTCAGTTTGGTGTGATTGCAAACATGCTGAATTGAGTTTCTGTCCAGAGATAGAAAGAATGAGTCCACTTTAGCCTTGAACTATATGAGCATTGGTTTCAGAAGAAACACTGAAATTGGGGGAAAAGGGATAGTTTTATAGAAAACAAGAGAAGCTGCATTAAAAAAATAGGCTGATTATGCCTTGATATGTGGAAAAACTAAAAGATCTTCCTGACTTTTTAAGCATGCAGAAATTGATAATGCTACTTTTCTATCTAATAAGAAAAAGATTTTTTTTTTCCACTCTCCATATAACACTAGAAGTTAATATCATATAAGAAATGAAGCTCATTTTTTCCTATCCAATGAACACGTATAACATGAGGCTTAAGAATGTCTAGGCTGACACATGCAGATGTTTATTATAATTTCTTAAGTACTCCAAATCCCTTGTCTTCTCTGGTTTTGCTTTTATTCTATCCATTAACTATGGATTTTTCTTTCTTTTTCCTAAAAAATTCTACACCAGTTCGAAAAGCACACAGCTGACCTGTTTCAAATTTGCAACCACTATATTTCAAGAAATATACACAAAAGTAAATTAGTTTTAGTTTTAATAATTCAGTCATTCCTAGATCTCTGTTCTCTCCATTTTTCTACAAGTCTTTGCAACAAAGTAGAATGAAGGTCTTCTAAAATGTTAAGCTTGCAACTGAAGTAGTCAATATGCCTGATTTTATTCTCATCCAGGCATACACTTTACAGCAAGCAGAATGTGTACATGAAAAAGAGACTCCCAAGTATCACCCAGTATTCACTGTTCAGGCTTCACATTTGCACTCAGAATAAACCACAGTATGGTATCATAAAGTTAATGTAACTACATGGACAAGAAAATAAAATTGCATTTGTACCATAATTGAAAGTCAGGATGGTATAATAAGAATGTCATTCTGTATATTTGCTGAACTCGGTAATTTAAAAAAGTGTATCAGTTTTAACATGTTAATGTGCATATATATTTAATATAAAAATGCTTTAAAAATTATACTCTTTGAAAAAAACATTGCCTTATTTCAGAAAATATCCAAGGCTTAGTGGTAATGCTTTTTACAGAAATGTTGTTTCTACTGTAGGAGAGGAAAATATTTCAGACATTCTGAAATGGTACAGAACACAGAAGTACTCCATTACCTTCCTACAAGGCATTCCATGATAAGCTCTGGTTGGAGAGATGCAGTTCCATACTTCTGGCTTATGGAGTACCAGCTTCCAAATTGGCTCATAAATCATCTACTGGGGACACTTAGGATAGTTCAGACAAGGTGCTGAAGTGTGAGGCAGTCATTAAAATGGAATCAATTTCCCAGAGAACAGGTATACAGAGAACCAGACACTATTCAGAGTTTTCTTTTATCATGAAATCACTCAGCTTACATTAAAGTAAAACTTGAGGTCTTGTTTACAGTATCCAAAACCACAAAACTGACATGTGCTTACCTACACAGTAGCTGAAAAAGCAAAAAAGGCTGTGCTTAACAGATTTACTCTGCATTCAATGTGAAGTGTCCAAATCTGCACTTACTTGACTTCCTGTAGAAGGCTTTCCTGAAACACTCTTTGTCATAAACTGTCCTGCCAAAAAAATCCCATCCATTCATCATCAATAGTATTTACTTTTTGGATGCTCTAGTTTTGACAGTTAACTTCCTTTTAGTATTTTGTACAGGGTTTAGACTGGTTTAATCTTTCCCTCACTTCAAATAAAATAAATTATAAAAAACTAAACTCACTGAGGAAATAATCTCCTCTTTCTCTAATATACACATTAAACGAATTCCTTGGTGATGCAAATGTTTATCAGATCAAGTGTCATCTCCTGTACCCAACTGAACTCATGCAGCTGCTTTCAGCAGCACAATCACAAGTGTCTCATCCTTCCCTATATAGAGGGTGGAACAAATCTCCATTGGGGTTCTATTTCACATCACTCTGCATGTTAACAAACACACTGGTAAAAAATTCTTAAAAGGGTAAAAAGGTATGGGATAATCACGGACAGCCACTATCGAGAGATACTGCAACAGATATTTTGAAGTCAGTCACTTAAATATGCTGGAGATTTCAAAAGGAAAGTCATCCAGATAACTAAGATGGAAAACTTCTAAAAAAAGCTCAATATTGTCAGGGTTTTGCCCTCCACAACCCAAGAAATTCCATAAAAAAACATTTTTCCACTGTCTGTCATTATATTTTGATTTGCACTGATGTCAATATTCCTCCTGGAGATGTGGAACACCTTTTTCTTTTCCAGTATTGGAACTGTAGTGATAGGAGTAGAAGTAATGGGTACAAATTAAAAGAGGTTAAATTTATATTAGATATTAGTAAGAAATTTTTTACTGTGAGGGTGTTGAGGCACTGGAACAGGTTGCTCAGAGAAGCAACAGGGATGAGGATGCCACATCCCTGGAGCTGTTCCAAGTAAGATTGGATAAAGCCTTGAGCAGCCTGATCTAGTGGAAAGCATCCCTGCCCAACAGAAATGAGTTGATCTTTAAGATCCATTCCAGTCTTTTAACAGTCTTGGCTTCTGTGGTAACTTTCTGTATGAGAAGTATAGTTATATTAATATACATATATACATGCATACATACACATTCCTATTGCGCAGAAGAGCAGAGTGAAAGAGTAGAGAAAATTTTGAGTTATATTTATGGTTATATTTAGATTATATTCACCACATTTCATATATCTATGACCATAGAATCGTAGAACAGTTTATGTTGGAAGAAGCCGTAAAGATCTTCTAGTTCCAACCCCTGTGCCATGGCCAGGGACACCTTCCACTAGACCAGGTTGCTCAGAGTTTCATCCATCCTGGCCTTCAACCCTTCCAGAGATGGGTCAGCCACAATTTCTCCGGGCAACATGTGCCAGGGCCTTATCACCCTCACAGGAAAGAACTTTTCCCTGATCTCTAATGCAAATCTATTCTCCATAACTTTGAAGCTATTCCCCCTTGTCCTGTGATTCCAGGCACTTATAAATAGTTTCTCTCCATCTTTCTTGTCTGTTCACTTCAGGTAGTGGAAGGCCACAATTAGCTCATCCCAAAGCCTTCTCTTTTCCAGGCTGAGCAATCCCAGTTCTCCCAGCCTTTCCTCCCAGCAGAGCTGCTCCATCCCTCTGATCCCCTTGGTGCCTGCTCTGGCCTGGCTCCAGCAGGTCCCTATCCTTGCTGTGCTGGAGCCCAGAGCTGATGCAGCCCTGCAGGTGGGGTCTCAGCAGAGGGGGCAGAGGGGCAGAATCCCCTCCCTCAGCTTTGGAAGAACCAAAGAAGTTCTTTGGTCAGTCATAATGAACAGACAATACCATGCTTTCTCTGTGTATGAGACATTAATCTTACCAGAGGTGCTGTGTCTTACAGGTGCTTTGGACATTGTGCCATCAATCTTTGCATTGCTTGGAGTTGTACTGAAGCCATAGAAACAATAAACTTGGGAAGATTATTTCTGCCCACAAAAAATGCTTGATTGCTCTTTCTGCAGATTTTCACTGCTGATAAACTCTTGCATTTTCAACATCAACACATAATCTCCAGTAAAAAAGAAGTGTAGGTATGAAAACCTGCATCTCATTAAAAATGCTGTATGAAAACTGTTCTTTCATCCTAAAATGAACTATTCATTCACCAGCATGAAAGGAATACTACAACATTGGTACAAATAGCATTAACTCATTTTGTTCCCAAAATGTTGGACTTTTTTTAAATAGCAAACCTTGCTGGTTCATTTCTGTGCTACTTGATGGCTTTTGTCATCTAGTAGTCACAATTGAAAACAAGGATGGATTTTTAAAAATTTCAACATGATCTGGGCACCTTGGGTACAAATTTGCAACATTTTAAAGCATGATGTGACTTATTTCTGTACACATGTATGTATTTATTGTCTTACATTGAAATGATGTTACTATAGAAAATATAAAAAAAGCTTTTCAAGAAAAATAGGTGTATGTGAATTCACTGGTGGGTCAAAGCTCTGTTTGTTATATGTATGAAGTATGGGAATGTCAATAATGTCAATAGTTTTTCACGTAACAGTTATCAGTATTACAAACTACATTCATATGGTTCTAATGTAGCTTTAATTATAGTGGAAATTGTTTGCTCAATTGTTTTTAATTCTAGAACTCACAATTAAAAGTTGCAGGTGAGTTTTTATCAGCTGTTGTGAAAATGTGCATGAATTACATCTTACCACAAGACTTTATTCTAGCAAATAGTAGATTTTAATCCATTTATGGAGGGTTTATTGATGTTTTAGATATATTATAAAACAAGTATCAGGCAAAAGCCATCCTTTTGTAAGTAGTTATGACAGTACATACCTGGATTACCTACCTGACATTCTGCCTGCAGAAGACTCATCCTGCCTGTAATGTAAAATGAGGTCAGAATTTAAATTAAAAGCCCCCCCGCAAGAAAGCCATCCCATTCTGATGTTGTCACATTTATGTGCTTAAAGTCTATAGCTCTGTAAGTGAATGAAGCTACCTGAAGAAGAAAAGAACAGCATTATCATCAAAACTTATGACACTCATTAAGTCTTTTGATGAGCATAGGTGAATTTAATTGCTCTTCAGAGCCTGGAAGATAAATCGTAAAACCTGCATGCAAAATTAACAAGATCACCTCAAGAAACTGGTGGCTCCTCATTGACATCCCTGACAATAAAATGGTCTTCATATATCACCTGGGGATTCATCACTTTTGAGTAACGCGTTTACCATCTGTGCTCATCCCAAACTGCTTCTGCTAGAATGTCTGACTTCATAAAGGTTCTTGGGTAAACAATTCTCATGTTTCTGCAGATAAATGAACAGATTCACTGCACCATATTTCTAACACAGAACTAGTAAAAGTAGTCAGCTACAAATTTCTTAGATTCATAGACAAGTTCTTCAGTTTGCTGTATGAAATCAAATGAGATACCACTAGTTTCTTAATTTGCTTAGATAAAGTATTATTCAGCCCTATCTCCAATTTTTATCCATTTCTCTGGTACATATTCCTTGTCTGACATCCTCTCTCACAATCTTCAGCTCCAGTCATCTGAATGGCTGAACACTTAAACATCTCTAAGCAGAAAGCAATAGCCAGTGCAAAGAACATGAGTTCAATTTAACATGAAACTTCATGAAAACTTGGAGGGGGTTTTTTTAAATAAAAACAGTGAAAAAAGCCCAAATTTCATAATGATTTACCCTGTTTCTTCAACTTTCCAAGAAAGCCAGGCTGAATGGAGCTTTGAGCAACATGATTTAGAGAAAGGTGTCCCAGTTCACAGCATGGAGGGGAGCTAGATAATCTCTAAGATCCCTTCCAAAAGAAAACATTCTTTTATTCTATGATTCCTAGATTCTGGAGCTTTCACGTATCTCGACAGAAGGTCAGAGCCCCTCCTTACTCCTCTTCAATTCTGATAAAGGCATCTTGCCTGAGAAACTTCATCATTTAAATCTCTTGGTGGCCATTTATGTCCTACTTTTAATAGAAGGGTTTTCCATCATCTCTACTGAAATTGCTGGCAAATATCATGACTGTCCTGCCAGCAAACCTCTCTGCCTCCCAAGGTGAAATTACTTAGATGAGATAGGAATGATATCAATCTGCTGAAGTTAGCTCAGAGGAGGCCACCAAATTGATCAGAGGTCTGTAGCACCCTTCCTATGTGGAAAGGTTGGGAGAATTGGGATGGTTCAGCCTGGAAAAGAGAGGTTTTGGATTGACTTGCTTGGGATCTTCCAGTACCTGATGGGGGTTCACATGAAAGATGGGGGGATACTATTTACAAGGGCTTGGAGTGACAGGACAAGGCGGAATGGCTTCAAACTGAAAGATAGTTGGTTTAGATTAGATCTTAGGAAAAACTTCTTTCCTGTGAGGGTGATAAGGCCCTGGCACAGGTTGCTCAGAGAAGCTGCAGCTGACCCATGCCTGGAAATGTTCAAGGCCAGGTTGGATGGAGCTCTGTATAACTTGGTCTAGTGGAAGGTGTCTCTGTCCATGGCAGGTGGTTGATCTTTAACATCCCTTTGAACCCAGGCCATTTCTTGGTAACTTTTGATGTCCTTCAGAAGCATTAATTTATAAACCTAAGTGTATGTCAAAGTAGCATTAATTTATAAACCTAAGTGTATGTCAAAGTAGCATTAATTTATAAACCTAAGTGTATCTCAAAGTGTTAAATCAGAATAGCAAAGCATGTGCCCTGCAATACAGACTAGATGAAAGCATTGTTAAGAAAAGTGATTGAGATGTTCAATATTTCTGAAAGGAGATACAAAGGTGAAGTTTCAATGTAATATGAAAAAAAATATTGGAAGTTCCTTCTGTTTCAAACAAAGTGTTTTGGAATGCCATGCACTGTTTCTTAAAAAATGCAAGGCCCACAATTTCAGAACAAAGTTACAACAGTGGGGTGCTGTATTGCAGTAAAAAATACTCTGGGATATTTTCAGATGACAAAGGGAATTGGCCAAGGGTTTATATATTGCAACTGAGTACCCTGGAGAAAGAAAAGAAATAACTATTAAGTAAAGCTTAAACCAGGAAAGGACTGCATTATCACTGTTGAATGCCCTCTCTTACAGAGTATAACTGCAATCCATGTTTCTCCCCAGATGGAAAGAATTATACCCATTTAGAAAACAGGAAGTTATCTTGCACAAATAAGTGCATAGAAAAATAAATGCCGTTATGTTGCACTGTCAATACATAATGGCATTGCCTTATCAGCTGTCGACAAATCTATTTTAAACCCAGTATTTAACCAAAGCACAATATAAATAGTAAACCCATCCAAGCAAGCCTTTAGTGGTTCTATATTTTGAAGACAGAAATGTTCTTACTCTAAGCTAGTTAGATCTGTAAACTGTGCCCAGAATTAATTTTATGCCAGCAATTTACTGTTTTTAACAGGTTATACAAGGCACAGAGCCATATAATTGCTCTTCACTTGAAATATGCTCTCACTCAAACTGAGGAAATGAAGTTAGCTGAAGGTGCAGCTGGGGGTGAGGAGGAGCACATCTTATCTGTGCAACGACTTGTTCTTTACAGGTGGTTGGTTCAAAAATTAGCAGCTATTTTTTTCTGCAGTAATAAATTCTAATATTTGAAGAGAGTGAGAACAGATGGATTGCCAGTTCATTGCCACTTGCCACAGTACTATGAAGATTTAATCTTTATGATGAGCAATTTGCTCTTTACATAAGCACTATACCAGCATTCCAGTATTATGTCTCATCAGCCCATTTTAAAGCAGACTGGTTTCCCAGACGTTTTTAATATAGAACTTGGTTCTGTTTTTCTTGAAAATACAAATTGCTCTAAGACATTTTAGCCCTCCTTAAACTATGTGTCACCTATTTAATAAGTACTAAAATCCCAGAACAACAATACTATTATTTGAAATGCATGTTTAGATGCAGAGATTTTTTTCAAAGGACTAAAAGCTCCCTATCTTTTAGGCACAATTTATTCATTTTTATTTGCGGAAATAAAAATATAATGGTCTATCTTTACAACCATAATTTCTTTTGGTTTAATGAAAAAGATTTCATACTCTAACTCAAGGAGCTTCTCCTGCTAAAATGTACTGGTAGATAGGTGAACACATCTGTCTGCAGCCAAAGTAATATTTTATTGTTCCCTATAATATGTTCTAATGTGTGGCCTCTTACCCTAAAAGAGCCAGAAATGTGCATAGGGGAAACTTCCATGGCTCAGGGGTATTGAAAACTCTGAATCTCAGCCAGATACCCTCTGAATTCCTAAAATCTTTCTAGTCCAACTTTCTAAAATGGTTGCATTTTGATTTCCTAAAAATCTTTGCAGCAGTGCTTTATTTGTATATGGATTTTTTTTTTTTCTCAGAGTCAATTGAGCAAACAATTTCCACTATAATTAGAGCTACATTTGAAATTTTTGTATATCATTATCTTATTTTTCATACACAGCAAAGGCTGTGGGGATTTTCTCAGGTAAAAATTTAAAAATATTTTTCAGGTAAAAATTGAAAAATAATTGTTTTTTGCCTGAATAAATGCTGCTTGAACACTCTCAGGTAAGTGATTGGTAAAATTATACAGAGAAACAAGCTACTCAAGGAGGCCTCTTATGTCATCTGGATAGAGCTACACTTTGAAGGCATTGAAAAGGCACCGGGAGAGAACTGTGCAATGAGAAAAGAAGAAGTTTTTGAATTCATTTTTAATTGAAGTCTGGATAGAAAAAGTCACCTTACCCTACACTTTTTTGCCTTCCTTTTCTTCTTATTTCCTTGGTCAGGGTTTCCTTCAGGAATGCCCAATTCGTGTAAATAGTTACAAGCCCAGTAGAGGGTGCTGAATAATATCTATCATAGTTTAAAGGTTTTTTTAGAGCAATAAAATGTAGCCCTTGTTTTTACACTGCAAATAGCAGCTTCTCTTTAGCCTTATCAATTCTTACAAATTCAACTCACACACTAAACGCAACCATCCTATTTGCACCTCTGTCTTTTTTGCTCAGCTCCCAGTTTTCACCTGCTCTTCTTAAAAAAGCCTTTCAAATGGTCACACCAATCTGCAAGTGCAGAGACCACCTCCTGGTGCACCCTAGGCATGTGAAACAAGCTGGAAAGAAGCACAAAGTGAAAACCTTTTACATTATTGCAAGGTCAGACTAGAGGATAAGTCATCCCCTGGACACTCTCCTCAGTCATGGCAGTGTTCAATCATCCTCTGGGCATTTAGGAGGGAGAAAGAAGCACAGATTTGGGTAGTTTTGCAAATGTGCTTTTGGTTACTTTATGCCCATATCAATCCACAGATAAGAATAGAAGAATATGAGAAAATTAAATAATTTATTGCTTAAATAAGTTCAAAGAGAACTAAAAGGATATAACCTATTTTGAAACTACTAAAATACAACTTAAGCTATTTTTCAGTAGAGTAAAATCTTTATATACTGAAGGTTTTGTTTGAAATCTCTTGCTTATTCTTTCTATTGCTTATTGAAAATAATTGTTTTCAAAGGAAAAAAAGCAATAGAAAGAATTACCATATTCTCATGAGCTAGAACAATGAAAAAAGCTGCAATAACGTAACTATGCATAGAAAGATGGTGCTCATTTTAAGAAATAAATTTAATCTCTTTTGATAACAGAAAAACTTCATTCTCAGTCATTATTTCTTGTGTGCTCTTATAAATTAATAGAGGAATATGATGTCTCTTGAATTCTCCTAATCTTGTAAAAACACAGAAAATAAATCTGCTTTTCTAAACACAACATGAGTGAACTTGCCAGGAAGACTTTTAAGGTATGATGTGTGTATTTTGCACACAATTTTAAGGTGTCATTCTGACTGAGTATCCTGGTATAAACCCAGGACTCAGAACTGTCTTTGTCAACTGATCAGAACTTTGATGCAAACCTTTGAAAAGTAAGAACTTGTTTGATTCCTTTTTAAAGAGCTCATTAGCCTGGTTTAGAAATACCAGCAGCTAATGAAATTTAGGGAAAATATGTGCCTATATCTCTAAAAAAAATGTCAGATTTTGCTGCTCAGTGGCATTTTTCCCTATGAATTTTTGTTATTATTGAGTGGCATGCAATATTCAGAATTTCATTTGATTCCCATTTCAATAGACTCTTTTCAAACCCAGTTATGGAATTTTCTTTTATTTGGCAGCTCAGTAGCTGTTGAACTTGACACTTGTACAATCAGCATTTGGATGGAGGTAAAACTGCCTCTTTCTCCCTTATAAAAAAGCAGATAAAAGAAAACCCAAACAACTTAAATGCTTTGTGAATATCAAGATCAACTGTGTAAAAAAATTAAATATAAAAATTTTAAAAACCTGTGGAAAATGAAACAGAAAGGATGTGTCTGGAGTAGAACATATCACCTTCTCAAATATCCATAAGAGGATCTCCTAAAGAAAATGTGGCCAATTACTTAAATTAACTCTATTAAAATCTTAAAAATTATCAGGTCATCTATATACTCAAGTCTTGACGTGTTAACACATGTTTAAAAAATAACAATGCTCTTGGCTTTTGTGGGGACATTCTGTCAGATAGAGGAGGACTGATAAAGGACTCTGATTTTGACCTTTCAGGTTTTACTCTCTTAAAATAATTTTTTCTTGTAATCAATCTATACAAGATTATGCCACAAAGTCTATGGACTATGAACAGTACAAAGGACAGAAAAGAGAGAAATTGCAAATTAAAAATGCACAGCTGTAAGGGGAACTCAAAATAGGCAAAAAAATGAGAAAATTGTATCTGAAAAAAAAAAGGTATATAATGTACTCACTTTTAAATTCAACCTAATAATTGTCCTCAATAGGGTATGAAAATTGACACAATGCTTCAAGATCTGTATTCATTCTTATTAATGAAATTAAATCTATCATTTTGGCACCACATTTCTTGTGCTGTGTTAGGTTTTCTTAGTATTTATTTAAAGCAGGGAAAGACTTTTACTTTACCATTTGTTTGAGATATTGATATAGTTATCTGAATAGTTACAAAAATCATGAAGGATGATGCACCTGTCTAAATTCTGACATGAAAAGCCCTGGATCTGAGGTAGCTACTCTGCTGGTAGAGGTTCTTTATGAATATAACAGAAAGAAATAGGCATTGTGAGTGTGCAAAACACACAAACTACCCTCAGCCCACAAAGCACCTATTTTCTGCTCATTACTGTAAAGGGGAAAAAATAGCACCACAGATGTAAATTTTGTAAGATAAATCAGCTGGATCTCTGTTTATGCCCCCATGTTGTCATGTATTCATGTGTTCATGTGTTATCACTCACCTTTCAGTAGTGCAAGGACTGCAAACTCCAGAGGAGAAGTCTACATTTCTCAGTCTCTGTATGGTTTTATTCTACTCAGTTCTGTACCAGTCCCCTAAGCACAATTTTAAAATGTTTTACTGTAAGTAGGAAGCTCCTCCATCATCTCTCTCCTCACCAGTCCACTGCATACTTTTGAGATCTGTTAAAAACAGAAATCCAAGATTGAGTCATTGTGTCTCAAAGTAAAACAGAAATAGAAACTCATAGGACCAACTAGGCTGTGTATGTGTATCAGATCAAAAATCCACAATGTGACTAACAGGAGGAACTAAAAGTTCCTGTGTTTTTCCAGAGCTGTAATGTTTCTGGGATTATTATGGAATTGTTCACAGGAACAGAACACCGTGATAGGCACAGAACTTTCCAGGAAAGATTATAAAACCATACTTCCAGGAGAGACAGAAAGAGGGGGGAGACCATGCTCTCTGAAGATCACTACCATAGTCAGCTACAGTAGAGAGGGAAAAGTTTGGATGAAAACTTAGGCTAAGGCTGGAAAGAAGGCCAAAGAAGAATGGATATGCTGGTGGATGCTGCTTACAAAAAAATTTAGTCAGAAAGAGAAAGGGAAAAGCAAACTTTATAATTGAAAAAATAAAATATTGGAAGACACTCTTAAGAGTCCCAGATTCTCATGGGTGAAGTTAACATCCCAGAATCTTCTAGAAGGAATTATAGCATAATACAAATAATTTGAATTTCTTGAGTGTGTTTAAGACAATTTCTTGCTCCAGTTACTAGAGGAGGCAGTCTGCAGAAGCTGCTATTCACAAATAATGAAGCAGTCAATAATTAACAGAGGGCTTGTCTGTTATGATCATGAGATGACAGAGTTTAAAAATATAAAAGTAAGACAAGCAGCACAGTAAAGACTTGGGTTTTGCAGATGGTGGACTTTGGCTTGTTCAGTGATTTGATTCAGAAGGATCAAGAAATCAGCACAAAATTTGAGATTAGGTGTATCTGCTGCAGAATGAAGCAGGTAACAGACAGAGAAGATAGAAAAGGCTGAGACACTCAATACCTCAGTCATTTCCATCAGGGTCTGCTCTCAGGTCTCTCAGGTCCCTGGTGAGGGCATACCTTAAGGAAAAGGAACTACTACCCATTGCAGAAAATAATCAAGTTAAGGACCAACTAAGTAAATTTTCATGCACATATCTGGAGTTACAGGGAGAATACCTCTGACAGTGCTGAGCCATCATTGACTTTGAGGCAGTCCTGTCATCTCTGCCACACTCTGGTGACTATTCACAATGACAAGAACCAGACAAAAATTACACTCTAAGTTAGGGAGGATGGTCAAGAAAGCTGCAGGCCAGGCCATCTCACCTCAGTCCTGGGAAGGCTGTGGAGCAGATCAGCACAGAAACCACCAATGCCATTACACACAAGCAGAGAAGATGACTGAACAAACCCACTAAGGGCAACTAGAATTTTGAGCTTCAATCTCAGCACAAGCCTAGATTTGTCATGCAAGTTAACTAAGTCGCTTTTCAGTTTCTCACTTTCTTTTTCTGTGTATCAGATTACTCAGAAATCATGGGTGTTTTAAAGTGACCTGATTAGTGCTGATAATATGATTCAGCTCATCCAGAAGGGATCTCAAAATTCTCCTGAAGGTATATGTCCTTTTATCTTTTTGTCCTCCTTTTGTCTCTTACATTAAATAATGACCTTTATAGAGTTCTGTAATTTGTGAACTTCAGTTGGTTTAGCACATCGCTTGCTAAATGTCATTTTAAATTAGTATGCACACTGTAAGAGTAGCCTCAAATCATTAAGAAATTAATATTCAAAATAATTTCAAAGTTTATAGGAGTTGATACCCTTGGGTTATTATTTCCTACTCCAGCAGAATGTACATTGGCATTATAAAAACAGACTTTCAAATTTGTGTGGGTCATTTCAGACCCAAGAGCTTTCTCAAGCACCCAACATTTTTATGCTGGGTAGTCATTCAAGATCTGCCACTGGACTTTGAAGCACTGCAGTCATACACAAGTTTTTCCCCTGGACACTAGAGAAGTAGCCCTCAGAAAAAATTTGGTCCATTTCTGCTTTCACCATGGATAAGGTTAAGATGTGTTTTGTCTTTTCTGACGAGACTTATCTTTAGGTTCCTGTGAGATGCAGTTGCACATTAACTCCTCCCCTTAAAAAGAAAAGGCTCTGCTTTTTCAAAACCAGATGGGCTGAATCTTGGCTGGTCTGACTAGAAAGAAAAAATACTGTATTTTCAATTTAGCATTGATTTCTTTTTTCCCAGGAGCACTGTATTATCCAAGACCTGCTACTGTTTTTCCCTCATGGTAAGAAAATTGTTAATGATACCAATTACATGACACAAATGACATGTCAACATTTGTTTTCTGTTCCAGATCAGCAAAAATTGCAACTCAAAAACAAAGACATAGCAACCTGAAAAGAGTTTACAGAGATGACTTTTTTTTGTTTTTCAAAGTGAAAAATACCACAGAAAATTCAAGTCCAGTGAATCAGAAAGTGCCGTGATAAATGAATTGACACGGTGCATTCATGACTGCTATGCTGTGTTTTTCTGGTGGGAGTCTGCTCAGACAGTGCTGTGAAATGAAATGGAATTTACCCTCTGCCTCCAGTACTTACAATTGCTAGACCCAACAAAGTAAATAAGGAAGAGTGGCAGCTGTCAATTAATTCTGATTTATTTTCAATTATTTTCATTTTCATACATAATTAGGTTTATAATTCCCTTAATGTTCTTGAAAATTGCATTTCTCTTTTCAGCCATTCTTAAATAAAATCTGAACCTTCTTTCTATTGAAAGCTACACTCCCTTATTTCTAGTGGATGAGAAGCAAATTTGGCTTTTATGACACACTCCTCCACTTCTCTTAGCAATAATTCTACTTGTTTAGTCACACAACCAAGAGCTTGTATTTCATTTTTATAACATAGGTAGACAAATGAGCTAAATTTCTTGCTTTTGCAGTATGACTTTACCTTTTGCATGTGAATTATTAGTTTGGAAACATATTTCATTTCCTAGCATTCTCTTCCAAAGTTTGAATAACGCTTGATCATTCTCTTTAGCACCAACTGAATTTGTTGAGAAGAGATTAGTCAGTCATTAAAAGCCAATTGCAGAATAAATTCTGAATTATTTTGTACTAGGTCGTATATATGTATTGCTTGGGGTGAAAAATTACTAATATGTGAAAATAGAGATATAATTTAATACATATAAACATATGCAGTGGATCCAGAGAAGGCCACCAAATTGATTAAAGGAATGAAGCTCCTCTCCTGTTAGGAAAGGCTTAGAGAATAGGGATTGCTCAGCCTAGAAAAGTGAAGGCTCCGAGGTGATATAATAGCTACCTTCCAGTACCTGAGGGGACACCAAAAAGAAAGATGGAGAGACATTATTTAGGAGTAGGAGTGACAGAAGAAGGAGGAATTAATTCAAATTCAAAGTGAGTAGGTCTAGATATTAGGAAGATATTCTTTTCTGTGAGGGCGGTGGAACACTGGAACAGATTTCCCAGAGAAGCTGTGGATGCCCCATCCCTCAAAGTGTTCAAGTGTTCATTGCATGGGGCTCTGACCAACCAGTGCAAGATGTCCACGGCAGGGGGTTGGAATTAGATGATTTTTAAAGTCCCTTCTAACCCCAACTATTCTATGTAGTTAAATAACAATGTGAGTTTAAGCTTTGATTTAAATTTATTTCCTGTGTTCATAATTCTTGAAACCTACAACCAGGTCAGGATTTCTCCCATTACTTTTAACTTCAGGATTTACCTCTAGCATTTTTTTTCTGAGGTATATGGAAGTGAAATATTAGTGACAGTCTCCAGAAATTATGCTATGTATAGCCTGTCATCAGAATGTGATGGAGATATTGCCACATTCTACACATTTCACCTTCATTGGGACAGACTAAAAGGAAAAACAAAACAAAACAAATTGACCTTGCTTGCTAGTTATGAACCCACATAGAGAACAGATGTTTCCTTTGTATTCCCTGTACTAATTTGTCTAGGAATGCAAAAATCTGAGGTCATTAGTAACAGAGGAAACAAGCAATTCCACCAAGGTTTTCCAGATTATTAAATATACAGAAAAAGAGTAAAAATCATGGCAAAAATAGACAACCACAAGAAATACTAGGGAAGTGTAATGCACTTATAATATTAATGGAATTTAGGATACTTAGGAAATGTTCTTGTTGCAGTAGCTGCAATTGAACCACTAAGGATTAGTAGGTTAACCTCAAAATTACTCTGACTAACCAGGAAAAGAAAATTTCTCTGCAAGAAGAATTAGAGATTTCTTAAACCACAAGGATTATTTAGATTTCAAATAACTTCACCATTTTTTCTTAGCATGCTGAATCATCACATCTCATTTAAATCCAGGCAAATCTCAGTAACCTTCTGGCAACTTGTGAAAAGGACATACTCCCTCTGGCCATGCCTTGAACAGAATCCCAACGACTGTTGGACTAGTGGGAACACATTTTTGATGTCTGTAAAGCAAAGCACAAATCACATTCACCACCAGTTCAGAGCCAGCATAAATACATATCATACCCTGTTCTTTCTGCTATGTGGTCATGAGAAAAACATGTTCAGCTACTTTTGTGAGGTATTTTCAGTCACTATGCATTTTCCTGTACTGTCTTATACCTCCCTGGAAGAATAGGGAGGTGAGGATCAGAGATAGGTATATAAGTAGATTTCTTTATGGTTCAGTAACAAGAAACTACCAGAAGTGGTAGGATAGTCAGATGCACTGCACATATCTACTCTTCACATAATTTATTTATGGCCAGAAAGGGTTTTCTCCTTTCCACTCATGCCAGAACTGTAGTGCTGAATAAAAAGCTGTTCAACTATAGCCTGTACTCAGACTTCAGTTGATGATTCAGTTCACTGTTTGTCAAGGGAGATAACCCAGATCCTGCTGAGGAAACAGGCAAACTAAACCAATACATCACCTTTGGTTCTGAGTACAGGACAGCTGCTTGTTACTCATAGACAGAATTTATTGGTCAGTGGTACTGGGGTCAGTTCCTTTCTTACAGTAATAGGAACCCTCTGAGCCTTATCCAGGCTAAGCAGTCCCAGATCTCTCAGCCTGTCCTCATATGAGAGATGCTCCAGTCCCATAATCTTCTTAGCCCCTTTCTGGATTCCCTCCAGCATGGCCTTGTAGTATGGAACTCAGAACTGAATGTGGTATTTCAGGTGGGAATGACTATAAGCTAAAATCTTACTGATTTTTAATATCGAAAAGTTGGTCATTTTAACCCAGTGAGGAATATCCTGCACCTCATATTGCAATACTCACTTCCACTATCACTGCAAAACCAGAACTTTGAGACTTTTCTTCTTACACACAAACTAATTTGATTGAAACACACTGGCTGAGAATTAAAACAGTAAAAGGAAACACTGCCACTGACTTAGTTGGGAATTAGACACAGCTGACTAGGCAAATAAGAACAATAGAAAGAGAGGAATAACATCAATCTAATTTGTCACATTTTTATTATCCTTCAAGAAATCATACATGTAAAACTTGGGAGACCCTAAAGATCATTCTTAGTTGCGACCTTGTCAGCAGGTACTTCCCAACCAAATATTGCCAGGTAGCAATAGCTCTGGTAGCCACAATGCTTATCTAAATAATATCACTGAATCAGTTTGAGATTTGAATATTTTTCCATCTGAGGATGGAACAGAGATGCACCAGAGCATATCTGATTACCCCGTCAAAGAGCAAGGCTAAAGAGGCAAAGCACAGCAGGACTAAAGCTGCTGCTGTCAGAATTTGTTTATGCTGTCTGATCATTCAGTCAATGTGGCACTCTCAGGGCTCAGTTCACAACTCATATACATATAGGTAAAATAGTTTAGGTTTAATTCACTCAGCACCACTGTCATACCATCACATTTCTGCTGCTCTTATGGTCTCTTTAGGCAAGTGTGAAACTTTTGTATGATTCCTTAAATAATTCCTTAGAATGTAAGCTAGACATTGTATTTGCTGGGTACTTTCAAAAACAATTAGGGATCACAACTTGCTAGTCAGGCCACAGAGGGGAAAGCAGATTTAATCACCCCTTAATGCCTTCCTTCACTAGCTGTCTACATCACTATATCAAACTATGACAAAAAAAAATTAAAGGAATCACTACCCCCTGTCCTTATTTAATCCCCTAATGTGTGAGCAATCCCATTCTTTAGAAGGGATTTTTCTACTAGTATGACATGGTGCATTGAAGAGGATGATATTGAACCCTTCACTTCATTTGTCATTTATTCCAATCACAGTAGAAATGGTGATGAAATTTCAAATTCAGTTCAGCATTGTGTGCTTAAATATTCCCAGAATTATCTTTTTTTGTTTTTACATCTATTTTTCTAGGGAAACAGGGCTATAAATTTGAAGCAACTGTGAATCCCCCCAGAGCTCAAGTCATTCAAGTGTTCAGGGGCTTTAAAACAGTAACAGAAACTGAAGGACATGAAGCAGGGAGCTGTCAGCCATTTAATAATCACTGAATACTTGTCCCTTCTTTACTTAAAAAAAATCACACCTTTCTCTAAATGGGTTACATAATTAGTGATCTTGAAGCCCTTGTAACAATCATCATTTTTTCTGTAGTCAAATTATTATAAAAATACGCATTTCTGCACATTCAATTAATACCTTATGCACTGTTAAACAGCTCCAGAAAGTAACAGATTTTCAGGTTAAAGAAAATGGCAAACTAACCACTCTGGAGGCTTGCAGCCCCAGGAAACCCCCACCCATGGTAAACTCTTCCCATGCCCCAAGCATACAACTTCCCATGGTCCTGGAAAAACATAAGCAAAAGAACTCCTAGAGAGTATTCAGCCACCTCAGTAGTTCTGGCAGCAACAGAGAGGCTACCTTTTTGGTTTTAATCCCTGAAGTAGGTACATGGTTTCTATTAAACTGTGAACACATGTGAATGCTGGTTTTGCACCTTTATCATGGTGCAAAACACAGGACACAATCAAAAATGTCATGTTTCACACTCAATGACAACCATCTTTGATCCAAAGTCTGGAAGAAAAGAGCAAAACACTTTTGGTAAGATTTGTGAGCAACAGAAAACAACTGGTTTGTTTTCAAAGGGAAGTTATTTAAAATAAATTCTGCCTAAGCACAGCTAAGGTGTGCTATGACAGAAACAGAATATGAGGGAAAATCATAGAATAAGGACAATCTTCCAGGAAATCCTGTCGCTGGAGGTCCAATGGACATGTAATTCAATGAGTTCATCGTGAGATTCTGAGGTTAAAAAACAAAGATGGGAGTGCTTAGATGAGCACTTTCTTACTGTTCTTAAGAACAGCAAGAAAAATAATGTGAATTAATCTCCCAGGCAGGACATCATGAAGTTTATGTTTTTAACAATCAAAACAGTTGGAACAATGACACAGGCAACAGAACACAATCTCTGCAGGAAGAACTTCACACAGACTCCAGCTTTTACTGACAACAGGAATGGATGGTCAGAAATGATGATTAGGCAATTTCAAATGAAGTCATAACAATTCTGGGTATTTGATGGGGCAAGTCATCAGGAGGAGTTGGTCCTGCTCCTATGTACACTTTCAGACTAAGTTCAATACAGTTTTATGAGCTCCTCATGGCACATTCCTCTGAAATATCCTGCTCCCCAAGCAAAAATAATTGTTCCATACCCTTACACCAGTATTCCTTTATAGCTAAGATTTAGAAAACAGTATAAGTTTTATCCAGATTGAAGAACAAATAGAACAGTCTCTGGCTGTCTGATTAAATCCTGATCTATCAAGCAAGGTTAGTTTGGTATTCATGAAGCACTTAGCATCTTGCATATTTGAAGCCTGGGAAAATATTCCACAACACTGAGCCATTTATTGTGTTGGCTACAGAGTAAAATAATAAAACAATATACTATTTTCTCCTAGAAGAATTATATATTACAGGAAATCCCTCTGCTATATATACCTTCCCTCTTAAAATGGATTTTGGCTATTTGACTTGTTTATTTCAAAGATTTAGTTATCATACATTTTGATTGCTATAATTTACATACACTTAAGCAGTACCTAACTCTCCAGGAGAAAAATTGCACCAACTCATCTTGAAGAAACTTTGGTTTTTTTCTAAATCACAGATGTACTGGCATACAGAGCAACACCATAAACAACACAGAAAGGAATTCACTCCTCATCCACATTATACAGCACAATAGGAAATGTATCTATTTCTTTACCCCCAAATAAAATATAAAACCATTTTTAAAACAATTCAGGTATTACCAGCTTTGTGCTGCATTTTATTCTATTCCTTAAAGGCATATTTCTTCTATTTATTCTACTACTTTTGGAAATATTTAGTTACCATTTAGTAAACCAGACTAATGCCACCAAATCTGTAGCTCAGTGACCTCAGCTGGTAGAACACCTTCACAAAAAGCTGTTCTGAGGTATCAGACAGCCAGGTATCTTGTCATTTTAAAAAGGGCCAAAACTCAGTGAGGATGATATGAGTAAATTTCCATATCTAATTATTCTGTTAGTCACTGTAAGAAATCAGGGATCTGAGACGCAAAGTGAAGGAGGATTCCCACAGAATTGCAGCCTTTGTCTATCTTTCAGGGATGGATAGGTGAGAACACACTTAGGATACATGAAAAGAGCAGCAAAGAAAACTAGATCTAAAATGTGTGATGAAAGACACCGAGTTACAGGTAGAAGAAATATAAGCCACAAAATAAACCCACAGAATTCAAGAGGGAAAGAAGGCAAAAGTATATCCTGGTCCACTACTGTAAAGAATGGTAAAAAATGAAAGAAATTTAAGTTATATTCAAATTGAATGAGCTATGAGTGATTCATGTAATAATATTTGCAAATAAAAAGAGTTTTTAGTAAAAATTTCAAAACAGAAGTAGTATTTTACACTTCTCCACCTTAGTGGTGAACCAACAAATATCCACATGACCTTTGTAGATGGATAGAAACCGTGCTGAACAGTGTACAACTGGAATAATTGAGGTATAATTGAGTACTAAAGAATAAAACCTGCAAGATAGAAGATGAGCTGGAAAGAAATGTGGAGTACTTAGGTGAATAAACCTGAAGTACTTACATAATATATTCATTCCCTCAGAATCTTATGACTTTAGGGAAGAGAACATTTTCAATTACTATCTAAGTAACAAGAAAAATGGCCACAGAAAATGAAAGAATTGGCTGATTGCAGTAATAAGCTTGTATAGACTGAAATGCATTTAAAGCTGTGATGTGATATTAATTCTGACCCATGTAAAAGGGCTATTTGAAGGATTTTAGGCACTGCAATTTGACAAAATTTCAAGGACCCTTGAAAGAATTTCAAGGGCACTTGAAAAAAAAGAGTGGGCATTTGAAGGAAAAGATCATTTATGGCTGCAAGACCTGAAGCTAAATTCCTCCCTAAATTCCAGCCAGAGAGTAGCTAAGGAGTGAGCAAATGGCTTTTGTGCTGGAAGCCTGGGGAAACAGATCCCAGAAGACAATAGGGTGATGTGAGCAACAGGACACCTCTCTAAAATTGCCTCATCTATCCAAGTCCTGCAGCTCATTATTCAACAAGGACCTGTGACCAGAACTCTTCCAAGCAGAATCTAGTCAATAGGGTTTCATGGCTATGATGAATTTTCTAATCTTATAGGACTTTTACACTTCGCATAGATGTCTTAGCCTTTACAAGGTAACCTTAGTGAAAAATTCTTAAAGCTGTTATTGAAAAGAACTATTTCTAGAGTTCAGATCATGCTAAAAATCCCTTTGGAGAGGATTTTTACCTTATTTGTAATTATTACCACCTCTAATGCACAAGTGCATTAAATGTAAAGGCCAGATAAAAAAAAAAAAAAAAACCTAAATCCAAAAGAAAGGTAAAGGACTAGCATTCCTGCATCTGAAAGCTGAGTATGGGAAGATGATAAATATTCTAACTCTTGGCTTGTCTCTTTACAAAACTGATAGTACATATTTCTCAACTGTACTTGATTTTGTTTGAATTTTTGTGAGTCTTGTGTACGCCATACTGACAGTGTCTGAGCATTAACACTAAAGAGAAACCTTAATATAGAAAATGATTAAGGAGTTCCTTATAAAAAACATACATTTAACACTTTTTTTTAAACTTATATACCCTAATTTGAAGCAACCAACATTGTCAGAAATAGTGCAAAATACAGGGAATACTGTGGCAATTTTAAAATTATCATCCAGATCTTGGAAGAACAGTATTCATTGTCTTAACAAAGAGAGCTGGTTACCCAGTAACCAGTAAGTGAGAAATTAAGAGGAGAAGAAATGCACAATGCTTTAAAGTTCTCAAAAAAAAAGAATAAAATTTGTTTTATTTAATTTGTCTTTTTATTGAAACTAGGCAGAATACAGTAAATAAAATAGGTTACCTCATTTCATTAGTCTACTAAAAATTCTATGCTAAAATAACACAAAAATACTTGCAACTCATGAATCCATGGAAGTGTTAATTACTTCTTTATTGAGCATAAATCCATTTAAACTTCTCTATTTCCTAAGAAACACATCTAGGCAAACACTTCCAAGCAAAATACTATCGAAGCAATGAAACATTTCTTAATTTTTCTTCTGTTTTTTTAGTTTTACTCACACCTATAAAATTCAACACTCAAAATGCAACTAAGCAATGAATAGAAGTCAGAGCTGAAAATATATTTTGAGAGATATAACACAAACCTCTAAATATTTGCATAAAGAATTATGTATACCAGCTGTCCCTGGAGGATATACTGTGAATTCAGAAATTACTTTCAATGTCTTCTGTGTTCTGCAGGATATTATAATTCATATGAAACAGCAGTTTTGCTAGGCTTGAAAACTTTACATTAACATTTCTTCATTTTTTATGTGTTGTATGAACAGCAGCAGAGAAACCAACAAACAACAGAAACAGGATCAAAAGTATGTTGTAATGAACAATCATTAAACAACCAAGAACGATTACATGTAGACTTTGTTTTCAAACAACACTTTACTGTTTCTCTCTTTAACATCTCTTGTTCTTACTTCAGGTTCAATAATTAACAGTGGGCTTAATCAAAATCTTCAATAATTCAACACTATTAGTGAGACCAAACTATGAGAAAAATAAATTAGTTTTAAAATTTGATTATGCGAAGGGTAAAACAAAATTGCAATTCACTTCTCTTTTAAGTGTTCTTACAATGATGACAAAATTCTCTACTGTCACCACTCAACATCTATGGAGTTTTTTACATTTAAATCAATTAGCAAAAATTTTCAACTCCTCACAATGTGTTTCCTAGGCTATAAAACCACTACTCTTTATCTTTAAGTACTTTGGCTATTCAGCAACCATGAACAATAATATTCATTAAAAAATCTCAAAATCTGTAGGTTTTAATGTCAGTTGTAGCAAGAGTGTTTCTGGACAGAAACTCTTGCTATATGAGCATAGAAACTCTTTCCATGAGCAAGAACAATGCAATCCAAATATAGAAAATGCATATTGAAAAAAAAATTTGAAAAATCTAAGAAAAAAATTTATATCCATGAATTTCATTCCAGCTACTTGTTCATGGTTTCCTTTCCTGCTGAATGGTCATCACTTTAAGACACAAACCTATTTCTGATGGATATTTTGGCATTCACAAGAATTACCATGTCACTAAAGAGCCAAACCTGAAGACAAGCACAAGTGGCTTTATTCTTTCACATATTGAATCAGGTTGGTGATACATGTATGAAATTGAAATTATGTGTTGCAAGTTCAGCTCCCTCTCTTTTTTCTTAAAGATAAAATAGAAAGGCTACACAAATTACTTGATATGTTTAAATACATGGAAGGCACAAGTGCATAAAGCAAAATATACCATTTAGAGGATCTAGAAAGCTTAGTGTGAAAAGATCTTGGCAGTCATGGAAGATAAAGGAAAATCAAAAATTAAAATAAAAGATGGAAAAAGTATAAAAGATCCTGAAGGGCAAAATATATCTAAATCTAATAGACAGATTTAGTACAACCTTCTACTTCTCAGTAAAGGAGAACGCAATATTCAGAGTAATTAGAACTCTTCCTTTGAAACCAATGTCAAAAAGAGTTTGATATGAAGTAAAGAAACTCCACTTTTTCCTTCCTCCTGTAACACACCATAACAGATGGAATCCTCAGGACTGTAACAGTTACTAGGAATTCTTTGCCTTTCCAGGTCCTATTCTCAAAAGGTCCCCAGACCCTCTGGCTTTTACTGGTTACATTGCTCTTTGTCCCAAAGCTCCCAAGGACAAATCACTCTGTTTAGCCTTGATGCACATACCTAGGTCCAACTGAGTTTTTTTACCTTATACACAGAGAACCTAAAGACCAAAACAACATGGTTTTCACATGATTTTGGGTTCACAGAGCATCCCTCTGCCTTTGGTAGCTGCATGATTAAGGATCATTGACCTTGAAATTCTCCTTGGACAGCAGCTTGGTTCCTTTCAAGGATCTTTGCTGATGCCTGGTTCTCCGTAAGGGACCTCTTGCTCTTGAAATCAAAATAGCTTTCAGAAGGTGGCCTGCTGGTTTTCCACTACTTAAGAATCATAACTGATTTTCGCTTCACGTCTTTCTTTCAATATCTCTATGACCTAGGAGCATCAGAGAAATTACATACCTATTTCAAAACTCAAAAATCTCATCTTTACTTGAAATTTATACCATTGAAACAAAAATATGTCTAAAACATGTTAAAAGATTAAATACAATATTTGTAACAGATGGAAAATAATCTTTGTATATTTTATTAAAGAAGTGACAGTTTTCCTCCAGAAAATGATCAGTGCTTCATTAACTGAAAAGATTAAATTACACATCCAGACAATGATTAGTTATTTGACAATGACCATTTAATAAGGAATCAACAGAATGACATTAATTGACATTGAAAATTCTCTGCCTTCTGTAGCAATGTTAAACATCAGTCTAATTAAAAAAGATGTGGATATGTTTACAAAAGAATCCTCCCTATCCTCCCTAGAAACACCATTAGATACATCTAATCACACCCTACCTTAGGTTTACTGATGGAATGCTAGACCTGAAAAATAGATTTGAAAGATATTCAAAGGTACACTAGATAATCTTCTTATTTAAGAGGGGAGGCATTAACTTTTACTTTAAGATAATGTCCATCCAGTCCAGGGGACATGCCTCTGTGTTTCCCAGTGATTCATGCAACTAGATTGGAAAGCTGTGCCCTGTGCTCCCTTGCTCAAACTTCTGTTTCAACTAACACAGGGTCACAACGTCTATTAAGTGTATGGAAAATCCTCTCGACCATCTGAAATTATTCCGTGACCCCCATGACATTCAGCTAATCAACACTGCACTTTAATTTCTGTGTAATCTTCACTAATTAAAGAGGTCAGTCTTTCTGCTGAAATGACCAAGGTACGAGTTTCTTGTGTCTTCAAGAACAGATTAAATGGGAGGCAACTGTGACAGTATAGACCTCTATACGCAAATACTGCAAAATCAAAAGAAAGTAAAAAAATAACAATTTTTCCTGTGTTTGGTTGACAAAGAAAGATCAAAGCTCTGTCTTAAAAAGTGTATTTTATTACTGTGTTATGTGCTTAGTATAAACTTCAGTTCTTTCTTTTTTGTTGTTTTGGGGGGGGGAGTATGTTTTTATATATCTTGTAGCATCAATATAGTTGAAACAATAGTTGAAGTCAAGGCAATACTTTTCTTCCTTGCAGATTCCTGTACAGACTTTAATAAATGGCATGCTTACCCCAATGACACCCACAAGACAAGAAACTGAGAAGACATGCCCAAGAAGTGGAAAAAAAAGGGAAGACAGTTTCTGAGGAGTGGTGTTAGAACTGCTTTCTTAAAAACCCTGAAGACTGACCTATGACTGTCACACTACTAAAATATTTTCAGGTGATAACATACTTCTCTGTGTGGTCCCTCTCCACTAATATTTTGCTAAGGAAAAATCTCGTTTTACTGAGGAAATGGCAAACAGAGACCTAAGAAAGCAGGAATTGTGGAGGAAGCAGCTGGAGAAAGCACAACTTAGAAACTCTTCTGCAGACACTATTACTAAATACCATAAATGTGATTCCAATCTGCAAAACTTTCAATGCATAGAAAAAATTACCAAAAGTCCAAATAAAATAAATTTCTCCTGATGGTGCAGCCAAGAGGTACTGTCCAGTTTGATTGATCATGTGCATAACACCACAGCTGCCACAATGGGTAGAGTTTTGCAATGTTCTTCTGGGAATGCTAACATTGGAGGAATGTGGAGATGCTCCCATCATGCAATACATGCTCGTGCATCTCTCCCTGTTGAAAACCACCACACATGTAGTTTCTATTTAGAATCACAGAATCATTTAGATTAGAAAAGACCTCTAAGATCATTGAGTCCAACAATTAACCCAGTGCTGACAAGTGTAATGTTGTAAACAATGATGTTTTGGTTAACAATCCTTAGTTCTATATGTTTCCTCCCTCTGGGGAAACTCTACTAGGGATGCAGCCAGTTCTGCTTCAGGAATTCTACTTTCCCTTCAGAAAATATTTAGCAAAAAATTAAAACTCAAGGTATTTTTCAGTCTGATATGGGGGAAAATGTGTACTTATAGCTGAAAAGATAAACAAAAATATTAATCTGCTAACCCAAAAGAGACTTTATCCTCAACATGAAAACCAGGATTCACATATGGGCTATAAAATTTATAATAAAACTCCCAACAGAATCAACATGTTCAAAGAAAAGCAATTGCTTTTCATTACTGCAGGTACAGCTGAGAAATCAGGCCACACAGAGGAAGGGATGAGAAAAAAACCACCTTTTTAAGGTGCTTTTTTAGATTATGCCCATATTCCTTCAGGATTCTCCTTAACTGCTGTTATAGAATGCAGAGAGAAACCAGCATTGTCACATGACCTTGACTCCCCTCATTATGATTTCAGCCCTAACGCTACATAAATGCAACAAAAACACTACATAAATGCAAGAGAGGGAACAGGACAGGATATTACTATTACTTACTCTTTATCAGAACAATCTGGGTAATGAATCTGCCCAAGCACCTGTTATGTGAAACAAGCATGTAAAAATCTTGCTTTCATGCTTTATGGCATTTCATGTGTCTGTTTTTTTATTTATCTTCAACAATCTGACACATCTGCTCAGAATTTATTATTTGTTTCCATTTTGCAATAGTTATTTAATAGTTTACAGAATACAAATAGACCAGGGGAGATTTGAGTTTCACTGGTAAACAGGAAAGTACATGCATGAAGATGGTAAATCAACATGGACTGAAAAATCACAAGAAACATTTACAGTCTGACTGGCAGACAGAAAGAATTGGAGCATTTCCCCATAATTTCTTATTAGGATAACACTTTAAATTTTGGTAATTGGAATCCGGGAATGTACCAAGAATAAACCAAACCCGAACTGCAGATGTACAACCTGGGAAGTGCCATGTCTAACTCTAGCAATGCACAATAACCATAGGCTTTTTTCATTGAGTCAAAAAGCAGAGGAATCTGCTGTCTACCTAGATTGCTGAATATTTGTTTCCAAAGACTTATCTCTAGTATTAAAAAAAAATGTTTGCAATTAAATAATATTTTTGGTGTCTTCTTCTTTAATTGTTGGTTAGGAAAGGGTAAATAATATTATTCAGGTCTATGTTACACTTCAATTTTGTATTTTACACCAGTATTCTCATAAATTATGATACCTTATAAGCAAATATTTAAATATGTTGGGTAGAACCTCATATACTCATATACTAAGTTAAGCTTTGAGAAAACTTCAAAACTGAAGCTGGGTGTGGAAACACAATCATTGGAATCACAAAGATCTACAATTGTGTATTATGCTTATTCAAGCACTATATTATTTTTAATGAACTGAGCAGATTTTAAATTATAAAACCAAGAGGCAAGTTCCTCATATGTCACATTTCATTTGCAGAACTATAGCTGTTTAAATACTGCTTTTCTCTTTTCATGTGTAGTTACTTGTATCTTACATGTTGAAAAATATACCTATTAGAGAATAGGTTTATATTTGATTGATCAAAATGAAGAGAAATAAAATACAGGAAAGGTCACCACATATCACACTCAAATAGTCTAGGCAAGCTGCAATTGAATCAGAGACCATCCCAGCAACCCAGTCATTCCATAACTCAAACTTAAGGCAGCCACAGGCTGTTGGGGATTATGGAAGAATGTTGCTAGGATAGAAAATCTGAAGCCTAGAGTCTGGTTCTTGTTACTTCAGTGACATTCCACCCCACAAAGCCATTCCCACCACACAAAGTTCCAAATTACATTCCATGTGCATTTGACATCATGATATTTCTAATTCCTCTCCTAAATATTTGGGCAATCTCAAAGTTAACTTTGTGAATGATAGCACAGAAAAGCATCTAATTAAGAAAAACATGTACTCCATAAACCAAATTGAACTGACCCAGGAGGGCAGAACAAAACTTTGCTCCCAGTAGATTTTATTAAAATAATTTCATCCTTCTTGCATGCTTTGATCAGCAATATGATAAAAATAGTTATTAAATTATCATCAGTCACTGCATACCAAGCATTCATTTTACAAGCAATGGTGGAGAAGAATCATAATTACAAAGCAAGCATATCAAACCATCTGCAGTTATGCAGATGGGTTTTTTACAGTAGTAGAGAAATGTACTTATTTATGCTTAGCTATTTTTAAGTACTCGAGAAGGAAAGGCACTCCATGAATACTTACCAGCATGAATGCTGACCCAAAAGGATTCATAAATACTAAGCTTTGCTTCTGGCACTTGAACAACCACACTGATTCCAAATATCATGTCCTAATCCACTAGCTTCTCTGTTTCTGATCCTGTATAATGCTCTGAAGGCTTAAAAACCTTTAACATTTCACAGTTAACTTCTTGAAAATTAATGGGAACAGCAGAGTAAAGCAGGATGAGAGCTAACATCTACAAAAGAATATTACATTTGTAAATCAGAGCCAAGTGGCAGTGCTCCATTTTCAAATATCTTTAGCCCTCAGTATATAATATATTATAAAAGTGATTGATCATATATGTAAAATACAGACTATCTTTAAAAAGATACACTTTTGTAGGACAGTTTTATATAAACATGATCACATGCAGCCTTACCCAATTCAGTATGACAAATTATCAGTTAGACTAACTCATAAATTGGTATATCAGACCAGCTTCTCTGTAATATTGCTTTAAATAAGGCCATCAGGCCCAATATTTGTCTGGTTTTCAGCTGAAAAACAACACAGTGCAGGAAGAAATATAATATTCTTCAATATAAACATTCAGGGTATTTTTTTTCCTGACAGTCATCAGAAATACCTGTTTGATATATTTGTTAAAAGAGAAAGAATAAGAACATTTTGCCATTTAAAACAGCCATTAAAATTCTTGCACTGACATGGCAACAAGGTACCTCATTATATCAGCCCTGCCGATATTTCTGGGGAATTTGACAGGAGTGGGTACTCAAGATCATTGTGCTCAGCAAAAGATGCAAGATCTGTTGTGACTTAGTATGTACAAACATTGGAGCACAGATTCAGAGAAGACATGCACTATATTGATTTAGGGCAAGGCTTCCTGTTGTTTGCCACCTGGAATAACAAAAGAACATTTTGAGAAAATCTATGTGTTCTGACATTCCTATTCATGTTAGGCAATGTTTTATGTCTCGAGTGTTCAAAATAAATTCCTAAGTACTGTTTGTACTTCAAGCAGTACTCCAAACAGACTCTGGCCCACTGCACTCTGGGGTTTGACTGACAGGAAGTATAAAACTCTTAGCCCAGATCATTGCAAGGATAAATGAACTTGCAGTACCAGATTTAATATTATGGAGCTGGCCTGTGCCTATGATCTCTCCTTCCTCAGAAGTTTCCACACAGTACAACACTGTAGCTTAATACTCCTGAGTACAGCACCAAGGGGAACACACACAAGCTGTATCTCAGCACCACAACCGCTGCATTACCCCAGTTCAAAGCTTTTATTGCACACAGGCTCCAGCTGCTGAACCAAGAACTGTTGCGGTGTGATATCATGGTTTGCGTGTCATTAATTATTCCAACAAAGAACAGCCAGACCCTCCTTCCATTTCTTTTACTTTCAGAAGAAAGACATTAATAAAATAGTTTGTGTTCTCATTTCTCCATGCCAGAAGGGGATTCAGATACACTGTCTACACAAGTAGCCTTCAGTGACCAAACAGCCCAGCTCTGGTGGAACCATGCCTGGTTAATTTTGCAAGTTGTGTATCAATTCAGTGATGGGCTCCTCTTATTTTAAAGTTCTTTTTCAAGCAGGTTTCACATGTCTTCTCCAAAAGCAATTTATTCTACCCTTTCATCCCTAGTAAGAAAAAGGTCTGGATTTGAGGTTACCAAGATTTTGTACTTATTACAAAACATATGTTTGTGAGGGTTAGATGTGATGTCTGTAATGGTATTGCAGCTTGGTGCAGATTAAGTTCAAGAGTCTTCTCATGAGAAAGAAATTGAATAGATACTGCTGTGGTGTTGTGAGGTCCCCAGGATGAGGTGAGAGATGAGAATTTGATTCCAAGTTCTCAGAAGGATGATTTATTATTTTATGATATGATATTATATTATATTTATTCTATTTTTATATTATATTATAAAGAAATTATATACTAAAACTATACTAAAGAAAAAGAAAGATACAGACAGAAGGCTAAACAAAAATGAATAATAAAACCTGTGACTGACTCAGACAGTCTGACACAGTTGGCTGTGATTGGCCATTAATTAAAAACCATTCACATGTTTGGATAAACAATCTCTAGACCTCATTCCAGAGGAGCAAAACATGGAGAAGCTGAGGCTTCTCATCTTCCCAGGAGAAGAAATACTGGTGAAGGGATTTTTCAGAAAATATCATGGTGACATACTGCAGCACTGTTCTCCCGCTCAGTATCATCCAAAACTGTAGTAAGTCACTCTACATCATCATCCAGGTCACTAAAAAATATATGACAAAACAGAACCAAAGAAAGCCCATCAGAGAACTTCACTTGAGTACTCTTTCAGTCAGCAAGTATTCCAAATTAATTTTGTATGTAGTATTTTCTCATCTTGCATGAGTTTTTAAATAGAGTATTCATGCTGAACTCTAGACATGTAGCATATATTGGGGATGGAGTTGTTTTGTTTTTAAAGCTTATACATGGCCTGAAACATGACCTTCTTCAACAAATTCTGTTTTCTGATGTTATTCTCACTATGTTCTTGGACTACAGCTCAGTTTTGTGATTGTTTCTTCTGTCAGTTTACTGGATATTTTAGAGAGGGATTTATAACACCCTATTTTCTATCCTTTCTTCTTTGTGTAGAAAAATATTTTCCTTCCTTCCACCGCTTGGTATTTTATTTGTCCTTTGCAAAATCTTGAACACAAGTGCCGACACCTTTGAGATTTCACACATTTGTTAAATGTCTGGGAATGATGTTCAACAGGCTCATCTAACTTACAAGCCTCTAGTTCACCTAAGCATTTTCTAAATCCTTTTTTTTTAGTTCAGGTTGGCTTACTGCCAGCATTTGTTCTATCAGACACCAGTAGTAACCTCATTAGTGAAGATCAGAGAAGAACAGCATTAAACACATCAGCCTTCCCCCTCCCATTATCTGTGAGTAGAAGTCACATTCTGTACTCCCACACTCTGGCAGTGCCTAATACTTTGTGATTAATTATCTTATTACTGACGTGCTTTTGGAGGAAATGTGTTGTTTATTTGAGAATTGTTCCTAATTCCATTCTGTGATTTGATCTTCCAAATGTTGAGCTTGAAATTACAGAAATCAGCAGAGAAGAAAGGGATATTTCATTGTTCATCATTTACTTTTTCCTCTTGATAACTTTCTTGTATATGTAAACAGGGAATAAAATTTTAGCACTGAGATCCCCAATGCTTTTGGCTTAGAGTGATATACTCATCTGCTGAAAACAGTTTTTATACATTTTCTGTGCTAAAATACTTCTATATTTGGTAACCATTTATTTGTAGAGAGCAGTGACACTGTGCAGCAGGGAAGGGCCGGATCCCTCATGAGTTAAAACATCTCAAGTAATGCTGAACACTACACTTGGCCAGAGTCAAACACTGATGAAGCAAATTTTTGAAGATACAAATTCAGATTAGCCTCTTTGGTGGAAAGAGAGGATTAGTTCTGAGTTTATATTATCAGTTGACTGCAGAGTCACTTCTGACACCCATTCTTTTACAGCATGTTGTTGCTTCAGGCACAACTGTTGTTTCTAACAAATTATCATAATTCCCTGTGCCCGCTATTTATCTCAGATCTCCTCTGCCTGAGAACTAGAATTAGGTTTCTAGTGCCAATCTGACAGTCTAGCAGCCATGCCAGATATCTCTGATAACCCATTCTGCACTTTCCCCATTACCCTGCATTGGTCATGGAGGTACATTATGCATAAAATCCTGGAAAAGTCTGCTTGGGACTTATACATGTGACACCACAACTGGTTTTTACCCTGATTATCTGCATGACCCTATGCTCACTCACACTTCTCTAGCTAGTTTCCTTTCCAGAAACCTTTGATCTGCAGACAGTCTATAAAGATCTGTTCCTTGCATATCAGTATTCCTCTCGAGCACCAGAAGCTATGTATGCCTCCTAAAAAGTACAGATTTTTATTCCAAACCTCCACACTTGACTCTATTTAGTTTCTTTCTATACAAGTCCTGGGAGGCTGAGCACAACACACAGCCCATGGTGCAGCATAGGTGGGAATGCTGGATTAGAATTCTCTGCAAAACAGGGTGAGATGTGGAACCTTCTGCAAAAGTGACTGGAGGAGACAGACAAACAGCCTGTTATGAACTTGTTCCCAGAATGGCTCAAATCAGTACAGTGCTAATGAGGTACCATCCCTGGGATACATCACGAATAACATTCCTGACAAATATGGGTGGGTGAAGTTCATTTATAATACAACAATTAATTTACAGCAGTTCAGCTTTTCAGACTGCACAATGACTCTCAAGGTGTATTTGCTTGGAGGCATACACAAGGGTAGAACATATACCCTATGCATTTTTTCTCTTAGAAGGTTGCAACCCAAAGCTTTTCACAATTTACCCATATCTCTAGATCCCACTGTCAAAGCTTTAAATTTCAGAATAACTGGAAGAATTCATTAAAAAGATTAATATTCAGAAACAATGGGATTGTTAATTCAACTGCTCTGTTGGAGGTCACAGTTAATACAGTTTCTGTTTATATTGAGACAACCACCTACTATAACCTTCCAGTTTCACTAACGCTTAATGATTAATGACATTTTCTTACAGGAATGAGCAACCATTTAAAATGTGAGTTGCTATTGTATTACAGTTTATCTCTTACAGAACTCTAATGTTCGAATTTAAAAACAAACCTCTATGAATTAAGCAAGCAATCATACAGCACTGACAGCAGAGTCAAATCTCAAAACCCCATTTCCCTCCCCCCAAGACTTCAGTAAACTCTGGCAAAACTCATGTATATTTCTATTAGTGCATAGGTATATTCTAGCGTTTTATTATGAAATAGGAAGGGAAAAACTTACAAAAATTCTTTCAGATATTACTCAAATCTTTCCCTCTCTTTAGTATCTGTGTAACTGGTGGGTTGTAGTATTAACTCTGTCCTTAACTCATCAAAATATCTGGCTGTTTACCTTATTTTTGCTGTTTACCAAAAGTCCCCAACCCCTCCTGGTCTCAAACTTAATATTTTTAAAGAATTACCACTTTTTTAGAGGAGTATGATGTGTACAGTAAACAAATCTTTTTCAGAAAAGTTTTCTAAAGATATAACCATGACATGCATCAAGCAGGCCATTGGTGGGATGCTCCATACAACATCTTGTTAAACCATTTTCTTCCATTTTGTCACTCTTAATTTTTTTTAAATTGCCTGAAGTTTGAGAAGCATCCACTAAAAACTACCTAATAATCAATACATCAAAAATCTTGAACTACATTAATTACATTAAATACTACTATTATTTCTTCTGCACAGTGAGAATTGCAGAAATTTCTACTCCTGGTAATGCAGACACATTGCTGACTGGCTCAGACCCAGCTACAGGAGTAGCAGATACTTGCAACATCAAACCCACACATTTTTCTTAGTTAGCAGACAGCTATTCTTTCAGATGATACTGGTACCAGCCTTTCTGAGTCATCTCAACACTGTTCACATGCCATTCCCCCTGCCTAGAGCATAGCATAGGAAAGCTGCTAGCACATAATGAGACAGATCTGTCCATTTCAAGGCTGAATCTCACAAAATGCTAAGGTGGCAACATTTCCACTTGGGTTCAATTTGGGAAAGATAAGGTAATATGCGTCATTGTCAGGAAAAAGCCACCACTGGTTTGGCTTTGTTTTCCTTATTTTTAAATTTAACTTCAAGATGTTAAAATCAGGAAATTAATACCTTATTATCTTGACAAAGTGTGATATCGCATATAAAATTGTTTTTCTCTTCAGCATCATTATGTCTTTTCATAGAATCCTAAGCACTGAAACATAGAATGGCCTGGGTTAGTAGAGAACTTAAAGATCATCTTATTCCAAACCCCTACCCTGGG